>NC_083097.1:13338852-14013982 GCF_949774975.1 Lagenorhynchus albirostris
ACACATGGTCCCCTGTTCATTCTGAGAGTTTCCTGTTGGTGAGGCGAGATGATGAATTTGCTCGACAGATTGAACTCCTGCGTGTGCTTAGAGCACAGAGGGAGAGGGAGGCTCATCCGGGGCTCTGATCCCCTCGCAGCCACTGGCAGCTGCCTTTCTCTTGGCCAGCTCCTCGCACTTCAAGGGTCCTGTGTGGTGCGTCAGGCGCCAGAAACAACAGTCACGTCAAGTCGCACTTCAGGACTGAACAAAGTTATCTCTGTCCAGCACGTTTCCAAATGCGATGCAAAAATAAGGTATGAACAGATGGACGGATTTGCTTCTTCCATGTCCCTCTGGTGAATCTGATGAGCTCTTTTGCCCGTGGTATGTTTGTTTTCCATACTTGAACATTTTTTCCCCGATATAAAATTCAATATTTGAAAGTTGGTTCTGGCAAAGTTGACCAAGTAATTCTTAGGTTAATTCCACAGATGTGTTTATTTATTCACGTCTGAAATACTTTCTTTCCTCAAATTACAGGGCATATCAAGAGTTAGCATTTCTTTCAGGATTTAAGGGTCACTTTGTTTGTTAAAACCAACCAACCAACCAACAAAATAAAAGCAAGAGAAGGAGAAGCCAGATTCATACAAAAGGAGTATTGGGGTTTTATCATTTTTATTAATTGATGCACTAAATAACCCAATAGCAATGAAACTATTCGTAGTAATTAAAATGAAGCCTTTAATGTTTATTCTTATTTGTCTCCTTTATTTATATGTTCATTTACTCTACAGTGTTTTAATTTTTAGGTAAAATAAGAAATCCCCACATGTCAGATGCAGGACTTCTGTATTTATTAATTTGCAGAGGCACGTGTGAGGTCCCTTTGAGCTCCATTTTAAAGGTAGTGGGGCTTAAGGTCAGAATTAAGGTGAGTGGTTTGTAAATTTTAAGATCACAGTCTATGGAAACTCTACTTGGTCTAAACTGCAATACGTACATATTCTGAACCACAACTTAATGCCAAAAAAGGGATTCCCTCTCGGGTGCAATTTCCTCCTTCAACTTCCTAGTGTCAAATACAGAAGACAAAATGCCATCAAGAGTAATGATGTTAGTGTAGGGAGGGTGGGAGGGAGGCACAGGAGGGAGGGGATATGGGGATGTATGTATACATACAGCTGATTCACTTTGTTATACAGCAGAAACTAACACACCATTGTAAAGCAATTACACTCCAATAAAGATGTTTAAAAAAATAGCAATAAAAAAAAAGAAGAGAAAAAAAAAAAAAAGAAGAGTAATGATGTTGCCCTTGGACTTTAACGCAGAAAGACAAAGGAGCTTTGCACCTTCAGGAATTCCCTCTCTTTGGGGCTTAAGTGATTTCAGATTGACTGTTCTATTTAGTATTATAAAATGGTTTCATACAGAACAATTACAGGCAGACCTAGGAGATACTGCCAGTTCAGTTTCAGACCACAGCAATAAAGCGAGTCAAATTTTTTTTATTTTCCAGTGTATATAAAAGTTATGTTTATACTATATTATAGTCCATTAAGAGTACAATAGCATTATGTCTGAAAAATGTACATGCCTTAATTAAAAATACTTTATTGCTTAAAAAATGCTAACCGTCATAATAACGCAGTATGGTAATGCAAGTTTGCCACAAATTTTCAATTTGTAAAAAAAAAACCAAAACCCACACTATCTGCGAGGTGCGATAAGGCACAGCACAGTAAAATGAGGTCTGCCTGTATACTTAAAAGAGGTAAAACTATCCAAACATTACAGAAATAATAATCACATTGTGACAGGCACGATAGTGAGTGCTGAGATAGTGCTCATTGACTTGGACCAAGTGTAAATATTAGAAGTTATATTTAACATGCATACAATTATAGGAAAGTGAAATTAGTGTATTATCATTTTTTTTCTAAAATGATTAATGGAGGGCTTCCCTGGTGGCGCCTGCCAATGCAGGGGGCACGGGTTCGTGCCCCGGTCTGGGAAGATCCCACATGCCGCGGAGTGGCTGGGCCCGTGAGCCATGGCCGCTGAGCCTGCGCGTCCGGAGCCTGTGCTCCGCAGCGGGAGAGGCCACAACAGTGAGAGGCCCCCGTACTGCAAAAAAAAAAAAAAAAAAAAAAGATTAATGGATTCCAAATCACACTCATGAATCTAGCAAAACGTTTGATGAGTATTTGCTGCGTGAAGAGTGTTGTACTGGGAAGAGTCAGTGCTGCAAAGATGATTCCAACGTAGCAGTCGTGACGTGACCTATCTGTCTATAGAAGGGGCAGAGGCTAGAAACTGGGGTTTGGCGTGAATCTGATGTAACTAAAATGTTTGCTGGGTAGCGGGGTGCAGAGGAGGCCGCATGCCCCTCCAAGAGCAGACAATTACCAAATTAAGAAAAAAAGCTTTAGCGATAAGTAGCAGATTAGTGGTTTTCAAGCATATTATTTGTTATTTTAATAAGGTTTTTTCCCCTATAAAGTAGTGTATGCATGTCCTTGGTGCTGCTCAGGCCCTCGTCCCGCTGCCCGCAGCGAGGCTGAGCACCCTTTTCTGCAGCCGCCTGCTACACGAGCCCCTTCCTCTTGCCACCCAAAAGGCTGCTGCCGCTTGGGCTGGGCTGACTGTCAGCTTCCTCCAACTACGCTGAACAGAGAGTGCGTGGCCGTGGCAGTTCATGTGTCCTCGTGGTTGTGGTCCCAAAGCTCGTGATGCTATGCGTTGTCTCCTCTCCCTGGGACCTCCGTGGGACATGCACTCCCTCCTGACTCACCCCCTCTCATCACACACTGCCCCTCCTCTGGGGCTGGCAGTCACGTCATGGATTTAAATTCCTGCTCTGGATGTTACTGGCTGGCTAGACTTCAGGCGAGGCATTTAATTTCTCTGATCTGCGTCCTTTTCTGAAAACTACAAATTATTATAAGCTTTCATAGGACTGGTGTTGTCCATGTCAAGTGGGTAACAAGTGAGAAGGACCCTCGCAGAGCCTGTCCCAGAGCAGAACCCCAGTCTCAGTGAAGCCTAACCTCTTCAACCTTCCCTTCCTTCCTTCCAATTTTCTTTATCTGTTTGTTGTCTGCTGTCCTTCTTCTGCTCCACTTCTTTTTCTTCCTCCTTTCCTTTATTATTATCATTATTTTTGAGATATAAGAACCACAAAAGAGAGGGACCATGTTGTATTCTGGGAGTTCAGAAAAGAGATTTGACAGTTGGAGGCATGAGAGAAGTATTTGGGGAGAGCCTCTAATGTAGGTCTTGAAGTTAGTAGACCTTAATATGTAGAAAGGAAAGAAAGAACACCTAGACTTTGAATAGAAAGCCAGAACCCTCATGGAGACCTTGTATCCTAGTTAAAGTGTTTGTACTCTAGTAGGCAGTATGGAGCCTTTGAAAAATTCTTTTTTTTTTTTTTTTTCTTCTTCATCATGTCCTAGCTATACTTTAGCGGGGTTGATGTTGAAAATAGCATTCTTGATTCACTGAATGGGGTGTGGGTGAGGGAGACCGTTTCAGCGGGTCTGAATCAGGATGATGACAAGCGAAATAGAAAGGGCTGTTGAGGAATCCATTGCGTTCTCAGTAGGACTCACAGCTAATTGCATGTAAGGAGTAAAGCATATGGTAGAAGCAAAAATATTTGAGGTTTTAAGCTTAGTGACTAGAGGGATAAAAGTGGCATGATCAGGGAGAGGAAATACATGGAGAGAAACATGTTTGCAGAGGAAGCTTGAGGTGTCCGCTAAAAATTTGGGATGTTGTCTTTAGAAAGTTGTGGGAAATAAAAGCCTTACATTCCACAGCTGTGTAAGAGCCACTTGCATGGCTTTTGGAATAGAGGTTAAATGACTGTCAGAAATGTCCAAGGTTAATAAATGCCAGAATCTTCTAGAAAGGGTCTGAGATGAGATGATCTTAGGGATAGTGAGATCTAGTTTTTGAAAGGTGAGAGATGATCCGGAGGAATCAGAACAGGAAACTGAGCTGTTTAGAAGGACGGGATCGTGCTCAAAGAAGAAAGATTCACTTTGTTATAAAGCAGAAACTAACACACCATTGTAAAGCAATTATACTCCAATAAAGATTAAAAAAAAAAAAGAAGAAGAAAGGTGTGCTTGGTTGTTTCCAATACAGTGATACACCGACTTTCAGGAAGGTGGGAGATTAAAAGCTGTTGGGTTTATTAACAAGAGGTCACTGGAGACTTTTAAGAAACAGTTTTATAGGGTAATATTTTGCAAACCCAGTGTAGAACAAAGTACAGCACAGTGGTTCATAATCAGCCCTAGAATTTGATTTGATGGTTTGAAGCAAGACGTGTTTCCTACTAGTTGTTTTCACTGTAAGATTTGGTGTCTTTCTAGGTGTTTCATCCAAAGAAAAAATAATTTGTAACTATTCTTGTTTTCTCAAATTAACATTCAAACTATTAAAATTGCAAATTCCAAAGCGTAGTTTTTCTGAAGCTCTTAAAGTTAACTCAAACTATCATTATTCTGTATATAAATCTGATACAGTTCAGCAGTCACTTTCAAGGGGACCTCCACAACTTAGTTAAGTTTCACTGAATATTTAAATAGCATTCATAAATTTAACATATTCATTTCTATTTTTTAAGCTTTTCAAAGGTCTAACATAGCAAAGAGTCCCAAGTTCTGGAGAAATTTACATAAATATAGTAAATTAAATTTATAAGCATGCTGACCCTTAAGTTCTCATAAACATTACAATATTATTTTATAAAGTAGTGAATTTTTCTTATACTTTTTTTTTTTTTTTTTTTTTTGGTGGTACGCGGGCCTCTCACTGTTGTGGCCTCTCCTGTTGCAGAGCACAGGCTCCGGACGCGCAAGCTCAGCAGCCATGGCTTACGGGCCCAGCCGCTCTGCGGCATGTGGGATCTTCCCGGACCGGGGCACGAACCTGCGTCCCCTGCATCGGCAGGCGGACTCTCAACCACTGCGCCACCGGGGAAGCCCTCTTATACGGTTTTTATAAGTTTATAATTAAAAGAGCAAACCTAAATAAATCACCCAGTCTTAAATTTGATAAGTACATAACACAGCACATGTACACAAATTATTCCTAAGCACAAATGTATTAATGCTTGTTTTTTGCTTGTTTTTTGTTTTTAATGATTGTTTTTGCTTTGTCATCTTTGTCCCTTACTCTAAACTTGAGTGGTTTTAAGAAAATTTATACACTAAGGAGACAGTCCTGCAACCCAAGGTCTGGTCTTCTCAGCAACAATTCCCTTTGCCTTCCTCTAACTTAAGAGCTAAAAAATGAAATATTCAAACTCTGAGTTTCTCTTACGGCCACAGGGGCCCGCTTGACACACTTCTGTCCGATGGAATACACACAAGAGTTCCTGTCTACTTATGGATAAAAAGGCGCCAAATATTTGCTTGTTACCACAGATAATGGCACCTAGTAATTATCATATCTGAAACTTATATGACCCTCACTGTGTTCCAAAAACCATTGTATCTGCTTTCTGTGGTTTAACTGTAATATCCATAACAACTCCACGAGGTAGATACAATGATCATTTCTTTTCATAGAGCAGGAAGTGGCAACACAGAGAGGTTACTAACGTGTCCAGAGTCACACAGCTAGTCATTGGGCAAAGTTCAGGTTTGAGCCCCAGCACCCTAGTTCCAGAGTCATCTTCACCCCTCCCCCATAGTCCTTCCTCTCCCTGGTCCTTCCTCTGCTGGGCACCTGACGCTCTTTGTTGGATCTATTCTGCAACATTTATGACATACTGTGACTTCTAGTGGTTTTTAGTCATCTCCCCTATTGGTCTATATGTTCCTTGGCCATGTGCATCCTTTATACCCCACACCCAGCCACAGAACCTGTCTTCTCATAGATGATCAACAAATACTTCAATGAGCAAATGACCCGAGATCTATAACACTTCAAGTGTCACTTAAGTGGACTTACTTTAAAAGCCTCAGAGTGCCAACCTTAGAGGATATTCCTTGAAATTTAAAAAGGAGTAAATAAAATAGGTAGAAAAGTGACTTTTTTACTCCGGAAAGAGGGTTGTCACTTTGCCTAATGACTACTTTGTGCAGTGTCATCATGGAGCTGAGAAACCCCTCGCCAGATCTGGTAAGGAAGGAGATTTTCCGTTGTCCCTTTGTGTATTTCTCCATAAATGACATTGTCATTATCTAATACTTTGACAACTGTCTGAATCAAATAGTCTGTAGAGAAATAAGACAAATAACAAAGCCCTTTTCAGATCTGTGATTTCCCTCAAGGAAAGCTAATGTGTGACTGGGCGCCTGGGCCCCCATGTAGAGCTGATGTTTGTCCGCAGATGTTCGAAAACAGGATGACAGAGTCACCAGCACGTGGGATATGGTCCGTAGAAAAGGGGTGTCATTTACATGTTAGGACATGTTCAGCTTCATGATGTGGATGAAATGATAATGTATTAGAGTGCTCCAGAGAAACAGAACCAATGGGATATGAAGAGATTTATTATGAGGAATTGACTCAGTTATGGAGGCTGAGAAGTCCCACCATCTACCATCTGTAAGCTGGCGTCCAGGAAAGCTGGTGGTGCAAGTCAGTACAAGTCCAAAGCCCTGGGAACGAGTAGTGCAGCTGGCCATATCCCAGCTCAAAAAATGAGGCAGGAAGGGCTGAATTCTGCTTTCTTCTGCCTTTTTGTTGTATTCAGGTCCTCAGTGGATGAAATGATGGCCCACCTGCATTGAGGAGGGCAAACTGCTTTACTGAATACACCAAAGCAAATGCTATTTTCATCCAGAAGCGTCTTCACAGATACCCCGAGATATAATGTTTAGCCAGATATCTGACCCCCTGAAATCCAGTCAGTTGACCCATAAAATTAACCATGACAACTAAATATGTAACCCTTGGCAAAATGTGTAAACGTTATGTCCAACAAGCATGGCTCATGGCATATACTTGTTAAGCAAAGTCCTTTTGTCTTCCATGGTCTCTTCGTTACTCAGGAGGGGCCAGCCTCTCTCTCCCTGGATGAGCAGTCACAGGGACCCCGACTTCTCAGTCACTCTTAGATGAGATGCAAAGACAACCTTACCTCAGTAACTCAGTTGTCTGGGGCCCTTATAATAATGAAGGCTCCGACCTGATGGAAGCTGGCTTACTCCTTCCCCCACTGCGTGGCTACAGGTACAGGAAGCAGAAGTTCTTGGTTTCTTCTCCCATCAACCTCCCGTTTTCTAACCTGGGATTTTGAGACCTTCAGGGTGGGCGTGGGGAGGGGGCGAAGGCAAGGGGACAGGAGGGTTCTCGCTGACGGGTGTTGGGGTGGCATCGCCGTCCCCATTGTCTGGACTCAGCAGATATTCAACACTGACTCTTCCTCTGGTTTCCCCCACTTCCTTTTCCACCAGTTCTGCACAGTGCAGTCCCTTCACTCTAACATGCTGGGTCCCCACTTCATCAGACCTCAGCTGAAATGTCCATTTAATATCATGTTACGAAGGAATTTCTTCAAAAACACGGGTCTTCCATTTGCTATCTAGCCAGAGCTCCCTATTTGGGCACAGACTTCCTCAGGCTTTACTTGAATGTGTTGCCATCTTCATTTCACCTTTAAAAGGACCTGTGTTTGATACAACTAGCTTCTGAAGATGCGGCGGAAGAAAAAAGACTATTGCAAATAGTCACTAGTCACAAGTGAGAGTGTTTATATATCTAATGAGAAATTATGTTTGCTGGCAAACGTTTGTATGTTTCCCTGTCTCCTTACATCCCTACTTTTTGGATAAGATGGACTCGAGATGGCTAACCCAGAGAAGGAAATAAAATCAACAGAGAGGAAACTGGGCAAAGGGAAAGCAAAGATAGAAGAATAAAACACAACTGGGGAATAGGTAATATTCACAAATGCTTGGCATTGCGCATTTTGTCAGAGGTGGTCACAAATTTTGGCTGAATTCCTTAGTTGTACAAAGAGAGAAAGGCAATCAGTTTCACAATTCAATATATTTATAAGACGTAAAGAATGTAGTTGCTCAAGATAATCAGATATTTTTCCTAAGAGAGGAATGTCTCCTCTGTGTTCCCGTGGTGGGGATACTATACAAGGGGGTGGACTAAAAGTCAGTATCATCCACAAAGGAGCACAGCCCTCACGCTCGTTCTTGTAACATTCCTCAATGCAAACAGAAAGCCAAAGACTCTTAGTTATTTAGAAAATATTCTTATAGATAGAAACATGATGCCAAGTGGTAGTCTTCCTTTAGACAAGCCTAGTATTGGGCCTTCACAGTTACACAGACACACTTTGAGTCTCTTGATATATATTTTTAACTTCGGTGACAGTTCTGCCTAATGTCAAACGTAATAATACCCACTTTTGTTGGTGATTTACCCATTGGATAGATATGAGTGTTTGTGTGTATACTTGCAACTTCTTTCCCATATAGTTCTCACATGAATTTCCAACTTAAAAAAAGAATTTTTCTTTCCAAAAGTTGTGGATTGGCAGTCAGGGTGAAATTGTATATTTAGGAAGTCATTCTTTGGCATTGAATTCATTTTGTGGGAGATTTAATGCTCCTTCCTTGTTCTTTGTTTTTCTTCTTTTCCTGGAAAAGGCTACTCTTGGGTGTAAAAAAGAGTCAGAGATTACAAATTTTTAAAAAACATCTGGCTCTGTGCAGTGAATATTAATGTGTGTGTTCTCAGAGACTGCCTTAATGAAAAAAGCAAGATGGGAGGCAAAGAAAGAAGGAAGATATCGTATAGTCCAATTAAGTTCTATAAAGAAAACGGAACCATTCTTAAGAGGTTGGAAAAAAGAACCTTTTTGCCCCTGAGCAAACCAACAGCCCAGCTGGAATAGGATGACTTCACAAATACAAAGCAAATCCATTGAGTGCACTAGGGCGCCACAGTCAGGGGACAGATGTTCAGTCCCTGGTCTGGGCAGTTAGGATTGAATAAAAATCAGAGGTAACGATTTTACTGAGGCCAAAATGAGCAGCATGCTGGCACTAACTCAAAGCTTAGAAAACGAGTGAATTATTAATTGTGCACATAGATTTCTTAAGTCCATTTCTGCTTCATGGACCCTTTCTGCTGTTTTCAGAGATTTTTTCGTCCAAAACTACTTGATGAGATTACTTATAGGGGGTATATATATAACTACTCCCTGGTGAGAAATACAAGTGGTTTTGTCTTTAATAAATCAAAATCTGAAAAGCATTTCCTAAATGTTTTCCCCTGTGGTGGTGGAGGAGAGTAATATATCTTAATTTTGAAGCCATTCAGACATTTGAAAATACGGAGACTGGAGAAAAGAGCAAACCCATCTCTAAAAAGGAGGACTCTAAACTCGTTCAAACCAATGAATTACAGAATTTGGCCGATGAAAAGTAGTTTCACTGTTTTCACAAACAGGTGTCGGAACTAATAAAACTGTCCTGGAAAGGCAGCTTGGTGAGGGAAAGTCTTCTGTGTGCTCTGTCGATGGCTGTGTCCTTCCCTCCCCACCCTCTGGAACAGAGTCCGACACATAGTAGATGTTTGATAAATACCTGTAACATGAGTGAATGAGTGATAAGCCTAAGTAGCAAAATGAATGAATGAATGAGGGCTGTCTAGTAGAGCCATGGGTAACCTGTGCTGATGAATGGATGAAACTACATTGTAATTAGCGTTGAAATCATTTGTACTTTTATGGCTTCTTCCGTGGTATTAGAGAGTTGGCGTTCTGAAAAATTTTAAAGCATTTTCCTTTCAATCTTATATACACAATTACATTGAACTTTCCATTATTTGCTGAACAAAACGCAAACTGTTATCCCAAGATGAGAATCAAATGAGTCTGCATTGATGTATTTCTCTCCAGTTGACATTTCTGTGGCTCATTACTGAACAGTCTAAATATTAGTGATAGATATTTAATTATTTGGCAACCATGGCTGTGAGGGTGTATAGTTTTTCAACAAAAATGTCAAAGGAATAATATGAATGAATAATGAATAAGCCTAAGTAGCAAAACCCTTGTGTTAGCTAATCACTGTTTTTACTATTTTCTATATTCATAGACATGTTTCAAATAAAATAATTCATTCGAACACATTTTTGGGTCTCTGTTTTGTGTCAGGCATTCTCTAGACACAGGAGAGATATCAGTCAACAAGTCTAAACACTTCCCCTCCTGGAGCTTACATTTTGGGGGAAGGGAGAGGCATTTAACAAATTTTGAAATAAGTAAATCATATTACAATATTTAGTTATGATGCATTGACGTAAGAGTGATCGTGATGAGGCATCGTAGTATTGCTCCACGAAATGGGTTCTTGGGGAAGCATGGGAGTTAGACTTGCAAATGTCTAGGGAAAAAAGTGTTTTAGGCAGAGGGAAGCAAGATGCAAAAGCTCCTAAGATAGGAAGGTGCCTAAGGAGTTGCCAGCAGGACGATGGTCACAAGTGAGGTAAGGATGGTGGTGGGGCAGATTGCATAGGGTCTCCTAGACCATGGTAATACTCTGGACTTTGTTCTAAGTGTGATGGGAATCTACTGGAGAATTGGGGACATGGAGAACTGGATCAGGTTTATACTTTAAAACAAGCAATGTAACTGCCAGGGATAATACACTATATAATGGGAGAAATAGCAGAAGGCTGTTTCATTTTTCCAGATGAGAGAAGATGATGGTTTGAACTGATATCTTGGTGAGATGGTGAGAAGTGGTCCAATTTGAAATATCTGTTAGTGCCAGAGCCTCCAGGAATTACTACTGCATGGGATGTATGGGGTGGTAGAAAGATACTAGTCAACAATGATCCCTAAGTGTTTGGCCTGAAAAATTGGGTGGGTGATAGTGCCATTTAATGAGCTGAGGAAGACTTGGGCGGAGCACGATTGGCTAGCATAAAACAAGACTTCATTTCTGATACGTCACTTTGAGATGGTTTTTAGACTTCCAGGTGGAGAGGTGAGTAGGCAGTTGGATGATGAATCTGGCTGGAGACGTAAAATTGAATGCCAGCGACATAGAGATGGTGATTTAAAACCACGGAATTAGATGAGATCATCTGAAGGTGGCTCTTCTCAAAGTATCTCTGATCTCCGCTAAAGAACCTTTGTTTTTTTCTCAGTTACTGTGGATGAATACTTTGTCAAATACAGTAAAAATAAAGGGAAAATGAAATTAAAAGTGAAAGAAAGAAACACAAAATGCAAGTGCCAACTTTTACTTTTATTTTATTTTTGCTATTGCATTTAAAGGACATGAAATTGTTTTGTCAAATTGCTGTCAAAGTTTCTAAACATTTACTCTGAGTTTTTTTACTTACCTTGCCATGAACTGATAACAAAATGTCAAAACAAGACAGGAATGAGTGCAGAGAGAGAAGGAGCTTTGGGCCTCCCGTGTTAGCCCTCAGCAAGATGGGGAGGAAGGTGGGAAGTCACGAGACTATAGTTCCTAGAATTCAGATGAAGAAAGCGTTTCAAGAAAAATGAGGCAAATATATAGCGTATGCAAAGTAGACGTTCCCAGGCATCAACTAGAATGATCATATAGGCCAGAATGAATGCAAAGATGTGCTTTTGCTTCACCCATTCCTTTCCCCATAAGCTTTCAAGAGGATGCAGTTCTACCAAGCTTCAGCCTTGTCTCTGCAGGGTTCTCAGATGCTTTGGGGACAAGCCCGAATGAAGACGCTCAGAAAATGAGCAATAGGATCCGTCGCCCAGGTTAGGGTGAGATCAGAGTTTTAACCATCTTCCTCCCTAAAAGCACAAGCCAAGTGACCTAACTCTTAAATTGGAGGCCCTAGGGGTTCAACGTGGCCATTGAAGTCATCACCAAACCAACCATTTCTAGTTATTTGGTTGTCCCTCTTTACTACTAGCAGTAGGTATTATTTCAGCCAGCACATTCACTGAATCAGGCCAGCAGTGTAATGGTACTCTTGATTTCTCAGCAAAGATTGTTTTTTCAGGCAAAGGGAAAAAAAAAAAAAATCTATGGACAATGGTTAGTTGGTTCAAGTGCACACATGTGGATCCAACCTAAGATTACTACCTTATGTGGAGCCCAGAGGGAATTGCACAATCTAGATTTCCCATCTGTGACTTCATTCACTGACATAAAAATATTGCCCCATATTTTTTGCTTAGCCTGGTGCCTGTCTCTCTGCCCATCCCTCCACTCTCCTACCATCCTCTGTTCCCCAACTGGGGCAGCTGAACTTGGACCGTTTTCCAGCTTGATGTTAAGGCTTCGACCCGTTCTAGTACTTTGCGGTAATTCTTTTTAATTACCCATGAATATCTGAGTCTCTTCTGGCTCTACTTCAGTCGCAGTACGGCAGCTTCACCTATATCATTGGTTCTCAACTGGGGGTGATTTTCCTCCCAAGGGAACATTTGGAAACATCTGGAGACATTTTGTTTGACTCATCCGGGAGGTGGAGTGCTACTGGCATTTAGTGGGTGGAGTCCAGAGACACTGCTAAACATCCTACAATGCACAGGACAGCCCGTGACAACAAAGAATGATCTGGCTTCAAATACCAATAGAACCAAAGTGAAGGAACCTCAACCTGTACCTGGACATTGATTCATTCATTATTTACCCTCCGTGCTAATGTTTCTCTCCACTTAAATATCTTAGATACTTTCAGTGACTAATTATATTTAAGAAATAACAAAAGAAAAAGAAAAAATGATGACCCAAATGCTCAGAGCATCATGTTGGCTAGTTAATAGCTACATAAGGAGTAGGGCTAACATGTCTTCGTAATTTGAAAACTTCCAATTCTGCTTGTGAGTTAAATCTGTAAGAACTTGGTGACAAATTTGGTAAAGGGGTGTCCTCAGTCGTTTTTTGCAGTTATGTTTCCTGCAAAGCCTTATTCACGGAGGAAAACCTCAGTAATGAAATGAACTGACAAAATGTCTGAATTGTAGAATGGTTTTGGTGAAATGCATTGCATTACATCTGAATGCCCCCAGCCTTGACCTTCCCAGCTCACCGAAGTAACCTCCCTGAGGAAGCTCGCCTTGGCAAAGCCCTGGGGACTCCTCTTCCTGTATGGATGGATGAATTGCAAAAAGGCACCCTTTTCTGAGCTTTGCACTCTCCAGCCAGGGTCAGGTTTTGATGGGTACACGCTGGCTGGCTTCCAGCCTCATTTTGCAGGGCGCCAGGTGCTTTTGTACAGGACCCAACCTGCACAGACCTATACAACAGCCCTGCCGGAGCACTGTCTTTATGACGAGGATCCTTTTTGGGTTTTATTGACTGCGCAGATATGTGTGAAGTACCTGCTGTGTGTCCATTGTAGGCACTTGAGTGGGCTGGTAAATTAGGTAAAGATCCCCTCTCTCGAGGAACTTACATTCTGGTGCGGTTTACAGTCTAATGGAGCTTGTGTTTTAAGTTTGTGATGTAAAGTTAGTAATGACTGTATACGATGGGTGACAGATAATAAACTGCTGAAGATTTTCATCATTAGATGCAGAGAATAGTGGCCTGGTTTCAATCTTACCAGCGCCCTGGACTGGGCTTTCTTCCTGCAGCAGGATGTTCAGCTGACCTCATCCTGAGGTCTAGCGCAGCTTCCTTCTTGCATTACTTGCTGTAACGCTATTCTCTGCCCTCAAGCCTGTGCTCTGGCCTGGCTTGGTGAAGAAGAAAGCATTTTACCCCCTGCCTGGCTCTTACCACTCGGAACAGCCCCACCTGCGGATCCTGGCAAGTCTCTGATTGAACATTTGACTTCAGAGCTCCATTCTAAATTTATGAGCCGTTTCCTGCCTTTTTGGTTTTGTTTTGCGTCTTTTGCCCTTGGGTACCCAAAACCTGTCTTGGGCCATATTGGTCAGAAGCCTTCCTGTGTGTTTTTTCTGTTTGGGGGTTTGGGGGTTGCCGTTGGGCAATGTCATGAGTGGCTGCTTTGCTCCAGGTTTTATATGTCGCTGTCACCATCCTTTTAACTGTAGTCTTAGAGCAAAGCATGTAAGGGACAGAAAAGCAAAAATACAGCTGATAAAGCAGGCAGCAGTGAGCAGCTCACGTGAGTGGAATGCAGCCCTGAAGTGTATTTGCTGGGGTGTGAGTTACCCTCAGTCTTTCCTTTAATATCTGGAAGGAAACAGTGCCCAAACCGACATGATATAAATGACTAAGCTCGGTCATTCCTGTTCTAAAATTTGTCAAATTATGTCTATTACATTGAAAGAGAAAGATGAATTAATTTTTTCCAAAGGACAGAAGTCATTTGTCATCATTCAAACATATTCCTCTTTCTGTGTTTTGATTCTGAGATACTGTCACTTCTGGGGATTGTGTCCTTTCAGGGAGATATTGGCATGATATTCAGTCAAGCTCAACTGCTAGTTTCTTCATTGTTTTTGAAAACTTACCTTTTGTTTCCGTAAGGCTCTGGCCTTATGGTACAACTTTTCTTTTGACCTTTTCTTTGGTCAACTTTTCTTTTTACCTACAGTACAACTTTTCTTTTGACCTTTTCTTTGGTCCATTGCCAGGTGGTAGCTAGAATTTGGGTGGTGATAAAGGGGGCCGTCAGGAGACGGAAAGATGTATGTAACATGATAGAGTTTGGAAGGAGGGTTCTCACGTGAACTTTGATGTTCGGATTAGAACTCTGACTTGGAAGCCAGGCCAGACTTCCTGTTGCACAGGGAGGCATGTCTAGGTATGGGTTGGTTCCGAAAACGCTTGGCTATGATCATTTTGGAAACTACTAAGAATTTTTGATATCTTCTACATGAGTTTAGACTCATTTGTAAAGCTCGAGAGTATTTGAGACCATAGGATTCCTATATAAATCGAATGGAATCGCATGCCTTTCCTATCATTTTAGAGAGTCAGTATTACAATAAGTAGAAGTCGGTGAGATTCAGGGCTCAATGTCAGTTTTTAACAATATGTATCAAAGAGAGGAATGCAGTGGGCATGGCCTGTGACAATGGCTCATCTTAAAAATGCATTCTCATAAAAAAAAAATGCATTCTTGTCTACTGTTTGGAGTATTTGCTCCCATTACTTTTGTAGTGGGTTTAGATATAAAGTAATATTTTTTTCTCAGATTAATATGTAAGTTAAGAATGTGTTCCCTGGATGCATAACGATTACCCAGCAGCAGGAGGGCAACCCAGGAGTTAGCTGCTCAGCAGTTGGGAAACTGGATAATCCACAGAGTCAGTAAAAATAAGGCAGAGCTGCAAATCCCCAATGTCATTCTCATTCAATAGCACTTCACGGAATGGGGAAATAAAGTGTTTTACCTTGCTAAGTAATGACAAGGTTTGTAGTAAAAGAGTAAACTCCTCTTGCAAAAGTTTTAATATTTTATTTCTCATCCATCTTCAGAATTTAGCTTCTAGTGCTCACAGTTTGCGAGTAACTCCACATGGAGAGTGAACCTAAAATAAAATCTTGTGAAAAAAATGAAAAGAAGCATGTGCCTCAGATGTGTTCTCCGGAGGCATGTGTTGCAACAGAAGGAGCTCAGATGGATGAGTGCGCTGCTAGCCTGTGCTTTGTCAGCAAGTTTTCACGGACAGAAAGTGTCAGGTAAAGGAGACCTAGTGTGAGAAATAATCAACAGAACTGAGCTTCCCAAAGCATTTTATTTTAATCTCAAAATCTTGGATTGCTCCAACCCACCAGTACCAAGGCAAGTAACAGGATGTGAAAATTGAGAATTTCAAAATACTAAGATTTTGGATTTAAAAAAAAAAAGCCTGGACACAATATGCATCTTAATATGCAACCAAAGACTTTGTAAACATCTCACTGAATCTGTAGGGGAAGATCTTAAAGAATATATGCAGTCAAAGAATGATAAATGGGATTCGATAGGATTGTGTCACAGTTGCTAATTTATGATGTATCAAAATTCATAGCGTATTGTTTACTGACTGTACTTTTTATTGCTCCATTTTAGGAAATGTATGTATATTCATAGAGACGTGTATAAATTCAACCCCAACCTCAGTCCCACAATCTTTCTTTTACAGTCACGTCTTAAATTCATCAACTATGAATTATCCTTCTAGAAAGTTCTGGGGGAACTGTACACTACTCCAGGGACGACTGTACTTTCACTACCGTCCTTCATTCTTGTTTCAGAGTGATGTGTCCAGGGATTTGTCCTCGGTTTAATCAATCTTTTTCTTCAGCAAAATGTTGGCTTTAGGGCAATGTTGTTTCTATTGTGATAAGCCTTTGTACATTTCTGTCACCTCAATTCAAGTAGGACTTGGCTGTTGAGCAGTGGACTCGGGGGCTGCGACGCTGCCGGCACAGAGGGCTGGAATCTCGGGAGCAGGCGTGGGCTGGACAGCCCGCCAGACACATGCTCCCTAGGACACACTCTTTTTTATTTCTTCTAGTGTTTGTGACTGATGAATTCACTAAGCACTGGAATATCTGCTACTTTATTCTTTCAGCAGACACTTTGCTATTGAGAGCTCATTTTGGCAAGTGAATAATCAGCTCTCTGAACAAGCTCAAGGACGATCAAGGGGAGTAATTGACCTCAACTTTAGATGATCCACATTTTTAATGTTAGTATCTGTGACTTGGCAGAGCAGTTGATCCCAACCGGCTTGCTTTCTTCCCAGTCTGTGAGAGTACATCAAAAGCTCTAAAGTGCACTCAGAAATCAAGTTGTAAAAGCCCTCGTTACTGTCAAAATCCTATGTGATTTTTAAAAATCTGCAGATAAGGAGGTGTGGACAGGAGATTCTCATGGCCCTTTGTTCTAAAGACGGAACCCATAAATCTATGTTGTATTGCTTTTCCCCCTTCAGAACTTTAATTAGTACAAATTCATTACTTGTGTTGTTATTGACCACTGTTAATCAGACGTAGTCAAAGGATCTCGTTGTCCTAATAGATATGTTTATTGTTTCCTAGAATATTTAGATGTTTGCAGGGAGGGTGAAAAGAGTGGGATCAAGCAATGGCACGTGGCTTTAGAGCAACAGCCTTCCATTCTCACTACCTCCAAGATTTATATTTATAAAAGCTTTATATTTACTGGCTTTGGTTTATTAGTCTGGGACAGGGTCAGCAAACTATGGCATAATGAATAATAATGCAGTTCTGGAACACGGAAAGCCCTGGATTATCAGACGTGGGTTTTAGCCTCGACTTCACCACGAACTTAAGTGGGAAGCCATGGAAAACTCACTTAACTTCTATAGTCTCAGCATTCTTATCTGAATGAATAGGTTGGGTGAGATCAGTGGTTCTCAAACTTGAGTGTGTAACAGGACCAACTAGGGGGCTTGTTACATTGAAATCACTGGACCTCCCCTCCCGATTTGGTGGAGCGGGGGTGGCCTGAGAATTTGCCTTTTTAACAAGGTCCCAGGTAGTGCTCTGACTACTTCTGATTTCTCTGACTACTTCCGGCGTTAACTTTGGGTGACGGCTTCATGCCCAGTGGCTGTAATAGCCTATTTGGAGCTTCTGAATGCATTGGCTGTGGAAGGTGCAGTTGGGGAAGTGTTACCAGTAGACCTTAATAAGAACAGAAATTTGGGTCTATTCAGTGGTGGGAAGGCCCCAGATATTAACAGTAACCCTGAACTAGTGGTGAAAAGATTCCAAAAAGTTGGTGTACAGGAGTTTCACAGCAGGAAGACCACAGTGGCGGTGGCTAGAGGGAACTGGGCATTTACTTGGGGTGATGAGTTTCGTATAAATGTTGTGACGTATTTCAGCCAGTTTAGGGACATTGGATACAGAAAAAAAGAATAATATGATTTCACAAGACAGTCACTGCCCTGCCAGTACTCTTCGTATTTCTAACATTAATGTAACTTTTACTATCAATGAGAAAAGTGTGCTATTCTGCAAATAAAATTAAATTAAGCAAGCTGTGGTCATATCTGTATCCCCACTATCCTTCAGCAACTGTGAAATAAATCCATGTGCACAAACATGAACAACAGTAACTAAGAATAGTATTGGCTTTTTTCTTTGTTGTCTAGACTCTAACTGGCTCTATTCGTGATTCTGGAAAGCATTAAATCCTTGGCTTTTTCGAACCTTGCCCACAATAGTATTAAGTTGTTTTCAAGTACATCTCACTTCCTGCTATTAGGAAAATTCTTGCTTACTCCAAGGACCAAAGTACTTGACTTTTAGATGCAGACTAGGAAATGAGAGAGGGACTGATTAACACAATTTATAGCTGTAATTTGTTTTGGGAAGATAAAGGGGCATGGCTGGAATTTATTTCTGAATATTTAGGAAATTTCATCTGCCCCAGTTGTTCAAGATTTCTGATTTGCTGAAACAGTTTCCAAAACCCCATAATGTTGCTCAGATTTTCATACCAGACTATTGGCTGAAAACAAGTTTGTAAATATAAACTCTGTACATCTTAGGGAAGCCTCAGCTTAGAAGAAAGTTTTGTAATTTAGTAGATAAAAGTGGTCCTGTGTAAATTTAGTAAATCTAGTAAATTTAATTACTAAAGTAGTAATTACTTTAGTAGTGTACTGGCAAAAAGAATGTGATTGAGAAATATCAATAGATCCCATCCAAGAACATCTCTAAATGAAAAATAGGATGGAGGCATTGAAAATATGAATGATCAGGCAGGCATAAAAGATGGATATCCAAGGGGCTGGCTGGATCTACTGTGTAGAAAATACTTACATCATCTACCCATCACATGGGAGGGCAGTTTCTGCACACCAAGAAGCATAAAGCTTTCAGCAAATAGTTATACTTTGCCTGGGCAACCAGGCTTAGGAAACCTCAGTTTGTGACCTCAGTTTGTGACTTAACCAAAGGCAATTTTTCAAAGGGCATCCAGGAGAAATCTCCTTGGCCCCTTGCCTTCCTTCCTCCATCAGGGTGAACACTCTCCATGATATCTGGAAATAACCAACAACAGTAGCCGACCCACACAGATTCCTAGCCAGTAAGAACTAGCCAGACATATGTTATCAACCAGTGTATAAAACATGGCAACTAGTTCACAGGTTGTTTTGAAGACAACAGCTGGAGTAAACTGAGAAAGCCTGGCACAGAAGAAATCTGTTGCATTCCAATGCCTGGGCCAGAAAATACTTGTTGCTTCTGTTGAATCAACTGCATTCTGGTTTTCCAGAATTTTCCGTAATAGTGGAGGGGGGAGTCGGGGCAGGGGGAGAAGAGGTGATCGGCTTCCAGACTCCCCCGCTGACTGGTTGCATTCAAAGCATCTAGTTAATGAGAATTTGGCGTAGCATAAGTAAATTGGTATTTCCAGTATACTGAGAACTTTCACAGTTCCAGAGTTATTTGTGAAGCAGTCCAATCTAGTCACTGATTTGCATGTTTCTGAAATCTTAAAGGATTCTCCCAAGACCTGGCTCAGATTCTTTTCCATTAAATCTAGATGGTGTTTTCAAATATTTCACTCCACTGTATTTCACTTGAAAAATGTAAGCTTCACACATACCATTTAATAATTTCTTACATCAAGAGGAAGCAAAAAAAGAGAAATCATCTCCATGTTTCGATTTTCTGTATTTCTTTCTGCCTTCGTGTAAAGGGAAATACTTTATTTAGTTTTATGATAGCATACCTATACATTTTCAATCTTATTTCCTCCCCTCCTTGTAAGAATTTCAGTGTTAGCTGAAAGCAGATTACCTCCTTTCTATTTTTTTTTCTCAGTTTCATAATCTGTTACTATCCATTTGGAAACATTTGGTCTAATCAATAATGATGCTTCCAGGTGACAAAAATATCAATAGCAAAGAGTTAAAAATAATGAAAAGGGGCTTCCCTGGTGGCACAGTGGTTGAGAGTCCGCCTGCCGATGCAGGGGACGCGGGTTCGTGCCCCGGTCCGGGAAGATCCCACGTGCCGCGGAGCGGCTGGGCCTGTGAGCCATGGCCGCTGAGCCTGCGCGTCTGGAGCCTGTGCTCCGCAACGGGAGAGGCCCCAACAGTGAGAGGCCCGCGTACCGAAAAAATAAATAAATAAATAAGAAAAGGGCATCTTGATATTACTTCTTATATTCATTGAACCAAATTGTTCTCAGTCCATCCTCTCCCCAAGAAAAAGATGGATTTGAGTTGAAGTGTTCAATCCAAATAGCTCTGTCTTGCTCTGACTTATGCCAGGGACGTGCAGTGTAAATCACAAGAAAAGCCATGAAGTCACTAAGTGTTGAGACAAATGGATCATTCTTAGGGTATCAACGTTGGATGCAGATACTTTAAAGCCATGTGACCCTAGTTTTACTAGCTATGCTGTCCTTAACCAGGAAAAAGAAGGGCTTCAAAGATCAAGTCCCCACAGCAATACAAGGGTGTCCATTTGTATGAGTGGGTCATTTTTAATGACTTGCCAACAGCCCCTTGTAAAATGTGCAGTTGAAGTCGTCAAGAGGTCAGTTTCCAGTCTGATCTTTCCCTAATTCTCAAGTGTGTTAATGAACTCAGTGTATTCTTGAGCATTATCTAATATGAGAAATAGCTTTGATGGACAAATAATAAGAAAGGGAAAAAAATGTTTTTAAGATCTACCAAACTTAAAATATTTGCCAGCCTAATTTTTTATTTCTCTACAAAGAATTAGGGTCAGTAGTCTGAGCAGAAGAGTAAATACGAAGGTTTCTAGGTATCTTTTGCTGGGGGAGTGTTAGAGGTGGGAAGTGTTCCTTTATATGGCAGTAGTGCCTGCAGAGAATAGATTAAATGGTATTTCTGTGAACCTCACAAAGTAAATCGGGGTGAGGGTTCAGGAATCAGGAATAAATGAACAATAGCTGACTTGTCATTTCAAATTCTGAGTCTGACTCCTGCTTCAGAATCCTTTCCTAGAACAGTGTGTGTTTTTTTCTTTAAAGGCAAGTTTTGTGGTTAAGAAAAGTTATCGAAGAGATGGTGAAATAACGCAAAACCAGAGAAGCCTTTGCCTTGGTTCTAGGAGGCCATTAGGAGGAAATTGACTAAAGCTGTGCAGCTCTGAGACCTGGCCGCTTACATTCCTTTACATTTTTTGCAGAATGCTTCAAATTCTTCCTATACTCCTAGGAGGCTCTCAGACTTCAGACGCTAATCCCAAGTAGAGTCACAGAGTCCGGAAGACATCAATTCCCTGTGACAAACAGAAAGCTGAAGGGCATTCCTGGCAAAACCCTATGTAGATTTATTTTCTCAACAACAACAAACCTTCCTGACCAGAGGCTTTGTGTTGTTACATTATAATACATGTAGAGGTAATAGACAAAAGAATCAAGATTTTCTCCTTATTCCAGTAGCTGCATGATGGTGGTAAGCCCTTGAACTGCTGTTCTCTCATTAGTAAACTAAGAATGACTAGAATTTCTACTAAAGCTCTTTTGAGGATGTAAGGAGGTTACATATGTGGACGTGCCTCATGCACTTAAGGCATCCCACGAATCTCAAAGGGCTGAAGGAATGAGCTAAATGGGGACAACACTTCATTCAGCCAACATGAACTCATCTCAACCAACCCCTTTATAGTACATATTCATTTTCTACCCACAACTAGTTGATTCTTGTTTTCAAGTTAACAGATTAGTCAAAATGGTTTCCTTTTCTTCCTTTCTTTTCCCTTTACATTCTGTTTGGCTTTGTTGACACCTATTTCATGGTCAAATTATGATAATGATGGGAGAAATAGCAGGAAAGAATTAGGGGATCTAAGAGCCAAGTAAAGCTGGCAGAGTGAAACATATGATAAGCCAGGGTGGGGTTCCCATTCCTCCAGGTATCAGGGACCCCTCTCTTTAACATGAAAATATCTTGAAAATCACCTTATGTATTACTCCAAAATCAAATAAACGTCAACTGCTTAAAATATTTAAAAACTCCGGGGAAACAAAGATAAAAATACTATAAGAAAATATAGTTTAATATTTATATAGTTTTGAGGAGAGAAAGGACTTTGTAAACATGCTGCCAAGATCAGAGGTTACAAAAGCAACTATAATATACATAGTTTCATATCTATATAATACATAGCTATAGATATAACATTATGAAGCTTGCGCATAAAAGATAACTAAATGAAAATAAAGGTAGCTAAGTAAATGGAAAAAAGTATTTGCAACATAAGATAGTGGCAGTATCTTAATGTATAAAGAACGCTCAGAAAACCAAAGAAAGAAAATCCTTTAACAGGAGAGGTCAAAAAAAGACTATTCACCAAAGAAAGGGGAAATACAGATGTTGCAAAAACCTACTGTACAATGTTTCTCTTCACCAGTTGTTTAAAAAAATGCATTTTAAACAGCAATGAGGTACTCGCAAATCGGTATTGATTTTTTAGAAAAAGGGAAGAAACAGGGTTCTGTGCAATGCTGGTGAGTAAAAGAGAAACACACTATCTCACAGTTGCACTCTTGGGGTGGCGAGTTGACAGGGACTCTCTTCAAGAGCAGCCATTTGGCCACACATGTTCAAACCTTCCATAGGTCACACCCTTTGGTCCAGCAGTTCTACTTCAGGGAAAACATTCAGTGCAGATAACCCATTTTGTATGCAGTTATTTGTCTATGGGAGTGGTTCCAACTGGGAATGATTTTGTCCCCCAGGGAATATTTGGCTGTGTCTGGAGAAATTTTGGGTTGCCCCAACTCGGGACAGTTGCTGCTGCAGCCAGTGGGTAGAGGCACATCCTGAATGAGCAGGACAGACCAGCACAAAACTAAGAATTATCCAGCCTAAAGTGTTCATAGGGTTGACGGTGAAAAATCCTGGTGTACATGGATGTTTAATAAAGTGAAAAACACCCCAAAACAAAGGGCTGGCTAAATATATCATGGTGTTTCTGTGTAACAGACTGTTTCACAACAATTAAAATGTTACAGAAATATATCTATTAATATAGAAACCTTTTCACAACATACTACATTTTAAAGCCGGTCCCAAAGCAGCATGATCCCATCTTTGATTAAAAACATAGACTTAATGAAATATAATTAAATATACCCATAGCCAAGTGTTTACAGGGATTGGCTCCATGTAGTTGGGTTTGATCACAGGTGTTCTTTTTATTTATCTCTTTAGCCTGGTTAACTTGAATTGCCTTTATATTAAGAAAAGAATTAATAAAACAAATTCTGATCAATTTTAAAATCAAATCCTATGATGGATTTTTACATGAGTTACCATTTTAGTATATCTTGATTGAGAAGGCACACATGATAAGCAGCCACTATAATTTTATTAAATCTTTAAAATGTATTATTATCAGAATAGACAGTACATGCATTTGAAATATGCTAATGTATTAGCCAACAAGTTACTATCGTTTCTTGCATTTGTTAAAATAATTGCAGCCCCCGTATAAGTTTGAGGTAGACATTATGAATCGTTGATCATCCCATAAGGTGTTTACAAAGGTGTTTACAGTTTATACACTAATAGTTACTTTCTTAGGCTTTTCCTACCTAGGGAATTGAAATAAGATTGTGTCAGAATGCTGAAGCTATTATTATCATCCTATGTTAGTATAATTGTATTAAAGGCAGGCCATTTTTTTTTTTTTTTTTTTTTTTTTTTTTGCGGTACGCGGGCCTCTCATTGTTGTGGCCTCTCCCGTTGCAGAGCACAGGCTCTGGACGCGCAGGCTCAGCGGCCATGGCTCACAGGCCCAGCCGCTCCGTGGCATGTGGGATCTTCCCAGACCAGGGCACGAACCCGTGTGCCCTGCATCAGCAGGCGGACTCTCAACCACTGCGCCACCAGGGAAGCCCTTTTTTTTTTTTCAGGCCGTATTTTTAAACCTGTTAAAAATGAAAACATAAAGTGTAAACAGTATGGAATCCACAACTAACATGGAATCCAGTCTTACCAAATGATTTCATAATAACTTTTCTCACTGATTTTATTAAAACTGAACCATGGACTTGAAAGGAAGCTGTGATAATGAAGTTACTTTTCATTTTTCTTAGATATGATCTTTCCCAGACTTCCACTGACCATCTCTGAAATAACTTAGTACATGATGTTGACAAGCTTCTAAATTTGAAAGAACATTTTACATGTACTTATTAAAAAATAATTATGCTTTAAAAAACTAATAATAATTATGCTTTGACATTATGCTTTGTGAAATCAATATATATATATATATATATTTTTTTTTTTTTCATTCTGAGCTCAGTAGTATATGTCCTGGAAATGTAAATGGTTTGTTATGACCCTGATCATCTGTTGAATGTTTAATATGCTATTCTCTGGAGGTGCTAATGGCATTGATGTCAGTAGATATTAATTCATATATTCACTCATTCTCCTGTTCATTAAATATTTATTTAGCCACTAGTACACGCCATGGCATTGGAAATATGACAAGGAACAAAACAGACAATATCCCTGCCCTCATGGGGATTAAATCTATTGAAGAGTGGTGTCTGGTCATGAGGAGTTCCGTGTCTAGTTATGGAGGAGACAGGTATGAAAGAAAATATCTCAGTACAATTTAGTAACAGCTGTAACTGAGGTTTGTACAGGGTGCTGTCAGAGCTCAGCAGTGAGAGATCTAACCCAGCTAAAGGCAAGCAAACCTGGGTGAACACTGCCTAGTGGACATGATCACATAGATGGAAACGTAGGCATTTCCCATGGGGAAGATTATGGGAACAGGTGCCAAGGGTAGAGCTTGGCATCAGCAGTGGCATGCACTGCCCAAGAAGAATAGACCTGTCTCTTGGAAATGGAATGTGAGTAAAGCAAGGTCCTCAGCACATAACTAGGTAGTATCAGTAATGAGCCAATGACTGCCACAGACGTACATCACTGCAGAGCCAGAGAGATCTGTGCGATTATTTGCCTCGATCATTTGTTTTTTTAAAGATGAAGAAAAAACTAGGATCAAGAAAGTCACAAAGCAGATGTAGGGCAGGAGTGGAATCACCTTTAGCCTCCTGCTGGGGCAGGGGTCACTGCTCTCCTTATTGTCTGGACAGTTGTACACCAAGTTACACACATTGTACCACACCTAATCATCGTTCTGTGATTATTCATATCGTGTAGAAATGATTAACTGTGGTATTCCCATATATGAAATAAAGATATATTAGTTGACAATACATTGATTATATATTCACTTTCAGGCACATCTTTATTGTATATACACAAAGTACATTTGAATGGCCTGAGTATTGGAGAAGCAGAAAAATAAGTTAAGATGAGAGTCCTAGATGGAACTATTCAAGATCCACCATGTTGTAGCTAGATATCCGCTGAGATTTTCCACAGGCTCATCATCACCTAATAGACTGGAATTTACACAAGAATTAAGCTGTTTGACTTTTTGTTGCTGTTTCAAATAGTAGGTGACCAGGCACTCTGGACCCAGGACTATTTTGGAGAGCAAAGATGTCATCCCCATAACCAAGATCGAGCCAGGAAGGTGGGGACCAAGGCACTGTGCAGGAGTTCACTGCAAGATTTACTGTCTCCCTTGGAATCAAATGGCAGAGGGAATGGGATGGCAAAAGTGGTAGTAATGAGGATAAACTTAAAAAACTAAGATACAGAAAGTCACAAAGCAGATGTAGGGCAGAGCTGGGAACACCTTCAGCCTCCTGCTGGGGCAGGGGTCACTGCTCTCCTTATCGTCTGGACAGTTGTACACCAAGTTACATACATTGACAAGGCCTGCACCTACTTTTAAGTCATAGATTGTCTGGATCGATGAGTTTATTGAACAAAATAATTAACTCCTTGGGCTTCCCTGGTGGCGCAGTGGTTGAGAGTCCGCCTGCCGAGGCAGGGGACACGGGTTTGTGCCCCGGTCCGGGAAGATCCCACATGCCATGGAGTGGCTGGGCCTGTGAGCCATGGCTGCTGAGCCTGCGCGTCCAGAGCTTGTGCTCCGCAACGGGAGAGGCCACAACAGTGAGAGGCCTGGATACCGTAAAAAAAAAAAAAAAAGTTAACTCCCACATAGCAAAGTGTCAAATGAGAAATATTTTAGCAACTAGAAACAGCTAGAGAAGAAAGCAGAAAAATAAGCAGACGTTTGTGTTTCAAAGTGACCATGGACAGTTACAAGAATCTTGCATGAATGGAAAATGAAAGAGGTAAGAATTGTGAAAATCATTCATCTTTCTTCTGGACAACCACTTCCCTCTCCTGGCTGTTTTGTCCATTGTCTTGGTTAGGTACAGTGTTCGTGCATGCGAACAGAAGGAGTATTTGAGAAGTAGAATTATGTTGACATTGGAAGCAATTTGTTTCTTCCATTTCCTTTCCATTGCTTCAGTGTTACTTTCTGAGTAATTTACAGCATTAATTTTCTAAGTAGGTAATTTCCTTTTCCCTGTCTTTAAAAATAATTGTTTATGGCTGACTTGGTGCCAAAAATATCCACAGTTAGCTTTCGGGTAGGAGAATGCCTTAAACAGGGACTGCGTGCTCCCAGAGGTGTTCATGTGCATCAGGAGGGCCTAGGGCTTCATGGCTGTACATCTCTGCTCTTCTGGGTCTGCAGAGAGATCTGCCTAAGGCACAGGGATTCCTGGTTCTTCACAACCTTGAACTTGGTGAAGTTTGTAAACAAAAGATTTATTCATTTATTTATTTATTCATTTATTCATCTCATTCCATTGAATTCATTTCTGCAACAGCACCATTATTTATTTCTTTTCCTAGAAATCATTTAAAAGCAAACCCTAGTTGGAAATTATCTTAAAATATGTTTGAATCACTTTTTAAAGTAAAAGTTCTCCAACTTTCTTTAACAAATGTGGGCTCCCAACATGAATACATCACTGCGTTATCAATTACCACATAACAAATTACCCCCAAACTTAATAGGTTAATGCAATGCACATTTACTATCTCACAGTTCCCGTGGATAAAGAATCCAGGCACAGTTTAATTGGGCTTTTAGCTTCAAGGTCTTGAGGTGTTGTCTGGGGCTGTGGTCACCTCAAGGATTGGCCAGGAAAGAGTCGCTTCTGAACTCATGTCATTGTCGGCAGGATTGAGTTTCTCGCAAGTTGTTGGGCTGAGTGTCTCAGTTCCTCTCTGCCTGTTAGTCAGATGTGGTCATGGGTTCATTGCCTGTAGGGGGCCTCTGCAGTATGGTAGCTTGCTTCCTCAAAGCCAGCAAGAGGGAGAGTCTGCTCGCAAGACGGAAGTCACACTCTTTTATAACCTAACCACGGAAGTGACGTCGCTTCACCTTTGCCTGATTCTATTGGTTAGAAGCACACTTGGGGGCGGGGAGGGGGAGGATCCACAATAAAAGGTGTCCGTGGAGCCTTTTGTAAGTTGAAATGGCATAAAGCAAAGAAGAAGTTACCTTCATTGTAAAAGCAAAAATCCTCTTAGGATTTCTTTGGTTATCGAAAACAGGTACTAATGTTGGCCTTTGGTAAAAATGAAGCGGTGTAAAGTGAACTTTTGAAAAGCAGGGGACACCTGTATTCCCAACAATCACTAAGGCAGTTCTAGGTACTTTTCCCGTAAGCATCTTTGCTGCAAACATTTTTGCCACATTGCTAATTGGCTGTAAAGGAATTTTGCTGTAAAAGACAAACTAATGAAAAATAAAAGAGGACCATTCAAAAGGACATAGTGAAACACAAGAAATAAATAACAAAATTTGAAAGACTCTATTGTGAAATACAAAATATTTAAATACATAAAAATTCGTGTAGATTCATGGCAGTACTGCACAAATAATTGATTTTATTTTGTGGATTGTACCTAAGCACTTGTCTTCCAAGTCTTTCGTTCATAGTATTTTATACTTTTTTTTTCCTTGTTGATTTGTCCTCTCACTCAGCATCACACCTTTTCTTTTTCACTAAAATTTCTTCCTTCGTTAAGAGAGGTATCAGTTTCCAAACACTAGGCTGCATGTTTGTAACAGAGCTTTGTATTGCATTGTGGAAGCCTCTGCACCGCTGTTCATATCACATGGCTCTTGATAGATGTTACAAAGTTCTGTGGGAAACGTAGATTCAACTCCGCACCTTCAGGGCCCTCGGCCTCATTTTTCCTCCAGTGTGGTGTGTTTCAAAATAAGGAGCCGCTCTTGGGGCAAATCATCATCACCTGTCAGCTGGATAAAGCCATCATCACTAATGTTGCTAACTGGAAGAAATGCTAACACATTTCAACCAGTTCAGACAGACTGTCAAACCAAAAAACCGTCAATCGGTTATTTTATTTTTCATGGCGAAATTGTCTTACAGCCAATTAGTTATGCAGAAAAAATGTTTGCAGCAAACATGGTTATGGCAGAAGAAGCTTATGGCGAAAATTCCAGGCACGGTCTTAAACATGTGTGCACCCTTCTACACTGAATTATAATAGTCTTTTGATATGTCGGTCTCCCTCACTGCTCACAGAGGTGCTTGAGAACTACAACTATGTCTTCATTTTTCATATCCCTGGACAGGAGTCTTATATGAAGTAGGCATTCCATGAACGTTTACCATTTAGTTAAGCTATATGGAACTGGCTTGTTGCCACAGGCTTTATCTTGTCTTCATCACCGCAGAGTGGAGGGCCAAATATAAGTGAGGAGGGCTTCCCTGGTGGCGCAGTGGTTGAGAGTCTGCCTGCCGATACAGGGGACATGGGTTCGTGCCCCGGTCTGGGAAGATCCCACATGCCGCGGAGCGGCTGCGCCCGTGAGCCGTGGCCGCTGAGCCTGCACGTCCAGAGCCTGTGCCCCGCAACGGGAGAGGCCACAGCAGTGAGAGGCCCGTGTACCAAAAAAAAAAACAAAAAAAAAAAACCAAGAAACAAATATAAGTGAGGATTCAGGAACCTAATATTTAAAAGTCTGCCTTCAAGTTTCCACTTCCATTATTATGTATAAATCCATGATTGTGTTGGAATAAAACTGTTCTTATTTTAAAATTGACTCTCATTAGAGTATATTTCCTCTTCCCAAATAAAACAGGGATTAATAACTTTCCTATCAAGTTATTCTGTCTCATATTTGATTTTTGTGTTTTTCTCCACCTTCATCAAACCAAGTAAATGGGGGAAGAAAACTGAAGTTTTCTAATTGTTAGATATTAACGAAGAAACTCAGTCCACTGTAAATGCACCTGCTACAGTCTACCGTGTCGGACACGGCAACCTGAAAAGAGGACAGTTTTCCTCTAAGCATCCTTGCTTTTCTCTCTCACGCCAATGATAAATAATTCTGTTTTCAAAATCTACAGTTTTCATTTAAAAATGTCTTAAACTACTAGGAAACAGTTTAACACTGTTTTACTCTAAGGATGATATCCATAGCATGCCACAGGCCAAAATTAAGGCTGGGCTCTGATTTGCTAATGTGGGGTTTGTGTCTTCCCCAGGAATTGCAGCCTTCTCAGTGTGCAGAAGGCTACATGGAACTGTTTTTCTAAACCGCAGAACCACAGTGGATGTTTAGCATATGTTTCCCTACAACTTGGTTGTGAATGTGTAGAGCTACTCTAGGAATAAGCAAAAACTGGGACATCAAACCCAGCAAGCATATATATAAAGAACGTTTGCAGAAGGTTCATTACAATACAATAAATGCAACCAATTTCGCGGAGACCTATTCTCGTTTCTTTTTTTTTTTTTTTTTTTTGCGGTACGCGGGCCTCTCACTGTTGTGGCCTCTCTCGTTTCGTAGCAGAGGCTCCGGACACGCAGGCTCAGCGGCCATGGCTCACGGGCCCAGCCGCTCCGCGGCAGGTGGAATCTTCCCGGACCGGGACACAAACCCGCGTCAGGGAAGCCCTGTTCTCGTTTCTTACTGCTCGTCATTGCTAATTCACCATTTTCAACATTATTCTGTTAGTTAAATGTATATGATGAGGCATCAGTATTATCTAGCACAAAGAGATAAATATTTGATGACAAAGGCAGATGCCACTAGGAAAGCATACACACAGATTGTACTTAAACTGTACGATCGTTCATAACATGACTATTTTTTAATCTAAGAAAGGAATAATATATGTACATATGGCAAGAAATTGTCACATTCATACGTTTTTACTACTTTTTGTCAAGTTTCCTTAAGAACAATTATCCCCCTTTGACCTCTTCAACATCATAATAACAATATTCAAAGATGCAATACGTCCCTTTACTTTGGTTAACAAGTACACGGTTTAACCAGTATCAGAATTAGAAATCTGTTGTTATGTTTTTCTACTGGTGTAGAGGGAAATGAATACCTTTAAATTATGTTATCCTTTTTTCATGTGCTTTGATACCCTTTTATTCTAAGGATAGTGTGAACTCTAAAAGCAAGTACCCATCATTTGCTTAAGGAGTACCATTGTCACAGGTTTGCTCATTCTCAATCCCCAGAAGGGAAACATAATGTAGAGCACCAGTGGAAAGCAAAGAAGAACACCTACATTTAGAATTTTGGACCTTGGTAAACTGTCCTCTTCTGAGATCGTGCCATCAGTAGTGATAGTACAGGCATCGTGCTGTACTCAGAGTGTGCGGAGTTTCTCCATTAGCGCTGTGCCAGGCGAGGCTCCACTCTGAGCTGCATCCTTGGGCACTGCGGCTGCAGTGGTGCATGAGACAGCAACTGGAGGACGCTGATCTGCGCTAGACATGGAGATGTAACCATACATCAAAGCCCAGAACTGGACATTTTGATGCATTCGACTCCCATCTCAGGGCAGTCAAGTCTCAGTTTATCCAAAGATCAGAGTCAAGATGCCTCGTTTAGGGAAACGCTCCCGGGTATTGATCCAAAATATTGGCATAATATTTAAGTTCATTTGCCAAGATCATAAATCATTCTAATTCCATGACCAGGCAGGCAGCAGGGCATCCAGGTGAGGAGGCTGCGTGGGGAGCCCCGGCCGCACTCTCTGCTGCTTTGCCACATGACCTCTGGCATGCGACTCCCTCTGCCGCCAGCTGCCTCCTGACAGGGAAATGTAAGGACGCTGCACTTCCTGAGACAGCCCAGCACTCTGTGTTGGAATTCTCTAATGAATGATACTGTCCCTATTTAGCTAATTGTCACCATTCGAGCATATATCTTTAATGTATCCATCTGGAACCTTCAAAGTCGACCCTCTGTGGATATGACGGATGCTTATGTCATGGGCAAGAAAATGGTCCAAAGGAGAAATTTAACATTACCCAGACGCGATGCAAAATTCCCTCATTAATCCATACTGTACTCATCTGTAGCTTGATCATCTGTACTTTTTGTTCTGAAATGTACATGTATTCTTGATGTAAAAGAATATTTAGCAAATCAACTTTTTAGTCCTCCAGGCACTACATGGTAATGGAACTTTCATATTCAATACAGCACATTCCAAAGACTTCAAAACAAATGGCTCTGTTGTTGTCACTACATCAAAATAGTAAAAATTTCTAGTTGTGAAAATATTCCACATCCAGATTGGAAGAGGCTAAGGAGACATGACAAATAAATGCAGTGGGATCCTGGATTGGATCCTGGACAGGGCAGTTGATGAAATGTGAATAAAGGCTTGCAGGTTAGTCTATAACACGGTATCAGTGTTATTGTCCTGGTTTTGATGATCTTACTATGGTCATATAATATGTTAACATTTGGGGAAGTGGTGAGAAGGGTGTATGAGACCCTACTGTGCTATTTTTGCAACTGTTTTGGTAAATCTAAAATCATCTCAAACTAAAGAGTCATGAATCAGGTTTGCCACTGTCCTATTCATCTTCAAATAAGTCAGTTTAGAGAATTTTTATACAGTACTGATCTCTAATTGCAATTTAATAAGCCATATGGAATCACAGGCTATTAAACCTGGATGGATTATTCAGTTTATTGGTGGGGGAAGGATGAAAAAAGCAGTATTTAACCATTAGTTACTAGGTGCTAGGTTGTCGCCAACTCAGTTAATTGTCTCCTAGTATTCTCTGACCTATTCTTTCTTGTCACCCAAACCCTGATTTTATTCAGAGCCACGTGTGCCCAGTCTGGGTGATAGGTGATCCTCGTCTCTGGGTTCCCAGTCTCCCTTGCAGCTAGGGTGACCATGTGAGGCAGTTCTGGCCAATAGGATAAAATGAGAGGATGCAGGAAATGCTTTGAGGAAAACTGTTTTGCTGACAAAAGGAGCAAACACATCTGATTCCTCCCTTCTTCCTCGTTTTTACCTACCTTGAATACAACTATGATGTATGGAATTCTGGCAGCCAACTTGTGACCAAGAGGCAGAGCCCAAGAAAACTACAGAGATGCCACCACCAAGGTGATAAACCAACCAGCAGCTACCTACCTACCTCTAGACTTTTTGATATGAGAAGAAAATAAACACTTACTAGTTTAAGCCAATATTGTGGGTTTTGTTATTTGAAATGAAAAATATGTCTAATTTATCCAAAAGTTTTACATGAACTATTTCATTTCATCTGTACAAACATTCCTTTGATATAGGCATTGTCATCCTACCCATTATACAGATTGAGAAACTGGGGCTTATGGAAGTAATTAGACTCTAAGTGTGCCTAGCCCTAAGCCTCCTTCCTTTTCTGCTGCAACACACTGCCTCTCCATGGTTATTTGTACACACTGTGGGGCAGTGAAAATTCTAGATTATGAAACTTTCCCAGAGATACCCAAGTAGTGAAGGTTGTATTAAGGCAAGTCTTCAGATCTTCTTAAAGCCTGGCTTTCTGTATAGCTCAGCAAAAGCAAGTAAGGCTTACAAAGGAATTTCCACATCTCTGATACAATTTTATCATCCCACACTCCTGTGGGACAGTTAGAACTAGCTTTCTTCCCTGTGATTTATAGTTTAGTCTTCTCTGCAACAAAAGTGGTGTGACCAGTCCAAGGTCACATAGAGGGTCATCAGTGGACCTGAGAGGGATATTGGCTTCTTGGCACCTTGCTAGTCTGCTCTAATGCATGACATTTGCTTTCACCTTTAATCACTGTGAGCTTTTCTCTAAACAATACATCTTATTGGCACTTTCATTCTTCACTGTGCTGCGAAATGTAGCCCTGCCTGCCCTGAAATGGAGATCAGGTGACTCAAAACAGTGGAGGAGGGCTTCCCCGGTGGCGCAGTGGTTGCGAGTCTGCCTGCCGATGCAGGGGACACGGGTTCGTGCCCCGTTCCAGGAAGATACCACATGCCACGGAGCGGCTGGGCCCGTGAGCCATGGCCACTGAGCCTGCGCGTCTGGAGCCTGTGCTCCGCAACGGGAGAGGCCGCAACAGTGAGAGGTACCGCAAAAAAAAAAAACAGTGGAGGAACACAGTTCTGAATATTTTTAGTTGGACTTTAGTTCATTTTCTTTTTAACTAGAAAATTAATGTCCAGCGCATCTTCCTGTATGATGTTACTTTCTTGGGTACATACTTACTGAGCTTGTGCTACACTGAGGATATGTATAGGAAATTCGAGAGGTGATCATCAAAATTAAATTAAGAAAAGAAACTATCCATAAATGAACTAAAAGTCTCATAAATTGATGAATTATGCATGAAAATTACAGGAGTGATATTAGCACATATACTTTACTCCTATTTTTCTAGCAGCTTCCACTTCCTCTTCTGCTCCACTTAATGGTACAAGATAGTTAAACCTAAAGAACATGTTATGTACACAGGTTTACAGGTGGTAGCATCCTTCGTATTTCCGGAAACTGAGCTGAAGAATACTTGGTGTATCAGCGAGAAAGGGGGCTTCTGAATCACTGTTCAATTTCAATGAAAATTCTGGTCCCTTGGCAAGGGAACAAGCAAAACCCTATCTTTCCAGGACATGGAAGACAAACTAAAAACAATTAGTTAAACTAAAAAGTTTTCTGTACTGTCTCGAATCACTGAAAGGCATGACTGAAAAAGCATGGCTTTGGCGTCAGATATTTTAAAATTAGGCCCCCTTCCTCAGACACTCAAGCTATGTCAACTTGGATCAGTTACTTAGACCTCTAAGTGTATTAAAATGAGAATAATAATACCCTCTTCTTGATGTGATCGTATGAATTTAAAAAATATTGGCATAGATTCTAGGACAGGACCTAGCCAGACAAAATAAATGATTGGAATTAGTGGAAGAAAGAGCTAGGTTGTATCAATCTTCTGTTCACCACTCCCCTCCCACCTCAAATACCCTTCATTATTCCCCTTCTTGCTTCCACATTGGTTCTTTCTATCTCTAGCTTGACATATAGTCTTTTAGCACCTCTTCAATTCTCTGAAGACCTCAGTAGCGACCAGGACCTATGAAAATCATATGACCCTTTTTTTTTCAAGGTCTAAAATGCCTGACATTTAAACAGAAAAGAAAGTCCAGATTAATGAAAAATGTTCCTTTATTTGCATTGCATTCACTTGGTTCCACCCAACTTTATTGAACTGGGCCTCAATTTAAATATTTTACTTTAAGCACATTGTTTTCCAAAACTTAGAGAATTTTTAAATAATGAAAGAAATTACCAGTGGTCTAGAGGACAGTCTGCTGAGTTCCATACTGATTGCCATTGCTTATTATACAGCAGAGTTAGGGCATTAAATGAAGTGTGTGGTTTATATGCTTCTATATAATCTATTCTACTTGGGAAAAGGGGATGAGTAATGGAAACATTTATTGGATGTTTCAGTCGTTTTAAGGAAATGGACAGAGGAAAGTGATGATATGGAAGTCCTTCCACTCATAAATACTCCCATGTTGGTTGATTCCCTTCATTTCTCTTTACACTTGGGTTCTTCTTGTGGATCTTGTATTAATTTTTTGTTGCCGCTGTAGCAAATTACCATGAACTTAATGGCTTTTAAAAATGCAAGTTTAGTCTCTTACAGATCTGGAGGTCAGAAGTCTAAATAAAGGTGTTGGCAGGGCTGCGTTCTTCCTGAGGCTTGGAGGGGAGAATGTGTTTCCCTGATTTTTTTTCAGCTTCTAGATACCACCTGCATTTCTTGACTTATTCTTGCTTCCTTTCTCTTTCATCACGTCTCCTGCAACTAATGCCTTCCCTCCTGCCTCCCTCTTATAAGGACCCTTGTCATTATATTGGCTCATCCAGTTAATCCAGGAGAGTGTCCTCATTTCAATAGCCTTAATTTAACCTGGACATTCCATTTACCGTGTTCCGGATATTGGGACTTGGACATTTCTGTGTGCACCATCACTCAGCCTACCATATATATTGACCTAGATGTGGGTTTTATTTCAGATTTTACTGTTTCTCTGTGAGTTTCTCTTTCCCAATTTATCTAGCTACGGCCCTGGACTTAAAAATCTGTTCTCATCTTTGTAAATTTGACCCCTGAGCTTGGCATGCCCCTGCCATAATAGGGAGTCCAAATTTCTGGCCTGTCCTGATACCTTTTTCCAGACCATTATTTTTCTAAGGGGACGACACTTTAATGAAACCATTAAATCTGGTCGTAGGAAGAATTTTGACAGCCTAAAAATTAAAAAATAACAATTTAACATAAATCCCTGACTAATTACCAAGTGATATAAGCAACAGTTTTTCCTTGCCTTCTCTGGTCTTGGCTATTGAGTTTGGAGGTGAAGGCAGGTGCCTCTGCGGTTGCTATCCATGGTCCTGAACCACCCCCCGTGCTAGGGTTCAGTTCTTCCTCTTGACCCTTGGGACGTGAGGGACTCCTGTCCAGTTTCTCTCCTTCTCCCAGAAATTCCAAATAGGTGAGGAAAGAAGTAGTTAGGGTTGTGAAGGGGGCTTAGAGAGAGAGTATAAGAGGGACAGAGCATACCCCTTGACAGGTTGCCAGGTAGAAAATAGAGAAACATTTTCTGAGATAATTTTCAAATAATTGCAACTAGAAAAGATATCACAACTAAACATTACATAAGTATCAAATAACTAAAGGGGAGTAGGACATTTGTGCTTCAAACAATGTAAAGGGTGCACCTGTCAACCTTTGGGCCAAAAAAAGAAAAAAAAGGTAAAAATGTAGTGATTATTTGCCAAAAAAAAGTTCAAAAAAATTTTTTGTTGTAATTTGGTGGAAAACAGTACCCTGTGTAATTTATAACCCATACTTTTTAGTGTAGTTGATTTACAGTGTTTCAGGTGTACAGCAAAGTGATTCAGTTACATATATATTTTTTCAGATTCTTTCCATTTTAGGTTATTACAAGATATTGAATATAGTTCTGTGTGCTATACAGTAGGTCTTTGTTGCTTATCTATTTCATATATAGTAATGCGTATCTATAATGTATTTTTTATGCCATGTATTTTGACAGCTCTATTATGTTTCTGGAATTTACTCTGCATCTCCCCCACTCATTATCACTCACCCTGGAGGGGACAGTGTCATTCCATGAATTTCTTTCACTCTCCACCCCTCCCCCATCAAACACAAACTATATCTTTGACCCCTTTACCTCATCTGTGATATTCATTATGCATTGGCTCCCGTCTTTCAAACCTCCATTCTTTAAGGCTGGGATGGAATGGGAATCAGGAACAGATTTTGGGTGCTGAATGTCTGTGATTCACATTATTTTGTAGGAAAAAACTATGGATTTCACAAAACCAGTGCTTACACATTTGCTTCAGCTAATTCAGAACTTTGGTGAGGCACTGAAGGGAAATTGGCTCAGGCACCTCAGCTGCACACAATTTGTGGTGATTAAGAACAACAATAGCAGTCTTAAACATGTTGATAAGGCCAAAGCAACCCCATTGCAACGACATTATCAAAACATCCTGACTGTTCTTCCACACTCCATCCATCATAGACATTTACTTGGATATACCAGAGATTCTGGACATGCAGGTGCAACAATACTCTGATTATGTAACTTTCCACCTGAAACTACTAGGTTTTTAAAGAGTAAAGCTTAAAACAGATTTCAGTTTTTATTATTTCTCAGGATTAACATAGACACCTGCAACATATTGTGAGTTTCCTTAATGCAAAATGTGAGCCACCGTTTTTTGTTCTTGTATTTAATAATAATAAGAATGATAATAATAATACTAATGGCAATTAAAAAAAAATGATTCCAGAGCCTTTTTTTTTTTTTTTTTTTTGCGGTACGCGGGCCTCTCACTGTTGTGGCCTCTCCCGTTGCGGAGCACAGGCTCCGGACACGCAGGCTCAGCGGCCATGGCTCACGGGCCCAGCCGCTCCGCGGCATGTGGGATCTTCGCGGACCGGGGCACGAAACCGTGTCCCCTGCATCGGCAGGCGGACTCTCAACCACTGCGCCACCAGGGAAGCCCCTCCAGAGCCTTTTGTTAAGTGAAGCATTACAGGAAGAAATCAGGGTAGGTACGTGCCAACGCTTGGGTTAATAAATTGTGCGTGTACGACGCTTGGTTGCATAATTAGCATCATCCAGAAAAGTGTGGTAGGTTTTATCCTAATTGCTGTTACACCCCAAGTCACATTTTGCTTGGGCACACCTCCATTTTATAGCTAGTTAATAAAGAAGACTGTGGTAGGAAGTCCATGTCACCATGGAAACGGCCAATTAGAAGTGCACCCTGAAGAGAAGGAAGACAGCTGCCAGTACTCTCAGGGAAAAAGTCATGTGGGTTGGCAACCTATGAGAAACATGGCAAAGCTTAAAGCTTTTGCCAGCTTCCCCTAGCGTTGGCCGGCAAGTTTCTGTCTCAACAAACATCTTCCACCCATTTGCTAAGTACTGCATCTGTAATATATTCTAAAAGGTTAATTGTGTCTTGGGCTCAATATATGTGATGGCGAGGCAGGAAAAAATTCTCACATTTTTTAGTATAATTTCTCTCATATGTTTCTTATAACTTCATGGCACCGACATCAGCACGAGAGAAAGAAAAGACCTGTAAGTGGGCTAGCTCCTTTCCAAGTTCAGAAGTGTATTCATAAGTTCTATTTTAAATACTCCTACGTTATACAGAACATTATACCTTGTTACGTATAATGCTAATGTTTACGAAGGTAATCATTATAGAACTTAAATGAAATACGTAAGCCACCAATTTGAACGTTTGGCGTTTAACCCTCTTTGCCTATGGCACTCCATTTACATATGTATCTTAATTTCTGCTTCCTTATCACTCTGTAGAATATTGTGCTTTGTTTTCTGGAAGCTCAATATGTAAATATAACACATTCTCAAAATAGAGAATTAAAGCAAAGTTAATTCACATTAAAATATTTTTCACACACATTATTCCATTCATCCTATTAACAGCCTAGTGAGGGAGGATGTTTTCATTTCCATTTTGCATGGAAAGAAAGTGACACATAAAAGTTTCAGAGACTTACTTCAAATTACAGTTTGTAGTTAGTAGTGGACCTAGGGGCAAATGCCAACCTTGTATCCCAAGACCTAGCATTATTTTCCCACTGCAGTATGGCTCCCTGCTAACTTAAAATTAATGCACTTGGATATCAACCTTGAGTAAATCAAATAATGTAGTTCTTAAATCTTCCCTCCAAAAAGTGTTTATAGTTGAGACTCATCAATGAGTAACATACAGATAATGTATTCCCTGTATTCTACCTGTGTCTTTCTCTTATTGGTAGTTAATTGGAAGGCAAAAGAGTAAAATTGACAATGATGGGAATCACATTCAATTAGCCTGAAATAGTAAACAGCTGCTGGGTTCAAATCCTCTTATTATGAGATTGTCAGACTCACAAAATTACAATACACATGGCACAGTTCTGAACAGTGAAAGAAGTTGAATCAGAATTTAAAAGCTTGATACATAGAAAGTGTGGGTCCTAGGAGACACAAGAGAATTTCCCTTTTAAGGAAATGGGATACATATAGGGTACAAACCTCTATTCTCGTAAAAAAAAAAAAAGAAAAAGAAAGGAAAGAAAAAAAGTGAATTCCAAGGTTGAGTAACTTTTTTCTTATATCGGCCTAGTGCTCAACTGTGCAAGAAGCACTATTTAGTCTAGAACAACGCTAATTATCTTCTCTGCGGCCATGCTGGAGAAGTGTGGGAAATAAGTCACATAACTCACTCCCCCCTACACATACCAACAAGAAACCAAACAAAATCAACCTGCATTAAAAATATTTTGAGAAAGTTGTAGTATTTTGACTATATTCAAGATGAGTCAAAATTTGTAAGTGCACTCAACAATGAACTTAAATATTTCCTATATTTTCTACCTAATTAATATGAAGAAATCATGGGACAAATGTATGAGTATCTAAGACGCTTAGCAAATTTAGTTATCCTTTCTCAACAATAAGGGATCATTATATAACTTTCACACACTGTAATATATTTTAGGTCATTCAAAGGATATTTTTGGTTAAAGTCCTATTGCATTTTTACTCCCCTCCCTTCATATAACTCCCATTCTCTTCAAACCTCCAACCCAGTTCCTGTATCAAGAGGTAACTCCATCTGTCACTTTACTGAGAGAATAGTCTCTGCCCTTTCCATCTCAGCTACTCTCCTTCTCAACACCTCGCTGTATTTTGGCCTTTCTTTCTCTTCAGTTTTCAGGGGTTCTCTACCCTGGGTGCACAGTAAAATCACAGTAAAATCACAGTAAAATCGCCTTTTCTGTGTACCGACTCTAGACTGATTGAGTTAAGAATCTGGACTGAGAACCACTGACCTAATCTTTTCTACTGAGAAGAAACTTCTTTATTAAAACCAGCTCTCCACCTGTGGTGCCTTCTCAAGAGTACTGCTCCCTGAACCACCTCTCTTTCTCGTCTTCATCATTCTTCTTTTCCAGTGGTTCACTTTCCTGATCCTGCTAAGCAGTTCTGTTCTTTATGTCTCCCCAGATTAGTTCAAGAGTCTTTGTAGGTAGTGTGAATTCCTGAGTCTCCTTCCCCCTCCACAGAATGTAGGGATAGCTGCAGACGCTCCAGTCAGCTTTCTAATACAGTTGAAATAGCTTCAGAAAGTCATACTTCCAAAAGACCAAGAATCCAGAAGAGATTTTAGCTAGAAATAAACATTAATCATGCCCTAAGATAGAAAGGAAGGGATGATCTCACTAACGATAATGTCTTACAATTGCAGCGCTTTTCTTCTCAAGATCAAATGCTTGTTATTTCCTACTAAATATATGATATGAATTTAGTATTTCCTACTAAATAAATATATGAAATGCTTGTTATTTCCTACTAAAGTAAGCTGAGAGCTTACTTTCAATGGACTTTTTGTTTTTCTCTTAGCTAGTGGGTAAAATCCTTATTTATTCAGAATTGTCAATGCAGTTGACAACATGTACACTTATGGTGGATCTTATTACTGCATCTAGAACAGAGTAGAAAAGCCGTGTCATTAAAAATGGAAAAGAGTGGTTTGAGAGCAATTATCTTCTTGTCTGTCACAATAAGTGCCTTTTCAGGAAATGTGGTTTCCAATTGTTGGTTTTCTGCCATTCTGAGTTCTAAGGAAAATTATCCATGGCCCATTAAAAAACTGCTTTATAGCACTGAGATAAAATTTTACATGGATTAAAATGATTTTGAGTATTTTAATAATAATTCATACAAAATAAATTTGAGTATGTATTTTTGAGCATTTTGAAGTCTTTTAGGTACAGTCGGCAAATTAATAGCAATATAGTAAATTACACAATAGACATCTGCATGGCCTTTTTCAAAAGTGCTTAAGACTTGATTTATGGCTTTTACGTAAGCATCATCATGAAAAATTGATTTATTCTGTAGCAGAACTCAGTAAGCATTTTTCTTATTTCAAAAAGCAATTTTATTTTAAAGACAGAACCACTTACTTTTGGAATATTTGTTTCTTCAGTAAAGATTTCTGAAATTTCCATTTATTAGTCTTCTCTCCCCAAACCTAATCATCCCTACCTCATTCCAGATGTCCTACTTGTGTTTGTCAAAAAGGTATTTGAAAACTAATTGTCACATCACGTGGGTATCAAATTAAATAAATGATTTCTCTCTGGCTAGTTGTCTTTTGGAACATGAGGGGCAAAGGAAGCCTGGATTTGCCAAGGAGCTTGGGGTTGGGGGGAAACTGGCTTCCACTCTCCATTGCTGTGTCTATATTTCTTTGTTGAAAATAAATCAGATTATCGTGGATTTCACTAAATAAGCAGCAAGATTAATGGTTACTATTCAATGTATAATCACTCATCCAAAGTAAAAAGCTAAAGGTTAGCTGTGGTAACCTGTTTACATTGACTGAACTGAAGGAAGCCATATTTGTGTTACTGGAAAGAATCTTAGGTAGAATCCAGGGGTGAAGGGAAAAAATATATATAGATAGATATGAAATATGTTTATATTTTTAATTTATTTTATTTTATATATATTTTAACATTTCAAATCATTTGAACTCCACTAATTCAGAATGTACCATAATTTGAATTGGAATTGCCCAAAGATTACCTGCTTTATTTATTTATTTATTTTTTTAAAGAAGATGTTGGGGGTAGGAGTTTATTAATTTACTTATTTTTGCTGTGTTGGGTCTTCGTTTCTGCGCGAGGGCTTTCTCTAGTTGTGGCAAGGGGTGTCACTCGTCATCGCTGTGCGTGGGCCTCTCACTATCGCCGCCTCTCTTGTTGTGGAGCACAGGCTCCAGACGCACAGGCTCAGTAGTTGTGGCTCATGGGCCTAGTTGCTCCGCGGCATGTGGGATCCTCCCGGACCAGGACTCGAACCCGTGTCCCCTGCATTATCAGGCAGCTTCTCAACCACGGCGCCACCAGGGAAGCCCTACCTGCTTTATTTTCTAGGAAAAAAAATTAAGTCCGTTAGCCCCATAAACCAATTTCAGAGTTACTAAGAAATAGGAATGGGTTTTAGAAGGTTGACATGGCCATATTGTTTCTTCAATAAGCACCTCCAAGATAGGAGGTCAGTGAGTTCTATGCGTTTTATTAAAGCAGACGGAGTAGAGATTTGGGGAATTGTGATTGGAATTATTACACGAAAGATGAAAATGATTTTTCATAAAACTTTGCCCCTCAATGAATCTATATTAATATAGTTTTAATATTCTGAAGAATTTAGTGTAGGAATGGATGAACTGGAAATTTAGTATACAAATGAATGAACGAGAGCAGTCAATTAGTCAGATTTCTGAGCACCACCAGAAGCTGAGTTTGCCTCTGCCATGCTGCACCAAAAAGTTTGGAAAATTCTCGACTTTCTGTCTGGTGCAAAAGTTCCTTTTGGCTGTAAAAAGTAGTGCTCTGATTCTGTTTATCCTGAAACTGTTGCTATTCATGATCTCATTATCCCCTCCTTAAACTTCTTGGCCAGGCTCTATTTCTAAAACATGCTGCATATGCAGTTATAACAATGACTCCCAAGGGTCTCTTTTATTATATCTCTCCCCCTTTGTCACCATGGTCTAATTTGAGTCAGAGGATAGGGGACTTCAGGAAGGATTTGTCCAATAGAAATGGAACTGATAGTATGCCTGTTATGTTTGAATATATTAAGACAAATTCTGCAGCCCTAGTGGAGATTGAGTTTGTGATAAATAGAAGAATAATCAGAAAATTGAAGCAACTGATAACTTTAGAAAAATTTAAAAGTTGTTCAAAAAATAAAATACAGTCATAGTACACCACAATCATGTTTATGAATGGTATTTCCATACCACTGAATACTGATTTAACCAAAAAGTATGACATAACTACATTGGGAGGATAGGGAAAGGAGAAGTGTGTGTGTGTGTGTGTGTGTGTGTGTGTAGGGTGTTGTGTAAAAGAATAAACTGCCATATTCAGTAATAGGGAGCCAATATAAGTGTCCACAATTGAGAAATAGAGAAGTGCTTTGTGAACGTGTTCTTTAAAGTGAATCACAGGAGATTCACTTAAGAGAGTTTTAAGTGACTGCCTAAGGGGAGAAAATTTTAAATATATAAGTATATTTTTAAACTATATATATATTTTTTGATTTTTAAAAATAAAATTTTTAAAATGTAAATGAGAAACCAGGAAGTGGAGACCATATATGTAGACATCTCCTGACAAGTGTTTCTGAAAAGGAGAACATAAAGGTGGGGCAGATGCTAAAGACATCTGAAGAGTTGAGGGATGACCTTTTCTTTAAGGGGAAAGATTGGAGTGTGCATTTCTTTTTTTGTTGTTTGTTTTTGTTTTTGTTTTTGCGGTACGCGGGCCTCTCACTGTTGTGGCCTCTCCCGTTGCGGAGCACAGGCTCCGGACGCGCAGGCTCAGCGGCCATGGCTCACGGGCCCAGCTGCTCCGCGGCATGTGGGATCTTCCCGGACCGGGGCACGAACCCGTGTCCCCTGCATCGGCAGGCGGACTCTCAACCACTGCGCCACCAGGGAAGCCCTGGAGTGTGCATTTCTTGTTGATAGGATTGAAGAGTAGGAATGGAGTGATTGATAACACGGGAGAAACAAAGAAAGATCAAAGTATAACTCAGACCTACAGCCAAAATGAAGACATTTGCCTATGAAAAGATAAGGGATGTTTCCTCCATTCTAAGACAGAGGCTGGGGATGTGGCCAAGGGTTGGGAGATATTTGAGAAAAAAAGGATACTTAAAGCAGAAAAGTGAATTTAGGAAGGAAATGTAGTAGGGTTACCAGGCAATACTGAGACTTTATTTGACATTTGCAGTCATAAATTTAAAGTGAAACCAAACAGCTGTATGATATTCCTCAGCAACATATATCAGCTAATGTGCAGGCAGAGAGAGGGTGGAAAGTTAGAGCAATCAGATTTGGGATTTTGACAGGGGATTACAACAGCAGCACAGAGAAGCAAGAGAGTGACAGTGGTGGTGGGCCAGGGAATCCAGGCTGGGCAAAGGAGGAAGTGAAAACAAAAGACGGCTGAGGAATAGTGGTAGGGTTAGTAAATTCGAGGGTCAGTAAGGATGAGAAATTGGAGTCATGGACTGTCATCATTTCCAGTAAGTGAGCTGGAAGGTTATTAGGGGCGGTAGAGAACTACGAGGTGACAGAGCTCCCAGAGATGAGCAGGTCCTGGATATGATGTTGGGAGTAGGTGACTAAGGTGGCTGCAAGAAGAGGCCATTGGAGGAGAGGTCAAGGAACTGGAAAGTCAGGATCCTGGATGCTGAAGTGTCCAAGAATGATCACTGTGAGTCATCCAAGAATGAGATAAGCAACATGAAAGCAGTGAGGTCCAAGGGTGGTGTGACTGGTTGGTACGAGTCTCAGAAGGGCATGACATTGTGAGAACAAGAATGATAACTGGTTGAAAGGAGTAGCAAGGAGAATAGGAGGGCCCCCTACCTTGGGAGCGTGGAGTCTTAACCGCCGGACCGCCAGGGAAGTCCCTGTAGCACTTCAAAATTAAAGATTTGGGCCCATATCATCAAACAGAAATGCTCAAGGATATTAGACTTAGAAAGAAGCACCCTTGGTGGGCTACCATGTTTAACATATGTACTCTGCTGCCGTTTGTGACTGAGAGATTGACAGACTATATAAGAATATATATTCACATATATATGTGTATGATACATGCGTGTGTGTGTCATCACTGTAATTTTGTTTTTGTTTTTTTATATTCCTTTTCGTTTCTTCTTTCATTCACCTGAGGGTGGGTGTACCTATTTCCATGTCTGTAACACAGCCTTGGATGTGATGAAGGAAGCTTCTGTCTCACCAGCACGAGATCTATGCAATTACCGGCATTTCAGAGAAACAGCTTATAATTATGAGGTTAAAAAGAATCACTGCTTGGACTTCCTAACCTCCCATCCCCACGTGTATATAGACATTTGGGCGCTCTGCACTGCTGTCACCAGAACACCATGGGAAGAAGGGGTAGAGGCCAGCTGTGGAGCCTTCTGCAGCAGAGGTGAATTCCACCACGGTCCTCATTTACACATACAGCACACACACAGCCCACTATAAATGTCTCAGAGTGTGAGGCAGGCTCCCTGGTCACCTTTGCATCCAGTTGGTTATAAACTTAGACAAGTTACTTTGAAGTGTGTCATACACAGAGGAAGAGAAGTAGTAGATGGGAATGGTGAAGGTGACTTCATGCCTCTAGGAGTCTAAGCCAATCACCGCTTCCCTACCCCAATTAAAGGAAAACAAACGAGCCTCATACATGGACTCTAGAGCCCTCCTAATATTAAAAGTCACATGACTGATGGAAAGAAGATGAAGAGCAGTGTGGAATACCATGTTGGAAGCAGATGAACTAGCAGCTTGTTGTATTATCATATCAAAGAGCACACTGTCCCACTGATAATTCTTGGGCAAAGTAGATTCAGGACATTTTCAATTAAACCTTTTTAAGTGGCATTGCAGTTCAGCAGCATCTGGTATATATCGTGGCCTGTTTGCTCTAACTTTGCAACAGTGCGAAATCCCCAACTTTGGCTGTGGTAGCATGTGGCTCTGGGTGGCATCTGTAAAGCAATGACACTTCTATATTTTTACAGTAAACAGAAAATACTTGATAAAAACAATATTCAATATTGGAATGACTCCATTCATCTAACTAATTGGGCTAGACTGTCTTCATGAAATGAGTCCTGGAACAGAAAAAAGCAACACGCAGAAATAGCTTCTGTTGTGTCCTGATTTTCTAAAACTTGTCTTCTCCTAGTGCAAGTGCTACTAAATAAAGTCCTCACAAGTTCTAGACTTTTCCATAGGTGAATTCTCACAGGAGAGTTCTCAATAACTATAGCAATACTGAAATTAATGGTAGATAGTACTAGAGGGTTTTGGGGTTTCTTGTTTCCTCTGTCTCCTTCTCTTCCTTACCTTTAGAATAAAACAGAAGTGTAATATTATAGAATTCACCATGACTGGACAACCAGTAAGTAGAACTGGAATTCAAAGTAGGTCTATCACTGCCTAGATTTCACTTACAAAGTTTTTAAGTATAATTGTTGGTTATATTTTTTGATATTTCCTATTTTCTTAAATTGCCCTCTGTTTCCTGTCAGATTATTATGTTCTTTAAATGTCCTGACAGTATTCAAAACTCTGTCAGTGCATAATATATAGACAGTGACGACTCCCACTGTCTCTTTCGTCCTGGGAGGGTCAATATCTAATAACGTCAGCTGGCAGACATGTAACCTTACACCAGAATGGAATTTGTGGCTTGGCGTGAGTTTAATATGTTTGGTAAAAAGTGAATTAGGATAGTTTGTAGATACTTTTAAGCCTGTGTTCAAAAGTTTAATTTGATTCAGTTTAATCAAACAATTGATTATTAAATGCATATTATGCATAAAGAACTTAAGGTACGAGTGGATGCGAAGTATAGTGGTAGCCCCCCAAAAGGTACATCCATGTGCTAACCACCAGATCCTATAAAAATGACCTTATTTGGAAAAAGGATTGTGGCAAATGTGATTAAGTAAAGAATCTCAAGATGAGATCATCCTGGATTATTTGGGTGGGCCGTCAACCCAATGATATCTATCCTTATAAGAAACCCACAGAGGAGAAAGATAGTCTCCTATCTTTCACACGGAGCAGAAGTCCGTGTGAAAGTGGAGGCAGAGACTGGAGTGATGCGGCCACAAGCCACGGAACACCTGGAGCCACCAGGAACTGGAAGGGGCAGAAGGATTCTCCCCTAGAGCTTTCCAACAGCGTGCAGCCCTGCCGACCCCCTGATTTCAGACTTCTGGTCTCTAGAACTGTGAGAGGATACATTTCTGTTGTTTTAAGGCACGAAGGTTGTGGTAATTTGTTAGGGCAGCCCTAGAAAGCTAATAAAACAAGCAGAAATCAATCCCCAATGAAGAGTGTATAATATGTAATATATGATACCTGTGCAATGTTAAAGGCATTACAGTATAGGAGAGAAGGGAACTTATTTCAAATAAAGACAGCTGGAAAGGCCTTTTGAAAGAGGTGAGCCTCGATCAGGGGACAGGAAATTTCAGGACATAAGCAGAGCTGAGACAGAGGGGGATTCAGGAAGATAAAATATCTGAGTAAACGTGGTACCGTAGTTGGGTCCTGAGAAAGGAAATGATGTAGTCCAAACTTCTAATGCCATGAGAATTTGTGTTCAGAAATGCAGAAAGCCTCAATTTGGTCAAACAGAGAGGTCCTTTGTTGCCTGGCTTAGATTATAGAGAAACCTACACGTCCCACCTTCTATCGAAATTAAATTGACTTTAAAACATAGATTTCTGAAGAAGCATGGTAAAAATAAAAATTAAATTCAGAGAGGAAAGAAATAATTTCAGGGATGTTCTGAAAGCTCTATAATGCCTTGGATGTGCACTTATTATAGTATTTTAACTTACACTAATTTCTTTTTACACCATTGCTTCATACCCTGTGGCCTGAGTAGGGAGATGCATGCTGTATTAGCTTCCTAGGCTGCTGTAACAAATTACCACAAACTGTGTAGCTTACAACAGTGGGGTGTGTCGGCTCACAGCTCTAGAGGCAGAAGTCTGAAATCAAGGTGTCAGCAGGGCCACGCTGCCTCTGAAGGCTCTAGGAGAGAATCCGTCCATGTCTCCTCCAGCCGCAGGAGATCCTGGCACTCCCTCGGAGTTCCTTGACTATTCGACACATCACTCCAATCTTTGCCTCGCTCTGCACATGGCCGCCTTTGTGCCTCTGAGTTCTCTCCTCTTCTTATAAAGGCCCAGCCTAATCCAGTATTACATCTTAACTAATTACACTTACAACAGCCCCTATTTCCAAATAAGGTCACATCCTGAGGTTCTAAGTAGATATAAATTTTGGGGGGAACATACTTCAACCGAGTACACATCCTATTTACGTTTTAAGCCATAGGGCCTAGTCCAGTGTTGAATGTAAAATTGGTAACCATTAATATTTTGCTGACAAAGGAAGTAGACCTGTAATGTCCATTAATTATGGGAAATTGTGAGAAAATAAAACATAGACTATAAAACAAGAGAAGAGAAGGGGAATTGGAAGGGATAAGAGAAGCTTTCCAAGTGTTGCCTGGAAGTGTAAATCCAAAATCTGTACAGGGTCTACGAGGTCTCTTAAGATCTGACCCTGGCCTTCCTCCTCCGTGCTGGACCACCCTTCTTCCGGATTCTTCAGGTCCTGTACCCTTCACCCGAAACATCCCTCTCTCCACTCTCCACTCAACTAACTCCTTATCCTTAGCTCTTCAGCTTAAACGACGCTTCTTCAAAAAGGTGGCGTCTCCCCAGATCCTCTGTACGACTTGGTATCTTTCCTTTATTGGCAGCTCTCAGAGTTTGGAACAATATTTTTAATAATACAATCATTTGTTTAATGTCTCCGTCTCCATCAGACCAGGAGCTCCATGGAGACAAGAGCTTACCTAACACGCTCAAGGAAGTATCCCCAGCATCTCGGGTGTGTTTCAGGTCCTTCTATATGACAGCTCTTCAGATATGGTCAGACTATCACCATGACTGCCCTAAGGCTTCTTCCACCTGAGTGGACCACCTATGTCCTTAAGTGAACATACCCTGTCCTTGAAGGCAACCTGATGCTCCCCTCTGCCCTGTACCTGCTGAGCACAACAGAGTGATGTTCAAGGCCGTTAGCCACCACTGCCCTGGCAGGTGTGCAGGCTGTCTGTGCTGATTCCGTCACCAATGAGCTTTGGCATCACAGCCTACCTGGTGCCCTGCTGTGTGTTCTATACAAAAGGGTTGGCTGTGTGGGTCTCTCCCACCCTCTCTGGACCCCAGCATCACCCAGTTCTGTGGCTTCTGCCTCTCTTCGCTTCAGCGTGAAGCCAGCTCCCTGGCTCTGGTTCCGTGGCTCGTGGCCAGCTCTGGGGAAGATGGGATAGCAGGCAGGGTAGACCAGGGCTGCTACAGGAAGACCGTCAGACCAGGCTGTGAATCGTTTCACTGTGCTGATGACTTGCCTCTGAACCTGCCAAAGGGTAGCACTCAAAATAAAATAATGCTTTTGTTGTGCACGCGTCAGGCCTGGGAGTATTCGTGAGGGGCCTTGAACTTGCTCTGATGCTGCATAAGACCCCATTTTCAGCCCTCTAACACTGCTTGTTCCTATTTAGATTACCATTAACTAAAATCTCCAGATCGTCTCCCCGCTGAGGCTAAATTACAATTCTCCTTGAACTCGTGAAACTATTTTTTTAATATCAGACTTGATTTTAAAAATTACTCCTACCACATTTCATGTGTGGAAGTCGATTCATCCTTGCATTTAGTGGAGATCACTGTACAGGATTTTTTTTTTTGATTAAAATCTGGCTGGTCCATAACAGGAGGAAGCCAGCATCTCTTAAGCAGAAAAGCCCTTCCTCTGGGCAGATTCTGGAATCCGACTACCTAGAGCTCAATGCCACTTCCTCTACACTGGCTGTCTGACACTGAAACTTCTTCAACCTCTTCGACCTGTCTGTGCCTCAGTTTCTCAACTGTAAAATTAGAGACTACTAATATCTACCTCAGAGGGGTACCATGAGCTTTAAATGAGGTAACTCTTGTCAAGAGCTGAAGAGTCGTGGCTGGCGCATTCTTAGTGTTAAGTACATGTTAGCTATTATTCAAATCACCCACACCGGCATTTTCCTTAGCAAATCATTTTATCAGATGACTGCTAGCCTGGGCTCTGCCCAAATCATTAAGTGCTGAAGAAAACTTCCTGTTACGAAGATTCCTCTTCCCTCTTCCTTATCATGATCAAATTGTGACATGCTTTGAAAGTCTCACAAATACGCTACATCCTTTTGATAACAACGTAGTGTTTGAGAAACTCCAGTACGTCTGATGTTTTAGAGCAGGCTTTCCTAAATGTAATCACTGGTCCCAGAAGAAATAAGAGGCATCAGACTCAGCTCTAAGAGAGGAAAATCAGGAAATAGAGGTACAGCCCCCATTTTCCAAACTGTGATCCATGGACACATGATGTTAATGAGTTTTCTCTGATAATGGCTCTGTGAGGACATCTGTTGGGAAGATTAGATTAAGTAAAATGAAACAGGCTTATGTTAAGGCTCTGGACTCCTTGAAGTCCTTTTAGCCGTGTGGAGTCCATGAGGTCCCAGTGTCCCTCTGGACGGGGTGGTCTGTCCAGTAGACAGAGTGCGGCTGTGTTTGGATTCCTTGCTAGTCCGTAACTAGCCATGTATGTGAGGGTCGGTTATTGCACTTATCTGAGTCTCATTACCCTCAACTCTAAAATGGGGATAATACCTGCCTTGCAAGTTTATCAGACCGATGACAGATGACTTATGTTAAAATGCTGAGCGCAGTGTCGAGCTGTTAGTAGGCTCTCAATAAACAGTCGCTAAACTTATAACTTGGAATCAGGATTTAAGATAAACCTATGATTGGGTCTAACAAGTTTAGTTCTGTGGTTCTTTGTTTCAAATATTCTGTGGTCTTTATACATTTTCTTCTCTCCATGAATTTCTCTCCAAAACTTGGTTTGGGTAAGTCCAATAAAAACTATTTTATTCTCAAATTAAGACACCTACAAGGGATGTATGCCTAGTCATGTATCTCAATAGTAGACAGTACACATTCCACTAAAGCTTATTTCATGCTTCATGTGCCAGCCAGGATCCAGAAATGGTGTGTGTATGTAGAACACTCAAACAAGGCAACTGGAGAGATTTTCCTAGAGAGGACTTTGCAAAGTTGAGGGCAGGGTTAAAAGGGACCTGCAAAAGATGGGTAGTACCCTGGGCTAGCTCTTGGGCCTTGGAGGGCAAAGGCAGGCAAACCCCTGGGGGTTTTGCCAGGACTGGGAGAGAACTGTAGGTATGTCTCAAGGAGAAGCCTTTGGTAGAGAAGAAAAGGCTGAGTGGGGAGGACGTTGGATAATGAATGCTGTGACCTCTCCCTTCCTTTGCCCTCTCTGTTTTTGCTGGGCTTCCCACTGGTCAATTCCAACTAGGAGCCAGACAGCAGAGGATCCTTGTTGTGTAGATGTAACCCTCAGAAGCCTGGCTCCTGGTCACTGAGGAGGGTACGGAAGGTTCCAGAGTGAATCTGGTGGAGCAAATGCAGAACATTGACTCCAAAGAGCGTCCCATGAAAAAACTCCAGTTAGTACCTACTTTGCAAGAACAATTGGTAATTTTGGTTAATGCCTAAAGAGAGAATCATTTTGTCATCTGGAGCTTTGTCAATCGCTAACCATAATATTATAATAATAAGTGGCAAGATCCTACCTGATATATTCATAAAGTTAGGTAAAATAACAGAGAAATGCAATTATAATGCGTATGCTGGCTTAGCTCTCAGGCATTTTATGTTCAAGCAAGCTGTCCTTAACCCCACGAATAAATGATGCTCATAAAGCACCTTGGAGGGGAAGTGGGGGATGAGAGAAAGCAGTAATTATGGCATTTTCACTGTACTTTTTCCATTCAGTTTGATTTAGCGTGTATTCATTCTTCTGCACGTGGATATTCAGTTTTCCCAATGCCATTTATTGGAGAGACTATCCTTTCCCCACTGAGTATACCTTTACTCTTGTCAAATATTAGTTGATCATACATACAAGGGTTTATTGCTGGACTCTTTATTCTGTTCCATTGATCTGTGTGTCTGTATTTATGCCAGTACCATACTGTTTTGGTTACTATAGCTGTGTAGTATAGTTTAAAATCAGGAAGTCTGTTGCCTCTAGCTTTGTGCTTCTTTCTTAGCATTGCTTTGGCTATTAGAGTCTTCAGTGGTTCTATACAAATTTTAGGATTGTTTTTTCTGTTTCTATGAAAAGTGGAAACAAAACTCCCTCATGCTTATGTCCACTAAAACCTTTACTCACCCAGATGGATAAATCACTAAGTTTATGATGCTATCTTATTCTAGTATATTTGACTTTTAGCAAGGTGGGAGGGAATAAGCATTTCCTTTTAATCTGGAGCATAACATAAATGTATCTATTGGCTAAAAGCAGAGTTGGGTACACAGAGTCCACTTTTATTACAGAATGCCTCTCTATACATTCGTGACAGTCCCACGGAAAGTTTTTAACACTCAGACTGTTTCCAGCATATCTCAAATTGCTCTGTAAATTATTTAATCCAACTACAGCGACATCTCCTGGCCAAGATGAGAGCTAACTGATAAACTTCTTCCGAGGTGATAGAAAATGACAAGATCTAAACAAAATAAAAGATTTTTACCAAATGTTTTGTTTTAAAGCCATCAGCAGTTTATATGTTCATATTCTCATTACCCCCATGTTCAGCACCATGAATAACAAACTTGGAAAGCTCAGAACTAATAATATCTCCCTTGACTAAAGATGGGTAAATAAAGCAAGAAAAAGTGCTTTAAAATTGGCAAGCCCTTGTGGGAAATATTGCCAGGGCCCTATAAATGCATAGTGAGGATTTTTGCTCACAGATTCCAGGGCCTTCCCTTATCTTTTGGTGTGAGTAGGGTGACTGGCTTTGTGAATACTCTGTTTTTTTTTTTTTTTCCTTAACAATTTTGGGATACAAGGCTAACCAGTGATCACACAATTGTGTGCTGATTTTAGGCTCCTTTATTCCTGCTTTGCAACAAAAAAGCTATTGTTTGCAACCTAATAATATTGTAAGAGGAGAGAGGGGGGGAAAGAAACAAAGGTCCTTCCTCTAGATAGAAATTTGGCTTCAATACAGGCCGGAGAGAGCAAGCAGAGTGCATTTCCTGTGGGAAATACTTTCCAACTTTTTTTTAGCTTCGTTTCTTAGTATGATGCCTTAGCATGAATTGCTCTTGAAACTTTAAAAGACATTTTAAGACTGAGGCTGGTGGCTAACAGCTTTGCCAGAGGAAGCCTTACGTTTGATTCTGTGGCTCTTCATCTCTCGTTATACCCCATGCCCAGTCTGGTTTGTGTTTGTGTGTTTTGTTTTTCTACAGCCTTCTCTTCCTCCAGGGATCCATCCATCTCCAGTTCAGGGACCGGAGAATCCATGGCTCTGACAAGAGTGGATAAAAAAACCTCTGAGAAATGATGGGAGTGGGGACTGTGGGTGAAGAGGTAGTAACACAGAATTAGAAAGCCTTTCTTCTTATATGATAATTTGACTAACATTTTTCTAAATATGTAACTGTTTGCAGTTCAGAGGGATACAGTCAAAAGATGATTAAGTTTTTCATACCAGGGTTTTAAATGTGTATCGATTTTGGAAGCCTAAGGTAATTATCAAGATTTGATGCAGTTTGCAAGCCTTAAACTGTATAGAATTCTAATGAAGATGTGCCTAAGGGCCAGACATTAACATTATCATCGCAGTACCTTTTCTGTGGTGGAAACTTTAAAATCCATGCCCTTTTAAGTGTTGCTAATTTGAACAAAACGTACTTTCCTTGAGGACTCAGTCACAAAAATTATCTGCAAACAAATGGTGTGTTTGATCATTAAAATCAGCTCAAGTTTTTGCTCCATGAGTTTTTTCAAGAGATGAATATGGATAACTCCATTGTTCTTTATTTTGGAGGCTAAGTGGAGAGGATGGGTGAATATAATATTTTTATTTTAAGTTAGAAGGAAGTAAGCACACATCTTAATGTTTTTACCTATGCAGAGATCCAAGTAAGCGTGAGCATCTCATTGATTTCACAGGCACACTCATCAAATTACTACCGTAAGTGTAACAGAGGAGAAGAAAAGAGAGGCACCTTTTAAAACTAGAATAACAGCAGGCCCCAAACTATCAAATTTCTTATTCTCAAAAGCTTTTGTCATAATTTATAATCTAATTTTCTAGTTTATGACATTACAGGTATTTTTCCTATTCAGTGGGCATATTTTCTTACTAAAGTGATATCCCATTTGAAGCCAAGCCATTGTATGGACCCATTGTATTCATTGTAATGTTTCAGTGCCATTAATTCTCCATCCAGAAGATTGCCCAAAGAATAAGTCAAATCATGAATAAATCTTGAGATGTAATAGGATTCTCAAAATCAACTCTGAAAATCTTTGAATGGTTTTCTGCCATAAAAACCAATAATGTCTCGTTAGATAAGGAAAGAGACATGGGGACTTTGCTATGAATCATGATGATGATAAGAGCACATTTTCCAATAAATAGCCAATGGGGAAGACCAGAGGGGAGGGGAGTCCTCTAACTGTAGGGGTCAGCGAACTATGGCCCACAGGCCAAATCCAGACTGCCAGCTCCTTTTGTAAATAAAGTTTTATTGGAACACAGCAATGCTTATTTGATTACCCATTGCCTACAGCTGCTTTTGTGCTATAAGGCAGAATTGAGTAGTTATAACAAAGGCTGTTCAGCATGCAAAGCATAAAATGTTTAATATCTGTTTCTTTACAGAAAAAAAGTTGCCAACCCCTGCTCTGCTAGCTTGTCTATTTAGAATCTGCACTGATTACTGACCCAAACTTTCAAATCGAAACAAAGAGTCCTAAATAATGGCATAATGACACAGGTAATTGCATGAGAAAAAAAGCATCAGAGCGGTTGGATTTTATACCCTGCTGTGACATCCGCTTCTTATATGATTTGCAGGTGAGGGAAGCATCCAGAGCTTTTAGCAACTCAGCAGTAAATATTTTTTTCTCCGACTGGCATGATCCAGACTTCACTAGGATTCACTGTGCCAGGCCAGTGAGGATTATGGAATTCCCTCAGCTGCCTGAGGTGCTATCATGTTGCCCAAGTCAATGCCAAAATTAGGCACAGACAAGGTGGCCGAGAAAGGATTTGAGAATGTGCATAATAAGATCAGGAACTCCTCAGTGGGAGACTCAGAGTTACTGCAGAATGCTTGTTTTACCCTTACCACCTTTTTTTTTCATGCATATAAGGGATAGTTGAAGAAAGAGCACAACTATCCTAATTAGCATGAAACAGTACACATTTGGGGCTGATTTTTAAAGATTCAGTTATTTGAGGAATCTACACTACAAAGTGGATTTCAAAAAGAGATACAACACAGCTAAGAGATCATCTTGGCTATTCTCATGAGTGTAGCTTTGAAAGGGATTCAGTTAAGCCCTGTAAATTAATCTCCCTGTATGTTTTGTTCTACAAAGGTAGCACAAAATATACAAGACTAGGATGACCAATATAAAAGGCCATCTAGTCCCAAACACTCTTAAGAGTGGAAGTGGCATTAATAATAATTAAGCTGGTCAACAGGTATAATGCAGGACTATCCCATATGAACCTGATGTGTGGTCTCCCATATAAACATAATCATGGTGGCGCCTGTTACTGCCAATGGTTTCAAAGTGCTTGGCTTCAGGGCTGAGCTGGAACTTGCAGTGCCTGTGTGAGAATTACAAGAAGTCACTGCTTTCTGTGGCCCGCTAGAGATAGGCTCCCCTTCCTCTGGATAGGTGCAGCCCTCCTCCATAGGGCATAACTAGTGGAGGGGCAGATTAAATCTCAGACCCCCAGCTGAACCCCTGGCCAAATATCTGACAGGGCACAACCGTATGTGGCTGTCCTGCTCAACACCGGAGTGGTAATGGTAGTAAAACTAGGTTGATGGCGATGAATCTTGTTCAATACTTGCAGCATTTCAGCCTTGATCTAAAATCAGTACTACCTGAACTGTTACATTTTGGATAGATGGAAAAGATTAGATTGTATGAAAACAAATTAAGACAGATCTTAATAACAGCTTACAATTTAGACAAGAAATGTGTGATGTCTGTGTTTTTAAAAATGTAACTTTAAGCTCCTGAAAGAAATTATATATTCTGAAACTTGGAGTCATCTATATCACAGGAAATACTGGCTTTTAGGTTTGCCCAGACCTTTTGGGGCAAAGTACTTTGGATTTTTTCCACTTAATTTTCCAGCTAATTGCTATGATTCCTCCCCATTTCTCTATTAATACACCCCAGATGACAGAAAAGAGGTAGCAAAGAAAAATGGGAGCTTTGAGATAGAGGAATAAAACAAGATGGACTTCTCATTAAGAGCGTCGTTGCCATTTCATCTAATTCTTCTGACCACAGACCAGTTGGTCTGCTATTGTCTCCATGTTCCTGACAGAACCTAAGCTTTTTATTTGGAAAGACTGATGACCAAACAAGTCTGCCTTGAAGCACATAGACACCCACAGGCTTGCCAAGACCCTTCACACTCAGCTGAGTGAAGACTCTCTCTCCTTTGCTCAAGGCTGATGGAGCAGCAAATAAAACCCACTTTGGCCCTTTATGTTTTTCTTTTCTGCCAGTTCCCCTTTTTCTTTGGGTTAACTTAATTTCTTCCATTTGTGAACCTGATAGTTTCCCCACATTGTTTTGAGCTTCCTTTAGCACTGATAAATTAACTTTTTTGTAATGATCATTTTGTGAAAAAAGGGAGAATAAGAATGAATATTTGCAGATGTAAAAGAAGTCTTTAGGATTCACTAAAACTAGTCACGGTGGTAACATTAGGAAGAGTTTGCTGAACAGACTGCAGATGGCGTTAGAAGAAGACTTTGTGTATCTTGGATTTTTTTCACTTATGGCCTATGTGAATTTATTACCCATTTTTAAAAACTAGGTTAAAATATTTTTTTAAAATCAAAACAAAAACAAAAGATAGCAGCAACTTGAACAAATCCTTCATCAGCACTCTCCCACAGGAGAAGTTTGAAGGTCTAGCAGACATTCACTCTTCTGAGAGCGTGCGGTTGACACGGTTATGTCAGAGCTCTACATAAATTTGTATCTGTAACTTTGCCTGGTCCATCTTGGGGGAGATGAAATTTCCTGTCTGCAAGTGAGGATTCTGATCTGGATTGAAAATTAAGTGTAATAATGTACCCGCTTTTGGGATACAATATGGGTGCCTTGAGGCAGTCCCTTTGCCAGAGTTTATTGAGGTAATCATACATTTTCCTACTTACTGACAATCGAGTGTAGTTGGGACTCACTCATAAGACAAGCAGTGACCCGAGCTGAGCCCTGGCCGGGCAGCTCTACCTTCACTGTGCCCGGTAGAGCCAGTGTAATTGAGGAGATGGCCATTTACATACACCGCGTCAGTGCACTGTCATGGGTGAAATGTACAGAACAGGAGACGACTAACGGTAGAGTTATATGTGAGGACAGGAGAAGGAGAGACTATCCTCGCCTAAGACAGATCAAGGAAGGACTGTGCCAGGCTCATTCCCATTGGAAGTGCAGTAAAAGGTCTTTTAGGCGCCTCCCCATACCCTCTTGGGGAAAAAAATAGGTCACAGTGTTGTGTCTCAAAGGCTGAGGGAAAATGTTCAATGCACAGATTAACATCATATCCTTAGAATGCCTATTCCATTCTCCCTGCAAAACACACTGTCTAGGAGTTTCATTGGTACGTCATGAGGAAGTGGACCAACTCTAACCAGGGCAGAGTGTCTCTTTCCAAATATCACTCCCAGCATTTGAAATCAAGTAGTGTCAAAAAAATGTTGCTTTCATTTTGACAAGAAAAGATAAGTCATGTCCTTTCTAGAACAGCGTAAAGAATTTTCTTCACTGTAGATTTTTATCAACAGGTAAAGGATCCCCCACTGGGGTATATAGTGAAGAGAGCAAGCCAGGGTTTTGAAATATTCTTTCCTGGCATTAGAAATATTCATTGGGGGGCTTCCCTGGTGGCGCAGTGGTTGGGAGTCCGCCTGCCGATGCAGGGGACACGGGTTCGTGCCCCGGTCCAGGAAGATCCCGTGTGCCACGGAGCGGCTGGGCCCAGGAGCCATGGCCCCTGGGCCTGCGCGTCTGGAGCCTGTGCTCCGCAACGGGAGAGGCCACAACAGTGAGAGGCCCGCGTACAGCAAAAAAAAAAAGAAAAGAAAAAAAGAAATATTCATTGAGAGACGGGGGTGCAGAAGGTTCTAAGCCAAAATGGTGAACATAATAACTTCATTCCATACTTGTGCAGGAATCTAGTCTGCCAGCTGATTACTAATACAGTTGATGCATTTGAAGCATTTGTTGAACTTTTTGAGAGAGGTATAGTTATCTTCATTCTATCCATGAAATTCAGAGATGTCAGGGACTTTAAGTTAAAAGGCTTAGTCTGATGGAGTATTCTTCACCTCAGCAGAAAAAAAGAGAGCAAAGATGACTGAAGGTCACACGCATGTGATTAAGTTCCCCCAATTCCCACCTTCTCCTCCCATTGTGCTCATCCACAGGTCCACTTGGATGTACCTCCAGAATCTACCTTGAATCTGAGCACTTCTCACCGTCTCCTCTATGCTAACCACTCCAAAAGGCCTTCATCTCACCCCTTCTTTGGATCTCACCTCCTTTATTCTGACCCCAAACAGTCCACTTTCAACCCAGTAGCCATAGTGACGTTTTAGAAGCATTAATGGCAAGATCACGTCGGTCTCTGCTTAAAACTGAATGCAATTAAGGTAAAATCCATGCTCCTCCACAAGGCAGGGGGATCTGTACGATCTCACCCACTTCTAAGTCCAGATCTATACTCTTAGGTCTGACTGTTACCCTCATTCACTGCCATCCACTCATTCATCTCTCTCTCCCTTGGTCATGCTAAGCTTGGCCTCCCACACGTGACATTTGCACTGGTTCTTGCTTTTTCTTGAATGCTTTTACTCCAGAGTTTTACTGGGCTCCCTCCTTGCAGTTTTGGCTTAAACAGCCCCTCAAAGTGGCTTAAATAGCCCCTCAAAGTGGCTTCCTCAGCCCTCCTAGATAAACCAGCACTGCTCTCAGCACTGCCAAGTCATCCTTCACCAAATTACTTTATGTTTTCTTATTAGCAATTACCTATGTCTGCAGTCATATTGTTAATCTGTTGGTGGATTTCATGTCTGTCTGTCACTCCTTGGGAGAAAGTGAGACCCTTGAAGACGAAAAACATCATCTGGTTCTTACTGTATCCTCAGAGCTTTGACCTGTATTATAGCCATAGTAGACCTTTGATGAATATCTGTGCACTGGCTGACTTCTAGCAGTTTTATACTCAGACTTAGGAAATTAACCACTTAAAAATATTTGATCAACATTTTATCGTGAAATATACCACAAGTATAACCTTGATCTCCTAATATCGTAGATACTTATCTGTGTAACAATGGGTTTGAGTCAGATAAAACCAACTTTGGCATTTCCCATCATCACTTTGTCCTGTTCTTGAATACAACACTATCTTGACCATGCATTAAAAAAAGAAGAAGGAGATGAAGGAGAAGGAGAAGTAGTAGAAGGAGGAAAAGAGAAAAACTGTAGCAAATGCATGGTTGAAGGAAAGTGAGTCAATTTGCATGAATCCAAGCATAGATTATCTTGCCATAAATTTCATACTGAATTTGGGAATTGAAATTGCATATTATGCTCAATTAAATATTCTTTGCTTCTCATACTTCTCTCTCTCTTGCTCCCTCCCTCTTTTCCCTCCCCCTCTTTCGCCTTCTTTCTCTTTCTGTAATTCCATCAGTGTTTCAGAATTTGTCCCATTCCATGCAACCCCAAATGGGAAAATTCATTAGATGATCTCTACCTCTCTCCAAAAGCTTTCTTATTTTCTTTAGAAATAAATAAGGAGGATGAATTTTAATAGCATCTCTTTCACCTGCTGCTGCATCTCACCTAATTATCTGCATTCACAGACTCGTCCCTCGACCAGTGCAAAGACCCTGTGTGAAGGGGAAGTCAGTCACTCCAGCCTTTGCGCGGGGGGGAATCACACAAATGGGAGTCCCATGTTTAAGAGACAGGACTTGGACATTCCGTAGCAGCCCGCCAGAACATTCCATACACATCTTTGTGTCACGCAAAAGAGAAACAATCAGACACTTCAGTGGAATGGTGATAGCTCTTCTTTCTGAAACAAGTATCACAAGATTCTTACCATCACTTGTAGTTATTTGTGACTGTTTCTTCTAACCCAAATATTAAGATAATTGATTTTACACTTCCATATTGTTTGTTAACACCAGAATATATTTTTGCAACTTATTTGTACTACAGCATTCTTATTCTACTTTTCTATATTTACAATAAAATTGTAAAAGTTGATTATTGTATTAGTTTGTTAGGCTGCCATAACAAAGTACCCCAGACTGGGTGACTTAACCAACAAGAATATACTTTCTCACAATTCTGGAGGCTGGAAGTCCAAGATCAAGATAACAACAGGGTTGATTTCTTCTGAGGCCTCTCTCCTTGGCTTAAAGATGACCACCTTCTCCTGTGCCTTCACATAGCCTTTCCTGTGTGTGTGTCTGTGTCCTAATCTCCTCTCCCCGTATGGACACCAGTCATATTACAGGGCCCACCCTAAGACCTCATTTTTACATAATTTTCTCTTTAAAGACTCTATCTCCAAATACAGTCACATTGTGAGGTATTGGGGGTTAGGACTTCAGTATATGAATCTGGGGGTGGGGTCACAACTATAGAGACACTAGAATAGAGAAGGATATTGTTCTGAATTCCTTAGCATGACTTAATAGCTATAAGGAGTGAGGAGGGATGATATCTCTTTTAGATCCTGAAATTTCACTCTTCCCAAATAGAAAGCTCTCTGAATTTGATAACTATAAATACTCCACACACTGAATTTATAGTACACTATCATAGTAAATATAGTAGAAGATTATATTAAGATACAAGTTTTTAATTTTTATGGATTTTAGTTTTTTTATGGATTTAGCTTAAGATCTATCTACAGGCTAGGTCTTCACTGGGGATTCATATAATGACATCTAATTACAAAGGTCTTTGTGAAACTGTATCACCGTAGCCATTGAGAAGTTTTCTAAATAGTCAGTGCAGGGCCCCAAAGGCCCTATTTGACCCTTAAGGTTACTGACTATCAACCATAATCAATTCCAGGAGAGAATAATCCATTGGGGGAAAATAATGGTTATTAAATCATAGGATTTTAAAAAGAAAGCTAAGTTCTTTATGATAACTTAAATATTTGATGGGATTTACTTAATCATTCAGCTTCTGAGATTGATTAAAAATAGATATCTTAGCTTTTATTAATTTATTTTAAATTGGAAAATTATTTGGGTATGAAATATGGACACGAATGACTCACCTTCCTTTTTCAGGCTGTGAATAAATAGGAAGAGAAAAGTGAAGATGGATTTTTATCCTACAGCCTTTATGTTCATTTCTCAAGTTGCTTTAAAAAAATCTCAATCACAGAATGAAACTTTACAAGTGATGGAGTTCTTCGAGATCATCTGATCTAATCCTATAACCTAAAGGCTTAGTAGCTAGACCCAGGAAAGCCAAAAGGACTTAACTACAGATTGAATAATTTAACAGAAACATTTAAAGCTTAAAAATAAACTTGTTTAATTTGTCCCCATCATTCTCCAGTTTGCTTGTTTATAGGCTACACAAGTGAGTTGCTTTTATTCTCTAAAATAACATAAAGTCTGTCACTTTGGGGCTTTTGGTGTTGTTTCCTCAGCCAAAGCGGAAGAATTCACTTCCTGCTCACACTTCATGTGTTGATGTGTGGATGATTCATCTCAAAAGTACCTTCCCGTGTATCAGCTTCAACTAGCTTTGACAAATGTAAATACGAAAACCAAAATAAAATCTCTGGCCTAGCCTGAAAAAATTAGAGTGAATAACTTAAAAAATAAATTATTGTTTCAAAACAGTTTGGAAATGAGGGAGTTAGCAACGGATGGGAAGGAGTTTTAAGATTTTGAGTGGAGAAGTGACATCAGGACAACACCACAGATTTCTCTTCCACACTGGGGCTCATTTGAGAGGGCGGGTGTTTTGATAATTATCAGGTTGAGACATCAGGCATAAAACAGGGCTTTGCCCAGCACCCTGGAGACATGGCCACCCTATTCTTTAGGAAGATTAGCCCTGCCCAGATCTATGAGACAGACGGGATCAATCATGGATTGGTAAGTATGTCTCACAAATACACCAGCTAAACAGAGTGGAGGCTTACCTGTGTCCAGAAACAGCTCTCTCCTGGGACAAGTGACAGAAGCAGCCTAAAGCAAGGGGACAGAGATTTACTATGTGACTTCCCCAGTCCAGCTGTCTGGACCAAAGCTGCCCAGTTGTCCAATGTGTCCTGTCCTGTGAGGCTGTTTCCATTTCGAAGTCTATGCTATGACATGATTGCATTTCTAAACAGTAAAAATATATATACATGTTTTTCTCACTATATGTTATATATATTTTTATAAATATATAATATATAATAAATATATATTCTCATTATAATATATGTATGTATTATACTGAGAAACAAAAGTGAACATTCTGGCATGTGGAGTTAGGTCACCCTGCCACCCTGCCTTTAGACGTCCTCCAAACACCCGCTTCAGCAGGTGCGTGGTCCTGTGTGTGCTGGGCAGGAGAGGGCCGTAGAGGGGGAAGAACTGTGCCCCAGACACCCCGGAGAGCTGGCTAGGGGAAGGAAGTAGCCTCACTGTCTGGAGAGGAGAAAAGCGCTGCAGTCACCAGTGGGCACAATTCAGCACATTCTGATGCAACGTAGGTCGGAGTATTTCAGTGCAGTTTTCTGACAGTCCGGAATAGTCACCATTCCTGAGGAAGAGAGTTAAATTGCAAACTGGTTTTAATCAAATTTCCCCTCACGACAGGGACTTACTTTTGCCTCTAACCCCTGCTTTCCTCTTACATCTCTCAAGAAGGTGTCATAAATTGAGCTTCCAAATGCCCAAGATCCCTTCCAGAACTAACTCCCACTTGTGTCTTTGAATCACAGTATACACAGATGTCTAGCCGCGAGGCACCCCCCAAAAGCACTTCAGGGCGGTATCTTTGCCAGTGGTCGGAAGTAACCCCAGAGCCTGACTGGGCAAATCCACGGTACAGCGCACTCCACTCTGAATTCACGGCTCTCCAGAGCTGGAAATTGTCGGGCTCCTCGGCTGGGTGAAAGCGAAGACGAGGTATCTGCTGTGGGAGCTCTGACTATCTGCTAGGTCTCCCTGTGACCACAACCCAGGACTTGGCAGTTGAGAAAAGACAGCTGTTCCAGGTCTGTCAGCAGCAGAGGGCACATCTGTGCTGGAAATTACTCACACAGTCCCGAGGACCGGATAATTTATCATTTTCCTTTGCCCCAGATTAGCTGAAATACGTGTGTGGAAGTGATCTAGTCCCTTGCCTGCTTCCTGTGGAGTCCGCAGTGGGCATTTTTCTTTAGATTTTCTTCGTTGTCTTTCTCAGTGTCCTATCAAATTCTGAAGATACCCTCCAGGTCAAGTGTTCCGTTTACCAAGTCTTTATATGTAAGGGGAATAAAGGGAACTCCTGAATTTATTTAAAATGTATTTCCAGTTGTAAATCCTTCTGTATCCAGCCATGTACTTCTGATGGTCAGTGATAGTTTCCCCAGAGCCCCTTCCTCAAGCTTAGCCTGGACTTGCCCCTCCCCCATCTTCAATGGATGCTCTGGGCATGGCTGCACATCTCGCACAGGATAACCCTGGTATATGGTAGTCAGACCTTCAGTAACTATTAGAGTGAAAGATGGCAGGTTGGGCCCTGAGAATAATGATGGACATGACATAGCCTTGGGCCCTTCTCTTTCCCTAGTCAGACTCAACACATGAAGAAATAATAACAGCTTGATAAATTATGATATAAGAGAGATTTGTCCCAAGTGACCCAGTGGTGATCCCCTTTGTCTGAGTTTCCTTCGTAAGTGAAAGTTTGGATGCCCCACACAAGCAAGGACTTGGGTGCTCTTATGCTCTGCTGTTGCCAGCACTTCCATAGTTCCTGACACACAGTAGGGACTCAAGGTGTGGAATTAATATACAGCACAATTTGTGAGTTTGTGCAGGGATATTTTGTTCTGCTAACCACTGCCTTTCAGAATTCACGTGGGTAACTTAGAGAGTCTGCCTCCGTTGACTATATTATTTCACCCATCCTCGATCTCTGAAGACAGCTGGCTATCATTTTCACCCAATAAACCATCCAAACCCCAGCCATTTTCTTTAAGTGGAACTCGCAGAAGGAATTGCTCTACCTTAATATTAAACAGCCATCGTGGATGTAACTGTGCAGAAATATTTTCTTGCTAGTGGGCAACCCATGATCGTCACCATGTGAAGTTGCTATATTTAACGATAATGTGTATCAGTGTGTCCGTATCACAAACATCTGTATAATTGCATATTCTGAAGCAGATGGTGTATGCATATTTCGGGGATGGTTTATGCAGATGGTTACTTGAATGTTGAACTTCAGAATTTCCTGTGGGAACTGCTCATCCTTCGGTGCTCTTGGACTACCACAATGGGTACCTTTTTTTTTTTTTTTTTTGCAGTACGCGGGCCTCCCACTGTTGCGGCCTCTCCCGTTGCGGAGCACAGGCTCCAGACGCGCAGGCTCAGCGGCCATGGCTCACGGGCCCAGCCGCTCCGCGGCATGTGGGATCTTCCCGGACCGGGGCACAAACCCGTGTCCCCTGCATCGGCAGGCGGACTCTCAACCACTGCGCCACCAGGGGAGCCCAATGGGTACCTTTTGACTCACTTTATCAGGCAATCATTGTGGTGGCTAAGAGCTTGATCTGGGTTAGAATCCTAATTGCTAACCCTTCCTTAAAATTCACTTCCCCCTGAAAAAAAAAAAAAAGAAGATGACCACTAATTGAATCGACTTCGTAGGGCTATTAGGTGGATGCAATTTGATAGGGTATGTAATAATTTTAGCACAGGGCCTAATACAGAGTGGACACTCAGTAATTATTAGCCATGTATATTAATGTCTCTAGAATCTCAAAGAACTAATTATATTAAAATAATCATTTATGCCTATAAATGCTTTATACTCCTAGAAAGATCAAATCATTTTAAAGAAAAAATAGCTTTAAACTTTTTGATAGAAGAACCAGAGCTAATACAACAAAAGAGGAGAGACACTAGGATTTTTCAACTAATCAGTGAAACAGAGCTGAGGCATGAAGCTGAAATGGAAGGGCAAAACATGAAAACAGATGACTTGAAAGGCGTTTCTTTTGCATAAATGAAGACATGTTGACATGCCCATTTGAAACACAGTATCTGAGCGTTACAGTCTTTTAACAGCCAAAGCTGCAATTCTCGACTTTCCCCTAGTGTCATACATGACACACGTCATTTGAATGTACAGCATTGAATATGGATTCCCAGAATTTCTTTAGAAACATAAAATATTTTGTTGGATTGTTTAGCAAATAACACTAGTCTTTTGGGGGGTAATATATTTTTAAAAATTTAAATACATATCAGTAAAGAGCTCAGACAATAATGATCCATGGTTTTCATTTTATGCAAAAAATAATAGGGGAAATACTTTAAATTGAAATGTATTTCTTATTGCTTAATGTTTTCTAGATTTCTCTCACCACAAGTGATATTAAGAAGGTGAATAATCATGTACCTTATTTAATATTGAAAAGAGTAAAACATGGGACACAGATTTGACCATATTACTATGAATACCATGATTGCAAATTTTATTTGCATCATTATTTTATCTGCCTTAGATTTGTTCAGTGAAAGCTGTAATATTGTTAGTTATGGTTCAGTTGCCACTATTTTTCTTTTATATCACTTACATAAAAGAAATTTTGTTTCACTTAAAACTGAAATGAAATAATAAATGGTATTGATATTTAATACTTCCCTCTCTCCTCCCAACTCTAAAATCCAAGAAGCAGATCTATCTTGCTTTTTGTGTGTGTCCACTATTTAGCACAGTTCTTGGTACGTAGTAGGCATTTAACAGATACCTCTTAAGTAAATGATCAAACAAGATGTAGATATGAAAATGCTACTCTTGTATTTTTACCCTTTCCATCTTTCCTAACAAAAGAAAACACAAAAATTGATCCTTGGGCAAAATTAAAAGAAATTGTAGAAGTACCTCTAAATTTACAACTCAGGCAAATAAGAAACTATGATCCTCACAATTATTAACCACACTATTAGTAGTAGTTGCTCATGTGGTGGGATGCAGAGGTCAGATAGGCCATGGGCTTTGTGCTCTCCACTGTACACTAATTATAGAGATATTTTTGCTGTAAGATAGTGTTCTGCTCCAATAAATCTTTCTCTTGTGTGTATCAATTTGCTCTGGTTGCCATAAAAAGTACCATAAACTTGGGAGCTTAAATAACAGACATGTATTTTCTCACAGTTCTGGAGGCTGGAAGTCTAAGATCAAGGTGTCAGCAGAGCTAGTTTCCATTTGAGGCATCTCTCCTTGGCTTGCAAATGCCTCCTTCTCCTTGTATCTTCACAATGGTCTTGCCTCTTTGTGTGTCTGTGTCCTAATCTCGTCTTCTTATGAGGACACTAGTCATATTGGATTAGAGGCCACACTAAGAATTCATTCTAACTCAATCACCTCTTTAAAGACCTTATCTCCTAACGCTGTCACATTCTGAGTTACTGTACTGTACTGAGGGTTAGGACTTCAACATATGGATTTGGGGGGAATGCAGTTCACACCATAACAATGTGGTCATGAAAATCTTCCATGATCAGATTGGTTTGAGAAATGCTTTGGTGAGACCAGGTTTAACAGATCCTTTTAATATGCTGCCGTTCTCTAGGAACCTCAAGAGAAAACTACAGGATGCTAGTTTTGCCCAGGGAAAAAAACAAGCCCTCCCTCACTCCAATAACATACACTGTCAACACTCCAGATCTTCCCTTGGAACACCCGCTTGGCAAATCACAGTGGTGGCCCGGCGCTGTGTTGGCAGCCCTGCCTCTGAGTGGTGCTGTTACCGAGGGCTGCTGATCTGTCTGACCCCAAGCAACCCCGTGATGAGTCCAGTCGCATGAGCAATTGTTTCCAACTCTGTACTGTCTCCACAACAGATTATGAATTTGACACGGGACTTTTCTTTATACATTTAATAATTCTTTCTTAAATTATGACTTTGCGTTTTTGCATTCTACCAACTGGTACCAATTTTTCCACATACTTCCTCGCTCCAAGTGAAGGTACTGTTGACATCTTTCTCTATAGGCATTGGCATTCGATAACATTTTTGCGGCTAATTATCTCATTGTTTGAAAGGAATGAAGAAAAGAACAAATGCAGTGAAATGCCTCTTGGAGAGAAAGAAACATAAATTTACAACTTTGAATAGGGTTTCAATGCAGAATAGCTGTCCAGCCTCCATGGAGACAGAATTCTTTAAGGACTCATTATACAAGGAAACTTGCTAAGCTCTTTAGGACATTAGTGCCTTTGATAAGGATGTTAGCAACTTTCCCTGAACTATTGCATATTTATAGTGGGTCCTTAGCGGAGTAGGGGGCCTTGTGAATTAATCCCTATTTAATGAGAAATATTTGAAGGTGATGAGAGTCACATGCTGCGGATGGGAAAACTCTGCCTTGATAGATTATTTTTGGAACGTTAAAGTCTACTCAGTCAAGACACTTGACTATTTAGGGCAGGACAGTTTTGTGAGAGATTGAAATAAAATATAGAATTTATACTCAATTATTTTCATCACCTATAAAATGTGCTGTGTTTGCTTTAAGGGTTTTAAATTTTCACACTTTCTTGCTTTCATCAGACCTCAGTAGCCTGCACTAAATCAAATGGCTATATATTGAGTTTTGGCTGAAGGGTGTTTTTAGTAAGGTGACAGCCAATGGCTGCAATTGAGAAAACGTAATTTATTTTAGATTAATTTGTAATATATGTTTCATTTCAAACTGTATGGACAGAGCTATGAAAAGACGTTTGTATGTGAAAAGTGCTGTTGGATTCTTACCAATGTGATGCAAATTATCTATATCTACCTCAAGATTTAGACACATAATTAAAATGTTTTTAGGTACTTGGAAATGTTTGGACATTCAAAAAGAAATTATCATAATGAAAACTATTATTATTATTTCTTTAGACTTGATCTTATCACTCTGATACAAAGTATTCAGGAATTAACTGGTAGAAATATATTGCCGAAATAACTTGCTTCCCTTTTAGCTCATCTACTACTCTGTTCTGTTCCTGGGTATACAAATAAAAGGTGTTTAATTTCTTAGTTTTTTGTCTATAAATTTAAGAAAGCCGTGAGTGCGTGCTGGTAGGTGGGTATGGTAAAATCCATCAGGATTTCTTTTCTTTTTGGAGATGGATGGCCCTTCTCATGTTGGCAGTGTTTTTCAGTTTTATGTACCTGTAAAGGTCATGCCTTTTCAAATTCACTGAACACACAGTTAATTTGATACCCAAACCTGGATGTAAACATGACAATAAAGCATCATAATTTAGTAAGGATGTGATATTTAGGATGTGATATTATCGGGCCGTGAGTGAAGTTCTAACCCTTCCTGACCACATTTTCCTCATCTACAAAATGAGGAATTATCCAAGACCTTGCCTTAGTGCTGCCCTCATTTTCTTCCCTGTTTTGCACATCCACACCCAAATTTAAAAAACAAACATTCAGTTGTTCACACTATCGTGGCTCAGATGTTTGATATATTTTAGATGCCACCTTTAAATTCAAAGTTGATTTAAAGATCTTGTGCTGCAGCTACTTAATTTTTTTTTATTGTGAAGGCCACAAAGGTGATCATCTATTCAAAACTGGGTGTTATGAAAGTTATTTATTTTGTTTTTTTCATACAAAATAATTGCATTGGCGGTTTTGTCCGAAAATAAAATGCAATTCCCTAGCAAATCAACCTTTGTCAAAAACCAAAGTTTAAACGACAAAACTCCTCCTAATTTCTGTGTAGGTTGTTCTTGTTCCTTAAGTCCATGAGAGGCTTGTGGTTGAATGTGAGGTAATGGTAAGTTTGCTGGGCTTTGAGTCCAAAGACCTGGGATCAGGTCCCAGATTCTGCTGTAAGCATTGGGCAGGTCACTTACTCTGACTGCACCTCAGTTTTCTCACCTGTAAAATGGGAACGACATCCCTTATAATAAGTCAAAAGGTGGTGGGAGGAAGTGCCTGAGGCTTTGCCAGTGACGAATACATCAGTCATAGGGAGCAGACGGGTTTGCTTTTTCATGATAAATGAGGCGATTAGAGACTTCCTTTCCTAAGTGCATGATGTTTACCAACTTAAAAAAATTTTTTTTTCATTTTTGTCTGGATCGCAATCCCTGGTCAGCTGGTAAAGTTGTAATAGATGAGGCAAGTTTAGGGTTAGCATATAAGACTGAGGATTAAATGGGTGAGAAAATTTAGAGACTGGCATTTCAAGACTGGATACCAGCAGATTCCACTTGGAAATAATGGCAAAAGAAGGCATGTTTCTCTGTGGTCCAGCGTCAAGTGTTTGTGCTTCCTTTATAGAGATTCTGTACAACGTAGAACCAACTGGAACCCAGGAACCATAGAGAGGGTCTGTGTGACAGTAGCTGGTACTATGGCAGGCGTTCTGTCTTCTTCATCACCAATATATACACATAAATACAATGCTAGCAGTATACATTATTATATATACATATATAATAATACACATATACACATACATATATACACATGCATACATATATACACATAAATACAGTGCATACATATATACACATAAATACAATGCTAGCAGTATACATTATTATATATACATATATAATAATACACATATACACATGCATACATATATATACATAAATACAGTGCATACATATATACACATAAATACAATGCTAGTAGTATATATTATTATAGTAAACAGCATGTGTGTAGTATTTATGAAGAGGTAAAAATCTGACAAAGCACTAGCTATACTAGGAGAGAGTCCCAGATCATGTTCAAATGAGAACCTAAATATCTGTAGACAGTAGATATACTGTGGCCTTTTCTTCCAGTTTTTCAAACCAGTGAAAAAGATGTTTTAAATTTTTTTTTTCATAGCTAGACGTTGATATAGAAAGGAAAACATTGTATTATTCCTTCTCATCCAATATATCTTCAGGAAAAGCTCATCTCTAAGCTCTTCAGTAAATATTTATTAATTCGAATTTATTTATTAAGACTTTTGCGTACTAAGGTGGCTAAATTAACCCTTTCTTTTAGAAAATCATGAAGGAATAGGCTAAAAAGTAAATTTTACAAAACTTTAAGTTTTAAATGATACAGAAAAAATAGTGACCTAATTTATCATTTTTTAATGTTTTCATTATTCCTTAACTTTCTATGTCTAAATGTCAATTTAATACTCATCATTAAATAAGCATATTCGAAGAAATTATTACATAATAAAATTTGGTGAAACTTAAATCTTTATATTGAGGTGAATTTGAGTGCTCCATCATTTCTTGTAATTTATATCATTTAAAATCCCCGTGGGATAAATTATAAAAATGGAAACTGAGAACATACTCTCTATTCATTTACCCATGCATCTGAAGTTAGCGTTTTTCTTAACCAAATGCATAATGATTTCCAAGGTGAAGAGCAGTTAACCCAGTCGCCTCTTAAACATTCAATTCCATTAAGTTCACCTCTGAACAACTGAACAACAGCCAAAGTCATTAGTGCATCTTCTCAAAGTGCTTATTACTCATGTGCAAATAAGTTTACTGATTTAGATAACTTCCTAAAGCCAATCAGAGAAAGCCAGTTAGCTACAGAAAGAAGATGATGATCTCCATAAAGAATTGGCAGACTTTGTCTGCAAAGGGCCAGGAGTAAATATTTTCAGCATTGCCGGCCATCCTAACTACTAGACTCTGCCTTGTAGCTTGAGAGCCGCCAAGAGACAACACGTAAAGAAATGGCGGGGGCTGGGTTTGGCCTGCAGACCTTAGTTTGTTCACAGGGGTCCTACATGATAGGAGAATAATTGTAATTTCTAATTGCGTTGTTGCAAGTAAAAGGTTTGTGGCTCCATGAAGTCCTGGGGCTGTATGAAACTGAAAAAATGTAATCAGTCATCTGGATACCTTCAGCAAAGTCCAAACATCTGGATGTTTGGAAATCCAAAGTTTGAAAAACACCTATTATGTTATCATTATCATTATTACTAAGCTTTGTGTACTTCATTCCAAGAGTGATCTCAACATCTTTAAAGAGCTGGAAACAGAGTGAAATTGTACCTTTTTTCTTTTCACTTTGATATTTTAAAACAAACACCAATGGAGGGGAAAAAATGTTTCCAGTAAAAGACAGTGTATATTTTTTAATATCAGATACTCTCTTAAAACCATCATAATTAAAGCCACAATAGCACTGAGTTTGTTTGATATCAACCAGTTTGCAAATTAAAGATTCTTTGTTAGGAGACATAACCAACCCCAGGGTAACACACACGGAACCACCCTCCACATCCTTCCCAACTTGATCCCTATCTGGGTTCTAATGCTGGAAAGAGAACCTTCCAAGAGGGTCGTTACTTCAGGAAAAGGGATGATGCGGGGTTATGCCCACCTGGGTTTTGTTGGAGCTGGTAATCTTAAATGATAGAATGAGGAAATATGTCCTATGCAAAAGTCTTGTGATTGCTTCTCCTTTTCAAAATATTATTGGAAGGCAAAGCTGGGCCCCATATTGAATTCTAGAATGAAAATAGACCAGCTCTGTTTATTCAGAGTCTAGTAAAAATAAATATTGGAATTGTTGTGTATTCCTTGCAAATGCTAGATCACGAAGTCATTGTTGGTGTGTTTGTGGAATGAACTCCAGCCTACATCTGGGAGGCCCTTCACACTTCATGTTAGAAGAGCCTTTATTATTATTTTACAGTATAGCAAAGATGAGTGACTGCACAGGTCTCTTGCTGGTACCAGCACTGTACCTTACATGGCTGCACTCACACTGAGCTGCCCAGGCACTGGTCCTGTCCTTGTGTGGACCCACCCACACCTCCTCTCAGGTACCCTCATTAGGAGAGACATCTTTCCACCCAGGGAAGCTCCTCCTGGCATCTGATTGTGGATCATACCCCTTCCTCTCTGCTCTTAGAGGACTCCATTGGTTATCTCTTGCCTTATCTTCCCTTCAGCTTATATTTTCCTGTTTTTTATTTAATCACAAAAAGTTAGCCAGACCTCTCTCATCTTATATCCTCCCTCTTTCTCTCTCATCCCTGTCCCTTCCTTCCTCCACTTTCCCTCCTGCAATTCAAGTGCTATATTTTGTCCTCCGTGCCTTCAGAGCCAAGTTCCACCTGAGAAACCTCTCCCAGATCTCAGACCTCCTGGTCTCCTGGACATTTGTGGGTTTCCTCTATAAGCATCCAATTTCAATTTGCCCAGTTCATTTTTTTTTTTTTTTTGGCCGCACTGCATGGCATGTGGGATCTTAGTTCCCCGACCAAGGACCGAACCCGTGCCCCCTTGCAGTAGAAGCATGGAGTCTTAACCTCTAGACCACTATAGAAGTCCCCCATTTCATTTCCTATCAACTGAATTCTCTTTTCTCAGTCTTAGGCCTTTTTTTTTTGAAGACTTGACCACACCCTAGTATCTAGTGGTAGTTATGGATTTTTCCCCATCAGAAATGATGATTGGTCAGGAAGGGGCACCTGAGCCCACACGGGCCAGTGAAGAAAGAATGAATCCCAGGAGTTGCAATGGTCCAAAAAAAATCGGCTCCCTTCCCCTATGGTCTCAAACCTGGCTGCACCTCAATGTTTATCTAAAGAGACTTTAGAACATACTGATTCCTACACCACCACCACCCTCCTGCCTTGAAACCCCCAAGTAATTTGTCTGGAGTAGTAAGTGCTCTAATAGAAGTGAGCTACTGTCCTATTGGATGCCTTCTTCCTGATGGCAAGAGTACTTCTTATTCAACTTTCCTGTCCTATCCACTGAATAGGACATGACACATGGTATGTCCTCAGTAAATCGTTTCTAAATTAGATAGCTTTGTTGTGAATTAATTTCTGAAGAAATCGTTGGCAATTTCATTAATTAGAACCATAATTTTACTTATATTATCAACTAGATATGTCTTTACCTAAAAAAGTTTTTTAGATTATTAGCATCAGTCTTCATCTTGTGAAGATTTTTTTTTGCTAATGTCTTAGTTGTGTGTGAATCAATATCTCCTATAATTCCTGAGGGAGACCAATCTCAAAGTTCCTGTAAAATGACAGTTCTCAGGAAAGTGTTGTACAGGGAGGAGCCCATTCATCCTCCTGTCCAATGTACCAGGCTTGGAATTCCAACTCTGCCACTTACTGGCTGTGGGATGGTGAGCGATTTACTTAAGATCTCGGAACGTCATTTTACTTAGCCATGAAAATGAATAACTCAGCAATGGCGAATGTGTATGGGACACTTGCTAGGTGGGTCCCATTTTACCCTCTCTCTTAACTGACCCTCAGAGCCCTATGAGGAAAGTAATATCATCACATCATCATCACCACCACCATCCCTGTTTTACATATTTGGAAATGGAAGATTAAAGACTTTACACACTTTAAAGGATTAGAGAAATTCCAGAGCCCTCACTTAATAACCACCAAAAAGTCAGGAGTGGCTTTTCTGAGATTTCAGGGGGGGTGAACTGAAAGTGCCTGAGAAAGTCGTCATGTTGCCCTCATAGCACCTGGGTGACCTCATCCCTAATTTCTCAGTTAAGAAGAATCTCAGCACCCCGATTAACTCGATCTTGGGGATGGACGTGAAGGCATAATAGTTTAGATGGAGCTCCCGTGTCTGCCTCAGTGAGAATCATCCTATGTGGGGTTTGAGGTGGGCCAGCCTGAACCCAAATGATGTCCCTCTGAAAGCCCGCCAGGGTGAGTGTGCAGACCCCAGCAACAAGGGTGATGGGACTGCTCTCCGATGAGCAAGGTTGGCTGTCCTTTCCTCTGGAGGAATTCCTGTCAATCCTGGTTTATGAAGCCTGGATATTTCTCCATCCCATATTTCAGTGGGGTTCATTTTTTAAATTATTGCACTCAGCAAAATCACCGTTTTCCCATTGATTCTACTTCCACGTAACGTTAACATTCCAGTTGATGATATTTTTTTCTTCTAATGGCTATCAAGATTTGTATAGTAATATTAAAAACACGTACATATTGCATACTGCATGTACCACATACTGTTCTAAACACTATAAGTGTATATTAACTCATTTATTTTTCATAATAACCCTATTTGCTCCCATTTTATAGATTAGGAAACTGAGGCACATGGACCGAGGGTTTTCAGATGTTAGTGTGCATCAAAAATCACCTAGAGGGCTTGTTAAAATAGGTTGCTGGACCCTACCCCCAGAGTTTCTGATTCAGGAGGGCTGGGGTGTGGTCTGAGAATTTGCATTTCTAGAAAGTTCCCAGGGCACACTGATGCTGATGCTGCCATTCCGGGGACCACGTGAGAGCCAGTGAGATGCGGGAACTTGCCCAGGACCACACAGCCAGTAAGTACTAGAGACTGGATTCGAACGCCGGCACTCAGGTCTCAGAAGCCTTTGCATTACCTTGCGTAATAACCGGACAGGACTCTCATGCCTTTGTAAGAAGAATGCCTGTTTCCATATAACCATTTTCCACTTTTCTGCATAGAAATATGCACGTTTGTATGGGTGTCTGCATACGTGTGGAGGAATATACGCGTGTACATAATAACCAGACACTCTACTGAGTCCAATTCTGTATCAACAGAGAATAACCATTAGCAAATTCTTTAATCATTCGTATACTTACTTTAATAATTATAATCATTAGTTTGTTTTAATAACAGATCTCTGAGCTCATCACAGTCATTATGACCTGTTATTTGGAAATAATGAGCTTGTGTTTCAAAAGCATGTGTAATCTCATACTTATTTCCTAGAAGTAAATCAGACTCTATACAATTTGACATAATGACAAGTGTAATTAATGCATTCGAATTCTAGTTTCTTAGTCATCAACTCGAGCCTCTCACCAGATTCATAAATCTCTCAGGTCTGTGAATGAAGCGTGGGCAGCCGTGGCTTGGAGACTTCCCGAGCTCTTTGACTCAGTTGTGGGCAGCTCCACTTGTTTAGAAACTCTTCCCCACAGTTACCGCAACCCTGACCACCTGTGAGCTCCATCTGTCCTAGACCTCTGGCGATACACTAGTCCTTTTTATGCTTCACATGAGACCGTCTCAAGTGTGCAAAGACTCTACCCAAGGATTCTAGTCTTCAGACTATGCCTGCCCTCTCATCAGTGACTCCCCATACACCAAACTTGTCTTCCTGTCTCCTGCCCTGCCTGCCCTGGGCGTGCTCTAACCTGGCACTGTCCTCTCTCTCCTATATGGTGTCCCAAAGAGAATGAAATATTCCAGAAGATACCCAAGAAGAGAATCATAGCCCTTGATCTGGAAGTGGATGCTGAGATTAACTGTAAACCATTTTCATTGGCAGTTTCCCAAATACATTCTGAAAATCTTTGTTCCCACCTGGCTGTGGCTCATTTTCTGATTCCAGGCTCAGGACTTCCTGGCACTGGATGTGATGCCAAGGTTTTTCTTTTGTTTGTTTTGGTTGTGATTGTGGCGCCCTCTGCTGTTCTTCATAGTCCTTAATGTTTGCATTTTCCAAGAAAAAGCTAAGTGCGATTCAAAGGAGAACATAACATCTGTTGATTTAAAACAATGATAATTTTCTTCTTCGTGGTAGACAAATACTGTAAGCCCCCTTTACCAGTGTTGCTTGGTCTAAATAACCCAGTTTCACCACTGGCTGATGTTGGAAACACAGGATATATATATATTTTATATTAGCTCTTTGGAATTGATCTAACGAAACAGTTTCAGGGGCTTCTAAGTACTTTTTGAAAGCTGTTATCTGGAATCATAAATTCTCAGAGCTCAAAGGCACTTTTAAAATTACCAACGAGTCTTTTTACAGATGCAAAACTGAGGTTCTGAGGAGTTAAAAGAGTTTCCAAAAGGCATAAGCAGTGTCAAAGCCATTCTGCACGTTTCAGATGTGAACCTAATTCATTGTGATATGTTTTTATTTTAGTAAATCAAATATATTAATTTTGGAACATCAGATACTATAAACTTTCTGGGTTTTTTATTTTAAGCCAAAATAAATAATAAACATTTAGTTAAAATTTTGTAGTAATTTAATTATTTTGGCATTTATTTAATAAAATCCATAAGCTATGAAGAGTCCCTTAAAAGTCCAATTTTCAACATTTATTTTCTTATGTTTTCTTGTTATGCTTGCTAATGCAGCTTCTGACAGAAGTAAATATATTAATAGAATTGCTGTAGCCATTCTCATTCGTATATGATTACTAGAAACCAAAGAAAGTTTGGAATTGGTCCATAAATGTTAATATTATCTGAATTGAATCCAGTAAAATCATCTTTATTTGAAAAAAGAAATGACTTTATATGGAATATAAGTTGTCAATCCAATAAAACACCACATATGTTGCTGTAAAATACTGAATAGAGCTTACAACTCCTAACTAAAGTAACTTTGCAATTTACTTATTTAGGATTGTTTGAGGTTTTCACTGGCTTCGAGCCAAAAGAAGAAAAGATCACACATGCATTTGAAAGAAGTAGACCTGTCATATTTCTATCAGAAGTAGAAATTATTCCAATTCCTATTGTAAAATAAAGCCCTGAGAATTTTATTTTAGATGTTTCCTAATTTCCAAATTTGTATGCATTCGGGTCAGTGGAAGACATTACCTTTTTTTTTTTTTTTTTTTCTGGATACTATCCCAGGTCTCTTGCAATTTTGCTAAATCTATTATTCAAAAAATTTGAAATGCAAATGGGTAAAAGTAATTCCATCAAACAACTTAAGTTATAGAAGCAGAATTCTTTAGAGCCAGAGGGGACTGGAGCCATTGTCAACCTCAGTTATCCCTTGAGAGATGAAGAAAAGGAAAAACTCAGCAGTTGGATGACTTGACCAAGTAAGAACCAAAGCCAAGAGCAAACTTAGGTTCCAGGGATTCCCAGGCCGGTGCTCATTGCACTCTGCCTAAAGTACATCATCTAAGCCTCCTTATGGAGCTTCTAGTGAACTGAAAATCACAAGAAACATATTATGGAAACTTGAGGACGCGGTTGACATTTCTTCCCTGGTTAACGGGCCAGGTTGAAAGTAAGACTTCTCTCGAGAGCAAAATTAAATGTACTGAAGCCAATGCTTTGTGATATTTTGGGTATGACTGACCAACATCCGCATCAGTTCATTCTTTGGCAAAGTCTATTTCCCACTCCTTAGGTATAAACTAATATACTTGAAAATATTAGAGAAAAATCACATTTCAAAATATTTTAAAGACTCTTCATTTAATACTAAATGTCTAATGTTGACAAACTCTCAGAAAATGTAGATGAGCTTTTAAGACGTTAGTACTTTGAGAAAATAGTCATTAGAGGGTATAAAATTCAGGCTTTTAAGTACAGAGTAAGGAAAGCACCAACATTTTCTGTGATCTTTTTGTTCAGTCCGCCATACACTAAGATCTAATATCATGCCTAGTCTGTTTCAGCAAAAGAAAAAAATAATATTAAAAAGCAGAGAGGGGGCTTCCCTGGTGGCGCAGTGGTTGAGAATCCGCCTGCCAGTGCAGGAGACACGGGTTCAAGCCCTGGTCTGGGAAGATCCCACATGCCACGGACCAACTAGGCCCGTGAGCCACAACTACTGAGCCTGCGCTCTAGAGCCTGTGCTCCGCAACAAGAGAGGCCGTGATCGTGAGAGGCCCGCGCATGGCGATGAAGAGTGGCCCCCGCTTGCCGCAACTAGAGAAAGCCCTCGCACAGAAACGAAGACCCAACACAGCCAAAAATAAATTAATTAATTTAAAAAAAAAAAGCAGAGAGGCCTGAAATAAGAGAGTGTACCTGTGTTCCTTATACTCGTCTCTTGACATTGTAGAGAACCAGGCATTCTCCTCTGGGCTGCTTCATTTTTTCATACTAAGAATGTGCTCAAGCAGTGATGGACCTGGCTCCCCGATGATGATGGGAAGCAAGGTTCTCTCCATTTCACCGTCAGCTTCACCTACAACAGCCTTCCCAACTTCCTACCCTATGAACGCTTCCTTGGTCCTTAAGATTTAGTTCAAGTCACATCTCTTCCGTGAAGACCTTCTTGTAGTCCCTAATCTTGAGCTGGATAGCTCTTCTCTGCTCTGCACTTATAGAGCTACTGTGTATATCTCCACCCTAACATTCAGCATGTTGCATTTAAATTTTGTATGTGTCTTTCTCCTAGATCTGACATATACGAGGTACATAATAAATGGAATTATGTTAAAACAGAAATCTTCATTTTGGCAGTTGTAGGTGCTCTTTAAATAGCTATATCAAACAAATAGCAGGTCAGATCGTTTGGAGATTAAGGGGCACGCATTGTAGCCAGTTTATCTTGGAAAGCTCACCCAGAATTTCATTGCTTAAAATTCAATACTCTGTGAGTGTCTTAATGGCTTCAGTGGGCAATTGGTAACACCTGCTGTGGATATTTTCCAAACTAAAAGTATATATCATACTCCATGCCAAAGAGTGTTAGGGACCTGGATCAAGCACTTGTCCTTGTGCTCAAGCAGCTCGAAAATGTTTTCTCTGGAAAACCTTGGCGCTTTCCATCCCCACAAGATGGAAAGCCATCTAAAGCTTGAGGGTCCAGGTTTAAAATACTTGATTTCATAAGAGAACGTTTACTTTAATTCTCTGTGCTTCCATTTTCACACCTGTAAGATGGGGATAATAACTACCTCATGAGGTTATTGCTGGAATTAAAAACACATAAAAACATGTTAAGTGACTGGCATAGTCAGTGCTGTGTAGGTGTTGCTGGTTGTAATTAATGTAAGATTGCATTAGGGTTGCCAGATTTACCAAATAAAAATATGGGATACCCAGTTAAAACAACACATAATTTGTTTATTACAAGTGTGTCCCATGCAATACTTGGGATATACCCACGCTAAAAAATCACGGGCTATCTGAAATTCAGTCTAAACTGGGTGTCCTGTATTTAATCTGGCAACCATAGGCTGAATGAATGAATAAACCTTAGCTGGAGTTTAGGAATGTAGCTTGAAAGGGTTGTTTTTAATCAGCGGAATAGTATGTACAAATCCACTCCAGCAGGGACCTTCAGTAAATAATGGAACACCTTCTGAGATGGTTTCTTGATCTGTCACACTGTAAGCTCAGGTAAGGAGGTAGGAAGCACCTGAAAGTGAGTTGAAACAAAGATTCAAAATTCTGGGGAACCCTGTGGGTTTTCAGTGCCAAAGTTTAAGTTTAGATTTAGTCTCTCCCTGACCTGCAGTGGTATTTCTGTTTGGAAAGGCCAAACAGAATTTGTAGCAGAAATCTTAGAGTGATATCCAGAATGTTGCCATTCATTTGTTGCCAAACATTTGTCAATTGACTAGGAAAAAACTTCTCTGAATCTGAGAAAGGATTGGAGACAATGCACCCGATGCCGTACAGAGCCTGTCCATGTAAGGTTTCCTACCTTGCTGAGTACTTTTCAATTTCTTAGAAGTTATCTGGCCTTTGAGTTATTAGAATTTTTTTAACAGCTTGATTTGAGTATAATTGCTTAACAATGGTGTGTTAGTTTCTGCTTTATAACAGAGTGAATCTATACATATACATATATTCCCATATCCCCTCCCTCTTGCGTCTCCCTCCCACCCCCCCTTTCCCACCCCTCTAGGTGGTCACAAAGCACCGAGCTGAGATGATCTCCCTCTGCTATGCAGCTGTTTCCCACTAGCTATCTATTTTACATTTGGTAGTGTATATATGTCCTTGCCACTCTCTCACTTTGTCCCAGCTTAGCCTTCCCCCTCCCCATGTCCTCAAGTCCATTCTCTACATCTGCGTCTTTATTCCTGTCCTACCCCTAGGTTCTTCAGAACCTTTTTTTTTTTTTTTGGAGTCCATATATATGTGTTACCATGCAGTATTTGATTTTATCTTTCTGACTTACTTCACTCTATAACAGACTCTAGGTCCATCCACCTCACTACAAATAACTCAATTTCGTCTCTTTCTATGGCTCAGTAATATTCCATTGTATATATGTGCCACATCTTCTTTATCCATTCGTCTGTCAATGGACACTTAGGTTGCTTCCATGTCCTGGCTATTGTAAATAGAGCTGCAGTGAACCTTGTAGTACATGACTCTTTGTGAATTATGGTTTTCTCAGGGTATATGCCCAGTAGTGGGATTGCTGGGTCGTATGGTAGTTCTATTTTTAGTTTTTTAAGGAACCTCCATACTGTTATCCATAGTGGCTATATCAATTTACATTCCCACCAACAGTGCAAGAGGATTCCCTTTTCTCCACACCCTTTCCAGCATTTATAGTTTGTACATTTTTTGATGATGGCCATTCTGACTGGTGTGAGGTGATACCTCATTGTAGTTTTCATTTGCATTTCTCTAATGATTAGTGATGGTGAGCATTCTTTCATGTGTTTGCTGGCAATCTTTATATCTTCTTTGGAGAAATGTCTGTTTAGGTCTTCTGCCCATTTTTGGATTGGATTGTTTGTCTTTTTGTTATTGAGCTGCATGAACAGCTTGTAAATTTTGGAGATTAATCCTTTGTCCGTTGTTTCATTTGCAAATATTTTCTCCCATTCTGAGGGTTGTCTTTTCGTCTTGTTTATGGTTTCCTTTGCTGTGCAAAAGCTTTTAAGTTTCATAAGGTCCCATTTGTTTGCTTTTGTTTTTATTTCCATTTCTCTAGGAGGTGGGTCAAAAAGGATCTTGCTGTGATTTATGTCACAGAGTGTTCTGCCTATGTTTTCCTCTAAAAGTTTGATAGTGTCTGGCCTTACATTTAGGTCTTTGATCCATTTTGAGTTTACTTTTGTGTATGGCATTAGGAAGTGTTCTAATTTCATTCTTTTACATGGAGCTGTCCAGTTTTCCCAGCACCACATATTGAAGCGGCTGTCTTTTCTCCACTGTATATTCTTGCCTCCTTTATCAAAAATAAGGTGAACTTATGTGTGTGGGTTTATCTCTGGGCTTTCTGTCCTGTTCCGTTGATCTATATGTCTGTTCTTGTGCCAGTACCATACTGTCTTGATTACTGTAGCTTTGTAGTATAGACTGAAGTCAGGGAGCCAGATTCCTCCAGCTCCGCTTTTCTTTCTTAAGATTGCTTTTGCTATTCGAGGTATTTTGTGTTTCCATACAAATTCTGAAATGTTTTATTCTAGTTCTGTGAAAAATGCCATTGGTAGTTTGATAGGGATTGCATTGGATCTGTAGATTGTTTTGGGGAGTATAGTTATTTTCACAATGTTGATTCTTCCAATCCAAGAACATGGTTTATCTCTCCACCTGTGTGCATCATCTTTAATTTCTTTCATCAGTGTCTTATAGTTTTCTACATAAAGGTCTTTTTTCTCCTTAGGTAGGTTTATTCCTAGGTATTTTATTCTTTTTGTTGCAGTGGTAAATGGGAGTGTTTCCTTAATTTCTCTTTCAGATTTTTCATCATTGGTGTATAGGAATGCAAGAGATTTCTGTGCATTACTTTTGTATCCTGCTACTTTACCAGATTCATTGATTAGCTCTAGTAGTTTTCTGGTAGCATCTTTAGGATTCTCTGTGTATAGTATGTCAATCTGCAAACAGTGACAGCTTTACTTCTTCTTTTCCAATTTGGATTCCTTTTATTTATTTTTTTTCTCTGATTGCTGTGGCAAACACTGACAAACTATGTTGAATAATAGTACTGAGAGTGGACAACCGTGTCTTGTTCCTGATCTTAGTGGAAATGGTAGCAGCTTTTCAACATTGAGAACGATGTTGGCTGTGGGTTTGTTATACATGGCCTTTATTATGTTGAGGTAAGTCCCTCTATGCCTACTTTCTAGAGGGTTATCATAAATCGGTGTTGAATTTTGTCAAAAGCTTTTTCTGCATCTATTGAGATGATCATATGGTTTTTCTCATTCAGTTTGTTAATATGGTTTATCATATTGATTGATTTGCGTATATTGAAGAATCTTTGCATTCTTGGAATAAACCCCACTTGATCATGGTGTATGATCCTTTTAATGTGCTGTTGGATTCTGTTTGCTAGTATTTTGTTGAGGATTTTTGCATCTATGCTCATCAGTGATATTGGCCTGTAGTTTTCTTTCTTTGTGACACCTTTGTCTGGTTTTGGTATCAGGGTGATGGTGGCTTCGTAGACTGAGTTTGGGAGTGTTCCTCCCTCTGCTATATTTTGGAAGAGTTTGAGAAGGATAGGTGTTAGCTCTTCTCTATATGTTTGATAGAATTTGCGTGTGAGGCCATTTGGTCCTGGGCTTTTGTTTGTTGGAAGATTTTTAATCACAGTCTCAATTTCCGTGCTTGTGATTGGTTTGTTTATACACTTTCTTTCTTCCTGGTTCAGTCTCAGAAGGTTTTGCTTTTCTAAGAATTTGTCCACTTCTTCCAGGTTGTCCATTTTATTGGCATATAGTTGCTTGTAGTAATCTCTCATGATCCTTTGTATTTCTGCATTGTCAGTTGTTACTTCTCCTTTTTCATTTTTAATTCTATGATTTGAGTCTCCTCCCTTTTTTTCTTGATTTTGCTTGTCTATAAATGTTTTGATTTCTCTATAGAATCTGAATGAGATCGTTGCTGGGTAGAGTGATCTTCATTGTAGGTTCTTCCCTTTCATCACTTTAAATATGTCCTGCCACTCCCTTCTGGCTTGCAGAGTTTCTGCTGAAAGATCAGCTGTTAACCTTATAAGGATTCCCTTGTGTGTTATTTGTTGTTTTTCCCTTGCTGCTTTTAATATGTTTTCTTTGTATTTAATTTTTGATAGTTTGATTAATATGTTTCTTTGTGTGTTTCTCCTTGGATTTATCCTGTATGGGACTCTCTGCGCTTCCTGGGCTTGATTATTTCCTTTCCCATATTAGGGAAGTTTTCAACTATAATCTCTTCAAATATTTTCTCAGTCCCTTTCTTTTTCTCTTCTTCTACAGAGACCCCTATAGTTTGAATGTTGGTGCGTTTAATGTTGTCCCAGAGGTTGCTGAGAGTGTCCTCAATTCTTTTCATTCTTTTTTTTTTATTCTGCTCTGCAGTCGTTATTTCTGCTATTTTATCTTCCAAGTCACTTATCCATTTTTCTGCCTCAGTTATTCTGCTATTGATTCCTTCTAGAGAATTTTTAATTTCATTTATTGCGTTATTCATCATTGTTAGTTTGCTCTTTAGTTCTTCTAGGTCCTTGTTAAAAGTTTCATGTGTTTTCTCCCTTCTATTTCCAAGATTTTGGATCATCTTTACTATCCTTATTCTGAATTCTTTCTCAGGTAGACTACCTATTTCCTCTTCATTTGTTTGTTCTGGTGGGTTTTTACCTTGCTCCTTCATCTGCTGTGTGTTTCTCTGTCTTCTCATTTTCCTTCACTTGCTGAGTTTAGGGTCTCCTTTTTGCAGGCTGCAGGTTCATAGTTCCCGTTGTTTTTGGTGTCTACCCCCAGTGGCTAAGGTTGCTTCAGTGGATTGTGTAGGCTTCCTCTTGGAGGGGACTAGTGCCTGTGTTCTGGTGGATGAGGCTGGATCTTGTCTTTCTGGTGGGCAGGAGCGCATCCAGTGGTGTGTTTTGGGGTGAATGTGACCTTATTATGATTTTAGACATCCTCTCTGCTAATGGGTGGGGTTGTGTTCCTGTCTTGCTAGTTGTTTGGCATAGGGTGTCCAGCATTTTAGCTTGCTGGTCGTTGAGTGGAGCTGGGTCTTAGCGTTGAGATGGAGATCTCTGGGAGAGCTTTCGCTGTTTGATATTACCTGGACCCAGGAGGTCTCTAGTGGACCAATGTCCTGAACTCGGCTCTCCCACCTCAGAGGCACAGGCCTGACACCCGGCCAGAGCACCAAGATCCTTTCAGCCACACAGCTCAGAAGAAAAGGGAGGGAAAAAAAAAAGAAAAAAATAAGATAAAATGAAATTATTAAGATAAAAAAAAATATTAAAAATAAAAAGGAAATTTTAAAGTAATAAAAGAGAAAAGAAAGAAGGAAAGAAGAGAGCAACCAAACTAAAAAACAAATCCATGGCTTCCCTGGTGGTGCAGTGGTTGAGAGTCTGCCTGTCGATGCAGGGGACACGGGTTTGTGCTCCAGTCTGGGAAGATCCCACATGCTGTGGAGCGGCTGGGCCATGGCCGCTGAGCCTGCGCGTCCGGAGCCTGTGCTCCGCCGCAGGAGAGGCCACGGCAGTGAGAGGCCCGCGTACCGCAAAAAAGAAAATAAAAACAAATTCACCAACGATAATAAGCACTAAAAACTATGCTAAAAAAAAAGAAAAAAGAAAGAAGAAAAAACAGACCGACAGAACACTAGGGCAAATGGTAAAAGAAAAGCTATATAGACAAATCACACAAAGAAGCATAAACCTACACACTCACAAAAAGAGAAAAAGGAAAAAAGTATATATATATATATATTTTTTTTAAAGAAGGAGGAAGAGAGCAACAAAATCAATAAACTAATCTCCTAATGATAATAAACTCTAAATACTATACTAAGATAAACATAAATCTAGAAACAAATTAGATGCAGAAAGCAAAGCCGAAGTCTACAGTTGCTCCCAAAGTCCACCGCCTCGATTTGGGGATGATTTGTTGTCTATTCAAGTATTCCAAAGACGCAGGGTACATCAAGTGGATTGTGGAGATTTAATCTGCTGCTCCTAACACTGCTAGGAGAGATTTCCCTTTCTCTTCTTTGTTCACACAGCTCCTGGGGTTCAGCTTTGGATTTGGCCTCGTCTCTGCGTGTAGGTCACCTGAGGGCCTCTGTTCTTCACTCAGAGAGGACAGGGTTAAAGGAGCAGCTGATTCGGGGGCTCTGGCTCATTCAGGCCGGGAGGAGGGAGGGGTACGGAATGTGGGGCGAGCCTGCGGCAGCAGAGGCCACCATAACTTTGCAACAGCCTGAGGTGCACCATGTGTTCTCCTGGGGAAGTGTCCCTGGATCATGGGACCCTGGCAGTGGCGGGCTGCACAGGTTCCTGGGAAGAGAGGTGTGGATAGTGACCTGTGCTCACACACAGGCTTCTTGGTGGCGGCAGCAGCAGCCTTAGCGTCTCATGCCCGTCTCTGGGGTCCACGCTGGTAGCCGCGGCTCGTGCCTGTCTCTGGAGCTTGCTTAGGCAGTGCTCTGAATCCCCTCTCCTCGCGCATCCGAAACAGTGGTCTCTTGCCTCTTAGGCAGGTCCAGACATTTTCCCGGATTCCCTCCCAGCTAGCTGTGGTGCACTAGCCCCCTTCAGGTTTCGTTCATGCAGCCAACCCCAGTCCTCTCCCTGGGGTCTGAACTCCGAAGCCCGAGCCTCAGCTCCCAGCCCCCAGCTGCCCAGGCGGGTGAGCAGACAAGCCTCTCAGGCCGGTGAGTGCTGGTTGGCACCGATCCTCTGTGCGGGGATCTCTCCGCTTTGCCCTCTGCACCCCTGTGGCTGCGCTCTCCTCCGTGGCTCCGAAGCTTCCCCCCCACCGCCCACCCCCTGTCCCCGCCTGCGAAGGGGCTTCTAGTGTGTGGAAGCCTTTCCTCCTTCACAGCTCCCTCCCAGAGGTGCAGGTCCCGTCCCTATTCTTTTGTCTCTGTTTTTCCTTATTCCTTTCGCCCTACCCAGGTACGTGGGGAGTGTCTTGCCTTTTGAGAAGTCTGACGTCTTCTGCCAGCGTTCAGTAGGTGTTCTGTAGGAGTTGTTCTACGTGTAGATGTATTTCTGATGTATTTGTGGGGAGGAAGGTGATCTCCATGTCTTACTCCTCCACCATCTTGAAGGTCTCCTCCTAGAATTTTTAATGAAATAGCAAAAGTGAAGTGTGAGAAAAAATCAATAGTAGTAATATACCCTTTTTAAACATTTTTTTATTTTATTTTTTTATTTTTGGCTGCATTGGGTCTTCGTTGCTGCATGTGGGCTTTCCTGGTTGCGGTGAGCAGGGGCTGCTCTTCATTGCAGTGTGCAGGCTTCTCATTGTGGTGGCCTCTTTTGTTGTGGAGCATGGGCTCTAGGTACGTGGGCTTCAGTAGTTGTGGCACGCGGGCTCAGTAGTTGTGGCTTGCGGGCTTAGGTGCTCTGCGGCATTTGGTCTTCCTGGACCAGGGCTTGAACCCGTGTCTCCTACATTGGCAGGCAGACTCTCAACCACTGCACCACCAGGGAAGGCCCAGTAATTTACTGTTAATTTGAATGGTGATTCATGACCTTCAGAAGCCTGGACCACTGCCTTGGATTATTAGGTTTTTAATACAGCTTTCTTTATAAAGTTGTGTTAAACAGCTAATTAAATAACAGTGAATTTTCATATCATTATTTAATAATGACCCAAAATTAACCCTTGAAACTTCAGAGACATCTTAAGCCTTTCTTTCTACCCTTGTTATCTATAGTAATTATCTTTGATTTTTTTTTAATGTGGACCATTTTTAAAGTCTTTATTGAATTTGTTACAATATTGCTTCTTTTTTTTTTTTTAAATGCTTTGGCTTTTTGGCCATGAGGCATGTGGGATCTTAGCTCACTGACCAAGGACAGAATCTGCACCCCCTGCACTGGAAGGCGAAGTCTTAACCACTGGCCCACCAGGGAAGTCCCATCTTTGATTTTTAATGCAGTTCATTGGTTACAATTTTTTTGTTTTTCTGCTTTCTAAGCCATTTATCTCTGGAAAGTTGTAACTACAAAAATACTAAATTTATAGACTTTTTTTAAAAAGTTTTCTTATACTTTTGGAAAGCTAGCAGCTGCCATTCAAATATATCTAAAATCCATGTTTCAAAACCATCTCAAGAAATGAATGGTTAAAATGAAACATGGGGTTTTTTTTCACTTTTATATTTTTTCCTAATGTTCGGAGTCACCCAAGTAACATATGGTAATGATTTAGGATTCTGAATCATATACAATTATTTTCATCTTAATAACATTGACTCTCTTTGCTTTAAAATTCACCAGTCGGCATATAAGTTTGCAGTCCACACTCAATCTGTATTTTCCTAGAATTGCTCTTGAAAGTATGAACGTGAAATGTTATTCTACTGTCGGACCGTAACATTGAAAACTTGAACATCAAGATTTGCTTTTGAAATATTGTTTTATTAGCACAATAATAATATGTGGCACTTGGGTATTTCCTGTATGAGGATCCTGCAAAGGGGTTCTCTGCGGGTTTTCCGTCTTCTAGTAATGTGATTATTTCAGTAATTTAAATTAAAACTGAGATTCAAATCATTGGCATCTTGAAATGTGCCCAGAGAATGACATGTGGGGTTGGCCACATCTCTCCCTGCTTAAAACCCTCCCCTGCAAAGCTGGATTAATCCTGAAGCCAGTGAGGCTTACACTTCAGCATCCACACTTGCCTGGGTCTTTCCAAGGTCCTGGGAAAGATCTAGAAATGGATTCACTTAGACTTCAGAAAATTGTGCAGAAGGAAGATATTTCGCCGCAATCAGGCAGGAGTCCAATCTCTTTCCTCTTCAAGTTTAAAGAGGACTCCCTCCAAATTGCACAAACCTCAGGCCCATGAAACTGGGATCCAGCCCTGTTCCCAAGATAGAGCTTATTGTTTTAATTACATATTCAGGATTATAAGTGAGGTTGAGCATTTTTTTAAGTTATGCCTATTTGTTACATGTTGGCCTTGGAGCCAGCTTTGGTCGCTGTCAACTCTCCCCAAGGGAGAGTAGGATGGTGAGAAGAAGCCTCCCCTGGAGCCCAGCATGGCCCCTTCTGGGGCTGGGTCTCCTCTCTCCTCTCCCCTCTTCCCTTGTGCTTTTAGGGCCAACTTTCCTGCAACGTTTATAACTGGAGAGACTCAGACAGGAAGTTCTCCATCTTGGCCTCTGGCTGTTTCTCAGAAGCCGAGGACAGAAGGTGAAGCACAATGACAACCTTAGCCTGCAAACCACTAATAAAAATACTGTGATCACAGTCATCACCGGAATCCATCATGAACTGCTGACCCTGACATGGTGCCTTGGGCTCAGGCCCAGCCCTGGTCTGACTGGCTAACTGGGTGCTATGAGATTTGTGGGATGTTTTGTTGGAGATACCCTCCAGAGTTCTCTCTTTCTCTGCCACATCAACAAGCCGTATTCCAAGTAGCATCCTGAATCTCAGAGGGAGAATAATGGGCATAAAACCATGCCCATGTAGATGTTCACCCTCATGTAGATGAATAAGGAATACATCTTTACTGTATGAACCACTTAGATGCTGGGGCTACTTATTACTGCAGTGCAGCCGAGCTCATCTTGACTGACACACTGTTGAACTGTTTAAGGTTCCCCTTTGCTCTCCACTTCTCTCTCCCAGCAACCTGCTGAACCCATCAGATATCAAATGGGTGCCTACTCTAGTCAAGGTTCTTTCTAGAAGCATAAAATTCAAAGAGAAAAGCATCTAAAGTCTCAGTCTTCAAGGAAATGTCTGTCTATGGAGGAGAGAAATACTCAGATAATAACTTAGGACAGAATGCAATCAAAAGAGTAGCTAGTTTTGCTAAAGATCCTTAAGATTCGTCTAACTTCAAGTGAAATAATAAGCTTTGGAAGCTCAAGGGAGATTGCTTGCCAGTGGCATATCTGAACCCTTCCTGGCGATAGTGGCTTTTCAAGCTGAATGCTGAGGAGGATGTAGATGGGAGCGGGGGATGTGAGCCAGAACGCTCTCAGGAGGGGGTATGAGGAAAAGGAGGAAAGACAAGGCACAGGGCACCTTACCATAGTCCAGATTCTGCACGTTTTGTATGACACAGACTCATCTGATACTGTCAGTGATACTAAATGGTATTATTCCTATTGTGGGAAAACCTAGAACAGGAGACAACCCTAGGACACACTGATCCTACAACCAGGGAGCTGAGCCAGTGTTCCCCACAATGTGATTCAAGGAACAACAGCCTCACTGGACGTCAGCATTCCAGGGAAAGGGATATCTGTGTTTTAATGGACTTTTTATGGGCAGACACTCTAGGGAAACACCAAGAGGTTCTCCTGTCCCACACAGAACTCTTATCAAAGCTCTAATAGGCTGATCTGCAGGCTGAGTCTAGACGTCTGTTTGAGGATGGGGAAAGGGGGGATGTGGTAGGATATGTGGGGCTGGGAGCTGGCATGCAGAGACCTGCATAACATCTTTCATTAGGAAAGAAGGTAATGGACATTTGTCTGTACACGTGGAAACCCCAAGTTGTGACTCACTCTCTATAAAGAGGTGGCCCATGGTCCTTGCTCTTCTAGCTCCCACCCTGCAGGACCTCTGCTCTTCTTTTCACCCCAATCCCTGACCTTCAGAAGAAGTAAGCCGCTATCGGTCTTAACGCAGGCCTCCCTGCTTCAAGATTTATGGTGTGAACTCTATGCTCTAAGTACTCCAGCCTTTGGTTAATGGAAACCACACAAGAAAGGCCCAGGCCTTTCTTGTGACTTTAAATTATTTTTACTTTCAAGAATACTGTTGCCTCTGCTGTGAATTTCAAAAGACTGTTTTGAGCTCTCCCTCTTTCCCTCAGGGCAGTTCCTAGAGGAGGTTATCTCTGCTGCCTCAATAGTGGAGAAAAGGATCATGGGAGCTAGCAACCTTGGAGAATAGCAGTCCTATAATATCATAAAATATGATTTCATTACATCTGTTTAAAGATTGTTTTTACAAATGCTAGAAGTAGCACTTCCTAGGGGATAAATCAAGCAAGAAAAATCATTTGTTCCTTAATAAATATCAGTGTGTTATTCCTCAATGTGAATTTATATATTCAAAAGTGACAGAATTTTGAATACTTCTCAGAAATATGATGAAAACACATCATGATTTGATTCCACGTTGGGTCAAATGATCCTTTTTCATACAGGACACTTTAGATTAACCATCTTCAGAACCGCTAGTTCAATTAAGGATGTTTTTGCAAGTAGAACAAGGCAGGAGAATACAGACACTTGCGAGACATAACAACACTGAGTTAGTAGGAATTCTCTTGGTCCAAATGCAGAGAAGAACCAAGGCAATAAAAAACCTCAGAGGCCTGTATCTGGTAAATTGGGATGATCGAGTCAAAAATTCAGAGAGTCCCTGTGCGGGTTAGCCAGTCTGCTTTGCTGTAATCGACCAGCTCTGTCATCTCCCCTCTGAATTTAATTTGGGCAAACATGGAGCCAGACTCCCTGTCCAAAGCAATAGCCACACAAGGCAAGTCTTTCCAATCCCACCCTTGGCTTTTTTGTCAGCTGTGTTGGGCCAGGTTTTGTCATCTGTCCCTGTGATGCACAGAAACCCATACTCAAGCTAAAAGAGGTTGTACTGAAAGGAGATTTGTTTATCTTCCCATTCCAGGTCAGGAATGTCACCTTCAATCCATCACTTTTCCCCCCTTGCATCTGCTTCTTAGTGCTGTCTGAGAGGAAGTGCATGAACAGTCTAAGAGTTTCATGATGTTATTAACTGCTTTGACACAAGTAATCATTTTCATTCGAAATATATATTTTGGTAACATATATTTATAGGGAAGATCTGGTTTCTACTCTTAGAAAATAATAGCCATGCTCTCTTGCATCAGAAATATCCTGATGCCATCTTCACTCTCTAGGTAATTTTATAATTATCAAAGGGTAAACTATAGAGCTACCTGTAAATAAAGCATTATTGTCTTCATTGTACTTACTAATCTGTTTTCAATTTCCAGGAAGACACTTACTGGGAGTTAAGAAAAGTTAACTAAAACTTGGAAATAAGGCAAAGCTAGGGGAGCATGTCATTTTGATGCCATACAGAAACATTGCTTAACATGTTCACCCAAGGATCGTATTCTTGTTTAGGGAACAAGTTTAGGTAATTTTGTTTGACTCGCTGAGTACTATTTACTAAAGACTAAATTCTATGAAGTTATATATGTTAACATGTAGATTTTTAGCCAGTAGCGTTCAAATGATTTCTGTCTGCAGAAAAGATATCTTCCCTGTAGGGAATCAGTTGTGCATCAGATCCAGAAATCTTATTAAAAATTTATTTTTCCTCTGACTATATATTCTTATTCTCTTTTGAATCCTTGTTGCTGGCTCCCTCATTAAAGAGTTTTTAAAAAACGTTTACATTTATTCATTTTGCATTTATATGAAAGTCATGTTTTTAAGGTTTTGAAAATTATACTCTGACACAGGTAGTATATAGATTTTTTAATAGGATCTTTGTCTTCTGTAAAAGACACATACATAAAACTGATAAAAGTATTGCTGCTCGGAATCTGATGGCTGAAAGCACTCCAGACAACCTTAAATGTACGGCTCTCTGATTATAAATTCTATGGCTTTAACTGGCTTCTCTTTCAAGAAGTTCAAATCATAGCTCTGCCACTTAGAAGCTGTGCAAACCTATCAAACTTCTTAATCCTTCAAGGTTCCCATTTCTTCTTCTACAGCGTGTGTTTTATAGCCTTGGAGCTGAAAACTTGGCCTTCTGGAAGTATGCAGATTACAGAGGTGCTCCTTTCTCAATAAGATTTACATTATGCAAGTGGCATCTATGAAGACTTAAGTAGGCAATAGAAAAATCAGCAAATTCATTGGCTACTGATGTGCTTATTCTTTAATTTCAGAAGCTAAATGTTAATCATACTTCAAAAAGAAATATTTCCAAGTAACGGAGCTGGGCTAGTCATTGTAAACTACAGTTTCATCTTTTAATGGTCACTTTTGCTTGGTAATCAAGTCATGACTTATCAGGGATATACATCATTAGCTTCTTTCAAATGTAAATAGTGGGTAACATATGAATCATTGCTCTGCCCTTTTAGTAAATATTCTGATGGAATGCTATAATTTTTAAGGAACCCAGCATTAATAAACACTCATGGCTAGATTTGCACTGAGGAAAGAAATGAAATGGCCTGTATTTTAATTCCATTTTCTTGTGACATTTCCTACTGTACAGTTATGGCGTAAAATACAAGAAGAAAATAAAGGAATAAAGTGATCTAATGGCTAGACCTTGGATGAGAAAACAAAATCTTATTTAGAATTATAATCTGTAATAATGTATTATTATACATAATTATGCAATAGAGATATTAGAATCATGCATAGAAAAGACATAGAGGGCACCATGATTTTGAGGGGAACGTCTAGGCATTTTACTTGACACATTCTTTTTAGCTTTGCAAGAGTCCTAAAGAGTGGGTATTATTTTATTTTATTTTATTTTATTTATTGGCTTTTAAAATAAAAACATTTATTAAAAGCATGTTTACTGGAGAAAATTGAGGAAGTGAGAAAAGTACAAAGACCAAAGTAAAACCACCCATAATTCTGATGCCCAGAGGTAATCACCATAGAATTTTGCCAGAAAACCCTTTAAAATACAAGAAATGGAGGCCCAGAAAAAGTGAGTGAGTTTTTGAGAGCCACACAGTCTAGGACAGGATGGGGAGGATATTTGATGTTAAGTCTCTCTGACTCCAAAACCCATGATCTCTGATTACAGCACAGGAAAACAGCACTGAAAAGAGAGTTTCATACTGCAGTAGAGTTATGTCACAGGACAAACCATCTTCATGTACTTTGCTTTGTCTATCAGATGCTGTCATCTTTTTCAGGACTTTCTTTTAAGTAGTTGTAGCCCTTTTGAGTTCTCAGGTAACTGAAAAGAATTATCTTTTTTTTTTTGCAACACTCTGGGTAATGTTATGAACTGCATGCAGCTAAAGAACTCTGGACAGGATTTGGTACACAAAAATACCCCAATCCTGGTCCAAAGGTATTCATTTTCACTTATGCTTATTTGGGTTTTACGAACTCTTTCCCCCACCCCAATAACATTCATTCACTCATTCAATAAATACTGTCTGCTGGGGACTGTCCTAGGCGCTATCGTGGTGACAAAACTCCAGATGATCTTGGCCCTCATGGTCCTTATGTCTTATCATTGCACAATATTCTGCCAACTTCATTCATTCATTTATTCATTCATCAGATATTTATTGCACACTTACTATGTGCCAGGAACTGTTTTCAGAGCTTTGAGATGCACCAGTGAAAAAAATAATGATCCCTGTTCTTCTGGAACATGCATTTAAATAAAAGAAGGCAGACAGTACTCAATGGACATGATAAATGAGAAATATTATATAGTACTTTGGAAGGTGATAAGTGCTATAGAGAAAAAGGAGAAAAATGAAAAAACAGATCATATGGGGCTTCCCTGGTGGTGCAGTGGTTGAGAGTCTGTCTGCCGATGCAGGGGACACGGATTCGTGCCCCGGTCCGGTAAGATCCCACATGCCGCGGAGCGGCTAGGCCCGTGAGCCATGGCCGCTAAGCCTGCGCGTCCGGAGCCTGTGCTCCGCAGCGGGAGAGGCCACAACAGTGAGAGGCCCATGTACCGCAAAAAAAAACAAAACAAAACAAAACAGATCATATGAAGAGATTGCGAAGATCAAGGTGGGAGGCAAGTGGGTTGCAATTTTAAATAAGATGTTCTAGGTCAGCCTCATCGAGAAGGTGACATTTGAGCAAAGACCTGCATGAGGGGGGGAGTGCTGTAGATTGAATGTTTATATCCCCCCAAATTCATATGTTGAAATCCTCACCCTCAATATTATGGTATTAGGAAGGAGGCCTTTGGGAGGTGATTAGGTCATGAAGGTGGAGCCCTCATGAATAAGATTAGTGCCCTTATAAAACAGACTCCAAAGAGCTCCCTAGCTTCTTCCTCCCTATGAATTACAGTGAGACGATGGCCATCTGTGAAACAGGAAGTGGGTCCTCACCAGACATGGAATCTGCTGGCACCTTGATCTTGGACTTCCAACTTCTAGAACTGGGAGGAATAAATTTCTTTTCTTTATGAGCCGGCCGATCTATGGTGTCTTCTTATAGCAGTCGAAACGAACTAAGACAAGGAATGAGCTATGTAGATATTTATGATGAGAGCATTCCAACAAAGGCAACAGGCAGTGCCAAGCTTGTAAGTGGGAATAAGCCTCATGTGTTCAAGGAACAGTGAGGAGCAGTGTGCTGGAGCTAAGTGGAAAAGAGGAAGAATTGTGAGAACTGAGTTTGAGAGGAATGAAAGGCCAGATCATGTGACATGTCATACAGCGGTTAGTCCAAGACACCCTGCACGTTTTGGAGCAGAGGACAATGTGACCTAGCCTCTGTCAGCTTTGAGCCTTCTGTCATTCAAGCACCATGACCATCCTCATTGTATACTACGATGGAAACTTTGAGAGGAACCTTATCAGGAGAATTGGGGTAAGTCAGCTGTCAACTGTATCTTCACCCTTTGTCCAGGCAGGACCGTCTGTTAGACATCTTGAGAGGTTTTGTCTTCTTTTGCTACTTCACTTATAAGAAAACACTGAGGCATCCAGACTTTGCAGCTTTAGATCTCTCCCTTACGTCTGGCAGACAAATACCCAGAATTACATAGAATTAGATAGCCTAGAGCCAAAACATTCTGTCACTCATTAATCTATGACACTAAGATCCCTGATATTCTGCTGACATGTTGTCTTTGTCAGTTTGGGCTGCTGTAACAAATATTCATAGACTGGGTGGCTTATTAACAGAGGAATTTATTTCTCGCAGTTCTGGAGGCTGTGAACTCCAAGATAAAGGCTCTGGCAAATTCAGCTGCTGGTGAGAGCCTGCTTCCTGGTTCCCAGATGGTGGTCTTCTTGCTGTAAGCTCACATAGAGGAAGGGGTTGGGGTGCTCTCTAGGACCTCTTTTATAAGGGCACTAATCCCATTCATGAGGGCTCCACCTTCATGACCTAATCACCTCCCCAAAGCTAATCACCTTCTAATATCCTCACATTGGGGAATAGGTTTCAGTACATGAATTTGGAGAGGACACAAACATCCAGTCTATTGCCCAACTTGGACCGAAGCCATCATAACATTCAAATTTTAAAATTTAACATGAATTGAAATACTGCAAATAATATTATTTGATAAAATTGGACAGTTGCTTCTTATTAAAATTTATTGCTAATCCTTTAATAAGGAATCCTTTCATAAAGCAGTAAACCCTCAATTTATTTTTAACTGCATATGTTGGATAAAATTAAGTGTGATACTGGTCTTTTCAAACTTCACAGAAGGCATTCTAGGACATTTTAAAGGATCTGAGACACACAGTTCTGCCTGTATGTAGCTGACATACCATCAAAAGGAAAAACAACCATAAATATGCTTCCTTTCAGTTCGAAACAGCTAATCAAAGACTACAGTTAAGTTTAGTGAAGACAAACTTGTTTTAACAAGACATTTATGTTTGGTTACAATGGACATTTAAAGCAAGCATGCTTAGATTGAATCCAGCGAAGGAAAAGTGAGCCAGATTCTAGATAGAGCCAGACCACCCTCTGTAGATAATCTGTTACCTAATCACTTCCTTTCTTGGTTATTATTATGATAACGATTAGCGTTAAGATCTAGTCAATTTCTATTGATTGGGGAAGGCCAAGAACCCTGGTCGGTATCAAATACAGTGCCCAGTCTCATCTCCTTTTCTCTCTCCCAGGTAACCACTGCTCTGAAATCTATCACCATAGATTAGTGTTGCCTGATCTTGAACGCATAAATGGGATCCCGCAATACGTAGTCTTTTGCAGCATAATGTTCTTGAGATTCCTTCATGCTGGGCACCTATGAGTAGTTTTTACCATTTTGTTGCTGAGTCATGTCACTGTATACACAGACCACAACTCATGTATCCGTTCACTTGTTGATGGACATTTGTGTTGTTTCCAGTTTTTGCCTGTAATGAATAAAGATACTATGAGCAACAACAACAAAAAATGATATTACAAGAGCTAAGGATGGCTAGAAGTCAGGTTGGTCAAAGACCCAGAATACAGTGCATCTTCCTTGAAACTAACTTGGTAGGGAGTCAGGAATCGGAGGTCAACATCTGACAGCTGCAGTTCTCAGGGCTGTGGATTCCTGGACGCAGACTCTGTCCTCAGTGGTTATTTGCGTTGCTCTCAGATCCGCAGTAGTTTTTTTTTAAGAGAAAGTTTTGAAACTTAATCACTCGGCACAAAGTAAAAGGAGGATAAATGGATAAGTAAGTTTTGTTTGGGAACAAAACAGATATACTCATTCCTCTTGGCATGTCTAAGGCCATGAAGAAAGACAACCGTTTAGTCCAGTGTGTTGGAGTTTGGGAAAGGCATATGGTGGGCTTCACCTGCTATGGCTCCAGACTCACCCAGGCCACTCGGTCCCCACCTTAGGGAATTAGACAAGCACACCGTGGGTGGATCCACTGAGACTATCTTCAAGGCTAAAACTTTTTAAATCTACAAATATTTGTATCTTTATCTCAGTACATTTGTCTGCTACATTTGGCTGATAACCCCCGCGCCTTCTAGAAAAGCTTTTTTCACCCTTGGTTTCCTGGTCTTTCTCTCCTCCCAGAACCAAAACCCTCTTCTTTTACTGGCGTCTCTTCTCCCTTGACTACACATTTGAAATGCTAAATAGACCCTATGAACCATACAATTGTATTTCCAACATGCCCTTTATGAACTGCTTTTACCCATAACTTTCTAATATGTATTCTTTTTGCTTTGTTTTTCCTTCACTGTGATTTTTCTCATTTTTAAAAAAAATCTTGTTTTCCCTGAGTACTCTGCAGGTCAAGAGCTTTTTATGCATTTCTGTGCTGCTTAGGTTTTCTCTGCTGTGAATCGCCTAGTCCTATACTTTACCCATTTTTCTATTAGGTCCTCTGCTTCTGGGGTTTTTTTATTGTCTCCCAGTGTTTACTGAACTGAAACTTGAGGAGATACTTCAGAATAAGTACAAAGTATTTGAAAACCCTCCTGATTAAAAATGAATTATTTAAAAAATTTTTCCCAATCAGACATTCCTTAAGGAAGCCAGCCCTCTTTTCTGGGGGATACAAAACCCCCAAAGAATCAAGTGTCAAAAATCTTCAGTGGGGCTCATATTAATTCATGATTTCTCAATTGGTTAGACTATGCATCTCTTAAATTATGCTATCAAAAAATGATTGTTTTTAAATAATTTTGAAAAACTCTGCATATTAATTCTGCATGGTATGCATGCGTGATATGATATACATCATATGATATACATCAATTCTGTATCTATGCTATACATTGATACATGAAGGCTCAGAGTTCCTTAAGTTCTATTTCCAAGCCTAATGCATTACAGATCCTTTTTAAAATATCTGTTGTTATCTTCATCTCAGGGAGCTAGTGTTCTCTGGAAGTCCCAGTCCTGCTGAAATCATAAGAATTTGCCAAACGGAGGTTTAGATGGAGTTTGAATGAAAGGGGAAGCTTCTACAGTGGAGCAGACAGTGCGGGTTAACTAGTGGCTTCAGAAAGCCAGTGAGAATAGCTTTTGTTGCCGTAACTCTTTCAAATGTTTTATGGAAAATATATCATCTATTGATGATTTAATCATGACAAAGAAAAATGCATTTTATGAACAATTGCTTTTCACTGAAACAAGTGAGAAAACAACTACAGCTTCTTTAAGCTGGACCATATTTTGCTAACCATGATTTGAAAAGAGAAAAGAGACTATGAAAGTACCTCTACGAATAAAAGGATATGTTTTGAAACATCCTTATTTTGACCTCATTCTTATAGGTGATTCTTTTTATAATTTTCAGGAAACATCTTTTATGCCCGCTTTCCTCAAATTTTCTACATCTGTATAATGCTAAGAAATTTGTGTGTTCTCATATAAAATGATGATTCACGTAAGCCTTTGCTTCTGTTAAAAAATATATTCCCCTCTTCTTCTAAGATACACGATTTAAAATAAAGGTTCTCATTTTTATCTGCCCTTATTACTCTCCTTTTTACTTCATAACACATTTCATGCACATACGTTTATGTGTTTATTGGCTTATTGTTTGTCTGTCTTTCTCTATTGGAATGAAATTTCCCTAAAGTCAGAGATTTTGCCTCTTTTTTCCTCTGCTGTATCCTTCCCACATAGTAGGAATTCAGAAAATATATAAATGAATAAAAGCATATGAATATTTCCTTTTATGTGGTTGATTGGTCATAGAGTTAAAAATATGAGAAAGTCCCGTAGCCTAAGAATGCAAAGAACAACAGTTTTCAGAAGACAAGTGAATATCCTTAAGTTGCTCTCCTCAAATTCCTGTATCTAATGAATGAAAGTTTAAAAGAGAACGATAAAGCTCTCTAGATTCTCTGAGAATTCCAGAAGATTGCAAATTGCTGAATAATTGTCTTCTTTCGTCTGAGTTTTAAAATCTTAAAGTTAATCAGATATCTCAAGAAGGTGTCATATGAATAATCTTTAAAGAAGAATCAATGCACAGTGACAGTAAAATATATATATACTTTCCAAAGATTAGGCTAAAAATTATAGTAACTACCGCTCTGGAGAAATGCCATACGTTAGAATTTTTTTTTCATTTAAAAACTCCTTCCTTCCTTTGATGGTTATAACCTTGCCAGCAAGGCTAAAGACACCACTCCCACCTATGACAGTTTAGTATTGGAGTGGGGAGAGCCTGAGAAGGTGGAAAATTTGAATTTCTATTGTTTTAACCGCCGGGGGGTGGGGGGGTGGGGAAGGTAATTGTCAGTAGATGCTTTGAATTATGTACAGATTGGCCTTTTAATTTTGCTTCAGTCCTTTCCGTTCAAGTGCCAGGGAATGGGAAGTATTACCTCCACTATTTACATCAGAGGTCTGCTTTCACTTAGCAGCTGTCACTTGCGAAGCAAGTCTTGCCTTCTTTCTAGGGCCTGAAAGTTCACTGTGAGAGGAGTTGAAGTGACTCCAAGTAAGGCAGGGACATTTCTGGAGTCAGGCCGGCTTCCAGCACTGCCAGGGACCGATCCCCTTGAGCAGTGAGAGAAAGCCAGGCGGGGTGTCCAGGCCATCTTCGTGCTGGAGGAGAGCTGGGGGCACAGGGTACAGGAGGAATGAGCTGAATGAGGAGGAATGGGCAGGGCTGGGGAAGAAGAACGGTTCCTCCATCTCCATCAGGGTCCCCACCTTCCAGACAGCATCACTCAGACCCCAGGGCAGGATGCTGCGGGCATGAGAGAAACCAAGCACTAGGAAGGGATGCCTACATCAGGGCATGTGGAGAGATGGAGAGAGCAGAAGAGGGTGTGCTACAGAGGGGACCAGTGCTTGGCACTGGTCAGAGTTAAAAGGCATTATTTTTGTCACAAGGGATAAACCGTAGTCACTCATAGAGCCACCCTAACTCAAAAAATTAAAAAAAAGACTTTGGAAGTAACTAAGAGTCACAAATACAAGAAAATCCAAATAGCTAGGGACCCTGTAGGAGAAGATCCTTTTTCTTAAGCCATCTTGGTCTCAGGATCCAGCTTGTTCCCCCCTTCCCTCGGGTTGACACACAGACCTCCAGCTTACCCCCCAGCTTTCGTGCTGTGCCCCTAGACACCAAGCCGACCAGCTGGCTGGACCACTTCCTACGTCCTCTTCTGTGCAAACTTGGTAGCTAATCGTGCTGATTCCTCTGACTTACCTACTATGGGAAAATAAGTCCTTCTGAGAAATGGGTTCTTTCAAATAGAGCGGAAAATATTTGGATGATTTTGTTCTTAGCAGATGTTTCTGTGTGCCCTCCTGATGTGGTAAATTAATCCAGTCTCTAGTTGGTTTTTCTGCACACACCAGCCCAGTCCAATGTGAGGTGCACACAATAAACTCCACTTTGTGGGTGATAGTGTAGAATCAATATTCTGGTAGGATTTTGAGCATCTAGGTTACAGTTTTCACTTTTCCAACTAACCAACCAGCCCTCTGATCACCAGTCAAGTAGCAGACTCACTGAGACCCAGTTAGCGCCTCTTGTCAACTGGGAAAATTAGGACTAACCCACCAGGTGTAAAGAAATGAAAAAACTCATATTGCTTAATGAATATCCCTCAAATGGAAAATATGATTAAGAATATTCCAATAACACAGTAAAATGCATCATTTATATTTAAAGTGGATTAAATATTATTACCTCATTACTTACCTTCTTTTCAAATATAAAATCAAAGATTGCTTATTGTAATGTTAAATGGAAGTATATAAATAGAAGTGAATGAAGTAAAAAGCCACAGGCAACTGCCTCATCCAATTCTCCAGATACATCCACTGTGGCGTGTTGCTATTATCTTGATGTGTGCTATTCTAGACATTTTTCTATGAATATACAATTATTCAAATAGGCATATAACAATTTTTTTTTATCAAGCATGGGATCACAATTATAGATATTCTCTAACCTGCTTTCCTACTCATTGAAATATTGAAGTCTCCTTTCTGTGTCCATATCTTATAAATATCAACCACTGGGCTTCCCTGGTGGCGCAGTGGTTGAGAGTCCGCCTGCCGATGCAGGGGACACAGGTTTGTGCCCCGGTCCGGGAAGATCCCACATGCCGCGGAGCGGCTGGGCCCGTGAGCCATGGCTGCTGAGCCTGCGCGTCCGGAGCCTGTGCTCCGCAACGGGAGAGTCCACAAAAGTGAGAGGCCCGCGTACCGCAAAAAAAAAAAAAAAAAAAAAATTCTCTCAATAAATATCAACCATCAATATCAAACTCATTTTTTAATGTTTTAAGAATATTCCATCAATTTATTCAATTTATCCAACAAGTTGATGGACACAGTTTTTGATTTTCATTTTGATATTCCACTATTATATATTTGTTTTAAAAACTTCTTCATGGGCTTCCCTGGTGGTGCAGTGGTTGAGAGTCCGCCTGCCTATGCAGGGAACACGGGTTTGTGCCCCGGTCCGGGAAGATCCCACATGCGGCGGAGCAGCTGGGCCTGTGAGCCATGGCTGCTGAGCCTGTGCGTCCGGAACCTGTGCTCCGCAACGGGAGAGGCCACAACAGCGAGAGGCCCGCGTACCGCAAAAAAAAAAAAAAAAAAAAAACTTCTTCATGACTAAAAACGGGCAAAAACAAAAAGTTCAAAGGCTAAAAGAGAGAGAGGAAAAAAAAAATAGTTGCAAAGCATAAAAATAGAGAAAGTTCTGTTCCATAAAACAAAAATAGCTCTTATAAGTCAATATGAAAAATTAAAAACAATCCAATTTAAAAAGAAAGCAAAGGATATGAAAAAGGTAATTCACAGAAGATGCGTGAGCACATGAAATTATGCTCAGTTTCTTTCTGAAAGAAATAGAAATTAAAACTACAATAGGGCTTCCCTGGTGGCGCAGTGGTTGGGAGTCCGCCTGCCGATGCAGGGCAAGCCAGTTCGTGCCCCGGTCCGGGAGGGTCCCGCATAAAGCGGAGCGGCTGGGCCCGTGGGCCATGGCCGCTGGGCCTGCACGTCTGGAGCCTGTGTTCCGCAGCGGGAGAGGCCACAGCGGTGAGAGGCCCGCGTACCGCAAAAAAAAAAAAAAACTACAATAAAACATTTTTCTCCTGCCAGATTGGAAAAAAATTAAAGGATTTGATCATCTTGAATATTGATTAAAATGTGAACAAGCAAGTTTGATACACTGCTGGTGGACTTGTAATTGTCCCGACCTCTTTGCAGAACAATTTGGCAGTATGGATCCAAAATTTTAAAGTATGTACTCTTTTTATTTATTTTTTAAAATTGTTATTTATTTTCATTTATTTATATTTTTATGTTTTGTTAATTAGAACTTTATTAATTTTTTTATTGAAAGATTCTTTAAATTCTGTAGTGCATTACAATTTTCAAAAGTTTCACACGCATGATTTCATATAATCCCATAATAACCCTTTTCTCCCTCTACCCCTATATTGCCCCTCCCCATTTCCCTCTCCCCACTGGTAACCACTAGTTTTTTTTTTTATATATGTGAGTCCGCTTCTTTTTTGTTTTTGATTTTTGTTTGTTTTCTTTACCAGATTATTATTTTGGGGTTTTCTTTGTTTTGTTTTGTTTTGTTTTGTTTACCAGATTCCACGTTTAAGTGATAACATACAGTATTTGCCTTTCTCTGTCTGACTTATTTCACTAAGCATAATGCCCTCCAAGTCCATCCATGTTGCTGCAAATGGCATTATTTCATTCTTTTTTATGGCTGAGTAGGATTCCATTTTGTACATATATAATATATCTATATCTATATATCATATCTTCTTTATTCATTCATATGCTGATGGACACTTAGGTTGCTTCCATACCTTGGCAAAGTAAATACTCTAGCCCAGGGCACTAGGCAGAATTCTAAGCTCATCTGCAAGATCCCTGCCCTCTGTGTACAAGCTCTGCATATGTCCCTTCCCTGACTGAGAGCAGGACCCATGTATAGGATGGGATTTCACTCTCTTGATTAGGTTGCAGCGTATAGCAAAGATGAAGAGATTTTGCAGAGGTAATTAAGATCCTAAATCATTTATTTTTAATTCAATCAAAAGGGAATTACAGTCAAGGGTAGAATCTGAAATGTTCATCCTAGGTGGGCCTGACCTAATTAGGTGAAAGCCCTTAAAGGAGAGACTGGCACCTTCCTAAAGAGAGGGATTCTTGATGGCCTTGAAGAAGTAAACTGTCATATTGTAAGGGGCCACATGGCAAGGAACTGCAGGTGACCTGTAGGAGCTGAGAGTGGCCCCCAGTGAGCAGCCAGCAAGAAAACAGGTTCTACCACCACGAGGAACTGAATTCTTCTAACAACCATGTCAGTTTGGAAGGGAATCCTGAGCTCCAGAAAGGACACAGCCTAGCCAACACCTTGATCGCAGCCTTGGAAGACTCTGAGCCAAACACCCAACCCAGACTCCTGATCCACTAAAACTGTGAAATCATGAATGGTGTTGTTTAAAGCCGCTAAGTTTGTGATTATTTGTTACACAGCAATAGGTGACAAGTACACCTAGCAATTGTGCTTCTAGAGATATATCTGACACAAATCTCTGATGAGTCTATGGTGTTGTATGTACAATTATCTATAATTATCCTTGAATTATCTATAATAGTCTAATCTTTCTTGAAAATTTAGAAGTCTTATCCAGCTCTTTATGTTATCAGACCACCTCAGTTAATTCATTTTTCCATTCTTAAAGGAAACTTAATGCCTTTTTCCATTCTTAAAGGTACAATACTCTTTGAAACCAAGAAGGTTTTGTGTGTGTGCACAGATGTATGTTTTAATGGAATTGTTTAACTGAGAAAGAACTTTAAGTCAAAAGTAAAACTTTCGAAGGCAATGAAAGTAACTGCAGGATTTTGTAATGACTGAGAGCCCAAAATTTGTTTTGTGACAAAGGAGTCCCTATTGCTTCTCCAGAAACTCTAGGCGTTTTATTGTTATTTCAAACAGTATTTTTCGGGAGCACTGACTCCCTGGCTGTTCAAAAGGAAATAAAACCAGGGGTTAATGTTTTCAAATGCTATTGCCTGGAATTATTTTCTGTTCTGGAAAAGTAAATCCAAGATGGCAGTTGCCAAGATTGAGTATGTTTTGGGGGGTATTCTTAAAGCTGAATATATAAATTATTGCTCTAGTTATGTGCAGTTTAATGAACTCTACTGAAATATGGTTTATGCAGGCAATTCTTCCATGCATTAAAAACCCTTTATAGCTTTGACCAACTCCTAAATTTTATCCTTTGGTTTGTGATTTAAGTATTTGAAAAAAGCCACCTAAATGTAAAATGAATTCAGTGTGTGATCCCGCTCTTGACCTGCGTATTAAAATTGAGTGTCAATTTTTCTTCTTTTCATTGTATCTTAAAGAGACCATCTAGAAGTCTAGTAAATATTTGGTGAATAAATGAATAGATGAATGAATGAATTCAAAGAAACGAATCACTACTAATTCAAAATGCAAACTTTTTACATGTTAATTTTGTTTTTAATCTCTTGAAATGAGACTATTAATACTATTAAGACAGATTGTCTGAATTCTATTTACCTATAAAAGCTTGAAGTCCACTAAAATATTTCTGCTCTGCCTTACCCGTTCTCAGAACTTAATAGGTATTAACTCATTCAGTTCTCCCATGAGTGAAGTACTGTTACTGTCTCCATTATAGAGATGAGAAAACTGAGGTATTGAGTGGTCAGTCATCTTGCCTGACAAGCTAGTTAGGTAGAGGTGGGCTGAGGATTTGAATCCCAGCAGTCTGGTTCCAGGACCTCCCTTCATAAGCATCAGCAATTCTGCCTGTGGACATCAGAGCTTAGATATCCTAGGTATCCACATACCATAACATCATGGAAAAGTGTCATCACAATTAAAGCTGTGACACAATTTTAAATTAAATTAGTAATGATTACTTTTTAATATGGGAAAACTTATAAATGTCGAGGGTTAGTGAAAGTATGAAAAAAAGCTAAAGCAACATGGGCAATGATAAGAAAGTATTTGAAACCTTTGAATTGATAAATTCCAAGAGATGCACACATGTGATTCCAGGTTGAAAAGCAATAATTTTGAAGAGAAATGGTACAATATTCTTCCTCAGTTGGGCTCTAAGTGTGAAGCCCCTTGTTCTAGTTTCTCTTATATCCTTCCTTGCAGTGTAGCTTCTATCCGATGATGTCTTTGGACCACAGCTTCTGTAGAGACAGGGACATGTCTTTGAAAGCACCCCAGATCAGGTAAATCAGTCCTGGATTTTCAGGTGGGAGGGTTCACAGGGAAACCACTTTCACAGCCATATAAGCTGAGATCACCTCCACGTCATCTCCAGGATGACAGAGATAGAAGGGCCTCTTAAAATACAGACATTTGTTATAATTATTGATATTATCATTTGGAATTATAACTTTTTCATAGAACTTACGTGCTAGGCATTGTAGCAAGTGCTTTCAAGCATTATCTCATCAATTCTCACACCTTCCTCCCCAGTCAACTGGGGGTTACACCCAGCTAATTTCCTTTATCATCAGGCTTCAGATAATTCTAGTTACAACCTAAAATCTGAATATACCATTTGCTTCTTACCTGTACCCACCATTTCCTCTCCAGGGCTCTCATCCAGAAAATGAAAAAAAGAGATATGAGCTATGCTTTTGAGTTTTTGTTTTCCTGAATCCTTTTCTAGAAAATCCTGGAGCATTGTCAATGCTGGATCTTCCCTCTGACTGTGCTGTGAGCCCCACTCATCTTTTCTTCCTGTGCGATTTGCCTCTGTCCCCAGCACACAGGCCTCCTAATCTCTCTGCTCCTGTAGCTGCTCTGCCTCTTTCCAACAGGGCTCGATTAGAGTGCTGTTTCTTTTTTCTTTTGAAAACATAGCTCTGCAATGCAGCCCTTCTTGGTACAGAACATGGCATTGGAGCTATTATGTGTGTAATCAGCAAGGACACACACGCCCAGCCACTTCCTGAAGCACATGTTGCCAGGCCAGTTCAGTCACTCCTTTTTTTGGCATTCCCTTGTCTGTTTGCAGAGTCTTACCACGGTTCAAAGAATTTTTCATCTGTTGAGTACTTTCCATTTGAAAATGATGCATAAATGACCTCTTTTCCTGTTTTAGTCTGTATGCAAAATGGAGTCCAAGTTGAAAGCAGACTTTCTCTGAGAATCACTCACACACTAGCACGTGCTGAGGTCACTATAGCACCTGAGCTTAGGAAAGCAGCCTGTTGGGAGCTTGACCTTCTTTCCCTGTCCTCCAAGAGGCTAGAACTCACTTTCTCAGCAACAGACCCCTTTTGAATTAATGAACTAATGGATTGTTCCAATCATTTCATATGTACTCTGTAGCATAAGGACACTTTTGTCCTCTTGTTATGCCTGAGAGTGAGAGTTTTAGTCACCATGAGTCTCTTCGTGTACAGTAATTCTCAAGGCTAAATCCGTAGGAATTGAGTAAATCTTGTCTGCTGTGTCTGTTGACTTGTAGTTTCAATTCTTTCCTAATTCTTTCTAATAGTCAAGGTAGTTAATGTAGTTTGGGGGAGCTAAGCATATCTAAGGGTAAATGCGAGCTTGTTCGTTGAGATATTCATAGAAATAAATAGCAAAATGGAAAAAATGAGTCTATAAACTATAAATGTATAAATAATCTTAGAAACCAGAGATGTTTCCTACATGCAGTTCTCCAGTGGCCTCCTTCTAAGGCAGGTTCTCGATTCATGAAAAGACATAACGAATTCACTTTTTATTGGTGAAGGGTATGTCTAAAGGGTACTAAAGAGAAACCTAGAATACAAACCACTAAGCACAAACAACCCATCCTCTCTCCTCTGCATGCCCTGTCAGTTTCATCAAGGTCCAAGCTGTCTAGGTCTATGAGTGTGTAGGGAGATGATACCATGGTGAAAAAAGTCCATCAGTCCATGCTAGATTGTAGTTCCCTTAGCACTGGTCTTGCAGGCTTTGGAATATCTTTCTCTGCTATTGGATTGGTTACAGTGGAAACAGAAAGATTCTAATCATGCGAAATAAAGATTTCTATTTGTGAGCTCAACTATTGGATCTGTCATCTTTCATCAGCAGAAAAATGGGGGAAATCAAATACTTTGTTTTGTTTTAACCACCCAGAGAAGGAAGAGAATACTGTGTGGGAAATCAATATATCTTACTTAGTCCGACAACCCCTCCCTCTGGAGTGTGTAAATGATCAGGGACAGGCAAATTACTTTTCCATCATACTTGGCACAGAACTACCCTGGTGAGTGAGGAGAAAGGGAATCATTTGATAAGATTTGGAAAATACCATCTGTTTTTCTTAGCATTTCTGGATGAATTTATCAGGCATCCTGTAATTTACACTTTCTGTTGAAAACTATAATTGGATACCCTGCATGGACATGAAGCCTTTGGGTATTTGTCAGAAGCTATATGAGGACTGTGCCATTTAAGGAGGCCGTGTTTACAGTCAAGGGTAAAATCTGAAATGTTCAATTGTTTCCTCCCTGGGAAAAAATGGCTCTCTGTGCCTACATAGAGTGCTTCTTTGCTCTGTGAACTTGGAACTAAATGTTGATTTTTAGACACTTCCAGTTCTAGGATTCTATGACTCTGAGATTATTCTTACAAGTTCAGTCTGTGCATTGCGCTTACTGGGTGTCAAGCACTATGTAAGGGGTGAGGGGTATACAGATACCTGAGACATCTCTTCCTGAAAAAAATAAACCAGATATCCAGGGTGAAGAGCAAACACGATAATCGCTGTCAGTAGCTCACACTTGTTGAGGATTACTGTTTTAAGTTTTAGATATATTGGTTTATTGAATCCTCCTTTCTGTAGGGTAGATTTCAGTATTATGTCCACTTTGCAAATGCGGAAGCTGACCCTGCTGGCGAGCGAAGGAGCCCGGATTTGAACCCCAGGTGCACTGGCTCCCAAGTCTGTGTTCAGAAACACTAGGCTGTGATACAAATGCAGTGGTTAAACATGGAACCACTGTGTACCGTGGAGCACAGAGGAGGACCACCTGGCCAGGCACGTGGCGGGCTGGGGAGGTCGAACTCAAGGTAGAATCTCCGGCTGTGCGTCTGGTCATTTCAAGGAGGCTCCGTCTTGAACAGAGATTTCAAGGATGATTAAGTGGTTGCTAGTTGAAGGAAGAGACGTGAGGAGCCTCCAAGGAGAGGTCATAGCTCAGCAAAGACCCTGAATTGAGAAGTGGTACTTCACCTGATGGGAAGGGTGGTGAGAGGTGGAAGACGTGTGTCTATTTCTAGGATCTGAGTGCCTAAATGCAATTCTGACCAATCAGGATGGTGATACAGATGTTTCACATGGAGTAGGATCTGGGAGGAGACTTTGTGGACATCACTGCCTTTCTGAAGTTTAAGCCGTTCCTGCCCTGCGCATTCAGGCATACTGATGCTCAGGTACATTGATGCTTTAACTTGAGAGTAAAGTCTTTCAGGGCCCTGGATTATTAAGCACAGGGCAGGAAGGAGCAGGGCTTGAAGTGAAGGGTATGGCGAGGGGCTCGATTGCAAGGATTTCCTATTGATATTTACGATCAGGACTTGAAATTTCCCCTACACTGATAGTTTTAGAAAACATGTGACAACTGTACGGATCTTGAATATGTTAGGGATACGACTCAAAATTTCACATCTAGGACATTGGCTGTCTTCTTGAATGACATACAGATATTTGATCCTTTCGACTCCCTTAAGGAACGGTGACAGAGATGTAACAGGTTGTTTTCATCAGCGTTTAGAAAGTTCCTCTCTGCCAAGCCATTGGACCAAAACATTCAATAGAATAAAGTAGACCACTTGAGAGTTTCCCTACTCTGATTTCATCTTTCTGCCTTCAGAGAGAAATGGTTCTGGCACCAGAATATGAAGCAGAAATAAGAGAGAGAGGCAGAGGAGTTACGAATCCATGCAGTGAATAAGCATCTGTTAACAATTGATCTGACAAATATTTATAGAGGGCCCGAGCATGCTAGGTTCATTTGGACGTGCCACATTAACAAACGTTTGTCTTCCTAAGTGTGTACGTTTAATAATTGACTATAATTAATAGGTCAGCCTAAACGTGAAAGAATCAAATTCCACACACATTTTTTATACATATCCTGCTACCCATCATGTGAACTATCCTATTTTTCCATAGAGTTTGGAACCCGTCAAAGTGATCTTAGGCCTGTTTGCCCTGTGAGCTTACCTGAATGTTAATTACATTAGCACACCTTGGGGGAAAGGAAATAAGGAAGACTTCGTGGTGAGATATCTGGTTCAAGTTCAGGTTCAGATCAGGTGCTCTCTTTTTCATCCTCTCTGAATATGCACATGCCGAGAGTGTGAGACTTCATTTTTTTGTCACATGCTCTCCCAGCATGCTTCCTATTTTGCTTTCAACATGGAGTAGGTCATTCTGGCTGACACTGGCCACAAACAGGCCTCACCACTTAACAACAATTTCCTACCGCATGAACTTACCTGAATTTTTCAGTCAAGTTCTATTTGGAGTGGGCAGTGTGACAGTTGACTCCTTTCTGTTAAAAAACACTCACACAAAAAGTTACACTACTTGATTATAACAGTTGCAGGCAAGCCGCAAAAAGCAGATACTATTCCCTAATACTGATCAACTTCTTGACTAATGTTTTGCTTAATTGTTTACAATGAAACCAGGGTACCAGTCCTCTGTTGTGATGATAAGACCAGTGTATTTCCTAACGTTAGAAACAAGTCAAAATCCATTGTTCTCACTTCCTGCACGGAGTTTAGTTGACCTCATCCAAATTAGGAAAACACGTAGCTTGAAGGTTTGCCCTGGTAATTTTGATAGAAAATAAAAACAAAATAATTATCAAAGACCTTGGTTATTTTTCACTGTTGCTTACTTCTATATATTTTTAGATGTAAGTAAATAAAATGTTGCAACATTTACTGTGTAGTTTTTATTTCAAAAGAAATATACATTTACAACCTTTTAAAGGTGTAAAATGAGTTCAAAAGAAAGAAATTTTTCTGTAGTTTTAAAGATCTGTTAACATGCGGAAGAGCTTTTTCTGCATATGCATGTTTATATAAATGTGCATAAATACATATATTTATAAACATTTATAGTGAAATAACTGTTACTTCACTCTGCAGTGATTTACTGGATTACAGATGGGTTGGGACACGAAAATTACATATATATTTGTCCTGATAGACCTACTGTAAAATTGCAGGGGTTTAACCATTTCTTTCACACTTAAGTTACATATTTTCTTGGTCCCTCTAAAATAAAAACGATCTTAGGAAACATGATACAGTTAAAATAAGGATATCACAAATTTGGTCTATTAAATTTGTGTCACTCCTAGAGCTAAATTAAAATCTTTGTCAAGAAATATTATTCCTATTTTTTAAGTTAAACAGCATAGTCTATAGATATTTTGTAATTAGCATGAAGTAGAGGGAAGAAAACTAACATTTATGAAACATTTACGGATGCCAGGCTTTGCGTTAGGGAATTTAAATCACCTTGCAATAATGAGAATTCAGTATTATCCATTTGACAACGAAGGGAACTAAGATTTAGAGGCTTGCAATAGTTTTCCCATGGTCACACTGCTAAAAAGTTATAAAGTTACAGTTTGAACTCAAGCTTGTTTGATTCAAAGTCTATGATTGTTCTTTAAAAAAAAAATTGAATAGCTTTGTTTCCTAGCTACCAAAGTAGTGCTTACTTAGACTTTAAAATACTTAGAGAATAAAGAAATATGTAACATAGAAAGATAAAAATATCCATAATTCCGTCCCCAGAATAACTACTGATAATTGTCGGGCATATATTTTCTGCATTTGTGTTTTATGTACCTGCTAAAATACACATGTATTTGTTATTGCTTTCATTCATTTTCTCCTTTTCCCTCTTTCTTTTCTTTATTTTTTTGATGAGATTATGCTATACACACTGTTTACCACCTGTGCTCTTTCCACTTGGCCGTTTACTTCCATGACTATCAAACTCCTTTTTTTTTTTTTTTTTTGCGGTACGCGGGCCTCTCAGTGCTGTGGCCTCTCCCGTTGCGGAGCACAGGCTCCGGACGCGCAGGCTCAGCGGCCACGGCTCACGGGCCCAGCCGCTTCGCGGCATGTGGGATCTTCCCGGACCGGGGCACGAACCCGCGTCCCCTGCATCGGCAGGCGGACTCTCAACTACTGCGCCACCAGGGAAGCCCTCAAACTCCTTTTTAATGGCTATAAACTAAAGTAGCATTGTTTATGATAAGTAATCAGTTCCTAATAAATGCATATTTAGGGTCATTATAAACAATGTTTCAATACATGTTCTTATACATTTATCTTTTTGCATGTATGCAAGTACTTTTGTAAGATAAGCCACAAAAAATAAAAATTGCTGAGATTAAAAGTATGCACACATTAAATTATAAACAATATTGCAACGTTGCTTTCCAAAAAGATTTTACCAGTTTTTAGTCCCGTGGCATCATGTAAGTATGTCCCTGTCCTCCTGCCCCAGCCATCCTTTGTACACCCTAACCAAAGGAAGGGAGTACAGGAGACGGTTCATCCCTTTCATTTTACTAACCAAACACTGAGCCTGAGGGATGCTCATGGTTTTCCTGTTACATCATACGTACAGTAAGACGTGGGTTCAAACCCAGCCAAGATTATAGCATCAAATACATAAAATAGAATAATAATGATAGCTTCACTTCAGAGTGCCAACCACTGTTCTAAACGCTTTTAAAATCCTCTAATCCTCCCAAAAACTCTACCAGCTGGGAGCAATTACTGTCCTGAGATTGCAGATTTAGAGACTGAAGCACTGAGAGGCTAAGTGACATTTTCCCAGATCAACACAGTTAGAATTGAGCAATGTGGTCCAAAAGTCCATGTTCTTTACCTGCATACTATATATCTGTTTTATACTTATTTTCTACTAATTAAGTTGTTCCCAAGAATTGCTGGAATCAAGTTGCCCAGCAAGTCCATTCAGAAGTTATAAGAAATCCATATGTAGCATCAAATACAGAGAAAGTGCAGGATGAAGGATTTTGAGTTAAAAAGAACGCAAGTCAAGCATGCACGAGTGTGTGTGTGTGTGTGTGTGTGTGTGTGTGTGTGTGTGTGTGTGTGTAGAGGAGACCATGGAGCTCTGGGCAAGTAAAGGAGCACATGACATCGGTTCTGACTGAAGAGAACTGTAGCTGGAACTTCTTGGGAGTTCCATAGCCCCCACTGTCTGCTCGCCACTTGAGCCATAGATCTAGCAGGTAAGGGAGGGCTTTGAATTGAATATGAGCCTGGGGTATAACCTGGACCAGAAAAACCTTCACAATTGAAAGTGACTGAAAAATGAGGCATCCAGTAAGGTGTTTCCTATGATTCAGTAAAGAGAACACAATTAGTAAGTTTCCAGGGAAATCTGTTCCAAGTTTATACCTCAGTGAGTTGAAACTTCCCACTCAAATAGTTACACAGCTCAGTGTTTGTTTCTTCTGGGCACACAGGGATCTCATTCCTTCGAAGCCCACCTAGGGTTAGTGGGCGCCTGAGAGCTTGGATAGACGTTATCTGCCTGCCTTCTGTAAGGGGCATCATACCTGCCCCCAGATGTTAAGCAAAATGCACATCCTTCGGAACTCACTTCCATCTACCCTCCTCAACTCCATAGCCAGGCCCCCAGTCCTTCAGGGATCCTTTCCTCTGCCTGAACAACACTGGGCATCTCCACTGCTCTGCCACCTGAGGACCATTTTCCTCCAACATTCCATGGCATCCTGGCGTGTCTGTCAGTCCCAACGCTCTGCAAACCTTAGCCAGGGAGAGGGCCACCAGGTTTCACTTGTCATTTGCCACAGAACCTGATGACACAGGAAGTCTACGTCCTACTCACGTTTTGCAAGTTCTGTTCTTTAAAACTGCCCTCTCTTCTCTTTTCTTCCTCCCCCTTTCCTCTTCTCTCCTCCTTTCCTAAAAGCAGCCCTAATATGGGCCCAGGTTGCAGAAGAAGATTTTAGTGAAATGAATTCAGAGTCTCTTCTCCAGGCTGCCATTCCACAAATCTTTGGAAAGCTATGGTACCATCTGGTTCCAGTGGCAGGTCCATCCATGAAATGAAAGTCTAAGAATAGATATATTCCATATGTTATTTACATTGAATGGAAGCTGTGCTCTCAAGCGTGAGGGCAGAGAAGAGTCCTGTAAACAGCTCTGTTCTCCCTTGTTACACCTGGTACACATCTGTGGAACCCTGGAGCCCTCAGGAACACAGTTTGAAAACCACTGTTCTAGAAAGAGGAACTATTCAAATTTATTAGTAAGGGAGTGAGTTGGTAAAGGTAATGAACGTTTTCTTGTGATTCTAGGCAAAGTGAGAAACCAACAAGATTGGATTGTGATCAGAAAACACATTTATTATGCAGAAATAGACAATTTCCTTTCTCCCACAACAAAGTCCTGAATCTTTTTAACTACTAACAGATATGTGCAAAGATGACTTACAAAGGGTGATTTTCAATATATAAAGTACAATTTCTGATACATGGGTGTATATGTGTATAATTATTTGATACATGTGTTCGAAATGTTTCTGTTTCAAGGACCTAACAGCCATAAATTGAGGAAATGGGAACAGACAAGTTAAACAATTGTTCCAAGCAGGCACACTGGCTCAAGAAAATGCAGTGTTCATCAATGTGGCAACTGGGATTTCTTTCCAAGTTCATGGCTTCATATTCCAGTCTTATTCCATTTCTTTTTTCACATTAAAATTCTACAACACTCCAAGAGAATCATAGCGAATTTCAACCTCTCAGCTATTAGAGAATGGAAAAATGGAGGGAAATATCTATATGTATACATACACACACACACACACACACACACACATATATATATAACTTATTTAAGATGTGTCAAACACTCAAACAATTCATCCTATGAGAAATTACCATAAATAACACATTGTCGTTGATAGCAAAGATAAAGGACTGTTCTACACTAAACTCTTCAGCCAGTATTTGAGTCAGGAAAGGTGTTCTTTCTGGTATTCACTGGTTGAAAGTAGGGTTTTTAGGAGGAAAGCAGTGGTTTTGCAGCTTAAGCCCCGTGGCAGTTAGCTCCAAGGGATCTAAGAACTGTAGAATTCTCTGATGGCATTTGTTGTTAAGTACTGTGGTTATACAGGACAGGCAATACCCTTATATGAACAGTAACTTCATTTGCAGAGAGGTGTTTTGGTGGGAATTATCTAATGTATACATTTGTAAGACTTTGTTTTCAGCAATTTCCAACTGTGAATCCATAAGGGAGCAAGCTGCCTTGACCAGATGTTCGTTTTTGCTTTAGCTTTTCTTTTCATTTTTTTAGTATTTTTTAATATTTATTTAATTTATTTATTTATTTATGTTTTGGCTGCATTGGATCTTCGTTGCTGCACGTGGGCTTTCTATAGTTGCTGTGAGCGGGGGGGGGGGCTACTCTTCATTGCGGTGCACGGGCTTCTCATTGCCGTGGCTTCTCTTGGTGCAGAGCATGGGCTCTAGGCACGTGGGCTTCAGTAGTTGCGGCACTCAGGCTCAGCGGTCTCTAGAGCGCAGGCTCAGTAGTTATGGCGCACAGGCTTAATTGCTCCGTGGCATGTGGGATCTTCCTGGACCAGGGATCGAATCCATGTCCCCTGCATTGGCAGGTGGATTCTCAGCCACTGCGCCACCAGGGAAGCCCCTCTTTCTTTTTAAAAGAGCCAAATTATTTTGATTCTATAACCTGATTTAAGTTGTTTGCCTCTGCTTCTTTGGTTAAAGTCAACATAGAACCATTTTTCAAATTTTACCATTTTTTTTGCTTTTAAAGTTCTGGTTGATTGTTTTATAGACCCGTCTTTACTGTACTTATGGGACACAGTGGATCACCAGAAATTTAACGTAATAAAATATAGTTTCATAGCTATGAACTAGAATGTGATTAATAGACAATCGGTCTGGAAAAATTTCTACTACCATGCTCAATAAATATTGCATATATAATGTATGTTTTTAATATACTGGGATTTAAAAAACATACCTGGATCTTCTCTCTCCTCTTCCTCAACTATGTCATTTAAATGACATTAAACCTATGTCAATTAGGTTTTCAAAGCCAGCCATCATGATCAGGTGATGAACAGAGATCAGAGAAACCAATTGAGTAGATGGCACATGACTCAAGGAGCTGATAGATGGAGCCTTTGAAGGTCCCCAGAATTTCCACCAAGACTGGAGTCAAGAGAAAAGGCACCAGACAACTGCTGGGCCCAGACTGCACCATGAGCTTCTTATCTTTCTTCCATTCCATTCTCCCAGTAACACATGAGATAACCATGAGTACCCAATTCAGAGATCCTTAGCCTAGAGTGATGTTGCCCAAGGGGGATACTGGGGAGTGTCTGAAAATATTTCTGATTGTCACAACTCCAAGGGTGCTATCAGTATCTGGTGGGTAGAGTCCAGGGTTGCTGCCTGATTATCATACCCAAAATGCCAATAGCATCAGGCTGAGAAACGCTGTCCATTTTTTACAGATAAGGAAACTGAGGATCTAAAAGGTCCATAAACTCAGGCCTGACGTTCTTTATCACTAGAATTCATTTCTTCTTGAGGAATCAGAAATAATAAAAAAAAAAGCTCAATTAGAATGACTTGGGGAAATAACACCACAACACATAAATTCCTATTTTCAACCAATTTATTAGTCATGAAATTTCACTCCTTATGCTCTCCTGTTTACATAGACACATATTCTCCTTCTTGACAGCCTAGAGTTGCCAAAATTTATTGAGTAGCAAACTTTGATCAAAATCAAATCAAACATTTTATTTTATACATTTTCACTTTTACTTGACAAATATCAAGAGATATCATCTCTGGCCATCCGGCTTGCTTCATTTTCTTCTTGTTATCTCTCATCAAAGAAGTCCCCTGTGGCCAGGGTACCAATGAGGGATCTTGACGGAGCCTTGCATATGATATCGATAGAGCCTAGTTTTAGTGACAGCATTTCACACTTTGGGAAGTTGGGTTTATTTCGCTTTCTGATGAGTTTATTCAAATATAGGTCCTTGGAGCCTATCTTTGAAAATTTTATTCCATCCTCCCTCATCTTCTCATATTGGTCCATCAGCATATTAATTTCCCTTAACCTGGCTTCTTACTTCCATAGTCACTATCAACAAATCCAAGCCCTCCTTAACTAGTTAAATACTTAGGGATAGTGTCAATTCTTGACATTGGACTCCTCTTGGAAAATGACCAGACTCTGGACCCAAATGACCCATAGGGTGTTAGCCCTGATAGAAGCCTTAGACATTGTCTAGTCCAGATTCCTATTTTGTATAGTTAGAGACGATAAGATCCAACAACGTTGAGTGTCTTGGCCAAGGTCGAATAGCCCATTAGCAGTCTCAGTGAGACCACAGTCTTTATCTGCTGATTCTCATATCCAGGCTCTCTGCACTACACTTTTTGACAAAATTCTTTCCAATAACAGAGTTCTCTGGAATGTGTTTCAAGATAATATTTGCTAGGTGGTAGTGAATTCTACTCCACAGAATATACTGTAGATTCCAAAGTGGCATACTTCTGCTCACTGTGTGTTCTTTAACGTATTTAACATATTTTTGTGGCTTATTCACCGGCCTTGCCAAGATAACGCCCCGTTTCTTAGGTTCTGGTGTGACATGGTGATACTGAGACCGAGCCATTGCTCCAGCACTTGAGCAGGGAGTGCCTTGGCTGTCACAGACTTCTTATAGATGAGGCACAGTCACTGGCTCCCAAGGTAGGCTGCCTCACAGACCACATATGCAAGAATTTTACCAGAATGACAGATGTTTGCTTTGTCCATACTTCTGTTGTCTTTTAAAAGAGCCACAGCAATCCCTCAGACTAAAGAAGGAAAGCAAATCCTGTGTTCTCCTGACAAACCAAAGCCTTTTGCTCAACCACCTGCAGATTTGAAGGTACGTCTTTGTGTACTGGGTGTTGGGCCACACGTTAGTGACAGTCATACGGACGCTCAGACAAAGCTCATCTGTCCTGACTCAGTGGGAAAATGCACAACACTTGGTGATTCTCGGAGCCCTTGAGCATGGAGGATTGGGTGGAAGTAAGCCTCATTTCCCACACCTTCCAACCTCTGCTTTAAGACCAAGCAGAAGGGGAAGCACATGTTTTTCTAGAACACAGCGGCAAGGCTGTCAACAGAAGAGAAAGAGCTGGTACTGTGGTCCTTTTAACCTTGCTCGCCCTGCTGGCATTCTCAAGTGGTGGATTGCTGACCACGGAAAATCAGCCACCCTCTGTAGGAGTTGCCCTCTGCAGTGTGGCACATTCTTGGTGTCCCCTTCTGGAGACTGCGGCACATGCCCACCCTATCATTATCTGCTGTGTTCCAATGCCCTTTGTATAAGAAGCCAGGTTGCATTCACCTTCTACAAACACAAATTGATAACATGTGATCTGCCAGACTTCATTTATTAATTAAACAATGTTTATGGAGCACCTGCTACAGGCCAGGTGTAGTAGCTGGCATGAGATAACATGGCGAACTAAACTTATGGATAGAGTTAACACTGACTCTCTTTGGGAGTGGAAGGACGAGAATGGAGAGGTAATGTTTACAGAACATCTACAAAACCCAGGCACTTTATGTGTCTTATGGCCCTGAGTCCTCACAAGACTCCTGTTATTAGTCATTATTATTACCAATTTCTGAATTAAGAAATGGGCTCAGATATGCTCTATAGCATGCCCAGGTCTCAAAGCCAGTGAGTAGAGAGCCAGGAAGGGAGCTGGATGTTACTCTTTTCTGTACTTTAAGTGACTTCAATGGAGGAGAAAGCTGCCACGCTGAACAGGAATGTGTCTCTATAGCATCTGGATGGGATGGGAATGGGCAAGGAGAAGGTGAGCAACCCTGAGCTGGAACACAAGGTAGGAAGCAGAAAGGAACCTCAGAGTCCAGATGGTGGGAAGGACTAACCTGGGAGAAAGAGGATCTTCCCCGCTACTCTCCACCTTCTGCCACATCCAAAATGTGAGGCTGGCTGCTCGTTTCGTCTAAGGAAGTCCCTGGGGGACTCAGGCATTTTCGTGTATGTTCGTGTCAGTGTTTGTTGGGAGCATTTTCTTCTGTATGGGCATGTGTACACTCTGCACATAGATATCTAGGTTAACGGTAATCCCCACGTGTTATATACAGCAAAAAGTTTAAACAGTGACCTTTTCTACTAAAATTTCTCAAAGGCACTGCCAGGTGACAGATTATCCACTCTAAATTAGCTCTTATTTTATCTGCTCTCTGGAACCAGTGCCAATAAGTACTGTAGTTAAAAACCCAAGAGTGGAAAGCCAGAAAGAGAAGCCGTGAAAGGACTGAGAAAATCCTTAATAATTAAGGATTTCCAGTATTAATCTTTTCCACTTGGCCCGTGTGCTTTGCAGTCATCATTTGATTTTTAAGAGCCCATTTTTATTTAAGAAGAAGAAGTGTTGATGCCTTTTCTTGTACCAGAGAGTATAGAAAAATTCAAGGCAGAAATTCGACAGGTACCAGGTGAGTTTGATCCACATGGACTATGTTTTTAAAATATCTACATGGGAACCTCAGAGAGTGGTGGATGTGACCTCACTTTGATGACAAAATTTTCCTTATTGTCTCTCTACTGTCCAACTTACTGTTTCTGTGTTTCTGGAAGCCCCATCACTGATCTTCCGAGGCTGGAGTTGGGGTAGGTGGTGCATCACTGCTGCTCTCCTGGCTAGAGTGAGAGAGGGTGATGAGGACTAAGAAGTGCTGAGAATGAATGAAAATACAGGATTAGCTCTCAGGTCTCCCAGAGGGAAGGAATAAATCTTGGCAGAAATCGTTTAACACAAGCGTCCCAGAGCAAGTGGAGAAACTTAATGAGAGAAGCCGAAAAAGCAGTGCAGATTTCTGTTCATGTGGAAATGTAGCCAAGACTCATGATTTAGGTTTCAGTAGAATCAAATCAGTAGATTCAGCAGAATCAGTAGATTTTGATTTCTATCACAATCAGACTTCAAAAATATTAAAGAAAATATTATATTGTCTAAGATATTTTCCCACTACAAGAAATAGAGCCCACTTTAATCTAACCTTAAGCTAAAATAGAATCTATCGTCTGGTGCAGCTGAAAAGTTCTGGTATTGTCTTGCTTTCGGCTAGCTAAATTCAGGCGTTCCATGAATGGTCTCAGAGAACTGACTCTTCTTCCAAGCCTTAGCTCTGATTTCTGCGGTATCGCTTTCATTCAGTGAGTGATTCTCTTTACAAAATGGGAAGAATTACTATTTTAAACTTAGATGGTCCTAAAAGCTTAAAATCTCATAAGGAAAGAAGCAATTTTTGGCCCTAAGCATCCATTCCAGTATCCAAAATGTCTCTAATAGGGGAGCAGGCGTCATTTGTCCAGCTTCTGTGGGAGAGATGGAGCCCCTTGACTGACAGCTCCATCGTAATCCCATGAGGTTGAGGAGGGGCAGATCCCAAAGGAAGGCAAATAGGAACCATAGCTCTCCACTCCAGACCTGCAGGAGATCCCGATGCCACAGGGGGAGAAATGGCTTAGAAAGCAAATGGGAGCTTACCTGAGTGTAGGAAGAGGGCATTCACTGCTGGGCAGCCTCTCAGAAAACCAAAGGGAGAAATATTTGAATTGGGATTAGACTTGTCAGAAGGATCCAGAAGCAAAGATGACTCTACCACTTCACTCCTACACTGCACAAAACTGACCTCTCCACCAGCACTGCCCGCGTCTATGGAGGGAGCTGAAAATTGATGACAGGTCTCTAACTCTGCAAACATCCTCTCCCCTAATCCCTTCACAGCCTCACTCAGCATTTTGTTCCCTGTTCTGGGTCTCTGGATCTCTCACTCTTCCTCCTCCCATCCCTCCCTCCCTCCGCCTCTTCTTTCTCTTTAAAATAGCTCTTTGAAAACAATATACAATAGTACCATTTGAGGAGGACAATTGCTTTCAATCTACTTTTGCTTAGAGCTGTTTTCACCATAATTGTTGCCCAGATGAAATACTGACCTTTCCATGTTGAGAAAATTAAAAGTGCCTCAGGGGTCAGAGAAAACAATCCCATAAATACCAGCTGCAGGGAAAATGCCCAGGTAAAGGGACTGCTCCCTTCCTGACACCACAACATGTAATTCTCTAGTTTTCCCAGAAGAATAGATCTCCTACCCCGTCTCATTATCTGCAAAGACACCAACAATGGGACCCCTTAGCCCAGAAGGCCCACAGTGCCAGCCAAGTCTCACAGTTGTGCGATTTCTTTTTCCTAAGACAAAATCTACAACACCAAATTCATTACCGAAGAAAAGGTCATCTCTCCACAGAAGTGGCACACAAATGGGACAGATGTAGATTTTGCTTTCGATTATGCAGAGAATGGCTTCAATTCTCTATTTGTTCTCTGCAGTCACAGCAATGAACCACCAAACAGTAATTATTAGGTGAGTGAAGTTAATAAATGCTACTGAGACAAGATGCGCCCTCAACCCCAGGTAGAATTAAAGGGCTGATTTCATTAATATATGAGACTCAACAAAACATTTACAGGTTATAAATGCATATTTATTGATACACTAGTCTACACATATGTGCATATATCCATGCACATAGCAGCATGGGATCAGGAATTTCTGGACGCCATTTTAATGAGAAACGGTTCCTATATTTATAACTTCAATTTGATTGGTGACTAGTGCCCATCACTTATATGAAATGAGGTAGAACGAGCCATTTTTGCCCATACCTAACCTGAAAGTTTAGAAACATGTTTCTAATGTTAGAAACATTAGAAAGATGCATAATGGTAGGAAAATATATTTGGAGTGGGTAAGACATAAAGATGTATGAATTTTCCAATTTACATTAAGTTGCAATATTTAAATCTTTCTTAATTTGAAGAACTCATAAATTCAAATCCATACATTTCAGGATAAAGTTCAGCACTAACTGTGCACTGAAGCTCCCTCTCTCAGCCCTGCAATCACTCCCTCCCTCCCCTTCCCCAAAAGCCTGTGTGTGAGTTATTAGCAGGGAGCTCTTTGAACTCAGCGTGCTGTTTATCAACTCAGTGACTGTTCAGGGCTGCCTCTTTCTGAAAGACCCTGCCCATCAACTCTGCCCTTCTCCTGAATATCCTGCAAGACTTAACTCAAGCACACTTCCTACTGAAAGCCTTTCTTGACAGTTCCCCAGTCTAAAGAAAATGGTGGCTAGTCCCATGGATAACATTTATCACATAGACGGATCACATAAACCAATCAGAGTAGTGATTGGTTTACTTGCTGTTCAACTACAGTAGAGCATCTGTGTATCTTAAGTAATTCTGAGGTTAATTTCCCTAAAGTGTCCCTCTGCGATGGGCAGAAAAATTGCCCCCAAAATGTCCACAGGCCAATTCTTGGAACCTGTGAATATGTTACATTACATGGCAAAAGGCACTTTGCAGATGGAATGAAGGTTGTGGAACTTAATATATGGAGGTTAACCTAGACAATCAAGTTAGAACCATTCTTGTCACATGGGTCCTTAAAAGTGGAAGAGTGAGACAGAAGAGGTGCAACCACAGAAGAAGAGGCAGCAGAGATTTGAAGCCTGAGAGGAACTCAAACCTGCTATTGTTGACTTTAAAAATGGAGGAAGGGGGCTACGAGCCAAGGAATGTGGGATCCTTTAGAATCTGGGAACAGCCCTGGCTGACAATCAGCAATGCAACCAGGACCTCCAACCTACAAAGTCCTACAACCCTGAAGGACTGATTTCTGCCAACAACCTGAAAAAGCGAGGAAATGGATTTCCCCTAGAACCTCCAAAAAGGAGTGAACACCTACTGACACCTTGATCTTCTCCCAGTAGGAAGCATGTTAGGTTTCTGACCTACAAAGCTGTAAGATAATACATTTGCATTATTTAAGCCCCAAAGTCTGTGGTAATTAGTTACAGCAGCAATGGAAAACTAATACATGATCTCCGGCATGGACTTGGACTCAGAAGGCCTGTGTTTGGTGCCCCAGTGCTTATGGTAGTGTCATCTTGGGTGCTGAGCCTGAGGGTCCTCATCTGTAAATGGATAAAATCTCAGCCCATCTCTTAGGCCTCTGTGCGGAGAACCTGAGAAAATACAAATAAAGCACTCAACATATGGTGGGCCCATGAGAATTTTTCCTTCTACCCCATTGCATATCTGTGAACCCTCAGCCTAGAAGGATCTCCCCGCAGGCATCTGCATGACTCCCTCCCTCACCTCCCTCAAGTTTCTGTTCAGTGGAACCTTCTCAATGAGGCCTTCCTTTGTGACACTATTCAAAATGTCAACTTCTTCCTTCACCCCTAGTCCCATCACTTTCTAGTACTATTTCATGCTTTATTTTTCCTATAACGTTTATCACTAGAGGAACCATGTGTATCAGTTATCTGTTGCTATGTGACAAATGATCCCAAAACTTAGTGACTTAAAGCAGTCCATATTGATTTGAGCTTAAGTGTTCCTTCCACACACATGGGGATGGATGTGTTAATTAACTTGATTGTGGTAATGTGGGTATATATCACAATGTGGGTATATATCAAAACACCATTTTATACACTTAAGTATGCATATATGGTTTTTACTTATCAAGTATACCTCAATAAAAATGGAGAAAGCGAACAATACACATTTATTTTTTCACTGTCTCTGGGTGAGGGGTGCGGGCACAGGTTAGCTGTGTTCTCAAAGCTTCAGGGACTCTCACAAGGCTGCAGAGTGTCAGCTGGGGCTTGGGTCATCTAAAGGCTCAGCTGAAGAAGTAGGTGATTGTTGTCCATAGTCAGATCATTGTGGGTTGTTGGACTGAGGGTCTCCATTCCTCACTGGCTATCGGCTGGAGGCTGACCTCAGCTGCATGCCACATGGACTTCTCATCAAAGCAAGCAAACCTAGAAGGCAAGAGAGATTGACAAGATAGAAGCCACATCCTTTTATAACCTAATCTTAGACATGATCCCATCCCTTTCCCTATATTCTATTTCTAGAAGGCCGTCACTAAGTATCTCCCATACTTAAGAGGAGGTGATTACACAAGGGCGTCAATACCAGGAAGCAGGGGTCCTCAGAACCCATGTCTTGGCTCCCCATTAGAATCACCTGGGGAGCTTTTATAAATATTGATGCTTTCTGGTTTCTGGTGGAGATCCTGGGTTCTGCTTTCACTTTGGGGGATTGGTGTAGCCCAAGGTCTGGTCAGCCAGGAGACATCAAGGGTACCTAGGGCATTTTGCAAAGGGAGGAGATGGATAGGAGCACCACTGGCTTAAAGGAATCTATGAAAAGAGAGGCACATTTCACCTCCTCCAAAATTTAACAGAGGGACAGAAGAACTCAGCCTGGCTTCCCTCCAGTTTCTCTTCCCTTCCTCACCCTCTCAGTTGGCTGCATGGGTTGCACTTTGGGTGGATGGAAGGCCATGTAGTATGATACAAAGACAACCAGAAGAAAGAGAGTTTTCTGCAGGAAATGAGTGGTCTAAGCTCTAGGGAATTCCTCAAGGACTTGGAGATGTGGAAACTAGCTCGTGATCTGAGAGTGAATTATAAATAATTTGAAGGTTATTCCCAGGTTGTCAGGGTTGGAGATTAAATTTTGAGCCAAAACTGTCCCATGGGGTTGTTGAATCTTCCATCTCCAGGCAGAGTTGCTGGGGAGCATGGAGGGTGATTTGGGAGGAAAGGAGCCATCCGTGGGCAGTAGGTTAGGCACTCAAATAGACATTTTTGGTAAGATGTCACTTTGAGTTTATGATATTGCTATATTTATATGTATAGGGATTTTTTTTTAATTTTAAGCATAACTACCTTTTTATTGAAGTATAGTTGATTTACAATGTTAGTTTCAGATGTACAGCAAAGTGATTCAGTTATATACATACATATATATATACACACACTATATATATATCCATTCCTTTTTTTTTAACATCTTTATTGGAGTATAATTGCTTTACAATGGTGTGTTAGTTTCTGCTTTATAACAAAGTGAATCAGCTGTACATATACATATATACCCATATCCCCTCCCTCTTGCGTCTCCCTCCCTCCCACCCTCCCTATCCCACCCCTCTAGGTGGTCACAAAGCACCGAGCTGATCTCCCTGTGCTATGTGGCTGCTTCCCACTAGCTATCTATTTTACTCCATTAATTTTCAGACTCCTTTCACCTATAGGTTATTACAAAATATTGAGTAGAGTTCCCTGTGCCCTACAGTAGGTCCTTGTTGGTTATTTTATATATAGTCATGTTTATATGTTAATCCCCAACTCCTAATTTATACCTCCCCACCTCCCTTTCCCCTTTGGTAACCATAAGTTTGTTTTCTCTGTCTGTGGGTCTATTTCTGTTTTGTATATAAGTTCATTTGCATCCTTTTTTTTATATTCCACTCATAAGTGATATTGTATGGTATTTGTCTTTGTCTGGCTTACTTCACTTAGTATAATAATCTCTAGGTCCATCCATGTTGCTGCAAATGGCATCATTTCTTTCTTTTATATGGCTGAGTAATATTCCATTGTATATATGTACCACATCTTCTTTATCCATTCATCTGTTGATGGACATTTAGGTTGCTTCCATGTCTTGACTATTGTAAATAATTCTGCAATGAATATTGCGGTGCATGTATCTCTTCGAATTATGAAGACATACAGATGGCCAAAAGGCACATGAAAAGACACTCAACATTGCTAATTATTAGAGAAATGTATAGGGATTTTATTAACAGAAGTAATGGCATGAAATAAACAGGTTCCATTATGGTTATTGTGTGGGTGACTTAAGTCCCCCATCATTTGTTAAAAAGCCAGCTCCTTGGACCTTCTGTGCAGATTTTATTCAAAAGGATGTGGCTGATATTGATGGTGAGGTATTCTATGAGTTGTCTGCGAAGACAGCTAAAGGATTTGTGTGGTCCTTTCACACTCATGTCCTCATGATCAAGCACTTTGGGGAGCCCATGGGCTGTGATCTGGTCTGCATCTGTGGAATCAAGCTACACTCACATAAGGCTGAAACCCAGTGTCTTTTAAGGAACAGGCCTGAAAGTCTGGCAAGGCTAAAAGGTCATGCAAGAAACTATGTGAAGAGGCATGAAGCAGGATGCAGCATTAAAGATGAACTGCAACAGCAGTGGAAGAGTGTATTCCTTCCAAGAGTTTACTCATCATAAGGGTAATGCTTCTCTTTTGCAGAGATGTTAAAAACAAAAAACAAAAAAACCCCAGCAATTTCTTTTGCAGCCATGTGATTAAACCAGCAGGAGTTTAGAAAGAATTACAAATTATTTTAAAGGGAAAAATCAGTGCTGCAGATGGGCTCAGCAATGCAGAAATAATAGTAGTCTAGAAATTAATGTTTTACTAATTTTCTCTGTTTGGCTTGTTAATTTCCTCTATTATAGGATCTGTCTGTTCCTACGTACTGAGAGATGGCTCCAAGTAATATTTTGAAGTTACTTCATTATTCATTGTTATTTACCTTGCCAAGTACACAGACCTAAACAGTGAGGAATTAGAATGACAAAGATAGATTGTTCATATTTTGCTAATTGCATCTCTTTCATCTCTATGGAATTTAAATATGATTAAATGAACCCTTCACATAAATTAACAACCAACACAAAGGAAATTAATCTCTCTGTTGCTATTCATATGAGTCTAACTTGTCTTTGAATATCATATAATAAAGTCAGTAGAGACTATGCAAAGTGACTGAGCTAAAGTCTCCCATTCAAGTCCTTACACGGGCTGCATTCTCTTTTCATAACCAAAATATAATCATGGAGTAAGTGGGGGACCTTTTGGTTACTTGGCAAAATGTCTACATGTTACTAAAGAGAAACCGCTACAAATGTTAACGGTTGCAGGTATCATGTGAATCCAATGACAGCTTTTCAGTAGGAATAGACGCTATAATCTGGGGTTGGACGTGGCTTTGGTACTAACTATGTGATCAGAGACAAACCAATTGGCCTTTATGAACTGGTAAAAAAAAAAAGGTAGTTGAAATATGCAGTTAACTTAGAAGTTGAACTGATCTCTAGAGAAGCAAATGCACAGAGATATTAAACACTTAAAATCTCTGCTCTTTGACATGAAAGTTTACCAGATGAACTTAGGTTTCGAATGTTCCCAAACTAATTATTAACGCTTTCCTATGGATGGAGTTCTGAGTCCCACACTAATAAGTGAGTTTGCTTCTGGCAAAGCATGACGCATCACGTCATGAAAAATGTTTTCCAAGAAGTGTTACCTGAGTTTGATTTTGTAATTATTTATTTTAAGGAAACTGAAATAAAAGCTCCCATTTATCAGAAATAAGTGGAATTTAGACTAAAAATATGCTTGACTATAAAGCAGAAGTTTTCAAAAACAGACATAGGGTAATAGTTTACTATTTTAAGAAGTTAAGGAAGTTTCCTACCTTGAGGTTCATGTGTAGAATTTGATGGAGTTTTACGTTTCAGGTATCATCTGCTGGAGACTCTCTGGAATATCAGACTCTCTAGAAGTAGGACCAGACATGGATCATTTTTCTAGCTCCTTGGGTGCTTTTCATATGTAGCCAAGGTCAAAAGCTGTTGCCCTGAACTCTCTCATTCCCAAGCAAACTTGCTGTCAGCTATCTGGCCATTCAGACCAAAGTGAGTAGGCACGTGGATCCCTACTAATTCACCAGTAATAGGTGATGATTTCATTGTTTCTTTTCTCAATAATTATTTGCACCGTGATAGGGAACCTATACAACCAGCAAAGCCCTATCTTCATGATTTGTAATTTCAGGTAGTTTGGGTTTTTTCATCCTTTTACCTCCTTGCAGAGATCATACATGAGGAAATTTTTTTTTAATTTTTTTGACTTTGTATTATTCTGTTTATTTTCCCCATTACTTAATTTTTTTATTGAAATGCAGTTTATTTACAACGTTTTGTCAGTTTCAGATGTAGAGCACAGTGATTCGGTCATACATATTTATATATATACTTTTTCAGATTTTTTTCCCTAATAGGTTATTACAAAATATTGAGTAGAGGGCTTCCCTGGTGGCGCAGTGGTTGAGAGTCCGCCTGCCGATGCAGGGGACGCGGGTTCGTGCCTTGGTCCGGGAAGATCCCACATGCCGCGGAGCGGCTGGGCCCGTGAGCCATGGCCGCTGAGCCTGCGCGTCCGGAGCCTGTGCTCCGCAACGGGAGAGGCCACAACAGTGAGAGGCCCACGTACCGCAAAAAAGGAAAAAAAAAAAAAAATATTGAGTAGAGTTCCCTGTGCTATACAGTAGGTCCTAGTTGATTATCTATTTTATATACAGTAGTATGTATATGTTAATCCAAACTCCTAATTTATCCCTCCCCACCTCCCTTTCCCCTTTGGTAACCATAAGTTTGTTTTCTATGCCTGCCTGTCCATTTCTGTTTTGTATATAAGTTCATTTGTATCTTTTTTTTTTTAGATTCCACATGTAAGCGATACCATATGATATTTGTCTTTCTCTGTCTGACTTACTTCACTTAGTATGATCATCTCTAGGTCCATCCATGTTGCTGCACATGGCATTATTTCATTCTTTTTTATGGCTGAGTAATATTCCGTTATATATATGCACCACATTCGAGGGTCTGATTTAACAAAATGCCTTTTATTTTGTTTTGCAAATAAGTTCATTTGTGTCTTTTTTATCAGATATAAACGATATCATATGATATTTGCCTTTTGACACAAAATGTGCTAGCTTATCAAACAGTAAGTTCAGATTATATTATAATGGCCAGAAGAAACTTGAAGGACAGCAACCAGGTTCTCAGAGTTTGGAAGGGGAAAGAAATCCTCAAGCCTAGTTCCCTTATTTTCTAAAGCTAAAACTTTCCTAAAAGACACTTGGATAGCCCCTGCAGACACTGTAGCATGAGGGGGAGGGCACACATCCCGCGGTGAGCTCACACCACTGTGCACCTTTCTTTGTTGGCTGAGCAGGAAACTGCCTCTGTCACCCATTACATGGCAGGAGGCTTTCACTAGAGCAGCCTCCTACATGGGAAATCAGCTTTGCGGGGCTAAATTCTTGCTGAAGATCACAAAAGCGTGAATAAATTCCAGGATAAATTCCCCTCAGTGTAAAAAAGCACAACGTGGGAGACCCGTTTCCTTCATAACTGTGACATACGGCCTGCCAACTGGCCCATGTCACTTAAACTTGTCAGAACGTAGTATAAAATGTTCGTCCATTTTCAGCTTGATTTTGGAACTAAACTGGAGTGTCTTTACACATATGATGGTACTGTAGGGAGCAAGACGAAAAAGAAGTTAGTAGAGCTGGGTTAGTAATGGGACAATAATACACATAGGAATACCAGAGTGTTTGTAGGCAGCCATAGGTTGGCCAGAGTCAATGAGATGCCAAACACCAGGACAGCCCATCTTCTTGATTTTTGTCTTTTAAATTCATATCAGTTACTAATGATTCTTAATTTCAAGCAATACAAATCTACCAGCTAAGAAAGAACTCATTAAAATAATGTCAAGTAGGTTAACTTTCCAAGAGAGTCTGAAATTGAGGCCCAGGAGCTCCCATCCAAAAGTGTTGGGCCATAATCATGGCAGGATACTGGCCTGGTGAAGGACCACGCCCACGTGGGCACAGACCCCTCCCAGGCTGCTTCTAGAATCCTGGTTATTATTGGAGGTGGGGTGTGCCTCTGTTGCTCTCTCCACTGTTTACTGGAATGACTCTGTTCTCTCTGCTTCTTCTCATACCTAACTTCCATTCCACGTCACTGTATCTGATGGTCAAGCCAAGGTCATGAGCTAGCTGGCCCTAAGTTTTTTTTTCAGTGCCTGTGGTTAGCGGGGTGGGCATGCCACCTCAGAGGAAGGGGAATTGCCCAACACAGGAAAATGTGCCCGTGCACTACAGTCCTAACTAAAAGCTACTGTCTTCTGCCACTGTATTGCTCTAGGTGGGGTCTACAGACACGTACCTATCTGTGAATTGCATGACCAGATGGCAAGGAGACAAACACAGGAATGAAACAAAGCTTTCAGAAATATTTTATACAGCAGTTTAGGCTTAAGTTTTGTGTATCTTTATTCCATTTTTATTTTATTTTTCTAGTAATTTATTTTTATTAATTTTGTATTGGTCAAGGACACATTGGAGACAAAAAGCTGGTCCCTTAACACAGGGAGTTTGAGAAGCACTACGCCTTACCATATAAATAATGTGGTTTGTAATATATGCTTAGTAAAATAAATTCTGAATCACGTAGGCCAGGGAAAGTTTTATATTTTCATTTAATAATAAAAAATCATATATTGAATACTTATCATATCGTTCTGCCTATCTCTACTATATGCCCATTTAAGCTTTACCACCCTGTGAGGCTGGTACTATTTCTGTTCCCACTCTGCAGGTGAGAAAACTAATCAACAGAGATTAACTTTCCCAAGCATTTTGTTTCCAGAAATTTCCCTCTTACCCACCAAACCACACTGCCTTCTTGCATGGAAGCCCCTACATAATGGCAGCCCAGAGGTAACTTAATCGTATTCTTTACTGTCAGAAGTTGCCTTTAAAGCACAGATTCTTTGGTCAGATTCACTATTCTTCTGAGTGAGCTAAAAACCATTTTTAAAAAACAATGACTCCCGAGATAGATGATTTCACTGTTTTGCTGGATTTGTTGCTGTTGTTTCCAGATTTGAGCAAGTTCATTTTTTAAAATCCTTTCACTTTTCTACAGTGACCATGTATCACTCTCTACCAAATTACAGGTAACTCTTTGCTGAAACTCAAATCCCTGGGATGTCTGTGTTTTGCAGCATCAAAGAGAGAGAAAGTGGAGCCACTAAGCATAAGATCCCATAGGAGGCTGACAGAAAGCACTCACTCCAGGTCATCTAATGCTTCTGGTGTCATGACCTATCAGAGACAAGGATCCCAGCACCTGAAGGGTCCGGGCCGGGAGACACACAAGGAGCTCTTGTAGGACCTGATCTAGGCTGGTGTCAGATTGCAGAGCTTTCTAAGTGCATCTGACTTGTCTAAGGTGTGGTCTTAGGAGATGTCTGCTCTCCAGGACCATGAATGAAACCAGCACCCCCGTTCTTCATAAACAGCCAAGACTGCTATAAAACCCACATTTCAGACCTGGCAGCAGTCACTAGACAGAACTGGAAATACATTAATGCTCCCAGGAAGGGGATATTAGCAATGAAGTCAGATGACCTCTAATGCGTAAGCACAGCCTCTTCTCAGTCGATTCCCCTTAGAAGAAAAGCTTGCTGTATGGGCACAGAACTGGTTCCTTCTCCTTGGCCAAAACCCTAAGGCTAAGCTGAGGTGAAACGCCTGAGTTTGCAGAGTAGAAATAACTCAAGTGTGGAATCATCAGGCAAGGCAGTTCTTCTGAAGCCAAATAGAGCTCCAATCTCTGAAATTCATGTAGAAAAAATGATACAGCGTATTTTATTAAAATATGTATTATTAACTAAGTGTATTTTCTCATGTCAGTCCAGTCATTTTCAGGAATCAAGCTAAGTCCTAGCCTTCTCTCTCTTAGTCTCAGACACATTACCATAAATTATCTCATCTTCAAGATGGCGGCCAACTCACAACAGTTGAAAAATTCTTCCATGTAATTAAAACTACCCTTTCCATATTTATCATTCATATGTTAGGCTGTAAAAGCGCAAACATTTGCCATAAGATAGGAAATATGAGGATATTTTTATCTACATTTAGTGTTGGGTATAGATGCTGACTAAGAGCATTGTGACAGGGCAGGAAATTCAGAAGAATACACATTCCCAAGCACTTTGTCCCTGACAGGGCAGTTTTAAGGTTTCATTTGTTTCCTTTTTTGTTTTGTTTTGTTTTGTTTGTTTGTTTTTTTGGTTTTTCCCAGAAGAGAAAGTACTACCAATTTACCCCACTCTTATTGAAAATACATCATGAGATACTCAATGGTTTCTAAACCCCTGTATAGAAAAGCTATTATTCACCAAACAAGGTTTCCCACACATTGGTTTCTCATCACAACAAGTTGTATGCATAACAATTTTAAGTGTTGTAAGAAAAGGGTTTTATAACCCCCAATTGGGCACTGTGAACTCACTTACCACTTTACAGGTGGTGAGACCAGCATCTTTTTTGTTGGAAAGATTTTGTCAGCAAGTCCAAGATGTGGTCTTGGGTCTATTCCCTTAAGTCTTAGATCAGTGTTGACCAAATTACCACTTCTGTTGGTCATTCAGTTTCCTTGAACATCTGGAGATGATATTTCAGTGGTGGCAGAGGACAAGAATATGTAGCTGGGACCTTAAATCTAATTAAATCCTAAAATCCACCTTTTTTGAGAAACTATTTCATGTAAAGATAATTTGTTTATAAATATCAAACTATCTGCCCAAATGTATAGTACAGGTTCAAGCATAGTTAACTACCTAATAAATGCTTATAGAATCAGTTTTTTACCAAAAAAATAATAATACTAATGGTAATCACGCAGCCAACTAACTGCATTTATCTTGATCATCTATTATTTTGATGCTGAAATGAACAAACAAAACTGGGCTAAGAGGGACAAACACAATTTACTTACAAATGAATTCAATGTAGATAATTAAAAATATCAAATACAAGATGTTAGTGGAGAAAAGACAGTTTTCTGAGTAAGGAATTCAGTAGGTAAAAACAGGCTTATTTTATTGGGAACATTTTTTACTGTTTGAATTCCAGTGAACCTAACAGATTCTTTTAGAAATGGAAGAGTGGTGGGATTCAAAATAAAACATTCTCCCTCCCCAGAAAAGTAGAAGGGAACTTCTAATAAATTGTGGATGTTTACCATTTTGAAAAATATTCAGAGTCTACCAGCTAATGGTGGAGAATGTTTTTAAAATGGTGTATTGGCTACCTATTGCTGGGTAACAAATTACCCCAAATTTGGTGGCTAAGAACAGCACCATTTATTATTACACAGAGTCTGTGGGTTAGGAATCAGGCACAGCTTAGCTGTGCCCTCTGGCACTTCGTAGAGACAGATAAATTGCAATCGGGTATCACCTGTGGCCGTCCCAAGTCTTGCTGGGGAAGCACCCCACTCCACGCTCCCTTACAGGTTGTTGACAGAACTGAGGGCTACAGTTCCTCACCAGCTGTTAGCTAGAGACCTCCCTTATTTTCTTGCCACCTGGGCCTCTCCTTAGGCAGCTCACACATGGCATCTGGCTTCATCAGAATAAGTAAGAGAGAGAGGAAGAGAGAAGGCAAGTGACAGGTAAGTCACAGTCCTTTATAACCTGATCTAAAAAATTTTATTTTTTAGAAGCGTGTAACTAGGTCCAGTCCACCCTCAAGGGGAGGTGATGACACACAGAAGTAAATACCAGCAAGGGAGATCACTGAGACCCATGTCAGAGAGCACCTACCACAAGCAAAGATTGATTTCCGCTTCAATGGTTGCAAAATGAAAGGAGGAAGATCAAAGAAATGGCTAAGTTCCCACCATGACTACCCTCCAAAATATTAAAAATTTATAAGTCATTGTCTTTCTAGGACCTGATTCAGTTTCTATGACCGTACGTATAGCCAGAACCGGGCAAGTTAGCAATCCCTATTATCATTTAGTCTCACTTTTTAAAATGACATTTTCTTGTTTAAAATGTGTGTGAGTAAATTACAGAAAGAGAGCAAGAAGAAGGGAGGGGCTTCCCTGGTGGCGCAGTGGTTGAGAGTCCGCCTGCCGATGCAGGGGACGCGGGTTCGTGCCCCGGTCCGGGAAGATCCCACATGTCGCGGAGCGGCTGGGCCCGTGAGCCATGGCCGCTGAGCCTGCGCGTCCGGAGCCTGTGTTCCGCAACGGGAGAGGCCACAACAGTGAGAGGACCGCGTACCACAAAAAAAAAAAAAAAAAAGAAGGGAGAAGGGGGGCTGGAACAGTCCGTACTAAATGCAGACTGGATGTTGGGTCCCCCTTTCTGTTTCTTCGAATCAGCTGAACGAACTGTCAGGAAGTAATCGTGAGCTCTGTGTGATTGTGTGTGCACTTATGCGTGAGTTCCTGTATGTGCATATGCATGTAGGCATACATATTTTTACAATGAGAACACGCACAGGGGAAAGGATCCGTGTCCCAGTGGGTGGCCTTGTATATTTCCCTTGCTCCTTTCTCACTGTGGCGGTGAAACTGGGCAGAGGGACTTCTAAAGTTATTAGCCCCTGCCTTAATTAGCCTTGTCTCCAAAAGGCATTTCTCTGATGTATGCTATTTTCTTTTTTCTCCAAACAGCAATCTCAGTGGATATGACTTAGTACATCTCCCGAGTTATATTCTGTCTTTAAATGGAGGCAAATTTCAGTAATCCCCACATTCCCCTTTATTATGCTGGTTTATGGGTGACCATCCTGCCAGGAAGGCTTTTCACCCCATAAACCAAGGATCTTCCACTTCATTAATTAGCAGGGTACAATAGTGTATGCAGAGCCAAGGAGAAGGTCCTTTTCTAATAAAATCTGACAAAACTTTGGAAGCTGCATGTGGGTCTGCCTTTGTGTGTGCGTGTACACGTGCCTGTGTGACCCAAAGTCTCAAAAGCACATATTTTCCAAGAGTCGTGGTTCATAAAGCAACATGGCTGACCTAACAGTTACACTCTCCCGACAATGATTTAAAGTGTCGTGAAGATTTTCTTGCATGGAACAAGTTCATTGTTCAATTAAAAGGCCACACTGTGCTTTGTTTTGCATTGGAGCTGGAAAGAGGAAAGAGAAAAAGCTTAACCATTCAAGAGACAGATAAATTGCTTTTTCTAAACAGACTCATGGCGTTTATAAACGTGGCTCTCCCATAATTTAAAAAAATCGTTTATATGTGGGGATGGGCCTTATAAACAGTACAACCTAGTCAAGGCTATGGTTTTGTCCAATGAAAGGACTGGACCTGACAAGACCACCAATTGTTCTGTTGTGTTTTGGAAGTTTGATCCAAGTTTACATTTCCAGCCAGTGTTTCACCCTTTATATTTATGACAGCACAGAAGAGCAAGCTCTGGGAATTTCTCAAGGGGAAGTCAGGGCAGTGTGCATTGTCACAGGAGAAAGAGAGCGAGGGAGGGAAACAAAGCCACATGTGGGAGGGAAGGCAGGAGAATGGGTGATCCCTCTTGGCTTGACATTTAAATACAGGCAGGAGAATGGGTGATCCCTCTTGGCTTGACATTTAAATACCAAATTGGATTCTCCTACATATCAAAGGCGAAAATATTTTCAGTGTTTGGACATATGCAGGAATTGCTAAATGGAGATTTAAGTCTGAGAAAGGACCCCAGCATCAACCATTTGCACAGCTGTTGTTGGAAAAGGCTCCAAACCATCCCAATGTGTCTAGCGAACATAAATATTGACCATGTGCACTTCTAGGCTTTGTTTAGGGTTGTCCCTGAAGAGAGTGAGCTAATAAGCTCACGAAACACACATTATGGTATTAACTGCCACCCATGACGGTTTCATGCATGAAATAGCTCTTTTATGGGAGTTAGAAAGTCTCACGTGTGGTTATTTTGGTAAACTCAAGAGGAGTAACTATGTGTTAGTGTCTGTGAAACTATTTTAAATACGTAGGTGCTTCTTCAATGGAAAGAGGAGGAAATACCAATGTTAAAATGCCAGAGTTAACTCATTCCGGAATTCTTTGTCTCCCAGTGCCCCCATGTTCTCCCACTCACCATCCACCTGCCCTTCCAAGCCCTTGGACACCAGCTCTAGGGTTGAGCCTCTTTACGGTTGACATCATAACAGTGCCAAAGGCTCTAGAGGTCCCTGATCTCTTTTCCTCAGTGAAAATCCCATGGGTAGACAACCTGAGAGGCCAATGTAAGGAGATTTTGTAAAGTGCATCCCTAGCAACTAAAGCTAAGTTATCTTGCATTATCATCCAGGAACTTAAGAGCTCTTAATTTACTTGATGAAGTTGTTCTTGTGACCCCCCTGAAAATTCCACATAAAATGTTAATACAAATGCCTTCCAGAGGCCACTGAATTTTTTCCCCCATGATTTTTACCTTTGTGTGGTGACATTTTAAAGCTATTAAGTTCTTTTTTTTAATTTTTATTGGAGTATAGTTGATTTACAGTGTATTAGTTTCAGGTGTATAGCAAAGTGAATCAGTTATACATATATCGACTCTTTTTTTTTAATTAATTTATTTTATTTTTGGCTGCGTTGGGTCTTTGTTGCTGCGCCCGGGCTTTCTCTAGTTGCATTGGGGGGGGGGGTGGCTACTCTTCGTTGTGGTGCGTGGGCTTCTCATTGCGATGGCTTCTCTTGTTGCGGAGCACGGGCTCTGTGCACACAGGCTTCAGTAGTTATGGTGAGTGGGCTCAGTAGTTGTGGCACACGGGCTTAGTTGCTCCGTGGCGTATGGGATCTTCCTGGACCAGGGCTCAAACCTGCATTGGCAGGCGGATTCTTTAACCACTGCGCCACCCGGGAAGTCCTATCCACTCTTTCTTAGATTCTTTCCCATGTAGGTCATTACAGAGTATGGAGTAGAGTTCCCTGTGCTATACAGTAGGTCCTTATTAGTTTTCTGTTTTATATATAGTAGTGTGTATATGTCAATCCAATCTCCCAATTTATCCCTCCCCCTTTCCCGCCTGGTAACCATAAGTTTGTTTTCTACATCTGTGACTCTATTTCTGTTTTGTAAATAAGTTCATTTGTACCCTTTTTTCTAGATTTCACATATAAGTGATATCATATGATACTTGTCTTTCTCTGTTTGACTTAGTTCACTCAGTATGACTATCTCTAGGTCCATCCATGTTGCTGCAAGTGGCATTATTTCGTTATTTTTATGGCTGAGTAATATTCCATTATACATATGTACCACATCTTCTTTATCCACTCCTCTGTCGATGGACATTTAGACTGTTAAAGCTATTAAGTTCTTAAGAGAATCACTTGGTCAGGTTTGGAAAAGAATCTTATAAGGAGATGAAGTCCAAGACAAATAATAACCTTCTGCGACTGACTCCATTCTGCCACCTGTGTGCACATTTCCATTTCATGAAAAATGGCAGATTTGGTCTTTACCTTCCTAAAGCCTATAGCAGTGTTCAGGCAATACTAAAGCTCCTTTCCCCATTTAGTTTCTTCTTTGTTTATGCCTGGTCCCTCTGTATCTTGGATATCCTTGACAAAGCCAGTGGGACAAACAAGCAGAAAAGTGGGGAAAGAGGATATTAATGCCCTCCCAGAGAAAATGGATGGTATTAAGCACTGTGAAATTTACTAACAGCCGGCTACAAGCCAATGAAAACACTCCACTTTGGGGTTCAGTGGTTGCAGATGAACAAGCCGAGAGTTTCTTCTTCTCTTCAAGGAGCAGCATCCTTCCTTCTTGATGTTCCCCCAAACAGCCCTACCTAAGATGAAGAGAAGATCCCTCCTAGTGTGATTTATCAGGAAGCTTGCACATGACTTCTGATGCACTTCCTCACCGAAAAGCAAAAGCTCATGTTTCTTAGAAAAACAGTGAGCCACAGAGATTTTTCCTAATGAACCAAAGCGAGGGATCGCAGGAGCACCTACGGTGTTTTTAGAGTTAAAGCAGCAGAAGCTATATGTGACTAGAATCAGGTGAAACGTGCATTAAAGATATGCCAGTGGCATTCATTTTCCCTAAATCAGTGGTCCTCCAACTCTCTCCCATATTAGAACACACAGAAGCTTTGAAAACCTCCAGTGCCCATGATGTACCCCATACTAATTAAATCATCATCTCAGGAGGTTGGATCCAGGCATCAGTGCTGCTTTAAAAATCCTCATGTAATTTCAGCAAAGGCTGAGAATCAGTACACTAAACTGAACACTTCGAGTGTCTGCAAGTATGGGGCTCTGTGCTTGGAGCATTTCTATCTCTAGGGTCCATTTATCCTTTCCTTCCACAAACATGTGATTATTCAGCAGCCAGTCCCAAATAAAAAAAGGGCAAAGACTTGTGAAATCAAACAACAAACAAAAAATCAGCCAGGTGCCATAACCCAGGCCAATTTAAGAAGCAAGGTGGGAAGCAGTGGACCGTTCATAACCTGAGATATGTTTCTCGTAGTGCTGACTTTATAAGGGACAAAAATTCTTGGGAATAGCAAGCTTCATGCTCTCTTTTCAAATAAAGAGCAGAACACTGACAGAACTCAACCTTGGTATCCTCTAAAGACGGTCTGAAAATAGAAATCAATAGTAGACTCCAACAAGAAGTTTGATTTTCTAGCCTTACTTTTCAATATGTGAACTCTATATACTAGAAACAAATCCAGAAGGAGATCAAGATTAGTTTATTAACTAATTTCTGGTGATCAATTTAGTGATATTTTAGATGAATTAAAATTACTTGAATAATGATATACTAAGCAGAATAATCTACACAATTAGAAGAATTAAAAAAAAATGCTAAAATCTATCATCTGTGCAGAGAGAATTCAAGCTTAATGTTAGCCAGCTTATTCTTAGTATTTTCGCCACATCATTTACACTTCTCTTCTGGTATTGTTGTACTGTTGTTGCTATAATTTAGTAGCATTTGGATTCTTCAACTAAGTTGAAGTAGTATTTATTTATTTATTTATTTATTATTTCTTTTTGGCTGCATTGGGTCTTTCTTGCTGCACGCGGCTTTCTCTAGTTGTGGCAAGCGGGGGCTACTCTTAATTGGGGTGCATGGGCTTCTCATTGCGGTGGCTTCTCTTGTTGCAGAGCATGGGCTCTAGGCGCATGAGCTTCAGTAGTTGTGGCTCACGGGCTCTAGAGCGCAGTCTCAGTAGTTGTGGCTCACGGGCTTAGTTGCTCCACGGCATGTGGGATCTTCCCGGACCAGGGCTTGAACCTGTGTCCCCTGCATTGGCAGGCGGATTCCTCACCACTGCACCACCAGGGAAGCCCCTAAGTTGAAATAGTTTTAAAAGGTAACATTAGGGCTTCCCTGGTGGCACAGTGGTTGAGAGTCTGCCTGCCGAGGCAGGGGCACGGGTTCGTGCCGTGAGCCATGGCCGCTGAGCCTGCGTGTCCAGAGCCTGTGCTCCGCAACGGGAGAGGCCACAGCAGTGAGAGGCCCATGTACGGCAAAAAAAAAAAAAAAAAGGTAACATTAACACTGCCTAATTCATCACTTCCTAATTCTACCGTATGCCCTCACATATGTCAGGGAAGTAGAATCGTTTTTTTATATATATAACTTTATTGGAGTATAATTGCTTTACAGTGGTGTGTTAGTTTCTGTTGTATAGCAAAGTGAATAAGCTATACATATACATATATCCCCATATCTCCTCCATCTTGCATCTCCCTCCCACCCTCCCTATCCTACCCCTCTACGTGGTCACAAAGCACCGAGCTGATCTCCCTGTGCTATGTGGCTGCTTCCCACTAGCTATCTGTTTTACATTTGGTAGTGTATATATGTCCACACCACTCTCTCACTTCATCCCAGTTTCCCCGTCCCTCCACGTCAAGTCTGTTCTCTACGTCTGAGTCTTTTTTCCTGCCCTGCCACTAGGCTCATCAGTACCATTTTTTTAGATTCCACATATGTGCATTAGCGTAGGGTATTTTCTCTTTCTGACTTACTTCACTCTGTATGACAGACTCTAGGTCCATCCACCTCATTACAAATAGCTCAATTTCATTCCTTTTTACGGCTGAGTAATATTCCATTGTATATATGTGCCACATCTTCTTTGTCTATTCATCTGTCAATGGACACTTAGGTGGCTTCCATGACCTGGCTATTGTAAATAGAGCTGCAATGAACACTGGGGTGCATGTGTCTTTTTGAATTATGGTTTTCTCAGGGTATATGCCCAGTAGTGGGATTGCTGGGTCATATGGTAGTTCTATTTTTAGTTTTTGAAGGAACCTCCATACTGTTCTCCATAGTGGCTGTATCAATGTACATTCGCACCAGCAGTGCAGGAGGGTAAGGAAGTAGACTCTTAAGGGTCTTCAAGTTCTTGCTCAGGTCAGGGATATACTAATTACTTTTACTGTAAGCCTAACCTAGGGTCAGTAGATTTCCTGTGATTTTTATATTCCATCCTCTCCTTAAGTTCTCTTCTCCAGAGCAGAGTGGTTTCTGTTGACATTAAGTCACTGCCTTTACCATTTAAAATCTTGGAAGGAAAAAGAAACCCCAAGTATAATTTCCTGTATTTTAGAATCAGGAAACAAGTATTTATTAACCACATATTTTGTGCAAGCTGGAGACACATCAGGAAACCAAACACAAAGTCATTTGAGCTTACAGTCTATACAGGGAGGCACACAATTTTTAAAAATTAATGTATTATATATGAGGTGGTAGTAAGTACCATGGAGATAAAGTGTGACTTATGTGTTTGGTTTTTGGTTTTTTAATTTATTTATTTATGGCTGCATTGGGTCTTTGTTGCTGCGCGCGGGCTTTCTCTAGTTGCGGCGAGCGGGGGCTACTCTTCGTTGCGGTGCATGGGCTTCTCACCGCAGTGGCTTCTCTTGTTGCCGAGCACAGGCTTTAGGCGCGCGGGCTTCAGTAGTTGTGGCACGCGGCCTCAGTAGTTGTGGTGTACAGGCTTAGCTGCTCCACGGCATGTGGGATCTTCCCAGACCAGGGCTCGAACCCATGTCCCCTGCATTGGCAGGCAGATTCTTTTTTTTTTTTAATTTATTATTTATTTTTGGCTGTGTTGGGTCTTCGTTGCTGCATGCGGTCTTTCTCTAGTTGCAGTGAGCGGGGGCCACTCCTTGTTGCAGTGTGCGTGCTTCTCACTGTGGTGGCCTCTCTTGGTGCAGAGCACGGGCTCCCGGCATGCGGGCTTCAGTAGCTGTGGCACACGGGCTCAGTAGTTGTGGTGCACGGGTCCAGCTGCTCCGTGGCATGTGGGATCTTCCTGGGTCGGGCTCGAACCCGTGCCCCCTGCCTCGGCAGGCAGACTCTCCACCACTGCGCCACCAGGGAAGCCCTGGCAGGCAGATTCTTAACCACTGTGCCACCAGGGAAGCCCCTGACTTATGTTTTAAAGAGCTTCTTGTGGAAGACTTCACCCAGGAGGTAAGCTATGAGCAGCGACAGATGGCACAAGGAGTAATTGAGGGAGTTGAATAAAAATACTATTTACACAGATACAGGTAGGATTAAGGGGAAGGGATGGTGAGTACCCAGGGACTAGCTACAGAGGGAAGCCGTTACCACGCACAGTCCTGAAGGGGCAGAGGAAAGGCGTGGTGATATTGGAACTTGGCAAGAACCGTAGCCGAGGGAGAGGGGCTGCTTGTCAGCAGAGGGGGCTGGAGGGGAAGGAACGCAGCCACTGCCCAAGCCCCCAGCAGGAAGGGGACAGAGGGGTGTGGAAGACTGACTCTCCCCGCCCCTTCCTACGTCCCACAGAACAAGGAGCCTGGTAAAGCGATGCATAGAGGCCAGGCCCCTGCAGCCCAAGGAGCAGAGCTCAGGGAAAGCACCAAGGAAAGGGGGCAGATGGTGTGAGCCATCCCACGTTCTGGGGACAGCACTCCAACGGATCCCGGGTGGCCTCAGCCTGCAGCGGCTTGAAGCAGGCTTTTGGTTCCCTGGCCAGAGATTGAAGTCAGGTTGCATCAGTGAGAGCGCTGAATCCTAGACACTAGACCAGTGGCCAGTGACAAGGCCCTGGCCCATACAGCTTTGCAGAAAATGCATTTCCACAGAGAAACGGAAAGCAGTGAAACAAGGATATTGTTTATTAGGACGAGAGAGAGTACGCGTGGATAGACACACATGTGCACAGACACACGGGTGGGCTCAGAGAGAGAGTCGCACCCTCGTGGTAGTTTAAATCACTTATATGGGGCATTTCTTCCGGGTTTCCTGTGACCATTCATCTTGCTTTGCCTGGTTCTGAGTCTGTGTTTGGTATATCTCAGGATCCTCCCATGTGTGCGTGCACATCTCTTAGCCAAGATGGATTCCAGCAAAGAGGCCTATGGGTAGGTTGACATCACTCCCCTTTTGACCTCCAAGGAGCTTTTCTGTGCATGTATAGACGGGAAGGTCTCCTTGACCTCGAGAATGAGAAATATGTGGTCTCTTATCTGGGCAGTTGCTCAGCTCTTCTCTTCAGTTTGGAGTATCTGTCCACAGCAGACAGACTCTAGCTGTTTAGCCTGGGGCCAATCTATCTCCTGCCTCACGGTGAGCAGGGAGGTCCTGAGGAGGGGGAGGTGTGCTTGACACACCCTAGGAACAGGAAGGGGCTCCAGGACATGATCTCAATGAGCAAATGGAAACATTGTAGGAAACTGGGTCACTGAGGTGAGTAGGGGCAGAAAACGTAGGACCATGTGGACTCTACAAGCACTTTGTCTCTTATTTTATTTTTGTTTATTTTTTTTGCGGTACGCGGGCCTCTCACTGTTGTGGCCTCTTCCGCTGTGGAGCACAGGCTCCAGACGCGCAGGCTCAGCGGCCATGGCTCATGGGCCCAGCCACTCCGCGGCATGTGGAATCCTCCCGGACTGAGGCGCAAACCCGTGTCCCCTGCATCGGCAGGCGGACTCTCAACCACTGCGCCCCCAGGGAAGCCCTAGAAGGATTTTTTAATCATACTCAGCACAGTGTACTAAATACTCAGCCATGAACGTGAATGATTGGCTTTGCATTCTTTTTTTTTTTTAACATCTTTATTGGGGTATAATTGCTTTACAATGGTGTGTTAGTTTCTGCTCCATAACAAAGTGAATCAGTCATACATAAACGTATGTTCCCATATGTCTTCCCTCTTGCGTCTCCCTCCCTCCCACCCTCCCTATCCCACCCCTCCAGGCGGTCACAAAGCACCGAGCCGATATCCCTGTGCCATGCGGCTGCTTCCCACTATCTACCTTACGTTTGTTAGTGTGTATATGTCCATGACTCTCTCTCGCCCTGTCACAGCTCACCCTTCCCCCTCCCCATATCCTCAAGTCCGTTCTCCAGTAGGTCTGTGTCTTTATTCCTGTCTTACCCCTAGGTTCTTCATGACATTTTTTTTGCTTCTTAAATTCCATATATATGTGTTAGCATACAGTATTTATTTTTCTCTTTCTGACTTACTTCACTCTGTATGACAGACTCTAGGTCCATCCACCTCACTACAAATGACTCAGTTTCGTTTCTTTTTATGGCTGAGTAATATTCCATTGTATATATGCGCCACATTTTCTTTATCCATTCATCTGATGATGGGCTGGCTTTGCATTCTTAATGACTTTTAGGCAGGTGTGATGGCCATGTCTCGCTCTATATTGTACAGGTTTATTTTTTCAGGTTAATAGCGTTCATTTTAGAATGCATGTGTGAAGGGAATTTAACTGCATTCTTCAACAGTTAACTTGCTTTGTGCAGACTGTCAAAGGGAATGTGATTATAGGATGACCAGAAACCTGCACTTCATTAGGACCCAAAAGCCTTCTACTCCCAGTAACCCTGCTTCTCTTTTCCTGTCCAGTCTTCCAAATGGGGAACGTCCATGCAGCTGTCTCTCATCTTGTCGCTCCTGGCCTTCTCTTTGTGACCGTAGAGTACGCAGTGACAGTTTTATATTGGTTGTCTTGCTTTCACATGGCTGTGCTTTTTTTCCCCTTACAGCATATGTTTAATATTTAAGATGAGACAGAATGTTTAAAGTTGTGGCGTTATCAGTTTGTTTTCCTTAGAAGGCACAGATGCCCCAGTATGCGAAGTCCTGGAACTCTTAACATCCTCATAGCACAAAGTGCCCAACTTTGCATCTCTGTTTACACAATTATGATTATCTAAATGGTCGAATGTTTTGAGCCAGCACATTTTCGCTCTTTGCAGCCGTTATGTTGATTGAAGACAACTGAACAATATACAAGGAAGAATTCAATGCTTTGATTAAAAGAAAAAAGTGTCCAGATGACTTGAGGAAGCTGGTCAGTTCCCCGTATGAGATGTACTTTGGCTTAAGTAGTAATGCTGGTATTCACAGTTTGCCCATGATTGAGTGGAGGGCTTACTCTTTAGGAGAGAACTTGCTAGCTTTCTTTGTGGGGTCCCACATAGGTCTCCAGTTGGCTTGTACAGCTCAAGAGTCAGCGGCTCAGTACAATTCTTTCACCAAGTCCCTAGACTGAGAGAAGTCACGGAGCTGTCCTCAGAAATCCAACACCATGTTGTCACTGTCAGTCCTTCCAGGCCAGTTCAGTTCCTGCCTCTCTGATCTCTGGTGAGCACGGTGTAGGCTCTCAACAGAAGTGCGATGATATTGATGGTGACATTTTCAAGTGGTAGGTCTAGGCAAGCAGATCAGAGCAAGCCCTGAAGGACTGACTGGTAACTTGCCCGCCAAATGTCTAGGTCAAGGGCATTTCCACAAAAGGGCTGGGAGAGGAAGACAGCAGTCACCATGCTGATGACCTCTGTGCTACTTGCAGAAAATTCAGCAGATTGAAGGCCAGGCAAGCCAAATGAGTACACTGAGGAGAAAAGTCCATTTAAAAGGATATATTAAACTCCATGCGCAACATTTCAGAAATAAAAGAGTGGAAAATGGGACCCACCTAGGAAAGGAAAAGTTTCTTAAAAGATCGGACTCTCAGTTCTTTAGTTGAAGGATTCTGACAAATGGTGCCTATCTAGAGGTCAATTCCCATCCCTTACCATGCCCTTTCCAGTATTGTGCCCACTGGGTGCAGACTATTAAATACAGGAGTTGGGAGGAGGGGGTTTAGATGTAAACATCACGAAATCTGATGAAGGCTCTCCTCACCCTTTGGTATTGTCACACTTCTCTCCAGAAAGATCAACACCTTCTTAGTTGCCATAGCTTTATCTTTTTATGGCCTCTGGTCTCTGCATGCACATGAAAACAAACTCTTTTTGACCAGCAACAATTTTTCCTTTCTTTGTGCAAAAATAGGGAGGAAGTAGGAAAACCCAGAATTTATTCAGACATTTGACTTTTTTTTTTAAACATGGTTTTAGTTCTCAATTTTGAAAGATAGAACCATGAAGAGATATTTTTGTGGAATCTCCTTTAAAGGAGATTATACAACTTTGCAACGTAGCAACTGCCTTAATGTTTTGTTTTGTTTTTTTCTATTTCTCATGCAACTCAAAATTTTCAAAACAGATTAGAGGTCAGAGTGCCACTAATTCATTTCAAAAAAGTCCAGCACATGGGGCAATAGAATATATATCAATACTTGTATTGTCGTCCACGCTTTCACAATCTAGGGATCGAAACCTTGGATACTGACTTTCTCTTTATGTAACTTTTGGAAACTACATTTTTATAGCCCCTGGAAAGAGAGGAAAGAATTGGAGAAATAATGGTTATTTTAGGGACCTAAGCTTAAGGTTGACATTGTGAAATACAGCACCCTTAGAACATCCCATGGTAGTTGCTACATTTCATGGTACAATATATTATTATCTCTGAATCTTCATAGGTACAGCTTTCTATTGTGTTTATAATTTTTATCACTAAAGTCATAGGACTACTTCAAGCATTATTTAAAGTAAAAAATTATTTACTCTAATTTAAAGATGTATTCTTGTATTTTGATAGACTTCTAAGTTTTGAGCCAGATTTGTTCATACTAGGTTATCTGTTTAGTCGAATGTAAATTGCAACGGACCCTTTCTGACATTTTGTGTACTTATTTACAACGAAAACATACAAAACTCATAACCCTGATGTGAGTACACAATGCTCTTTGTTCCCTATTTTGAGTAGGTAACAATGCCAAACTCTAAAGAGGGGTAAATTATAAACGCTTTGTGGCTTTTGTGGCAAAAACAGAGGTTCTTTGCAATGATTAAGTATTCGATAAATTATGGTTGTGATGGGTTACTCCTAATTTTATTGTGATCGTTACAGAATTCAAATCATAAGAAGAAAAACTATTTCCAGGGATAAAGGACAGCTCTGTTCAAAGCTCAAAATGAGTTCCAGGTCTGTAAGATACAAAAAAAGAAAGAATTATGTTAATAACAAACCACACACTTGATATCTTGCACATTAATCTTGGTCCTAAATGTTTCCCTAAGAAAATGAAATCTCTGTTTCATAACTGTTTGACTGTATTTATGTAGGTTATTTTTTTTATAATGAAGAAAAGTGTGTCCTTTACATTACATGACTGGCCAAAGATGATTATTAAAAGTACAAATACCTGACCATTTCTTTGTGGCTTGTGCCATTCTGTGATGTAATTAAGTATCATAATAGTCAATCACTGAATATTTAACTGTACTGTTTCATAAGGTTCTTGACATGGCTAGAAGAACCAAATGGACCATTTTGCAAAATGCAAGAATCATCTTTTTATTTTCTTGATCCATGGAGCCAATCTTTTAGCTTTCAACCGTGAATTTTTTTGTTATTCAGAATAACCTGAAATTAACTCTTAAACAATAAAACATTGAAATTTCTTAAAATCTAAAATTAAGCTGCCATTTTCAACTTATTTTCTGGTTTTGAACTGTTTTAAGAGATTTGATCTTCTCCTTAACCAAAAAGTACTAACTTAATGCTTAGAGGCCAACCTGCACACCATCTGACCCAGAATGAGGAATTTTTTTAAGGGTGTTCACTTTGAATGAGCCGAAACAATTCCTACCTCAAGGCTTCTATCTGCTCAACCTCTGAAGCATAAATCTGAAGATGTTTTTATCATCTTTGGAAGTAATCTTTGCTCCTATTAATTTAATAGAGAGAGATTTTAAAACCAAGTGAATAAGTGTAACAGCAACAAATCTTGAGGAAAACCCAAGCCACCAGCCTGGCAAATGTCAAAGTGTTACCATTTGCTGGTAAAAAATAAAGTATTTTAAGTTCAGATCTAAAGTAATGAAAGTAAGCAGAGTGGTCCACCCACGAGAACCATCTGGATATCTTGGGTTAGGGGAGGCAAAGGGAAAAATGCAGGGGCAGGAGAGAGGGGGTAAATCCTGAGTTACCTCCCAGTCTACTCATGGGCCACCACCTACACCCTGACCCATGTTCCAAGGTCAAACCATGGCCTCCTGGGGAAACTAGAAGTTTCCTACTAAATATGAAACATCCTAGAATACGAAATATCCATATATTATACATGTTGAACCAGAATATACCATTTTGTTTGCTATGACTAAATCTTGAATTTTGGTTAAAAGAGAAATAAAGGAACACGTTGTCCAAAAAAGCTATTGTAAATAGAGATCATCTCCGACGTATCAAATGTATACATCCTCCCCTCCTGGTTCCCAGCCCTGACCCCAAGCATTTTTGTTTTAATGATCTCAGGATTAAGCGGGAGCTTTCAGCGCTGATTATGCTGAACCGCATGTTATAATTAGGAACTTACGTTTAGATTTATTTTTTCAATCGTCACCCAAATGCTGCTAAGAGATATACTCAATAAGTATACACTTCTAGATATCTTTCTAAAGAGAAAAATGACCCAGAAATTATGGACTGGTTGGAATATGGGTGAATTGGAAAGTTGATAAAAGGTCCTAATTCTACAGAAAAATATGCAGTTGGTGTGGAAGGATTTCCCAGAAGTATTTCAGTTTGCTTGAATTCTATGCTGCAGCCGAATTTCCTTAAGGTTGTTATTAATTTCCCTTTAAAATGAGGACTTCCTAAAACAAGCATGAATTAATAATGTAGTCCAGAATTGGGCCCATGTGAGCCAGCCATGTACAGTACTGCCCCCAAAATCCAGGGGCCCATTGAAAAGCCAGTCTTTGTGCTACTGAGTATTGGGTCTATTCCTTGAAATAACCCTACCTTGTAGGGAGGCCCTGGAGGCTCTCAAGCAGAGATTTATATATATATATATATATATATATATATATATATATATATATATATATATATATATATATCTTTATTGGAGTATAATTGCTTTACAATGTTGTGTTAGTCTCTGCTGCATAATAAAGTGAATCAGCTATACATATACATGTATCCCCATATCCCCTCCCTCTTGAGCCTCCCCTCCCACCCTCCCTATCCCACCCCTCTAGGTGGACACAAAGCACCAAGCTGATCTCCCTGTGCTATGCGGCTGCTTCCCACTAGCCATCCATTTTACATTTGCTAGTGTATATATGTCCATGCTACTCTCTCACTTCGTCCCAGCTTCCCCTTACTCCACTGTGTCCTCAAGTCCGTTCTCTACGTCTGCATCTTTATTCCTACCCTGCCACTAGGTTCATCAATACCGTTTTTTTAGATTCCATATATGTGCGTAAGCATCCGGTATTTGTTTTTCTCTTTCTGACTTACTTCACTCTGTACGACAGACTCTAGGTCCATCCACCTCATTACAAATAACTCAATTTCGTTCCTTTTATGACTGAGTAATATTCCATTGTATATATGTGCCACATCTTATTTATCCATTCATCTGTCGATGGACATTTAGGTTGCTTCCAAATAAGTCCTGACTATTGTAAATAGTGCTGCAATGAACATTGTGGTACATGTATCTTTTTGAATTACGGTTTTCTCAGGGTATATGCCCAGTAGTGAGATTGCTGGGTCATATGGTAGTTCTATTTTTGTTTTTTTAAGGAACCTCCATACTGTTCTCCATGGTGGCTGTATCAATTTACATTCCCACCAACAGTGCAGGAGGGTTCCCTTTTCTCCATACCGTCTCCAACATTTATTGTTTGTAGATTTTTTAATGATGGCCATTCTGACCGGTGTGAGGTGATACCTCATTGTTGTTTTGATTTGCATTTCTCTAATGATTAGTGATGTTGAGCATCTTTTCATGTGTTTGTTGGCAATCTGGATGTCTACTTTGGAGAAGTGTCTACTTAGGTCTTCCACCCTTTTTTCTTAAATTAATTAATTTATTATTTATTTATGGCTGTGTTGGGTCTTCCTTGCTGCGCACAGGCTTCCTCTAGCTGCAGCGAGCGGGGGCTACTCTTCGTGACGGTCCACGGGCTTCTCATTGCAGTGGTTTCTCTTTATTGCCGGCACGGGCTCTAGGCGCATGGGCTTCAGTAGTTGTGGCTTGTGGGCTCTAGAGCACAGGCTCAGTAGTCATGGCACATGGGCTTAGTTGCTCAGCAGCATGTGGGGTCTTCCCGGACCAGGGCTCCAACCCGTGTCCCCTGCATTGTCAGGCGGGTTCTTAACCACTGCACCATCAGGGAAGTCCCATTCTGCCCATTTTTGGATTGGGTTGTTTGCTTTTTTGATACTGAGCTGCATGAGCTGCTTGCAAATTTTGGAGATTAGTCCTTTGTCAGTTGCTTTGTTTGCAAATATTTTCTCCCATTCTGAGTGTTGTCTTTTCGTCTTGTTTATGGCTTCCTTTGCTGTGCAGAAGCTTTTAAGTTTCATTAGGTCCCATTTGTTCATTTTTTTTTTTATTTCCATTCCTCTAGGAGGTGGGTCAAAAAGGATCTTGCTGTGATTTATGTCATAGTGTTCTGCCTATGTTTTCCTCTAAGAGTTTTATAGTGTCTGGCCTTACATTTAGGTCTTGAATCCATTTTGAGTTTATTTTTGTGTATGGTGTAAGGAAGTGTTCTAATTTCATTCTTTTTCATGTAGCTGTCCAATTTTCCCAGCACCACTTATTGAAGAGGCTATCTTTTCTCCATTATATATTCTTGCCTCATTTGTCAAAGATAAGGTGACCATATGTGTGAGGGTTTATCTCTGGGCTTTCTATCCTGTTCCATTGATCTTATTTCTGTTTTTGTGCCAATACCATATTGTTTTGATTACTGTAGCTTTATAGTATAGTCTGAAGTCAGGGAGCCTAATTCCTTCAGCTCTGTTTTTCTTTCTCAAGATTGCTTTGGCTATTTGGGGTCTTTTGTGTTTCCATACAAATTGTAAAAAATTTTGTTCTAGTTCTGTGAAAAATGCCATTGGTAATTTGATAGGGATTGCATTGAATCTGTAGATTGCTTTGGGGAGTATAGTCGTTTTCACAATGTTGATTCTTCCAATCCAAGAACATGGTATATCTTTCCATCTGTTTGTATTGTCTTTGATTTCTTTCATCAGTGTCTTATAGTTTTCTGCATATAGGTCTTTTGCCTCCTTAGGTAGGTTTATTCCTAGGTATTTTATTCTTTTTGTTGCAGTGGTGAATGGGAGTGTTTCCTTAATTTCTCTTTCTGATTTTTTGTTGCTAGTGTATAGGAGTGCAAGAGATTTCTGTGCATTAATTTTGTATCCTGCAGCTTTACCAAATTCACTGATTTGCTCTAGTAGTTTTCTGGTGGCATCTTTAGGATTTTCTCTGTATAGTATCATGTCATCTTCAAACAGTGACAGCTTTACTTCTTCTTTTCCAATTTGAATTCCTTTTATTGCCTTTTCTTCTCTGACTGCCATGGCTAAAACTCCCAAAACTATAATAATAATAGTGAATAATAGTGGTGAGAGTGGGTACCCTTGTCTTGTTCCTGATCTTAGAAGAAATGCTTCCAGTTTTTCACCATTGAGAATGATGTTGGCTGTGAGTTTGTCACATATGGCTTTTATTTTCTTGAGGTAGGTTCCCTCTATGCCCACTTTTTCAAGCAGAGATTATGAACTTGGGCTACAGCAGGAACTCGCCATGCAAGTGTATCCTAGGTCACCTTAAGGTATCCATCCACCCACCAGGCTGCAAAGAGACCCTCAGTAGGTAAATAAAACAATATTTAAATGTGTGAAGTTCCTTTATTGGTCCCTTCTCTATTTGATAATATGGAGAGAATAAAATATTTCTCTATATCATTGGGTCATTGGTTTTCCCAAGCACTAAAAAAATGATAATAGGAACATTGTATTTGAGTCAATATTTATATAGTACTTAGAACAGGGTCTTATATGTAATAAATGCTTTATACATTTTCTATATTAAAAGCAATTGTAAAGAATTTAAACAATGGTGGATCATATTTTCAAATGGTTAAGGAAATTCAGGAACTTGCTTTGCTTTGGAAACAATTCTAATTAATTATTGATATTTTACATGTTCATAAGTTTACTGGTGATTTCTGTTTTTTCTCACTTGAGAGCTGAATGTGTGAGCTAGACTATTTCTCCCTGTAGGGCCTATTTTCTGCTATGAACTGAAAATTTATGTTTCTCTTTACCAAAATCTAAATTCAATACTATACCATCTATTGCACTTTGAAAGATGCAAACGCTGGAATTTCGTAACTATTCATGGAGAAATAAGGCAAAAGCGTTATCTGACAATTGAAGGTAGAAAGCAATTAAGGCAGCCATATAAAGTACAACTTGAAGTGGAAAATTATGGATTGCAAGCCTTTTCATGGAAATCTATGTGTTTTCTTGTCTAGACAAAACTGGCTCATTTCCCAAGCTTTGCAAAAGCTATCCATGAGCTCTCTGGGAAAAAACAAATAAATATTACGGTCTCTCCCACACTGTCAAGGAAAAGCCAATTCCGATTATTACAATTGATGGGTGAATCAATTTGGGGGAAAAACAAAATACACACACATACAAAACTTCCTGTTCCATTTTAGGTAACTAAAGTTAAACAGAATACATTTTAAAATTGTGGGCCAATGTAGAAATGTTATTCTTTTTTTCATTTATTGTGAGTTTTCATGTTTCATTGTTATTAGACGTGAGCAGTGATGTGACTCATGTACAACAGCAGGTACCGTGAACAAAGCACTAAGAATTTGGCTCTCAGATACTTCAGGTGATGTGAGCTGCAACAGATTGTTTTTGTGTGTGCATGTGTCTTTTTAAATATTTTCCGAGTAGACGAATTTTTTAAAAATTTTATTTATTTATTTTTGGCTGCGTTGGGTCTTCATTGCTGCGTGTGGGCTTTCTTTAGTTGCGGCGAGCGCGGGCTACTCTTCGTTGCGGTGCGCGGGCTTCTCATTGCGGTGGCTTCTCTTGTTGCTTCTCTTGTTGCAGAGCACGGACTCTAGGCAGGCTTCAGTAGTTGTGGCTCGCGGGCTCTAGAGCACAGGCTCAGTAGTTGTGGCTTGCAGGCTTAGTTGCTCTGCAGCATGTGCGATCTTCCCGGATCAGGGCTCAAACCCGTGTCACCTGCATTGCCAGGTGGATTCTTAACCAATGTGCCACCAGGGAAGTCCAACGAATATTTTTAAACTAAGTGTGTATGCTACCTCAGCCTAAATTAAGTGGAGGGCCAAAGATGAGATGTTGATGAAGGACAGAGATGTTCCAGCTCGTTCAGTCTGAACCATCTGGTTGCTCCAAGTACCAGGCAGTCCCCGACTTATGACTTTCCAGCGTTATGATGGTGTAAAAGTGATATGCAAATGTTGAACTTTGATTTTTCCCAGCCTGGCATGATGCGGTGCCATGCTCTCTCATGATGCTGGCTAGTGGCAATGAGCCAGCTGTCAGTCAACCACATGATCACGAGGGTAAACACTACCCAGACCACTATTCTCTTTTTCACTGTCAGTACAGTATTCAATACATTACATGAGATATTCAACACTTTATTATAAAATAGGCTTTGTGTGGGCTTCCCTGGTGGCACAGTGGTTGAGAGTCCGCCTGCCGATGCAGGGGACACGGGTTCGTGCCCCAGTCCGGGAAGATCCCACATGCCACGGAGCGACTGGACCTGTGAGCCATGGCCGCTGAGCCTGCGCGTCCGGAGCCTGTGCTCCGCAACGGGAGAGGCCACAACAGTGAGAGGCCCGCGTACCGAAAAGAAAAAAAAAAAAAAAAGGCTTTGTGTTAGATGATGTTGCCCAACTGTGTTCTCATGTAAGTGTTCTGAGCATGTTTAAGGTAGGCTTGGCTAGTTATGATGTGCGGTAGGGTAGGTGTATTAAATGCACTTTCAACTTAAGATATTTTCAACTTATGATGGGTTTATGCAGACGTAATTCCTTCATAATGGGAAGAAGATCTGGACTTCCTATAAATATTTCCAACTCCAAACAAAAGAAAACTGAAAGGGGTTTGTTGTAGGGCCAAGCAAAGAACATTTCCTTTTGCTCTTTAGGTAGACAGTTTCTTGGTGACCGAATCCAGTTGTGACTCCCGATTGACTTAGAGATGCAGGAGAACAGCTCCTGGACTCAAGGTGCTTGCGGTCCGGTGGGTGGAGAGACACTGTGTGAAAAGGGCCATGGTACAGCTACAATTCTGTGCAACAGTAAAAGTAGTTAAATAATTCAGCCTGGGTGGATCTGGAAAGGCTTGACAGAGAAGCTGACATCCTACTGGGAACTGGAGCAATGACTGGGAATCAACCAGTTAGTCTGGGGGAAAAGAACTTCTAGGCCAGGAGAGCAACATGAGCACGTGCTCTGAGATGTGAACTTGGGGGAAGCGTCTCCTACACACTGTAAAAAAGATTAGACTTTGTTACCTAGGTAGTGCCTAATGCAATGTCCGGCACATAACAATCATTCAGTTAAAAAGTATGGGAAGAAGTGTACTGGTTTTCAGGGCTACCGTTACAAAGTACACGAACCAGGTAACTTAACAGAATTTCTTGTTTCACAGTTCTGGAGGCTAGAAGTCCAAAATCAAGGTACTGGCAGGGACACGGAGAAGGATCCTTTCTTGCCTCTTTCAGCTCCTGGTGGCCCCAGATGTTCCTTGGTTTATGGCAGCATAACTCCAGTTTCTGCCTCGATCTTTATACTGCCATCTTACCTCTGTGTCTGTTTCTGTGTTTTCTCTCCCTGTGTCTCTGCTTTCTTTTCTTGTAAGGACACCAGTTATATCAGATTAGGAATCACCTTAATTGAGTATGACTGCATCTTAACTTGATTACGTCTTCAAAGACTCTTTTTCCATGTAAGGCCACATTCACAGGTAGCAGGGGTTAGGACTTCAGCATAATTTTGTAGGGGACCCAGTTCAAACCCCAACGAAAGGTATGAGCCATTCAAGGTTTTGTTGCAGGGGACTTGGACCATATTTTAGAAAATTGACTCTAAATGCAGTGCCAAGGCTATATTAGAGTGCTGGAGAATTGGAAGGAAGGCCAGAGTAGGGCTATCAGTCAAGGAGTTGTTGAGAGAAGACAGAGATGATGAAAACTTGAACTGAGGAGATAGCAGTGGAGACAGAGAAAGGGAGGGGAATCCTAGTTCCATAAACTAATCAAAGTGAGGGACTTGACAACTTGTTAGATATAGGTAGGATTCAAGGTGATTCCCAGGTTTCCAGCTTAGGAGGCAGACTTGACCAGCAGTAATACCTTAACACCAATACAGAAAGTAACAGGAAAAGGTGGTTTCCCAAAGGATACTGATGCATTCAGTCTTGTACATATTGTATTGGAGATACACTTGTGGGAAAGCGTTAGTATAGATAGCATTGTCCAGTAGAACTCTCTACAGTGACGGAATTGTACTGTATCGGTGCTATCTGGTACAACAGCCGCTGGCTACATGTGGCTAGTGAGTCCTGAAATGTGCACACAAGGAGCTGAATTTTTAGGTTAATTTTAATAAATTGAATTTCTAGTAGCCTTAGATGGCTAGTGGCTACCATAGTAGGCAGCACTGTTCTAGCAGGTATTTGGCTATATGTATTTAATGTTTGGGCGAGATAGGCAGAAAGAGCATGGTCTAGACTGGAACTTGAGTTTCAGGAGTCATTCACTTAGAGGCACTTGCTGAAGCCTTGTGAGCGCATGAGCCCATGGTGAGGAGGGGGGCAGATGCTAACAGAAGAATTAACGATGAATCTCTGTGGAAACACTGGTGTATAAGTGGTGCACCACGGAAGAGGGTGAGAAAACAGCTCCTGAGAAGGAGAAAGGAAAAGCAGAAGAGAGAAAGGTGCTGCAAAACCAGGAGAGAAATTTCAAGGAGAGAGCAGTCCACCGTGACATAAAAAAAAAAAAATTATAATAAACTATGAGAAAAGACTTTCACCATTACAGTATTCTTTTGCCAGTAAATGCAGTGGTCATATTTTGTTCACCGAAAGTACATTGTGCTCTAACCATGGATTTTTATCTATATTCTATTTATCTTTATTCTCCCCCTATCACCCCCCATTGACGTGAAAGACATTTCAAAGGTTTGTGGCAGCAACAATAAGAAATTTATGAAGGTGGGACTATACATGAAATCTAGTGGGGCAGGAGAAGATGGCCAGGAGACTGCTCACTGGAAATCCAGAAGAGTATGCCCCTAAAAACTGAGCCCCATAGCAGGAGAGCCCAGAAATTCTTTCCCATGAGGTCCTCAGTAGAGATTTATAATTTTTGTCAAACACTTCTACAGATAGCAATATCTTAACCTTTCATGGACTCCACCTAACTACTCTGTAAAGTGGGTGGAATTATTTCCAGTTTACGAAAGAGGAGGTTGGTGGCCCCTGGAGTTTCAGCATCTTGTCTCACATGATGCAAGTTGCACATAGTAATGCAGAGGCAGGAATCCAAGTTCATCCGTCTTCAATGCTCTTTTCACCTTAACAGTGTTTCCTAAACTTGAGACATTTACAAATGCCGTCATGATCTTTGCCATATCTCTTCACACCTGTACTATTAAATACTATCACTTAATATTTTTAAAAGTAAACTTAAGTTATTTAAAAGCCAGATATTCATAACCTTACTTGAAAGACCAGTATCGTTTGTCATAATTAAATGATTTTTAAATAAGAGTAAATTATAAAGAATCATTTTTACAAAACATTAAAATGTTATTAAATGCTAGCTAAATAACTGCTGCCTGTCAAAGACTTTGAATCTGAACCTTTCTTTTTATTACAAAGGAAGATGAACAAATGGTTAAAGTGGTTCTAAAAACATGCTCTACCCAAAGGAGAATATCTCCTCACCTTTTGAAAAGGGTTGCGTCTAATAGCAGTGGTACTCAGGGATAAAACATCCTGCTTTCCATTAAAGAATAAATAGCGTAAGGTCATCTCCCTTTGCCATTTTACAGACTTTTTAAAAAGTACTAGGAAGTTATCATTTCAACACAAAGTAAAGCCATAAGGAGGCTGTGAATTATAATCCAGGACTCTTACATAGTTTCTGAGGCCACTTGATACTTCCTCGGGAATAAATTGTCTAAAAGATCCTTTCTAGATACTCTGCGTTGCAGACAAAATGATCCTGCACTATAGATTCCCAAGGTGCCATTCTGTACATTTCATTGATTATATAATATTATGGCTTTTAGGGCAACGTGGGTTAAACGCTTCCTTAGCAGTGTGACTGTTCTCTTTTAGAGGAGCTAAAGGACAAAACAGACTCCACACTCAAATCAGTTTAGAGTCAAAAACTGGATAAATTGAGGAATTGGTGTTAAGCATAAAAATAGAGCCAGGCGTTGGACTAGACTATATCCCCTGATATGAGAGGACCCTCACGCCCTCGTCAAGATTTCAGGGACCAATCACCATACCTCTACCTTTATAGGACTGATCCAGGTGACTGACAAAGCAGGGTTTTTATTCTTGGGCAGAAGTCTTAGCCATAATCTGATCCTGGGGGGTGCCACCTTCTGAAGGACATTCCCAACAAGAACCCTTGAGTCCTAAAGGTAACCCCTCCCAGGTAAAATGCAGGATTAACCTTGTCTGTATAAATTTCCACTTTATAGCAACCAATACCTCAAATAAGTTCTAGGGTGTGTCTTTGATGTGAACCACATTAAAAGAAAATATTTTGAAATAAAACAAGAAGAGAAAGATCTCTTAGATTGTATTTTTTTTTTACTAGCTAGGTTTTATGGATCTATTTTTTTAAGCTTGAGTTTAAGCTAAGAAAAGAAACTTTGCTTTTTATGGCAAGAGTTCTTGAGTAGAAAGGCAGCTTACAATGGAAAGCATCTTGCACAAAAGTTTTGGTAAGCAGAGGGGGAAAATGCAGAGTTGCTTTGTAAATTTTGACATTGAAAGGCCAATGCAATGTAAATATGACTTCCTAGAGTGTAAACAGCAGTGGTTTGAAAATAAAAACTTGTACAAAACGGGCAGCTATCTAGTTAGAAGAAAATGTATCTAATAAGCAGGTATGCGTGAGATGCCTTGCATATTTTTGATACTGTACTATAATTACTGAAGAGGTAAAATTTCCAGGACTTTTGAAACCATGAGAATAAAAGGTCATAGGGTTTTCCCTCCAGAAAAAGACAGCTATACTTTTTGGTATTCTTTACATATTTAATTTAACAGCGTAAAGCACATCCTTCGCACATAATTCACATACTTGGAAGTGTTTTGAAGTTATTCATGGAGCCATGAGTTCTTAAACTTTAAAGTATCCACTGTCTCTTATTTTAGAAAACAGATGAAAATATCAGTATAAAAAAGTATAATTCTATTCATTTCATTTACGATCTCCATTGTATGAAATAAAAATTAGCCTCATGTTGAGGAAATCCAAAAGTTTACCAAAAATATTCTTTAATTCAAATGTTTTCCACTACTAGGAGATTTTATATTCACTGTCCTTACCTTGGACTCCTGAAAACTGACTATGTTTTCAGACTTAGACGTACTTTTCTACCCTTTTCCATCCTGGATTTTGTGTGATTCAGGCACATTCTCAACAGAGAGTCTTTTTTTCTCTCTCCCTAAAGGCTACAAGCAATTGGAAAGGGCAGAGTCTTTGCTGTGGATGTACTTGAATGGGGCTGCAGTGCAGAAAGGAGGTGGGTCGGGAACATTTGCTTTATAATCTACTCAAGTGCAAAAACTCCTGCTTTCCAGACCACACTGGGCACTCAGGCAACAGTAAGCATGTGTGTTAAATGATCCAGCGAATAAATGAATCGTCACTTTCTTTTCTGCCTATAAATCTGTAATCCAAGAATCTGCAGCAGCGCAACCTACTGAATTTTCATACCCAGTGTCTGTCCCTGTGTATGTATTCCTTGCAGTTTATTCTGTATCTTTTCCTGCAGACATCAGTGGTGTGTGTTTTTATGTTCTTTTTCGGTTTGGGGGATATATCCAGCTTCCCGATATCATTAAGAGACACAGGCCACAAAATACATGTACTATTGCAAAAAACGGTTTGTTCACTTCTCCTTGAATTCTCCCATTCTGCTTTCATGACATTCACATGTGTTCATCTCTATCTTTCTTAGAGTCTTACACATTCATAACTGACAACCTCTTTCCCAATTCCATTTTTTTTTTTTTTTTTTTTTCGGTACGCGGGCCTCTCACTGTTGTGGCCTCTCCCGTTGCGGAGCACAGGCTCCGGACGCGCAGGCTCAGCGGCCATGGCTCACGGGCCCAGCCGCTCCGCGGCATGTGGGATCCTCCCAGACCGGGGCACGAACCCGCGTCCCCTGCATCGGCAGGCGGACTCTCAACCACTGCGCCACCAGGGAAGCCCTCCAATTCCATTTTTATATGTGAAATTAACCAAACATGTCCTTTTTTGCAGATTTTATCATTTTTCCTTTTATAGCTTTGTCTCTTTGTCCATCCGTCCATTCACTGATCCATCCTACAACGACGTAATTCATTGAGTGTACCTTTAACTGATTCCGTTACCAATTCATGTATTTATTTTTGAAAAAGGTTTGCTCATAGATTGTCTGCAGAGTAGACAGCAGTCTTGGTAAATTTCGAAAGCCACCTACCTTGTACATTCTGGAAATTTTTCATATGTGATGAAGATGTATTTGTCTCCTAAGAGTCTGGGCATTCCTTGTCCTGATATTTCAGGGGACATTTGATCTTCAAAGGAGTGATCCAAGCGGCTTTTGCATACCCCCCTTCCAATGATTCTTGCCAAGAACGCTGTGGGTGGTATCTGCGCCTCATGGCCATGTGGATACCATAGAAGCAGCAGGGAAGAAGGGCTTTTAAACCAGCTACTCTGTGCCATTTCGTGATCCCCATTTCCAGTTATCAAAAGGACTTCTCAGAATTTAAGGACACTTAATGCAAGCATCAGTAGATTTGATTCTTGATAGAAGCTTTTGGAGATGTATATTTCACTTGGTACTTTCTGCCAGTGCTATTTTCCCTGCTCAAAATAATGCCTGGGGGCTTCCCTGGTGGCGCAGTGGTTGAGAGTCCGCCTGCCGATACAGGGGACATGGGTTCGTGCCCCGGTCCGGGAGGATCCCACATGCCGCGGAGCGGCTGGGCCCGTGAGCCGTGGCCGCTGAGCCTGCGCGTCCGGAGCCTGTGCTCCGCAGCGGGAGAGGCCGCGGCAGTGAGAGGCCCGCATGCCGCAAAAAAAAAAAAAAAAAAAAGTAGTGATAATATCCTCTCAGTTATTGTTATACTGTGTTATCTCCCAATGGGTATTACCCTACTGCTAAGATAAACAGGTTGAGTTTGCCCTTAAGACATCAGATAGGTAGAAATTCACTTGGAATAGGTATTCAGATATGAAAATATGTTCATTCCTACAAAATATTCTAAAGTCATATTCTAAGTTCATATAAAGTCACTTTCTTTCTGCTTCTGTTTGTCTTGCAATGTCACAAGGCCAGGAGGAGGGTTCCAGGTTTCTTCTAACTCTATCGTCTTAATATTTGTCTTTGATCCTTTCCTCTCTGTGTGTGTGTCCAGGTATCAGGGCATCAGCATCCTTGTTTCTAAGCTCTATCAGAAAAATTAGCAGCTGTTGCCAATGTCCATTTAGCTGCCAGTCCTCTGAAAAGGACATAGGAGAGAAAACAATGTACAAAGAGAGCACTAGGTCCTTCTGCAGTGCCATGGGCACATGGAATACATGACTTGGTAGCGGAAATGGTCCTTGTTTTGAATTTGAAGCCATACTACTTTTTCCTGGCACATAGACATTGATACTCTAGGACTCTTGATAGTTCTATATGGAAAAAGTACTTCCTGTTTATATAAGTCATCGCTTGTGGCAATAAACGGCTCCAAGTATCAAAGGGTAAAAGAAACTGTGTGGCAAGCTATAAATATTTTTTCCATAATAGCGCTTATTTCCAAATTAAAAATATGTGCTTACGTGTATATGTGTGCATGTATTCTGCGAAAAAAATATATTTACGTATTTCTATTTCCCCAAATATATATGTTTCTGGATATAAAATATCAAGAAAAGATACTTTGTGACAACATCTAGATATAAATATCTCCAGGTGTTATTTGTGTTAGTCTGTTCAGGCTACTATTGTAGAAAGGCACTGGGTGACTTATAAACAACAAAAATGTATTTCTCACAGTTCTGGAGGCTGCACGTCCAAGAGGCTGCTGGCAGACTCAGTGTTTGGTGAGGGCCCACTTCCTCGTAGATATCTGCCTTCTCACTGTCACCTCACACGGCAGAAGTAAGAGCTAGCTAGCTCTGTGAGGTCTCTTTTATAAAGGCACTAATCCCATTCATGAGGGTTCTCCTCTCATGACTTAATCACCTCCCAAAGACCCCACCCCTAGGACCATCAACTTGGGGGTTAAGATTCACTCAGCATGATTTTGAGAGGGCTAGAAACGTTCAGACCATAGCATTACTTATCATTCTTCATTATTTTTATAATTATCGGGTGCTATTTATTCAATTATGACAAACTGTATCCTTGCAAAAATTCTCAGAGGGTTTTTGACCTACTGTAGAATAAATAGGAAAAACTCAGAGAAACCTGGGTGTATGCTCTGGAAAAAGACACATCCAGGTGTCCTGGCCGAAATCCCCCAGACTCCCCTACTCTACTTCCACCTTGGGGAGCAGTGCAGAGCCATCATGAATTACTGATGAGAATCCTGTTGCCAAGCACTAGAGAGGAGAGCCATTACCGTGCTCCTGAGTCTCCCAGGGCAGAATTTTCCCGACGGAGGTACCAGACTGCCATCTTTTTCTGAGTGTGAATTCCCTTAATACCAGGGCATGATTATTGGCAAAGAAAAGAAAGAAAAAACTAAAAGCGTTACTAAATGCACAGCAGTGCTAGGCAATCTGGATGCATTCCTATAATCCAGTGCTGGGAGTATGAAAGAGAGACGAAAAGTGAACCCGTTATAGATGCAGGTTTTAGGAATCCACTCCACCTCCACCGTAAGTATAGTTCATTCCTCGGGGGCCTAAATCAAGCCGTGCAGGTCTCCACAGAACAATTAAGTGTCTTCTCTTTCAAGACGAACAGAATGTAGGCAGGCAGGAGAGAGATTTCAGAGCCCTCACAGCTGCTAAAATGTCAGAGCTGAAAGCCTAAGATTGCCCCTCCTTCCTGGTCCAAAAGAAGTTGTTCAACTGCCTAAGAAAAATGGTAACTTCAGAGGCAATTCTTGGAGTTCATGTCATGATGGTTAGTACCGTGGTAGCTTGGATAGCAGTTCTGAAATCCCTAATTGGTTTACACTTAAGCTTTTCCTTAAAGATTTACTGTTTATTGTAGCTGATTACAAAAGAGAGAAGTACATATTTCTTTTCTTATGAATGACTTAAAATGCAGTATGTATACCACCTGGGATAGAAAAGTACATGCCAAGCTAGGTATTAATCCTTTTTAAACATATAAATATTTCCTTTCCATTCAAGACATTTATGTGCACCTACTATGTACCATAAACCTACGTCAGGGGCTGCCAGGACACAATAAGAAAAGGATTTAATCCTGTCTCAAAGGAGTTTTTAGTGTAATAGAAGACATATCTGTCGTCTGTTGCCGCAGCAATACTGTGGTACAAATCATCCCAAAACTCAGTATTCTAGCTCCCACGTCTGTGGTTCATCTGGGCATCCATTGACTCCAGCCAGGCTTGGTTGAGCTTGGCCCTGAGCTGCAGGTTGGGGCCAGTTCTGTCTGCTCATCTGATGAGATGATGGGCCTCTCGTCATCCTAAGATCAGTAGACCAGTCAAGCATGTTCTTCCCATGGTGATGACAGAAGCAGGTGGGCAAGCCCAACCACACAACCGGCTGTGGACAAATCACATCCCCTAATATTCACTAGCCAAAGCAAGTCACATGGCCAAAGCCAACATCACTGGACCGAAGAAATATACTCTGCCTAGGAAGACTGCAAAGATACGCGACAAAGGCTATGGGGATATAGGGAGAAATGCAAAAGTGAGAAAAATAATACAATGAGCCACATTAGGGAAAGATAAATTCACACATGCCTGTATAACAAAGGATGGGAATTTCCAAAGGGAAGGGATTAATTATACCTCAAAGACACTAAGGAAGTATTCTTAGTGGAGGTGACATTTGCACTCAGTCACAAAAGGTGTTTGCATTTCAAAAGGCAGACAAGGTGTATGTATAGGTGTGTCGGGGAGGGGGAGAGGGGTGGACAGATAATAATTTAAGGATGCTCCAGGAGCAATAATGGTGGACATGTGTAGGACAGTCTCAGTGTTAGGTTACAGAGAAGTAAATTCAAAAGAAATCATAGAAATAGAAAAAGTATATCAATAAGAAAACTACAAGTAGACAGCAGAGATGTCCTGTGTCAGAAGTTCTTGTGTTATATGTTATTGCCAGAAGTTCTTTGAAAAGACAAGTGTTTGAAAATTTTGAAGGTACGAAATGTGAAAAAGCACACAAGGATAGAATTTTTGTTTAAGTCTTTAGAGCTATAATTAGAGCTGGAAATGACTTAGAAATTATCTAGATCAACTCACTTATTTCACAGATAAAGAAATGTGTATTTTGGAGGTAAATTCATTCTCTCTATCTCTCTCTCTCTCTCTCTCTCTCTATATATATATATATATATATGTATATATACATATATATGTATATTCACACATCTGTATGAAATATATAAACATATTTACAAAGAGAATAAATGTCTTCCTAAATAAATCTATCCATCTAAATATGTAAAATATATATTATATAAATATATTTATATAGCACGAGAATAAATTCTTCCATATATATGTATATATGTCTCTCAAGGTTGGGAGAGGGGCAGCTATGAAATGAGCAGACTTCTTAAAGCAGTATTCTAAAGAACTCTCAATCCCTCATAAACAAAAACCACTTGCATCTTCATCAAGTGATCTTTCTGGTTCTGAGGAACAGAATATGAGTCACATTATTCAAATGCAAAGGGGGGAATGATTAATAAGAAGGAAAAATAAGTATTGCCACAGATATTCAAGGCCTGGAAATACCATCTGAAGTGCTAGATCTAATGGAGGAAGGAAGCAGGGGCTCCCCAGAACTCAGACCGCAGAGTTTGGGGTATGGTTATCAAAAGATGGGGGACTGAACCCCAGGGGGCAGGTGAGGGCAGAGACAGCAAATGTTCTCTATACCCACTGGCCAGTCTTCCCCTCTTGGGAAACACATTCCCCTCATTCGTAAATGAAGTGTAACCATCTGCCTAACTAAAGCATAATTAGAAAAGTAAATCAGTTTGTGTTCATAACGTATGAGCTTCCTTCCCAGTATAGAAATAATGAAACTTTGAAGTTGTGCCCTTTAGATAATCGCCATTAACGTGGATCAAAGGTCAGCAAACTACAGCCCTTGTGCCCTTTAGATAATCGCCATTAACGTAGATCAAAGGTCAGCAGACTCTAGCCCTTGGACCAAATCAGCTGACCTGTTCTTACAGGACAAATTTTATGGAAAAATAGCGGCGACTGCTTGTTTACGAATTGTTTATGGCGGCTTTTGCACTAAAACGGCAGGGCTGGATAATTGCAACAGAGACAGAACCCATGTGGCCTGCAGTGCCTCAGCTATTTCTTATCTGGCCTTTCACAGATAGTTTGCCCACCCCTGATGTAGATATTGGAGGATTAGCCCTTTTCTGGAATGGGTGAAACGTGCATGTGCTTCCACTTCCGGTGATGGATTCAGCAGGGGTCGGCCCAGGAAGGATGTCAGTGGCCTGAGTGTCACCTCCCTTGCCTCCTTCCCAGGGCTCCGCTCTGGCCATCCTTAACCCTTTGCTCTATCTATGTCCTTTGCCAGACTCCGACCTGAGCATGCGCACACTGAGCACGCCCAGCCCAGCCCTGATATGTCCACCCAACCTGCCGGGATTTCAGAATGGAAGGGGCTCGTCCACCTCCTCGTCCTCCGTCACCGGGGAGACGGTGGCCATGGTCCACTCCCCGCCCCCGACCCGTCTCACCCACCCGCTCATCCGGCTCGCCTCCCGGCCCCCGAAGGAGCAGGCCAGCATCGAACGGCTCCCGGACCACGCCATGGTGCAGATCTTCTCCTTCCTGCCCACCAACCAGCTGTGCCGCTGCGCCCGCGTGTGCCGCCGCTGGTACAACCTGGCCTGGGACCCGCGCCTCTGGAGGACTATCCGCCTGACGGGCGAGACCGTCAACGTGGACCGCGCCCTCAAGGTGCTGACCCGCAGGCTCTGTCAGGACACACCCAACGTCTGTCTCATGCTGGAAACCGTAAGTGTCAGTGGCTGCAGGCGGCTCACGGACCGAGGTCTTTACACCATTGCCCAGCGCTGCCCGGAGCTCCGGCGGCTGGAAGTCTCGGGCTGCTACAATATCTCCAACGAGGCAGTCTTCGATGTGGTGTCTCTCTGTCCCAATCTGGAGCATCTGGATGTGTCAGGTATGTGGCCACTGACCTGCCATCGGCAGGCCCTTCCCAGTGCACCATCCCGAACCCGTAAAGGACACTGCCACCTGGGAAGGGTCCCCCTTGTGATAGCCAGGGGTCAGGAGGTTGACTCTTCTTCCTGAAAGACTGTCTTTACGGAAGCATGACCCTGGGGGCCAGAGGTATGCCTTTCATCAAAGGATGTCAACTTCTTAGAGGAACTAGAGGCACCTTTTGTCCGGCAGTTCAAGTTGGGGTGACTTTTAAGCGTGTCTTTCCTCCCCATCGTTCTCAAAGTAATTTCAGAGCAACCGTAGATAATGGGAACTAAACATCTAATCACAGATAAATAGGAACCAACTCTAACTCAAACGGAGGTAGTTTAGAAAGTGCCCTGACATCCACTGGTTACTGTTTCATGGAGCCTGAGTGCTGTGTCTAAGCTGATTCTGTGTTGTGGCCTGTGATTGTGATTGTTCACCATTTTGCAGACATTGGGGAAAATCCATCATGGCCAAGCACCTCTTCCTATTTCACCCCTACTCTCCTCACCCTTGGGTTGATTTTGCACCTTTTCTCAAGCACAGTTCTCAATTAGTAGTGCAAGGTTAGGGCCCACCAGGGAGAGCCTTTTTAGTTCCTTTTAAAAATGAAGGAAATCCCAGCATGGCTGCTTTGCTTGAAGCCCTCTCTCAGGCAGGAAGAATTAAAACCCAGACTCATACTTAGGCGCCAGACAGACGTGGATCCAGCCGGACTAACAGCCTTTCTTTATCTCATCCACTGCTCAGTCAGAAGACGAACATTCGAGAGGCTGAAATGTGTAAGATGCATCAGGGAGTTAAAGAAATGAACAGCGTGAGCTGCAACCTCAGGGATTGTTGGGGAAGAGGGTCAAGAAGTAAAAACCACTGTGACGGGTGAATAAACAGAATTGGGGATTTGCAAGCATCTGAGGTAAATGATACCCTCCGGCAAAAGCTGAGGTAAAAGTCGCCTGAGCTCGCTCTCTCTTTTGAAAACCGACATCTGAAAATATTTCAGATGACAGTCAATTATTTCTCGCAGATTCTTTCCCTTGCTGGAAAGCAGCTCTTTGCCCCCCTCCTTCAGCTGGCTCCAGGACAAAGCCATAGAAACTGTATGTTCCGTTCGTCATGAGCAGCTGTTGGCATAAAGAAGCAGGAAACTAAAAGGTTTTCTTACATTTTCCCCCCAAGGATTTCTGGAAAAAGAAAGCATTGTGATGTGGTAGAAACTAGTTTCAGAACTCTGTGATTTGGGACAATTCACAGCTTTCTCTAGATGTGTTTCCTCTTCGTTTAAAAAAAAAGGGGGGACAGGGGGCTAAGGGATTGGATTCTTTAACAGGCTAAGATTCTGAAGCCTGTGGGCCTCTTTTATAAACACCTCATTTTCTCAGATTAGAAAATGACTCATTTTTGGAATCCTCATCTTAGTTAAAGGGGCAGCCCATGCACCCTCAGTACAGGCTGCAAGTAATTGTGTTCTGTCCTTGGAGTCCGTTTGAAATTCAGAAATGCAGAAACTACTTTGGCTATTTGAGAATGGAAATTTCTGGGCTTCGATCCTGCTTGGTCCCTTTGCTAACCATCATGGAAGCCTTGATGCCCTTCGTCTTTATCAACCTGCCCCGTTGCAGAACCTAAAATACTTATGTATCTTCCTCACATGTCTTCCGATGACACGCTGTGATCTGGGTATATAAAGACTGTGTGCACAGGGGAAGCTCTGACTCACCGAGAGCACATAACTGTAGATATTGGCAGGAGTGGTGATGGGTGTTTTCAGGTAGATGAACTTGAAGGACCCAACAAGCCATAGGGATGAATTTGTATCACCACCTCTGAACAGTGCCCTCCAGTTCTGAGGGAATCTAGAAATTGTGATTTCACCTATGCCTCGTTCCCTTTGGGTCTTACAGCTGGCCTCTGACAGTGACCACCTCCTCAATGGCAATAAACTTGACTTTGGAAGACTCATCGCTGGTCTAGAGCCTAATTCCCCCAGAGGACGTGAGACTGCCCCTCCCATCCCTAGCATGCCCACCTTGAAAGTTATCTTTTCAAGTCATTGAAAGTTACTAAAACTAGCTCTAGTGTTTTTTCATTAGCACTTATTACCTTTTATTAAAGTTTAGTCAGGGTTCTCCAGAGAAATAGAACCAATCATATATATATAAAGAGATTTATTAACAGGAATTGGCTCACACAATTATGGCATCTGAGAATTCCTACAGTTTACCCTCTGCAAGCTGGAGACCCAGGAAAACCAGTGATGCAGTTAGTCTGAGTCTAAAAGTCTGAGAACCAGGGTTGCTGATGGTGTAAGTCTCAGTCCGAAGGCAGGAAAAGACCACTGTGTTAGCTCAAACATTTAGGCAGAGGGAGAGTTCTCCATCCTCCACCTTTTGTTCTATTCGGACCCTCAACAGATTGGATGGTGTCCATCTGCACTGAGAAGGGCAGACTGCTTGACTGAGTTCCCTGGTTCAAATGTTAATCTTAACCAGAAACACGCTCACAGGCACACCAGAAATAAGGTTTAGCCAAATATCTTGGCATTTCGTCACCTAGCCAAGCTGACACATAAAATTAAATATCACGATTAATAACATCTTTAAACATCAATGGAATATATTAAGACTAACCAATTTTTTTATTTTTTTTTATTTTTTTTTTTTTTGCGGTACGCGGGCCTCCCACTGTCGCGGCCTCTCCCGTTGCGGAGCACAGGCTCCGGACGCGCAGGCTCAGCGGCCACGGCTCACGGGCCCAGCCACTCCGCGGCATGTGGGATCTTCCCAGACCGGGGCACGAACCCGCGTCCCCTGCATCGGCAGGCGGACTCCCAACCGCTGCGCCACCAGGGAAGCCCCTAACCAATTTTTAAAGTATACAATCTTGTGATTATTACAAGTGAAATGGCTTCAAAAGGGTCCCCTGTAATTGGAGATCTGGGAGTCCTCCTTACTATTCTTCCTAATCTTTTATATCAGACCAGTTGAATCCTGTCCCTGTGACTCTACTTCCCCAGAATCTCGAGTCCGTCCCCTCTCCCCTGCCTGCCAGCCTGGATGCGTGCTTCCCCCATCATTGTCCCTACACCCATCTCAGCCTCATCAACCCGCCCTCCACACAGCCAGCCTCCAAAGGGGTGTCTTCAGACTGCAAGTCTCACCATTCATTTTCCTACATAAAATCTCCAATTCCTCCTCACGACATACAGGAAAAAGTTCCTCAGCAGAGTATATATGGCCCTTTGTGAGCTGCCCTTTTCAAGTTCAAACCTCACGCCTTTCCTTTGTAACCTCAGTGCTCCCTTCTATAGAACCAGTTGCATTTCCCAAACACATCATGCCTGTGCACACTGTGATGTATGGGCACTCTCTGACCTGCGTGCCATTCCCTCCTCTGCCCCCTGCCTCTCCCCAACAGCCCTCTTAACAGATTTCTCATTGCTGGAGCCCCAGCGCAAGCATCCCTTAAGTAAAGCCTTCCCTGCCTGATGCCCGGTAAGCTGAAGGTTTCCTCCCAGGTGGCTACCTTTTGAGTATAAGCAGGTAGAGTGTTACTGGGTTTTGCAACTGTATACTTGGATATTTCCAGATTCCTTTCTCTCAATTCATTACAAGCTTTATATGGGCAAAAATGAGGCATATTTTATCTCTGCACTTTACGATATTGTAATGAAGTGAACAGAGGGGTGTCAAAGCCCTAAACAGTCATCTTGACCTCTGAAGCATTCAAACAAAGTTGTCATTGGTTAATACTCTGAACGAGCATTTAGGAAGCTGTGTGCAGTAAATAAAACTTCCTCATTGGGAGGATTAAATGAGTTAATTCATGATAAGTCCTCACATGTGTGTTCTGCTGAAAACTATGTAGTAAGCATTCAATAAATCATAACTGTTATCATCATTTTTGGATTGTCATTGTTATTAAGATGCTTGCAGGGCAGAGGTTGGTCTTCAATGACAGTAGTTGGTCTTCATCAGGCCTTTTATATCCCAGAGAAGTAGATATTATTACCCCAATAATGAGAGGAAGTGGTAATGAAGAGCATATTTGTGAAAGCTAAACCAAATCTGGAATTCATTGAAGATATCCCCAGATTTATTCAACCCATACTGTTCACTCTCTGTTGTGTAATATCCCTACTCCTTACCCTGAATGTTAAGGCAGGCCCCCAAGATCTGAGCCCAATGGACCATTCCCATCTTAGTTGCCATTAAATCCTATGTTCTAGCCTATCAACACTCCTCACTCCCCCTCTGCCTCTATGCTTTCTTGTCTCTCGAATTTGCTCATACTACTACCTTATACTACCTGGGCTCCATATCTGTGTATTAAAATTGTTTCTCTCTTCCAAGAATCCCCATATAGGTATCACCACTCCCAAGACTTCTGATGCCCCAGTGTCTAAATATTCACTTCATGCTGACACATCTACTGTAAATCCCTCATGCAATTCATCAGTTGCATGCTATATATACCATCCCTGCTATATTAGAAACCTTGGATCAGGAAACTTTTCCCTAGTCTGACTGTACAAGTCCTATAATCTCACTGAATCTGAGATGCCTCATCTTTAAAAACTGAAGTTTAAATTGAATGATTTCTCAGGTTCTCTCCATGTCTCTTATGTATGAATGCATCCACTAGCCACAGATATTACCTACTGAGCCATGAACCAGTTTATTTTCTTTCCAACCCAAACTTAGCAAATCTGTAAGAATTAAGGCTAAAGCTTAAATTTTAAATTATTGATCTAAAATGATACAAGCATATCAAAATAGTGTCTTTACCAAAACTGAGCTCAGCTAGTATTTCATTAAATTTGGGGCTTATTTTCAAAAACCAAGCATATATTGGTATTTCCCTGGACCAAATAGAGTATCCTCCCTGGAGTGCAGCAGATTTTACTAGGTTTTTTTTTTTTAATAGGAAACTGGAACTAAGAGTTTAGGAACAAAGGTTGTCATATCATCTTGAAAAACATCACAGATGGGCAACCACTACTGTGAACGTATAAATTCAGCATAAGCAGGATCACAGTCAGTATAAAAAAGAAATTCAAAATAAAGGAAGATTTCCAAGTTAACAGTTGAAGGGTACCAACCACGTTCTGCAAAACCACGGAGCCCACTGGAGTAGTGTGGGCAGCCTCGACAAGCTGCAGCTTTGTTCTCCAGTGTTGGAGTATATGCTTTGCTCCTTCCTGAAATTCTTTGACTTGGTAGCACATGGCTTCTGAACCTCGTTATTCCCATGACCTGAATTTTATACGAGTTTCCTGGGCAGCCTGCCAGGAGTGGGAGGAAAAGTCCCCGTTAGCACTGTCACGTGGTCGTTTAGAAGCCTTGGAGATGACGTCATCAACCAAGGCACAGAGCTGCCAGGGTTGAGGCACCTGTCTTTAGAGCTGCCAGAGGGATTTGGGGAAAGCAAAGAGAAAATGAAAAGTATATATGCAGTCTATGTAGCAGAATGAAATATATGTATACATATACATTTATTTATATAATGTGTATCAGCTATGGCTATTAATTATATTCATATACAAAAAATATACTGTACATATTTTAAAGAGCAATAACCAGTGAACTGAAATACACAGTTAAATGAGGGCTTCATATGTAACTATATATTCATTATATATTATATATATATTATATATGTAATATTCATTATATATAAAATATATAATATATAGTATAAATATATGCATATAAAATGCATATACAAACAGACATTCTTAGGGGAAGGGAGGTTGGAAACAATGTTTCGAGAGGCATCTAAAGATATCTTCCTCAGCACTAATTTCCTTATCTGTAAAATGGATTTTTTTAAGAATCAAGTGAGAAAATGTTTATAAAAGCACTTTGTAAACTTCATAATTCAACATAAATAAGAGGCATTATAATTAACTATAGAACAGATAATCAGTTTTTCGATGTAGGTATACATCAGCCACGGTCAACGTCCCGAGGACATTTAAATGTTGGAAGTTGGATTATCCCATCAGGTCTGCTTAGAAAAGACCGTACGCACTCTATAAATCATTCATTCATTCAACAGATGCTTAGTGAGCACCAGCTGTGAACCAGGTATGAGGGATACAACAGTGAACAGTGCAGAGTCCCTTTTCTTAGGAGCTCACATTCCAGAGTGAGGACAGCAAATACATAAGTGAATAAATAAATATATAGTGCCTCAAGGTGATAACAAGTGCTGAAAATAAATGGGGATACTACTTCATACAGGGTGAAGAAGGAAGAATTGTCCAGTAAAGGGACATTGCTCAGAGACCTAAGAAAGTGGAGGTGGCCCATGGCGCTATCCAGGGAAACCCTGTCCAGTGCACACATGCTGAGGCAGGGGGGCACCTGAGCCATCTGGGAACCAGCAAGGAGGCCAGTAGGGTTGGAAGAGGGGGTAAGAGATAAGGGCACAGGGGTGCAGGTCCTTGGAGGCCCCTTTCGATTTTACACGTGGTGTGAGATGGTACCATCTGAAGGCTTTGAGCATGATAGATGGAATTCTGTTTTCCAGAATCTCTCTGGCTGCTGTGAGGAGAATAGACCATACAGATTGTAAGGGCAGGGCAGGGAAACTGGTTGAGGGGCTAGAGGGATAATCCCGATGACACAATTGTTCTTCCTTGACCAAAGAGTGTTGAACTGAATCCCTAGACAGTCACCTTGTTAGACTAATAACTGTTGGTATATACATTTGCCGTAGTTTTCAGAGTACGTCCGTATCCATTAGCTCTCGTTGCATCCTCATTATACCCCGTGGAGGCATGCCAGCTACTCATCCTCATTTCAGAGGAGAGTCGTGAGACTCAGGAAAGTTAAGCCTCCTGCCTCAGGCCATAAAAAGTAGATCTGAACTGGTTTGTGATTCCCAAGCCAATGCTCTCTTTCTGCCACACCCAGGTCATGGCCAACCCTTCTATCTCATATCTCACTTCTTTGGACCAGACCATTGTAGGGTGAGAACTAACCTTTACTGAGCTTCCCGAACTTTCCAGGGCCAGGGCAGGATATTTACACACAGGGTCTCATTGCCTCTTCACAGCCACCTTGCAGGGAACGTGCTCATCCTTATTTTAAGACAAAGGAAGTACCGAGAAGGATTGATTTGCCCAACGTCAGGCAACTAGTGATGGATCTGGAATTGGAACCGTTATCTTTCTGATTCTAGAGCCCCAAAGCCTCTTAAACCCAAAGTCGTTAAGGGATGAAATGAACATGGAAAGCCCATTCTTGGCGTTCCTCCTCCGTAGGGGCTGGGAAGGGAAGGGGTAACCTCAGGACCTGAATCCAGAGAGGGCTAGCAATCCGTAAAGGAGTCCCGCAACTGCACCCGCACCCCCCCCCCCATTCTCGGAGGTCGCTCTGAGCGTGTGTTCTGTCTCTTCGTGTAGGGTGCTCCAAAGTGACCTGCATCAGCTTGACCCGGGAGGCCTCCATTAAACTGTCCCCCTTGCATGGCAAACAGATCTCCATCCGCTACCTGGACATGACGGACTGCTTCGTGCTGGAGGACGAAGGCCTGCACACCATCGCGGCGCACTGCACGCAGCTGACCCACCTGTACCTGCGCCGCTGCGTCCGCCTCACGGACGAGGGCCTCCGCTACCTGATGATCTACTGCGCTTCCATCAAGGAGCTGAGCGTGAGCGACTGCCGCTTCGTCAGCGACTTCGGCCTGCGAGAGATCGCCAAGCTGGAGTCCCGCCTGCGGTACCTCAGCATCGCCCACTGCGGCCGCGTCACCGACGTGGGCATCCGCTACGTGGCCAAGTACTGCGGCAAGCTGCGCTACCTCAATGCGAGGGGCTGCGAGGGCATCACGGACCACGGCGTGGAGTACCTCGCCAAGAACTGCGCGAAACTCAAGTCTCTGGACATCGGCAAATGCCCTCTGGTCTCCGACACGGGCCTGGAGTGCCTGGCCCTGAACTGCTTCAATCTCAAGCGGCTCAGCCTCAAGTCCTGCGAGAGCATCACGGGCCAGGGCTTGCAGATCGTGGCGGCCAACTGCTTCGACCTGCAGATGCTGAACGTGCAGGATTGCGAGGTGTCCGTGGAGGCCCTGCGCTTCGTGAAACGCCACTGCAAGCGCTGCGTCATCGAGCACACCAACCCTGCCTTCTTCTGAAGGGACAGCTTCCAGCCGTCGCTGTCTTCATACAGACATGAACGAAACAAAATGTTTTTTCAAAGCAGCGTATGAAAGCGCCGACACCCACTCGTAACAGCTCTTTCTTCCAGGAATGTTCTTAGGAATCTGGCTTTTCTTTTTCCTTATTTCTCGTGGGCAACAGAGGTCCAGGAAAGGAGGCTGGGGGGCACATTTCTATCGCAGCCAATGGTTTCTTGGGGGGTCAGGTCATTTGTAGGCAGTTTCTCGTCTCAGAAGGCTGTACCTCAGAAAGCGGATTGCAGTGTGTTGAGGAACGCGCCTTTTTCTCTCTGTCTCCTTCCTCCTGGCCACAGCCCCGAGGTCTACACCCTGGTCCCTCCTACCCCACTGCTCCCTCTCCTACACTGACAGCAAATTATCAGAATAATAATGCTCTCCAGACCGCCTCCTCTTTCAACTTCTTGATTGGCCTAAAGCACATTTTTCAGCCCCACACCCAAGCAAATTCTTGTTAGATAAACGTCACAGCACCTGGTATATATGAAGCGCTTCTAAACCTTTTTAAAGAATCATTGGTGGCAGGCAGCACGGTGGAGGAAGAGACCTGCGTTGTTCCCCCACCTCCCAGCTCTGCCACTTATGAGCTGTGTGACCTTGGGCAAGGCACTTGACCTCTCTGGGCTTCGGCTTCCAGCACCGAATGAGAGGCCATTCTCTGATCTGATCGAGGATTAGCTTCATGCCCATTTTAGAGCTGAGGGAATAGAGACAGCAGTAAACACAGGACACCTCTACCTCTTCCAAGGGTGTTGATTCTGTGAATGCTTTCAGGAGGCACGCCACCACCGGTGTCCTGTATGTCCTTCACTCCGATCTGAGTATCACTCACAGCCTGTTTGTTTTGGTGAGCGAGTCTCTTGGTCATCTTCTCCTGCCCAGCTAGATGGATGGTTTCCGTACACAGATGCTTTCGGCATCACTCCGCTCCACACCATTGTATGGAGGCCATGGGATTCCTAATCACAGCAAAACCCACATCCCCCAGTCAGGTTGATCTTTCTGAGTGGTTTCAAGTAGGAGGAAAGGCACTCATAATTTTTAATTAACAAGGGAGGCCCAAGAGAACACATGTCCTCTAGGGTTTTTCAAATCCCTCTCACTGCACACGTGGCATGCATGCACACATCTGCCCTGCAGCTGGGAGGAACAGACGCCTCAGTTCTTTGTCATTCAGATCACATTTCTACTTTTCTCATCTATTTGTTTCCTTGTGCATCCAGACTTCATCGCATGAAGCCTGTTGGGGTTAAGTCCTAAGTGTTTAATCTTGCAGATTGCCACCTTGTGTGCCTTCCCCTGTGACTGTTTGCATGTCCTCCGTCCAAGATGCAGAGCAGACTTCCAGGTAGTTTAAATCCTGTCCACTCAAAAGTGCCACATAAACGGAAGAAGGAACAGAATGGTAAGACTTAGGCGCTGGTCCACCAACCAGACCCTTGGAATACAACGTTAAAGTCATTGCCAAGTATGCATTTTAAATGGTCCTATTTGGATAGAAATCCATTTGCTATCCTCATTCATGTGAAGTCAGGATGCCAGAAATTCCACTGCTTGTTTTCATGAAATTTAATTGCTTTTTGTTAATAAACCCATGACCTCTCTTAAATTATTCTTTGGCAACAGCCCTCCTCCGTCACTGTTCAAACAGTTCATCCATTTCTTTCTCAAAGAATCCACCACCCAAACCCAGAACCTCTGCGTCTGCAAGTCAAGCATGTGGAATGGGTTTCAGATCGAGCCTACGCCCCACTTGACAGCTGCACTCGTGCGTGGCTTTGTCCTACGTTGAGAAGCAGGAGGTAGGGTATGAAATATGACCTCCTCTCCAATCAACACCGCCAGCAGCTTAGAGGCGTGCTCAAGGCTGTGTGCCATGGGGGAAAAGGAGTTGTTTGGCTGGGGATAATATCTAGTGATGGTCACAAGGTTTAGAACCGTGAAAGGGGTTGAAGGTAGCATTCCCTGCTGTATGACTTGTGACCCTGTCTAAAGCTTCAGAATTTGAGAGTCACAAAGGATTGTGCCTAACCCTTGGCACTGGCATCTTCCAAGTGAGCTGCTTTAATTCTCCCGGAATGACAGGAGAGGTCCAAAATGGCTCCCAGAACCAGAGAAGGGGCATCCCATTCCAAATACCTTTATCACCACCACCTGACCACAGCACCTAAACGTCTTCCAAACATGAGACAAAGCCGACTTTCACACCGATTGCCCAGCATGGACTGTCCTTCCCAGTTTCTCCCTTTTCCCCAGTCTTCTCTTCACCCATTCTGCTTCCCCTTGTTGTAGGTACCTATGACACAGGTTCCTGGGGTAACAGCTCAGCAGATTTTTAGAGACCAAGCAAAAAGCCTCACTAGGAAATTGATCTGTTTTTAAACATTGCTTCCTTCCTGCCTTTGCAAAATTGAATGCTCGTTGTTGTTGTTGTTGTTTAATTCTAATGTTCAAATCACTGCGTGCTGTATGACTCTAAAAAGCCTTAATTTACTACCACCAAGAAATAAAGCAATATGTTCGTAATTGGGTCAAGCCTCATTTAATACCCTGGCCAAAGGAGCCTGGTGTTCAGATGGTGACAATCAAGAGTGAGGGAGAGACTTGCCTCATGTCCAAGTAGAGAGCAGGTCGGGTCACTGAATTTGTCGTCCCTTTAAAGTTGCACCCATGGTTTTGTCATTCCCCTTAGTTCACTGTCTTTCGCTGAAACTTAGCAGGTAAGTGAAAAATCATTACCTTCACAGTTTAATTTAGGTCTTCAATTCCGTAACCAACCCTTTGGAGTCAGGTGTGTTTCGGAATTTATAATTTTTCACATTTTAGGAAGTTATCTATGGAGTATATTGTAACACCCTGGTAGAATCTTGGGCAGCACTCTTTTTTGTGTGTGTGTGGTACGCGGGCCTCTCACTGTTGTGGCCTCTCCCGTTGCGGAGCACAGCCTCCGGACGCGCAGGCTCAGTGGCCATGGCTCACGGGCCCAGCCGCTCCGCGGCACGTGGGATCTTCCCAGACCGGGGCACGAACCCGCGTTCACCTGCATCGGCAGGCGGACTCTCAACCACTGCGCCACCAGGGAAGCCCAGCATTCTTAATAAATGTGTTACTATTTCTACAGCAGTGGATGTAAATAGTCAACTACATAAGATTATTAGAGGCTATAAATAGCCTTGTATCCGTTCAGGTCAGGTTTTGTCACCAAATTAAGTGGTGCAAAAGCATAATGAAGAAAGCTATTTTAGCAGAGCTTTCTAGATTTGAGAATTATAAATAAGTAACTGTGGCCCTGAATATACTTCCCCTGGCACTGGTTACAAACACTGGAGAAATTTTCAAACTTACGTTGACCATTGGTTGTTACAAATTTTTAAAAAAGTCTTAGAGCGTTACGACCTGGGAGAAGAATATGGCAACTTGATCTAAAAGGAAAAATTATCAGTCAGTTGGAAAAAGAGAAATGCCAAATATCTCTTCACCCAAACCTTCAGATCTGAGAAATCAACATGGCAGAAAGTAAGTACTGATTGATGAATGACAGACTCCATCTTTAGCAAGTAAAAAGGTTTTGAGATATCGATTTTAAATGTAGCTGTCTTCAACCTTCTTCTCACCCTATGTGAGCTGCTTAATGACTCTCACGGAAACCAATGGGACTATTAACTGCTTTGGAACCTTAACTCGAAGGTAGACAGACCCATGCAATTCTTGTCCAGATCTCAGAATAAGGTTAGCAGTCAATAAAATGCATTTGCCCTGGAGGTCCATGATTTCTTATATTGACATTTGTTGAGAAGTAGAAAAAAGGCTTCAAGAAGTTTGACATCCAAGAGCACGCAACATGAAACCAAAAAGACCGAGTATTTTTAAGGGAAAAATAATGCAGTAAAATTGCCTACTGTGTCTAAATTTCCACAGAAAAGTCACCAAAAGTAGTGCATTTGTTCAATAGCCGGCAATCATGATTAGTTCAGGGAGAAGTTAATAGACGGTAGAAGAGGGAGAGAGACTCTTCAGGGACTAGGTAAATATTGCGTGAAAACGTTCACACAGACAGTCTGTGAAACAAAATTGGTTTTTATCTTGCACGCCCTTGGTCAAATGGTTCCTTCTTTCTGCTCCATACACCAACAGGGGCTCTTAATGCTGCAGGAAGGAGCGGTGCGGGGCAAGGGGAGTGCCTGTCGCCCTCTGTCTGCAGAGGATGCTCATGCCATCATTGAGACTTGCCTAAACACAGCTCCAGTTGTCCAAAGAGCAACTCAGGCACGTTTCATTAAGATGACCATCAAGTGGGCAAAGTTGTTCACTCCAGGGAAGAAATACCCTCATAGACACTCAGACTGGGGACACACCAACCAAGAATGCACTCAAGAAGTGATTATTTCTCCTTCTTTCCTTGAGTGCATCATTATCTCCTAAAGCCACAGGTCCATTTTGTAGAGTCTTTTTTTTTTTTTTTCTTCTCAAGTCAGCAGGTCAACTTGCGTTTGAAACCACATGAGATGAAAGAACATGGCCATTTGGGAGCTGGATATGGTACCATCCCTGCCTGTCAACAGTACAGCTGTGACATCTTTGGCAGAGCTATCCTAGGAAATACGTACAGCTAGAATGCTGATCTCGTGCAGCATCCAGGAAGACTACATTTAAGCTCTAAATTGTTGCTCAGGAAGTAACAGTCAACATCATCCAGGTATCAAAGGATGGCTTTAAAAGATCATTAAAAAATAAAGTTGAAAACCCTGACCTAAATATTTCCAAATCTGGTCTTTTCTATATCGTAGAATGTTCCTCCCTCTGGTCACTCAGCTACTGAATTTTATACTGATGAGATCAGTATGTCTGAATTCTGTCCTGGCCCATGTGATTATCAACATATGATGGAAACTGGATGATGCAATCCATTCTTCATGAACAGTGAATCCCCAGGGAGTGCCAATCATTTTCTTCTGAAGGAGTAGATGGTACTCAGCATCCCTTAACTCCTTTAACGGAAGTTTATTGACCAGGTACTGTAATAGGTTCCAGGTGAATAAGAAACAATATCCTTATGCTAAAGGATCTCAGATCAAATAATATCATGTAAGGAGCTGGAAGGTGGAGAAGGGAATATACAAAGGAGAGTGGCAACATTTTTTCATTCATTCATCAAATAAGTATTTTTTAAGAACCCAGTATGTGTCAGGCACCATGCTAGCTCTGAGAGTCTTGCCCTGACGGTGTTCACCAAAGAAATCATTTTCATCATTATATGGAGAGAAGGATAAAGCTTAGGGACTCCTCTCAGGGAGAAGATCCTTGAGCTGGATTTTATAACTCAGACAAGGTGAGCTTCACAGCCATGATGCACTTGAACATCCAAAACATGGAGCTCACTCAGGGACAAAATATTTGATCAAGTTGATGAAGCAATTTCTCTCTACTGTAGGTTAAGATAATCATAATATTAGCTATTCTAACTCTAGGTTAACCTTGCCTTCGCCTTGAGTTAGTCATATGGAAATAGAAAGTTCTCTTTTATTCTAAGGTCATCCCATAGATTAATTCCTACATACACATACACGCTCTCTCTCACACACATACAATACGCACATAATATAATTCTTAAAGGATGGGAACACTTTGCAGAAACAACATTCACACGTAATTTCTGAGACAAACTCTAAGAACATCAAAGCAGCTTGACTATCCTCCAAACAGCATATGAAACAACAAACAGTCCGAACACAGCCATAGCCCAGCAAAACGGCCATAATAATTTCCACAGAATCTAGCTTGGGGAGAGGGAGATAGCAGGTACCCCCCTCAATAATCCTTGGGTTCTTCAGCCAACATTGTGCTCTTTGGTTTTACCCTAAGCATTATGCACTTATGATGGGAATGGTCAGAGAGAATAAGTGATGCTTCTCAGTGTACCATGTCTCTATTAAAAACTGGTCTGTGTCAATAATCTGAAAAGTACTGGATGGCCCAAGTAAGATTGATTAAGTAGCTGTTAAAATTTCCAAGAAATGGATTTTACTTGTAAATTCACTGAGGCTGGATTCTTTGAAAGCTCAAATTTTATCAGGGTTGCAAATGCGAAATTATCAGCAATAATCAACTAAACAGTGAAATCCATTAAAAAGTGGAAGAGTGATAGGAAAGCTTTTAATCCCTGTTCCCCTGCAGTCACAGGCAATAATCTTCCTAGTTTTTCAGAGCCCCAAAGGTCTCCCAAAGTCTGAGTAGTAGACTTATTAAGCCCATTTCCAGATAAGCACACAAAGATACAGGGGAGACGATTTCTAATTACAAAGATTAACCAGTAATTGGTACTTCCTCTTTCTCTAATCGTCTAACAACCACTAATGAACACACAGCCACCTTGTATAAAAAAAAAAAAAAAATCCGGGTTTCACGTCCTGAATGTATTCTTCACGGGTGTTTACATTAAGAATTTAAACAAACTTATCATGGTCTTTTTCATTTAAGAGAAAGTAGATAAAGGGACAAAACTGTCACAACTGATAAATATCCTTCTTCATTTTTATCTCAAAGCCTTTCTTTTAGAGATGGAGACCAAAATAGACATGATTCCCTTTGTATAATTTTACATTTTTATACATCCAGTATAACTGGAATGCATTGCGTTAGATTTTAAACTGTGCAGTCTCTCATTTTGCAGTCCTGCTGCCTAATAATGGAGAAATGTGAGAAATATTGTTTTTTCATGCTCCCTTGCCACTTAGTAAATCCCCTGAAGAGATCATTTTGCTGAACAGAGCCTTGTCTTAGTAGAAGATCCAGAGAGGGATAATTCAGACCATATCTCTTGTTCTCATTACATCCACGCAGGCCAGCATGTGATTTATGACATAGTTGATCTGTATGAATGACGTTCGTGAAGCACAAGCTTTCCATTAGCTACTCGGACTGTGACACTCCAGTTGGCTCTCTTTTATGTTCATAATTTTTAAACACCCGAAGAATAATGACCACTGGAAGTTTGGAGACCAGGAGGCTATGGATTTTTAAAAAAGAGAGAGAAAAACAACAACAACAAAAAAAAACCCTTCAAATAATGACCTCTAACTCACATAATGAAAACCGAAATCTCCTCCGGATTTGCAAGCTGGCATTGTTTCACTGGTACCCTCACCTTGGGGCTCCTGTGTGTAATGTTTCTTTTAAAAATAGTGCACACGGGAAAGCGATGGGAAATACAAACACCGCCACGGGAGGGCATTAGTCTCCTTTCCTTTTAAAACGTGTGCTTAATCCCACATGCACGTGGCAAAATAACCTCAAAGCTGATCATGTTATGTAACGAGTCCTTTTGCTTTTCAAGAAGAACAGCCACACGTTCTCAGGTACTGTCTCTGTGTCTTTAACTTCCCTCACCCGACGTTGGCCTTGTGGCTTCAGGGCTCCGACGCCTAGTTCTTCACAGTCAATAGCTTGCTCTGGTCACGGAGAAAAGTGACCTTTCTTATCTGATTTTCTACTCAATGCAAAGTATTATATCAGCAGCTCCACAGCAAAGTCCCTCTCCGGGGCTTGGGAACCCAATGTTAAACCTTGGGAGTAGCTGGAATCCAGGAAAGGCCTTGGGAGAATTTGGCTGAAGGTCTCTGTTGGCTGAAACTAAGAAACACTGAGCTAATGCAACTTTTTAAACTTTTTTAAAGGTTACTATGTCTTGATTTGAGTGAGATAAATTTGAGGTACTTAACCTCCTTTTTCACAGTACTGCCCATAGAGTTCTCTGTGGCAACTGATGAAATACAAATTCAAGTTTAAGTCCTGTTTTGTTTTGGTTTTGTATTCTTCTGTATTTTTTTAGTTGTGCTAGGTGGGTTTGGCTACTCTTGTGTTGTAAACTGTTTTCAGAAGATGTGTCCCTGGGTTGGACGGTGGGGTGAGGTGCATTCTCTGGTGATTTCAAAGACCTTCTCAGACAACACTGCTAAGCATGGGTAGCCCAATGTTCAGCAGAAAATACAACTGTCAGACAGTGGAGCAATTTGTCAAGGCCACAGAGCATTTTTGGAGATGATCCTGGAAATATAACGAGCCTTGATCTGGAAGACCACAGAGGTATTCCACTCCATTCCTCCAAGTTGAATTCCAAACAGTATGCAGAGACTTAATTACCCCATAGCTATAAACTATAAGTTTAAAAATTTGGAGGTTTTTTGTTTTGGTTTTTTTTTTTTTTTGCCAACTCAAAACTTCATTATCTATTTGTAGATGTTCCCTCATCATTCATCATTTCCTATTCATTTCCCTGGATGGTCCTGCTTGTGCAGTGTTTACAGTGGTAAATTTTGCTCCCATTAGAATCCAGGGTCCCTCATGTAAATGATTAGTGAGTATCAGCAAGTCTCTTGAAAATGGCTACAAAACTACAGGTAAGCCCTCAATAGATGTGGGCTTAAAAATTTGAAAAAATTTCAAAAAGCCACTGAGAGAAAAGTGTCAAGGTTCTTTATGACATTTTGTTTCTGGTAGAACATCACAGGAACGAATGGTTTGTAGGTCTCTTGTCTTGCTTTTAATGAATGCCCAAACATATCCTTTCTATATGTCCAGGAATGGACTAGAAATACAAATAACTGAACTTTTTAAAGATTAAGTTTCATTTTAGATGTGTTCCAACTTCTGTTGAAAGGATTACAACTAGAAATTTCTCATTTCACTTCACCTTTGTCATAGGAAGACCTGCTGGTCCCACACCTTTATGTAACTAAAAAAAACCCTTTGCTTTTTGTTTGGGTTGTAATAGGTGCAATAGACATGGATTGTGCAGTAGATGAGCTCTAGGTATCATTGATTATATTCCAAGTTATCATTAGCATAGAGATAAATTTAAGTCTGCTTCAAGTTAACATCAAGCAGTTAGCCTCAGTAGGATTTATGCACATCTGAACACCTAATCCTTCAGAAAACTACTTTTAACCACCATCCTTCTTTAGCAGAATCCGAACAAAGAGTAGAAGTTCTTACAGGCCCTTTTTCCAACCTTCCTAAAACCTCTCCCCACCACTAATCTGAAAGCAGAGAGTCTTGCCAAAGGGCTCAAACCAAATGCACTTAGCTCATTTATTCTCGACTTCTTTATTAACAATTTCCAAATGTCCCTGAATTTACCTTGGTCTAGCATTTGGGATGCCTCTAAGCTTTCTACAGTAATTTCTTTTTTTTTTTTCTTTTTGAAGATGTTGGGGGTAGGAGTTTATGAATTAATTTATATATTTTTGCTGTGTTGGGTCTTCGTTTCTGTGCGAGGGCTTTCTCTAGTTGCGGCAAGCGGGGGCCACTCACCATCGCGGCCTCTAGTTGCGGAGCACAGGCTCCAGACGCGCAGGCTCAGTAGTTGTGGCTCACGGGCCTAGTTGCTCCACGGCATGTGGGATCCTCCCAGACCAGGGCTCGAACCCGTGACCCCTGCGTTAGCAGGAAGATTCTCAACCACTGCACCACCAGGGAAGCCCTACAGTAATTTCTTAATGTCTCCACCAGCATTCCTCTTGACATTAGAAGTCCATGGTAGCAGAACTTCAATATGCTCTTGTGCTAAGATCAGGAAGAGTGACTGTCCTGATCTAGTCCTGACAGGACAAGAGTCTGTCCCTCCTACAGACTCCAAAAGAGCAAACACAGAGATAATTGACCAACTCTGCCCCTGGCACATATTACAAATACAAAGAGAAAAAGTTGCCTTTAACTTTTTATAACATGATCAGATCTGATCAAGTTAATTAATTATCAGATTAGAATTTAAGAGTCCAGAATTTGCTTCTTGGTTCCGCCACTGATTTTCTGTTAATATTTGGAAGAATCGTTTAATTTCTATATTAAAAGATATGACAACAAGAGTTAAGGGGTCAAATTTTTTGGACGTATCACCATTTTTCATATTTTAGATGACAGACTGGTTTTCATATAAAAAGATGGTTGGGTAGGTGACAGATAGATGATAGATAGATAGATAATGTATACATATACAAACATGTATATATTTGGTCGAGGAGTGCCCAGCATGGATACCATCTCATAAAAGTTTCTGGTGTTTGTGAAATTCTCACTTGCTCAGTATTTTATTTAGCTTTTTGAGACTCAGAACAAAACAACAATGGAGCCACATCTATCAAAAATATTGAGTGTTGCGTCTGCCCTCAATTTTTATCAAAATCACTCTAAATCTTGCCGATCTGTCCAACTAAGAAGAGTACAAGAATAGAGATATTCTACTGATGCTGGAATAAGGACAAGAAAGATGTTTGACTCAGCCAATAAAATTGAAACCCTATAGGAGAAAGCCAAGGGGATAAATAACCCATCTGAATTAGGATGCAGACAGGACTTCATGGCTTAGATTTTTTTTTCCTCAGCTCTGGTTACTAGGACTAAAGATGAGGGTATTTGCTGATGGCATCCAGAAGTCTCCCCTTTGCCAAACACAATATTTTTTCCAATGTGGTAGTGAAATGTGTCTTTTGTACTGACTTTTAAAATCCCCTAGCCAGATTTTTTTCTGGAAGAATATAGCAGAATGAATACCATTGATAATCAGAAGTAGCCAGCGTTCCAGGGAAACAATTTCCAAAGAACACAGCTACATTTTTGTATGTGCTGCCTCTTAGTGTTTTCTTTTGGGCAGGGCAGTTAGATCTGACTACGGAAAGACATAATAGAAGGTCAGGCTGAAGACGTGAAATATTCTAAAAATGTCAAAGAAATACTTGGTTATGCAGGTCTTATGTCACTACTATTACTTTATTTTTTAAGTGGCATATCTGGGAATGTGGAGTAATGCACAGGAAGAGGGAAAGGACTGTTATATATAATTTGCTCAGGTCAGAGTTTGTATGGGCTCAGTGACAGCAGAAGGACAGATATCCACAGCTGACTTGGTTAGGGAAAGCTTCTCTGAGGAGATGATGTTGCAGCAGGAGAGAAAATGCATTTGCATGGCAGCAATGCAAACGTTTTGCAACTGAGTGCTGTTATTAGTTTCCTATTATAGATTACAAAATACCCCCAAATTTGGCAATTTAAAGCAATAGACATTTATTATCTCAGTTTCTGTGGGTCACAGAACTGTATTACAACTGTATCACAAGTTCTGTATCTCACAGAACTTGGGAGCAGTTTACTGGGTGATTCTGCCTCAGGGCCTTTCAGTTACGACATCATCCTTGGCTGTAGTCATCTGAAGCCTTGGCAGGTTGAAGAATCCACTTCCAACCTCACTTGATGGCTACTGGCAGGAAGCCCTGCCGTATAGGACTCTCCATGGGGCTGCTCATGACATGCCAGCTGGTTTCCCCCAGAGTGAGTGAGCCAAGAATGAGGATGAGAGATAGCAAGCGGGAAACCACGTGCCTTTAATGACCTTGCCTTGGAATGACATACTGTCACTTCTGCTGTATCCTATTGGTCACACAGACAGACCCCGATACAATGTGGAAGAGAACTACAAAAGCCATGAATTCCAGGAGGCAGGGATCATTGGAGGACTATCTTGGAAGCTGGCTACATAAAACATATAGCATCCCATGCTTTTCTTTTTTTTTTTTTAACATCTTTATTGGAGTATAATTGGTTTACAATGGTGTGTTAGTTCCTGCTTTATAACAAAATGAATCAGCTATACATATACATACATCCTCATATCTCCTCTCTCTTGCGTCTCCCTCCCACCCTCCCTATCCCACCCCTCTAGGTGGTCACAAAGCACCGAGCTGACCTCCCTGTGCTATGCAGCTTCTTCCCACTAGCTATCGGTTTTACATTTCGTAGTGTATATATGTCCATGCCACTCTCTCGTTTCGTCCCAGCTTACACTTTCCCCTCCCTGTGTCCTCAGGTCCATTCTCTATCTCTGCATCTTTATTCCTGTCTTGCCCTTAGGTTCTTCATAACCATTCTTTTTTTTTTAGATTCCATATATATGTGTTAGCATACGGTATTTGTTTTTCTCTTTCTGACTTACTTCACTCTGTATGACAGACTAGGTCCATCCACCTCACTACAAATAACTCAATTTCGCTTCTTTTTATGGATGAATACTATTCTATTGTATATATGTGCCACATCTCTTTTGTTTTAACATCTTTATTGGCGTATAATTGGTTTACAATGGTGTGTTAGTTTCTGCTTAATAATAAAGTGAATCAGCTATACATATACATATATCCCCATATCTCCTGCCTCTCGCGTCTCCCTCCCTCCCACCCTCCCTATCCCACCCCTCTAGGTGTCACAGAGCACCAATCTGATCTCCCTGTGCTATGTGGCTGCTTCCCACTAGCTATCTGTTTTACATTTGGTAGTGTATATATGTCCATGCCACTCTCTCATTTCGTCCCAGCTTACACTTTCCCCTCCCTGTGTCCTCAGGTCCATTCTCTATCTCTGCATCTTTATTCCTGTCTTGCCTTTAAGCTCTTCATAACCATTTTTTTAATTCCATATATATGTGTTAGAATACGGTATTTGTTTTTCTCTTTCTGCTTTGCTTTACTCTGTATGACAGACTCTAGGTCCATCCACCTCACTACAAATAACTCAATTTCGTTTCTTTTTATGGCTGAGTAATATTCCATTGTATATATGTGCCACATCTTCTTTATCCATTCATCTGTTGATGGACACTTAGGTTGTTTCCATCTCCTGGCTATTGTAAACAGAGCTGCAATGAACATTGCGGTACATGACTCTTTTTGAATTATGGTTTTCTCAGGATATGTGCCCAGTAATGGGATTGCTGGGTGGTATGGTTCTGTATTTTCTTTTGAAAAATCTTTGTTTTGCCAGCTCCTAAGCCCAGATCATCTCTAACATGCCATTGCATGTCCAAAGACTGTTGGGTTGTGCTATAATGCGGTAGCTTACTCAGTGTCTCAAGATTTCTTTCTCCCACTAGTAATCACTCCAAGGATAAAGGAGTTTTCTAAGGATATTATTTCCCCAAAGATGTGAAGTATGCCAAATGTTCCCCTTATAACACAAATGTTAGCTATAAGACAGATTTCATTATAAATAATTACTTTCATTAAACCTATTTGAAGACACTGTCTATTTTATAATCCACTATCCCTTATTCAACATCTGACACTCTTAATTCACTCAAATCTCTGCAAAATGTCTTAGGCAATAAATTTCTTCTTGGGTTTAGTTCCAGGAAAAAAGTGTACTCTACAGACAAGCTTGCCTGCTTTCTTTAACTGTCCATGAAGATAACATATCTCAGTGTAATTCTCTGTCTTCCTTCATTTCCAGGAAATCTAGAAAATAATTAAGGCCAAACTATAATCTATAGCTCTTTCTAGGCAATTAGTAACATCTATTCCTTTTCTAAATTTCATATGATTATTCTTTTTCTCTTTTTTTCATTATGTTTAAAGTTATATACTACCTCCAATCCTTTCACAGTAGACAGGATTTATAGTCTAAATAAATAGTAAATTATGACAGCTTCAGCCAAGAGAAAATGATCTTTGACTCAAGGTCCAAAATTGAGGTCTATATACAAAAGACTGTCACTCAGTTCTAGTGGCAACACTGAAAATGCAGGACTCTTAGCTGATATCGCCAGTATCTTGAGGAAGAAGCTGTCTTTTATGTGTGTTCTTTTCTGAAAATCATGGAGCCAACAGGAGGTGATTCAGATTTGTCTCTCCTCTCAGTCAACTTGGATACTATTTGTTATGTCCTGAATTGTGTCCCTCCCCTTTGCAAAATTCATATGTTGAAGTCTTAATCCCCAGTAACTCAGAATGTGACTGTATTTAGTAATAGGGTCTTTTTATTTTCCTGTATTCTCTCAGGAATTGCACTATTTATTTATTTTAAATTTATTTTTTGGCTGCGTCAGGTCTTAGTTGCAGCATGTGGGGTCTTCACTGTGACATGTGGTATCTTTCATTGCGGTGTGCGGGCTCTTTGTTGCAGTGTGTGGGCTTCTCTCTAGTTGTGGCTCACAGGCTCTAGAGTGTGAGGCTCAGTTGCCCTGTGGCATGTGGAATCTTAGTTCCCCAACCAGGGATCAAACCCACGACCCCTGCATTGGAAAGCAGATTCTTAACCACTGGACCACTAGGGAAGTCCCGGTGATAGGGTCTTTACAGAGTAATAAAGTTAAAATAAGTTTATTAAATTGTTTCTCAGAAGAAACAATGATGTGGACACCTGGATCTTGAATTTCTAATCTCCAGAACTGTGAGAAAATAAATTTCTGTTGTTTAAGCCAGCTGGTCTGTAGTACTTTGTTATGGCAGCCAGAACAAACAAATACACTCATATCCTCCCACAAAGGAGTAAAAACTGAAGCCTTCAATATTTCCATAATCAGGGTCAAACCATAATTGGCCACAATTTGGTTTGAAGATGTGAAATCATGTACAGACTGAGTACAGGGAATAGAATGGCAGAAATCCTGCTTACAGTTATCAGCTACATCCCTGGTAAACTTCTGGAAGTATCTAAAGCATCATCTGAACTCTGCTGAGGTAAGGTAATGCTAACCATGGGGGAGGGGTATCAAAGGGAAGATTGTTTTCTGTAAGACCCAAAGCTTGTACTTCTCCATCAGCTCTGAAGTACCCTAGTTGGCTATGTCCTTTATGGCTCCAACTCACCAATTGTCATCTTCTGTTCATCTTTTGAAATTGCTTTAAATCACTGCATGCATTAAATTGCTTTTTTAAACCTACAGATGGTAAGGGGTATATGACCTTCTCCTGGGGTCTGAGGGAGAGACCTTGAAATGTGGACATGATAAGTCAATATTCATGTTAAGATCACATTGACACATCTTTCTTGCTTCCCCAGGAGAGACAGAGGAGCACTTCTTGTCCCAAAGGATGTTTGCAGTAGTACAGGTCTGCTGACATCATGTGTGGATAACATTTCCCATATCCAATTTGATCTTATGATCTAGTAAAGGGAGGACTGGCAGGGAGAGGTTGAAGAGAGGTAATGGGTGGAAATTCAGAACCAGGAAAAGTTGTCCCCTGCAGATAAACTAAAAGACACACAAATATTTCCTTTTCTTTCCCACTTCCTTTAAAAAAAATCTATAGTATCTATAAAAAAATCTATAGTATTTCCTTTTCAGAAAGGAGATAGAAATATTTATGCATGGTGTTGCTGGTGACATTCTATTATCACCTTCAGAATGTGGTGCAGACAGAGCTATTCCAAATATTTTCATGCTCTTCTGCCAATGGTCAACCTTGATAAATGAGGGCCTATATCCATTTTCTACTGATCTCTGCTAAATGTACGTCATGATATTTTTCTTCGAGACATAAGTTGAACCTATCCAAGAAGGATACATGCTTTTCAATGAAGAAAGTAGAATGCTTAACAGCTGACTCAAGTATATAGGTGCCGGGCATATATACATCTGAGGCATTGATGGATGGTGTGTCCCTTTGTCGGTATCAGCTATGGTGATAGCAGGACTCATAAGTGTAGTTCATCAGCTACCATGTCTTGGCTGGAGGGACTAGGTAGTATGAATGGTGGCTATGAGAATCCCATCACTGTCGTCATCACTCATCCCCTATACCATGACTTGCTGCTTTCTGTAACTGCATCCTTCATCATTTTATTAGAGCAAAGAAGCCATGGCCACAGTGTGGGGTTCACTGCCATGTCCTGAATCATGGAGACACCAAGAGTCATGGCATCAAAAGCACCCGTTCTATGTTAGCTATAGGACCCTTGGCAGGTGGCTTAATCTTTCTTTCCCCAATGGCCTCATCTTTCACATCTGGGAATTTGGCCCAGACCTCTTCCCTAGGTTATAGGGTAAGAGATGATAGATGAAAGTGCTTGGTCAACTTTGAAGCCCTATAAAAGGGTAAATAATAAGTAACTTGTTTGCACTTCCAACAACATCTTCAGGGTGCAAATGTAAAAAAAATCTTGCATCTTTTCATGCTTTGCTCCACCAAGCTGTTCATGGTTATCTCCAGGAAGGCTCTGATCATGTCTCTTTGATTTGCATAGATTTCTGGCTTCTTAATCATGTAATATTGCTGAAGCTATCCTCAGATGCCATGCCTGAACTCAAGAACATTGATTATAATTCAAAAGTGGTGAGGTTTGATTTGAGTATTGACTTATTTACTTTCTTACCACAATTAAGTTCTTAATGAATACACTCATTTATAAGATCCAAACTGAACCTCAGTGTAGCCTATTCCCTGAAAAGATCCTAAAAGCATAATGCTTCTGGCTTTCAAGAGAGCCTTCTACAAAGGAAAAGAATTAGACTAGAAAATTTTATATGAATTTTTTCCATTTTCTTTCCCATTCTAAAGCAATCTAGGTTCTGTATCTTAATATCAAGATGGTACTCTTTTAAAAAATCCTTAAGTTTAATTTTAACACGTTTATGGCTCAAGAAGGGCTTTGTCGCTTAAATGTGTGTTTGGTAAATGGTAATTCTTCATCTACTATGTAAGCAATTAGCTAGGTTTGGTGCAGTTGTGAAAACTTAAGAGTTAACTTAGCCTTTTGGGATTGATTTTATGACACTACCAAATTGTCTTGAATTTGGTTACATATCACTTTCCTATGCAAAGAAGCTGGCTCTTAAACAGGCACAGTAATGTTACTGGGAGAATGGAAAGACTGATCACCAAGCACCTTGGTGTTTTCATCCCTGGAAGACTGTACCTCAAGTCTTTTTCTGTTCCATCAATTCTGTTCTGTTTTGGCCTATGACAAAAACAAAAATAAAATCATGGAAGACAGCAGTGGCATAGTGGTGTCATCTGAAAAAAAAGAAAATGCACAGCCTACAAGTTGAGAGTTATGTTTTATTCAGCAGAAAAAACTGAGGATTTAAGCCTGGTTCATAGCACCTCTGAGAGCTCTGAGAAACCGCTCTGAAGAGGTCAGGGAAGAGCCAGGATATATAGGAGTTTTTGCAACAAAGACCAGGTAGACAGAACATCAAAAGGTAACTGTTAATTAAGGAAAACCAGACATCTCAAGTTAATGAGTTTAGTGCTTTTCTGTGTATGGGAAGATGCCAAGTCTGGGCTCACTGAAATCATTCCTTTGATGTGCACCTCAGCTCTCTGGGGCCAGTGTCCTGTGCTTTCTCATCATGAGTGTCCTCAGGGTGCACTGCTGGGGGTGGCTGCTGGTGGCTTGATGGTCACAACATCCTTTGCTTATTGATACAGCAGGTGGCATTCTTAGCCCATGGTGGTGACAGGGAAACCCAGGAGAAAGCGAAGTGGCAGTGACTGAGAGGTCTAGGTAACTCTGACAGAGGTTCTAACCACTGCCAACGACTCTGGCCACGTTCATCAATGAGGAGAGAGGTGGCCCACCAGGCACACCCAAGGTCTCTGCTCAGCCGGCTGCACCCGACACTTGAGCAGCCCCAGCTGTGAGAGCAGGTGAGCACAGGAGACCGCAGCCAGATGTGGAAGAGGTGACCAAAAACGGACTAGGGCTTGTGGGGGAGATGGGGAACATTCACTCTCTCCGTGGATGTCGGTTAGAAAGGGGACTCTGGGCTCATGGGTTCTGTTCACCTATCTTTGAAAGGCCTAGAAGAACATTCGTGACCCGGGCTCTCCGAGTTAGGCACCAAGAAGGAACTGTCCCAGTAATGGATGTAAACCAATAGAAGGAAGCAAAGAGTAAATCTTCATTATATCATAATTCCACACTTTTCCCACACTAAACGTTTCTTGATTAATTTTTTCTCAAACCATTAGTACACAAACTAATACCATAAAATGCTCTTACCAATGATATTGCAATGTAATGCCTCATGGTGACAATCCAGGAGAAATTTTAAGATTTGAACATTCCATCTGCTTTCGTTCTAGCTAAATGAAACTTTACTATCTTACACAAGTTTCAGTCAGAGCAGAAGGAAAGTAAACTCTGAAGAGTGTAATCAGACACCTCTGAAAACTCACAAGTGGGTTTAGCCTGCACATTTAAAATAATCCCCAGGAAAGCCAATCAACCAGGACCTTTATTTTCATTCCACAGGGAAGCAAACTTTTCTAGCGTCAGTAACACTGGACTTGAACATTGAAATCTATGAAAAGTATCCATTAGGAGTAAAATATGAGAAGTTATTCTATTAGGGTGAGGTGTGACATTGAGAAACAGACTTACCTACTCAATTCTGTGCTATATCTGAGTGTGATTCTAGGGACAAAGATGCTTAGACATCAGCGAGCACGAGCTCTTTGCCATATTAAGTTGTATCCTACTTTTCCTGAGAAGCTTCCTTAACTTTGGACTTCTGGGAGCAGGTCCAGCCTCAGACCCTCCCCCTCGAGGGTTCCTGGGTTTCCTGTGTAAAGGCTCCAGCCCCTTCCTCAGATCCCTGCAAACCCAGGGAGAGGTGACCATTTCTAAGTTCCAGATTTCCTAAGTAAGATCGGGCCTCCACTGGTGATTAAGCTGGGTGACATGGGCAAAGTAGTTAACCTTAGTTTCCTCATCTTGAAGTAAGAGTAAAAGAATCTACCACATGGGATCCTTGTGAGGATTAATTAATACGGGTAAATCAGAAGATCACTCAAGTGATTCCTCAAAGAAAAAGTAGCCCGGCCCCAAAGTTACTTTATGACTACCTAAATAAACACACTGTAGAGATATTAATTTTATTTGCAACTCTACTTCACCAATCACCCTTTAAGGACCAGTGGTTTGAGGACTTTAGAAAGCATCACAGTCACCTGGAGGGATTGTTAGAACACAGATTGATGGGGCCCATCCCTGGATCTTCTGATTTTGATGGAGCCTGAGAATTTGCATTTCTAACAAATTTCAAGGGAAATTTGGGGACCACATTTGGGAACCACACAGTGAGAACCATTGTTATAGACCATTAACTTTGTTAGATATTCTCTATGTTAAGCAAACTCCTTTATTCTAATTGGGACAAGATCAGATTAAAGCACATTAGTCTATTTATGATTCTTTTCACATAACATAAGAATTTATAAGCAAAAGTATATTTTCTAAGACTATTTTATAAGTTATTTTCTTTGAATGGGAAATTCAGGAAACAAAGTGAAGACACAGATATGAATTTGATATTTACAGGCATCACACAAGTTTGTTCAACTTTGAGTATCAATTATGGCTTGTTTTATGTCTACCGTTTTTATTTACAAAACCAAAATGAAAAGCTGCGTCTCACTGTAGGGAATTTATGAGGCTGTGGATCAGATGGTACAATCAAGGGCCTAAAGACCTTTTCTTCACTTTCTGCAAAGTGCAAGCTGCAAGGTCTTCTGAGATCACAGGGAGAAAGAAAATCTCATCCTCTTGATGGAAAATGAAAATCCCCGTATCATTTACGAGACTTGGAGAGGAAGTGGCTGTTCACTTCATGATACGGAGAAGCACATACATAGCTCAAGGACCCAAAACTCTGAGCCTGCCTTCCATCATGTTACACACGGAGAAGGGACACAGACATGCCAGAGATAGTCTCTATTGGATACAGATGTCTCCCAAAGAACAAGTTTATTCTGTTAAACTGCCACAGCAACACCAGCTGCTTATGAAATCACGAGGAGAGAGAGGTGAAGAGGGTTACATGTTCAGACATATAGTTAAAATCACTTTACAAACCTCATTATGTCCAAAGAAGAGCAAGTTGAAAACAGCCGGCTTATAAAAACAGACTCGCCAACCATCCCCCACTCCCTTGAACACCATTTCGGCAAAATATACGTCCTAACTGGAGAATTGAAGCAATTATCCAGTGCGTCCAACAAAAGCCCTCTTTGATGCAGTCAAGGGCCTGACTTAGTAGGCAGACATAACTTATATAAATGGAATCGAATCTCATCCCCTTATCACACAGGATGTGTTCAGCCTTCACATTTTAAAAAGACATCTGGCTAACAGTCCTTGAAGAGAGCCCGCCCAGCTTCCTCTAACATTTTGCTTCACTTTCTGATTTTTCTGGCTAAAAATCCACGCATCTTCAATCAATCAATGAATTAATAATGATGCGTACAGCTCTGAAAAGAAGAACGGATGGGCAACTATTTCCAGAATTTGAGGGAATGTCCAATGACTATAAAATTGATGGAAATGTGCATACTTTCTGCTTCTGGCTCAGAAAGATAAGAATGGTACCAATCAGAGGATTGGACCATGGTGTCTCATCTGCATGGAAATGCCAACTGAGGCGCTACATGTGATTTTGAAAATGTGATAGTACCTTTATGCTTAAATTCATTGGAGAATGAGATCATTCTCTACATCCTGGCAGAAGTTTTGAATTTCAAAAGTAAAGAAAAATTCGATAAGCCACTGGAATAGGTTGAATAGCAGTTGTCCAGCACCTCTAAGTACAGTTGAGAAGACTGTCTGCACCCTAAGAAGACAACTGAGTCACGTGCACAGAGGAAAATACGTTGTTGGTGCATTTTACCTTGTCAAGATGCCCAAGAGAAAGACTTAAATCTTTAGTCACTCAGAAAATGACCCTGGGATTTTGAACAGTTTCAGTTGGATGAGAGATAAATCGGAATGTAATTCTAACATATATATGTATATATATAGTCTACATAGCGTAACTTATGCTAACATAACTAACAACATAACATAACCATATTGCTTTCTACAAAGTCACCCAGATCACGTTTGTCTGACTCATCTTTTTACCTCACCCTTTCTACACAACTGAGAATGGCATAAAAGATCTGTTAAGGCTTCCCTTCCTTCGCATTCATCCCAGACCTAGAATTGAGAATTTTCCCACGTTATCAGACCATTCTGCACCTCAGGGGTGAAACTTGACCCTGGAATGCTTCCCTTGGTTTAACTCCCTTGGTAACAGCCATGATTAATGACACCTGAGATCAAAACTGTTTTTACTTGTACCTCCCCTTGTCAGCTGTGGCTAAACTCTTAAGTATCGGGGACACTGAATTAGAAGGAGTATTAAAGTTTTATTTGTTTCCTTTATTCATAAAATTAAAAATGCGTAGATAATATAATGCCCAATTGCATTGCAAGTTACTTGAGTAATGATTTCTGGCCCCTGTAAAATTCACGTTGAAGACAGCAGTGATTGGCGATTTTTAATTAGGAAAACCTAATAAATCCACTCAGGGATTGATATTAGCTGCTGGTGAATAATTCTTTACAAATGTCTCCTATAGGATCTATAAATGTCCCCTTGTTAGTGCTTAAAATCAGTGTGCATGGTATGGTTTCAACTATGTGTCTTTAAAAGCATAGAAAAAGGCTATAAGAAAATACACCCACAATATTAACTAGCAGCTGTATATTTTCAATGCTACGAGTCAGCATTCTGTAAGCATTTCTAAGTTTTCTACCATAAACATGTATAAATTTTAAGTCAGAAAAAATAAACTCAAAAAATTCAGCATATACAATATGTTATATACTTTAACACAATCACCTAAAAATTCACAGCAAAAGATAGAAAGGAAATAGATCAAAATGTCAACAATATTTATCTCTAAGATGTAGAAATAAAGGAAATTTATTTTCTTCATTTTTGTAATGTTTTAGACATTTTGAAAATAATCATGTTTTAGATCCATAGGGATTAAATTAAAGAGACAGAGAAGCACTTAATAATGATTTATCTTTCTTTGGGGAATAACTGTATGAAAGAGTTTCACTGAAGAGTTCTGTAACCCAGTAATAATAGAAATCATACTCATAATAACAAAAAAAGTAATATTTATATGAATGTTATTGTCAAGCACTATCTAAGCATTTACATTTTTTGTCTTATTTTATCTCTAAAACAATCTTATGAGATGGATTGCTACTATGATAACCATTTTACAGGTGAGAACACTAAGGCTGAAGGGGAGGAAAAGGGAGTTTGTCCAACAGCTAGCAAAGAGTGAGGTCTACGCTTAGACCAAAATCTCTGGCCTAAAAGTAAAAGAATAAAGATGAAAATGGAATATATGGAAGAGGTTCCCTCCTACCCAGGTCAGGATCCTTTACTTATAACAGATTAACTTCTAGACCAAGCGCCCTCTTCCAGCCTAGACAAAACCCAACTCATGAACACCTAACTTATTGTACTTTCATATGGGCTTTACCTGCACACTGACCCATGCACATGGGGACATGTGAATGACCTGAATCCTCGGCAACCCTAGCTGACCCCTTTTCTCTCTGTGTTTGTGTAACCCCATCAGTGGACCCCTTCTTCTTAGCCCTTCTCATCTTTGTAAGTTTACATTTATTTGGGTTTTTTGTTTGTTTGTTTGTTTGTTTGTTTGTTTGGCAGTACACAGGCCTCTCACCGTTGTGGCCTCACCCGTCGCGGAGCACAGGCTCCGGACGCGCAGGCCCAGCGCCCATGGCTCACGGGCCCAGCCCCTCCGCGGCATGTGGGATCTTCCCGGACCTGGGCACGAACCCGTGTCCCCTGCATCGGCAGGTGGACTCTCAACCACTGCGCCACCAGGGAAGCCCCTACATTTATTTGAGATTATTTTTAAGTTATGTCTTTCTGACTTGACTGTTGGTACCATGATAAGTAAGATAACCAGAGTCTATTTCATCTGTATCCTGATTTGTTTAGCACAGTACCAATTTAAGCCTGTTTTACGGGTATATTTATTAACAGTGCCCCTTTCACTCTCAAACGGATCTGATTTGGACAATGAATTGTGTGATAAGCCTATTTTAGTTTAACTGTACCCTCACTGCCAAGGATAGCCGGCACATTTTGAGAATTTTCTATATATGTGTTGAATGAATAAATGAATGAATGAATACCACTACCACCTGGGAACACAAGTTGCAATATCTCATTTTTCCAAGTGCTAAGCAAGACCTTTCCCTTGGGAGTACCCATGATGGTGAGTTGAAGTGACACATCTAGTCCCCTTGTCACTTGTGTCAGTCACGGCTCATCCAGGGAGCTAGAAACACTCAAGTTACAGAACTACAGGAATTTGATCTTATACAATCATGGGAGAAGCAGGGAAGTAAAAGTCCAGGAGGGGAGATGCATGGTGAGTCAAGTCACCAACCAGTGAATCTGTGTGAGGTCAAGTGTGTTTAGCCACCAGTGTGGGTCTGCAAAGGGGAAGCTCACGGCAAGACTTTAGGAGACACAACAACATTCAGAGCATAATGGCTGGCTTTCACCACTGCCCTCCAGAGCTCGCATCAATTCATCTTTGGCCAAGTGCAACTCAAGACCATGCAGGGAATGAAAATCTGGGAAAGTATGGGTTTTTGCCTAACCAAGTTGACATCGCACAAACCAGCATGCTTTTCCTCTGTCCCCTCTGTCCACGCACACACGCTATTCTTTTTACCTGCAGGGTTCCCAGCCTTTGTCAGTATCCTACAGACTTTTCAAATGATCCTGCATTTTGTTCCTGGGAGGAAATGCCTAAGGTGGTTTGCCCCAATTCTGAGCTTTTCTCTAAAAGAATTGAAGGAATATTTCTTCGAGTCCTCTGTGTGCTCATTACTGTTATTATTTTACCTTACAAGGCTTAATTGAGAACAGGACTGAAACTTAGGAGAGCAAAATTTTTCCTGGGGAAGAAAAAAAAAAATCTTCCACTTATGATGATGGGGTCAGTATTATGCTTATACTGTGGCTTCTATTTGTTCCTGTGTGCTCTACTGGGGGTGGGAGGCGGGGAAGTGTAATCACTTGTATAATGTTCCCTTTATCAACAGGAAGGAAGAAGAATTCCTGACTCTTAAAATGAACTTCTAAGTGAACTCAAGGCACTCAACTATTTTCTTTTTAGGGAAGATCCCAGGCCTGGTTGAAGATGTCATGCTTCAGAGTATCAGATCATGAAGAATGTCCACAATCCTTCCCTGGCTGAGCTGCCAGATACCAAGTTAGAACTGGTGGGAGAGACGTAACACCTGGAGGCAGGCTTGGGAGTGAAAGCCAGCTAGCACAGCACTGATGTCCATTTGATAGGCAAGTTTATTATTAGGACTGTGTGGCCATGAATTCATACTCAGAATCACAGAGGCAAGAAGACTACAAAGATCAATTAAGAAAGAGGGAGGGGCTTCCCTGGTGGCGCAGCGGTTGAGAGTCCACCTGCCGATGCAGGGGAAACCGGTTCGTGTCCTGGTCCGTGTCCCGGTCCGGGAAGATCCCACATGCCGCGGAGCGGCTGGGCCCATGAGCCATGGCCGCTGAGCCTGTGCATCCGGAGCCTGTGCTCCGCAACGGGAGAGGCCACAACAGTGAGAGACCCGCGTACCGCAAAAAAAAAAAAAAAAAAAAGAATGAGGGAGAGGCTAAAAATATGGGTATAATTTGGAACTCAGATAAGGTGTAGCAGCTACAGTTGAGGCATAGCAGTCTGGATTTCTTTTGTGTTGATACTGACTGTCCTTCATCCTTAGGACCTACTATTATGTCTGTCCCTGCCTCTCTGCTTTTTGTCTCTCTGTCTCGGTCTCTGTCTCTCTCAGACACATGCAATCATTTGCATGAGAAGTCTGAGAATAGAATAAGATATTCAACAAACACAGACCATACCAGGAATTAGCCAATCTGCGTGCTGGCAACCTACAAAAGCCATTTGAGAGTGCTCTACCTTTATAAGGCCACTGATGACACTTTGATTTACTATATTGTGTCTGCTTGTGCCACTGTATGCCAGCCAGTTTGACTGTGTTAACAGACTCATACTTGGTGAGCCCAATTTGGGGTGACTGTTTTTCCAAATGTAGAGATTCAAGGTAGGAGGTAGACTGAGACAGTGTCAAGAACATGACTCTTTGTTCATACTCTATACATCTCTGCCCTGTCTTACCAAAAAACCTTGTCTGCCCTTCCCTTATAGTATCCAGTCTTTGCTTTCATATGTTATAATAATCTATATCACATCTTCTCTCTCTACTCAGACATAAAACTCCTTTAGCTCAGAATTTGTATCAGAATTGTCTTTTTATTTATCATAGGTGTCTGGTTAAGTATGCCTAAGTAATCAAACAATAGGTTTTACGACCTTGACATTACTTAACAAAATTCAATTTAATTACTGTTCTAGCATTTATGTTATGTTTTCCCTATTAGTTTATGGTTTTCTTATATTTAACGCCCATTTTCAATAATGGAGTACTTGAGGATGATAGTCTTTCCTATTCATTTGCGAGAGAACACTGTTGATGTCAAGATGTATTACCTGGTTATGGGGTAAAGTTTTTGAGTTGCCAGTGAGGGTTTAGATGCACAGGATTTGTCATGGAGGATAAAATATTGCCTCTGAGTCAGACAGACATGGCTTCAAAACTTCACTCTGCCATTTGCTAATAGTGTGACCCTGGACTGTACCCTCATTTGCAAAGTGTGGATGATAATGCCCATCCTTTGGACTGGCTGTGGAGAAAAAATAAGATACATGCTAAAACCTTACCACACACAGTTCATGCTCAATGGATGGTGGCTTTAGAAATTTTTCTAAATTTCAGCATCAATAAAGTAAGTTTTAAAATCACAAAACTCCATAACTTGGAGTAAGTGCATTAAAAAGCATCATGGGGCACTTTTTACTCTGGGATCTAAGATATTAAGTTGGATGTGTTCCAGAAAACAAGGGATGCCTGTCGTAGGTATATTTCTAACTTTCTAATGACGCCATCAAAGAGCACAACCGTGCCCTCTCACACAATGCAAGGGGTGTTTGTGGCCAAGAGCGAGCAATGGCCACCTTGGAGTGGCCACCTGACTTCTCCAATGCAACAGGGAGCCAAGATGGCAGCCTGACACCCACCTCCCCACACCCTCTTCAACTGCATGCTCCAGTTTCCTGTGAACACACCTCAGAGAGATGAGTAGAGTAGATGCCATTTTTATAGTGTCCAGGAGGCCACGAATTCAAGGGATGTGAATATGGCTACCAGGTAGTAAAATTCCAGAAGAAAGCTAAAAGTCTTGGTCACATGTCATCTGTCAGCTCCCTGGGGTTCCTGCAAATATAGGGCCGAGTCACAGCAGAGTGTGGAAAACAGGAGAGGTCTAGAAAGAGGCTTATTGACCTTGAAGTGCTGTACTTTTTATGCTCTTACCCTCCCCTACCCCCACCTTTTCTGTGTGTCTCATGATAGCAAATAAGGATATAAAATAGAAAAGGATCTCTCTACTATATGACATGCTGTTCCTCACAGGTGTGACTGTCTTCCCAAAACCCCCTCCCACTGGCTTGTAGAGGAATCTTTACATCATCCTTCACCCCTTCCTTCCTGTGATAACATTGTGATGCATCAGCTTAGGTAGGCTGAACTGCAGTCTCTGGAATTCCCTTTCTAGAATGTTTGTGGCTCAGATGAGTTCAAGGGATAGCTCTCATAAGAGTTGGAGGATGGAAGAAGGACAGCAGCCGTTCTGTAGCATACACACACCTTCCCTGCGGTGTTCAACCAAACACTGTTCTGGGTGCTGCTGTGAAGGAATTTTTTACCTGTTAATTATATCCTTAATCGGTTGATTTTATGTTACTCAAAAGCGAGATGATCTTGAGTGGGTCTGAAACAGTTGGAGGCCTTTTCTGAACCCAGAGACTCCAAACAGCAGCAGAGTTTGCAATTAATTATTCCCCTTCCTCCTGGATCTTCCCTTTTTTTTTTTTTTTTTGTGGTACGCGGGCCTCTCACTGTTGTGGCCTCTCCTGTTGCGGAGCACAGGCTCCAGACGCGCAGGCTCAGCGGCCATGGCTCACGGGCCCAGCCGCTCCGTGGCATGTGGGATCTTCCCGGACCGGGGCACGAACCCGTGTCCCCTGCATCGGCAGGCGGACTCTCAACCACTGCGCCACCAGGGAAGCCCCTGGATCTTCCCTCTTAACTGCCTGTCTGTGAGCAATAAGCTTTAACCCATGCTCAGGGGGTTCCTTCCAGCTAGTGAGCTTCCCTCCCTGACTTCCTTTTCTGTGGTCCTTGGGCTCGCTTAATGCAGCTGCACAACTGTGAAGGCAATTCCAAATAATCAATACATATATAAAAACCATATATCCTACTGGTTCTGCTTCCCTGGTTGAACCCTGACAGGTATACTCCCTCTTAACCCTCATCATCCAGGCATTCACCAAGTCCTGTCAATGCAATTCTTCCTTCTAAGTGGTACCTTAATATCACTGAAGGTGACACTGCCACCTGGGGAAGTCAGTTCCAATTTCTCACTTCTCCCAGTGCTAATGGAGGATAATTTTTTTCTGTGTTTTCCACTGCCACTAGCCAAGTCCAGAATATTATCAGCTCTCACCAGAATGACTAGAACAGCTTCATGATCTGCTACTCAGCAAGCCACTCTTATCCAACCTACTTTCTTCATTGAAGACAGGGTAAACTTCCAAGGATAAAAATATGAACAATATGAACACATCAGCCTGACTTAAAACCCTTCTGTGGTTTCCCAGTAGGTCGAGTTCAAGATCTCTGACATGCCAGTAAAGCTTCTGCACTACCTGGCTTCTTCCCACCCCTCCACTTTCCCTACATGACACACTATCTTTTCATTGCTCCCCAGTGGCCTGAAATGTCCTGCCAATATTCCCTACTTAGTAGGCAAAATAATAATCTCCCAAAAATGTCATATCCTAATCCCCAGGACCTCAGTGTATGTCACGTTCTATGGCAAGGTGGAATTAAGGTGGCTGATGGAATTACGGTTGCTAATCAGCTGACCTTCAGGCAGGTGATTATCCTGGATTATCTGGGTGGGTCCAGTGCTATCACAAGCTTTCTTATTAGTGAATGGGGGAAGCATGAGAGTCAGAGTCAGAGTTTAAGAGAGGTTTGAAAATGCTGCAGGACTGGCTTTGAAGATGGAGGAAGAGGCCACGATCAAAGGAACAAGGGTACTCTCTCTCAACAAGCCTGGTAAGACCTATTTTGGAGGTCCAACCTCCAAAATTGTAGGTTAATAAATCTGTATGTTTAAAGTCATCAAGTTTGTAGTAATGTCTTAAGTTACAGAGGAAGGAAACTAATATAACCTCCTGCAGAGGAAGGAAACTAATATATCCACCATTGGAAATTTGTGCAGCTGCAAAACTCTAAAATTGATGGAAAATGCTATTAACTTCTAATTTTTTAAATAAAAATAATTACCATCTACTATACCCTTATTTTCAGTAATGAAAGGACTTTTTAGCCTCTTGTTTTGAAAAAATCAAACTTACAGAAAACTTATAAGAAAGTCAAGGAACTCCCATTTATACTTTACCCAGATTCACCAATATATAATTTATATATATATAATTTATATATATTCACCAAGATATAATTTATATATATATAATTTATATATATTCACCAATATATAATTTATATATATAATTTATATATATATATACACATACACAAATGCGAACAGTTATCATTACAAAGGGAAAATCTTAACACAAAATAATTAGGAGGGATGCAATCTCAGCAAAATGGAAATATCATATCATATATCAATAAAATATCATATATCTAATAACTTCACAATATCATCCTTACATTTTCCTCATTTTATCTTGGGAAACTTTATTATGGAGCAGTACTGATTCATGGACAAGCATATGAAAACCATTGTAAAGTCATACACTTACTTTTAAATGCTTCATTTTCAGGGAAGCATTATATCCTGCATTAGAGTTAATTTCCCAGTTATGGTCCCTCTTGAAACCTGAACTTCTTAGTGTCTGTCATAACATTTGCATACTGGTCCCATACCTGCTAGACTGTAAGCTCTTTTGAGGACAGGAACCATCATCTCACCTATCATATCATCTGCTTAGGACATAATCTGAACAGAAGACATACTCTTCAAAAATACTTATTGATCATGTTAAAGAAATGACAAGATGGCCTGTATGGAAAAAGAATCTAAAAAGAAAAAAAAAGAAAGAGTGGATATATGTATATGTATAACTGATTCACTTTGTTGTACACCTGAAACTAACACAACATTGTAAGTCAACTATACCTCAGTAAAAATTAAAAAATAAAATAAAATAAAGAAGAAATGGCAAGAAAACAGATTAAAATATAGAATATAAAGTACCTTAAAAAACTGTCACTGTATGAATCCAAAAAACAGATGTCAAACTCAAAAGGCAACAAATAAATCTGCTATGAACATTTACGTACAAGTCTTTGTATGCACATATAGTTTCTTTTCTCTTGTGTAAATGCAGGGGAATAGAATGACTGCAACATAAGGTAGGTGCATGTTTTCACAGTGGTTGTAGCATTTTAAATTCCCACCAACAGTACATAGAGGTTCCAGATCCTCCTTATTCTAGCAAACACTTAACATGGTCAGTCAATTTAATTTTAGCCATTTTAACGTGTGTGTAGTGGTTTCTCATTATAGTTTTAATTTGCATTACTCTAATGACAAATGACATTTAGCATGTTTGTTTGCCTTCCGTATATCTTCTTCGGTGAAATGTTTGTTAAACTTTTTTGCCCATTTTTTATTTGTATTTTTTAGCTTATTTTTGAATTTTGAGAGTTTGTATATTCTGGACATAAGACCTTATAAGATGTATGCTTTGTAAATATCTTTGACCTTTCTATGGGCAGGAGTCGATTACAAAATGAACCTTTGAGAATGGTAGAACTGTCACATCCTAATGGTGGTGGTTTGTGACTGTATGCATTTGGAAAATCTGTAGATCTGTACACCTACAGGCTGATTTTTATGGTATATAAAGTATATCCCATTAAAAAATACTATCTTTGCATCAAAAACTATAAGCCAGAGGATTCTGGGAAGATGGCAGAGTAGGAAACACCAGCAATCTGTCTCCTTGTCTAGAAAGCAATTGCCCTGGCAGAGTCTACTGATGTAACTGTTTGCAACTCTGGAGTCTACTGAAGGTTTGCAATTTTCAAGGGAAAGTTTTGGGTGGTACATTGTGGTTAATTTCAGTCAATCTCAGCTCTTAGCTTCACAGCAGCCACCCATCTCCCACTTCCCATGTGTTCTGAAACAGTTTGCACACATCTTGCAGGAGCCAGGGTGGGCGAAGAAGACTGTGTCCTCTAAATATCAGGGATCTGTGTCTGAGTGCCGATTGCTGTTTCTAATCACACAGGTGCAGAGAAAGAAGAGGGCAGCCATTGTTTCAAGCCCCTCCCCCTCACACTGAAATGACTTCCAGGGGAGTTAAAGTACCAAAATCCTCTCCCTAACCTTCATATTTCTCTTTTCCCCTTTGGGAGCTAGATATTAAAGACAAGAACATTCAAAAGTAATATATAGGAGAAATTAGAAGGTCACTGGGCATACACAGGGAAAGGCACAGATCCTGAGAACACCTGAGATGACTTTAAGTTTACACCTCATGATGATCCTCAGGACAGAGGCAGTCTATAATAATTAAAAAAAAAAAAAGACAAACAAAACCCAGCAAATTCTAGGGAAGGGGAACTGTCTGATTTCCAGAGTTACCACATTATTAGATCAAAATATCCAATTTTAAATTAAAATATCACCGTATATACAAAGATACAGGAAATTAAGGCTATCCAAAGGGAGGGAAAAAAAAACAACAACAAGAGAAACTGTGCATGAAAAAGACCTGTTGGTGAATCTACTAGACAAAGACTTTTGGAAATTATTGAGTCTGAGGTATAGAAAGAAAAAATATTGCAGAAAAGTCAACAGAGACTAAGGGACCTGTGGGACACCGTTAAGTGGACCAACATACATTGTAGAAGCCCCAGAAGAAGAGAAAGAAAGGGGCAGAGAGAATATTTGAAGAAATAGTGTCTAAAAGCTTCCAAAATTTGATAAAGACATGAATATAAACATCCAAGAAGCTCAATGTACTCTGTGTAAGATGAACTGAAAGAGACCATCAAACATTACCATCGAACCATCTAAAGACAAAGACAAAAAGAGAATCTTGAAAGTAGCAAGAGAAAAGTGACTCATCACATAAAAAGGGTCCTCAAAGATTATCGGCAGATTTGTTACCAGAAACTTTGGGTGCCAGAAAATCGTGGGCTGATATATTCTTAATTCTAAAACAGAAAAGCCAGTCAACCAGGAGTCCTATATCTGGCAAAACTGTCCTTCAAAAGTGAGGCAGAAATTAAGACAAACAAAAGCTGAGGGAATTAGTTACCATTAGATCTCCTCTTTGAGAAATGCTAAAGATAGTCCTGCAAGTTGAAATGAAAGGACACTAGACAATAACTTGAAGGCATATGAAGGTATAATTATGTCAGTAAAGGTAAATACATGGGCAACTATAAAACTATTATTATTGTAACCATGGTTTATAACTCCACATTTTGTTTTCTGCACAACTGAAGATAGTTATGCATTAAAAAATTACTAGTTTATGGTTTTGGACACATAATCTATAAAGATGTAATTTTGTGACAACAGCTTAAAGGAGTGGGGAAGGAGCTGTAAAGAACCAGAATTTTTGTATGTTATTGAAGTTAAGACAGTATAAATTCAAATTAGAATATAATAACTTTAGAATGTTAAATATAACCCACGTGATATCCACAAAGAAAATAGATACACAATATATTAAAAAGAAAATGAGTAAGGAATTTAAATATTTCACTGCAAAAAATCAACTAATAAAAAAGAAGATGGTAATATAGGAAATGAGGGATGAAAAAACTGTAAGACAAATAGAAAACAAATAGAAAAGTAGCAGAAGTAAGTCCTACTTTATCATTAATTACTTTAAATGTAAATAGATTAAACTCTCCAATCTAAGAACAGAGATTTGCAGAATGGATTTAAAAATGATCCAATTATACATTGTCTATAATAGACTCACTTTAGTTTCAAAGACACAAATAAGTTGAAAGTGAAAGGATGGGGAAAAAATTCCACACAATTAGTAAATCAAAAGAGAATAAAGATGATTATACTATTAGACAAAATAGACTTTAATTTTAAAAATGTATAAAAGACAAAGAAAATCACTGTATATTAATAAAAGTTTCAATACAGGAAGAAGATATAACAATTATAAACATTTACACAGCTAATAACAGACCATCAAAATATGAACCAATAGTAAAGTTCACTATCAAAAAGTGTCTTTCCTTCAAAATATAATCCTATATTTAGTTTGGAAGAATTAATATTGTTAAAATGGCCATACTACCCAAAGCAGTCTACAGATTTAATGGAATCCCTATCAAATTACCCATGACATTTTTCACAGAACTAGAACAAATACTGCTAAAATTTATATGGAACAGCAAAAGACCCAGAATTGCCAAAGCAGAAAAAAGAACAAAGCTGGAGGCTTAACCCTCCCATATTTCAGACAATACTACAAAGCTACAGTAATCAAAACAGCATGGTATTGGCACAAAAATAGACATATGGATCAATGGAAGAGAATAGAGAGCCCAGAAATAAACCCACACACCTACAGACAATTAATCTTTGACAAAGGAGGCAAAAATACACAATGGAGAAAATACAGTCTCTTCAGCAAGTAGTGTTGGGAAAGTTGGACAGCACATGTAAATCAATAAGTTAGAACACACCCTCCCACCATACACAAGATAAACAAAATGGCTTAAAGATTTAAATATAAGACATGATACCATAAAACTCTTAGAAAAGAACATAGGCAAAACATTCTCTGACATAAATTTTAGCACTGTTTTCTTAGGTCAGTCTCCCAAGGCAATAGAAATAAAAGCAAAAATAAATGGCACCTAATCAAATTTATAAGCTTTTGCACAGCAAAGGAAACCATAACCAAAATGAAAAGACAACCTATGCAATGGGAAAAAATATTTGCAAATGATGTGACCAACAATAGCTTATTTCCAAAGTATACAAACATCTCATACAACTCATTAACAAAAACAAACAACCCAATCAAAAAATGGGCAGAAGACCTAAATAGACATTTCTCCAAAGAAGACATTTAGATGGCCAACAGGCACATGAAAAGATGCTCAACGTTGCTAATTATTAGAGAAATGCAAATCAAAACTACAATGAGGTATCACCTCACACCAGTCAGAATGGCCATCGTCAAAAAGTCTACAAATAATAAATGCTGGAGAGGGTGTGGAGAAAAGGGAAATCTCCTACATTGTTGGTGAGAATGTAAATTTGTGCAGCCACTATGGAGAACAGTATGGAGTTTCCTTAAAAGACTAAAAATAGAGTTACCATATGATCCAGCAATCCCACTCCTGGGCATATATCCAAAGAAAACTCTACTTCAAAAAGATACATGCACCTCAATATTCATAGCAGCACTTTTTACAATAGCTAAGACATGGAAGCAACCTAAATGTCCATTGATAGACGAATGGGTAAAGAAGATGTGGTATATATTTACTATGGAATATTTCTCAGCCATAAAAAAAAATGAAATAATGCCATTTACAGCAATATGGGTGGACATAGAGACAGTCATACTAAGTGAAGTAAGTCAGAGAAAGACAAATATCATATGATATCACTTATATGTGGAATCTAAAGAAATGATACAAATGAACTTATTTACAAAACAGAAATAGACCCACAGACTAGAAAACAAACTTAATGGTTACCAAAGGGGAAAGGGGATGGGGGAGGGATAAATTAAGGAGTTTAGTATTAGCAGATACAAACTACTATATATAAAATACATTAATAACAAGGTCCTACTGTATGTAAAGAACAGGAAATTATATTCAATATCTTATAATAAACTATAGTGGGAAAGAATCTGGAAAAGAATATATATGAATCTGAAAAAGAATATATATATATACACATATATATTTATATACACACATATATATATATATAAAACTTTGCTGTATACCAGAAAGTAATACAATATTGTAAATCAAGTATACTTTAATTTTATATATATATATATATATATATATTCCTATCTCTTATTTTCTAGACCAAAGTGTCTAGCAGCTGAAATCATGAGGACATATCTACCACACAACAACATAATTTACTTCATCAAAAACTTTTCTACAAAGCCATCATGGGAAACATGGGCCTTTAGAAGTGAATATATCAGTTTATCCCTTAATAGTGTTTAATAGTTAAAGCTTTTCTGACTCATCTATGCCCTTACATGACTAATTTTTAAACCACTACAGAGCCCTACTTATTTTCTCCCCACCAAGCATCCTTCCAACCTGTGTATAATGAGATGAATTTAAAAGATGTCAGTGAACATATTAATTTTTAAACATCTCAAACACATAAACAGGCTTTAAAAGACCATATGCTAGTCTTCCTTAGTTTCTAAACCACAATATATGCACTGGGAATGATTACTCCAAAGTCCTTGTGACAAATGAAATCCAAGGTGGTTCCACAAGTGATGAATTTATGATGGAAAAATAATTTCAGTCATTTGTTTTCTTAGCCTAGGATTTTTTCCATCCAAAAATATATGAGGGTGGGTATATAAAAAAAAAGAAACAGGAGGCATACTTGCAATGTTTACAAAGCAAAAAAGAAATGTTATGGTTCTGTAAATGAAGAATGTTTTTACAGTGTTTCAGGCTTGGCAGGACATCTGGCGTGGATGTTATCAAGGGCTTTAGAAGCAAACAGATAAATTCTGCTATCAGTTCCCTTGCTCCACTACCATATGGAAATCTTTTTCTTTTTTCCTTTATACTATGCATTATTGACTTGGGAGAGACAAAATCAATTAAAAATTACTTTGTAAACTCTTTCCTACCCAACTTTTGGATTGCCTAACGTTATGGTCTGTTTTTAGTACATAGACTTAGTTCTGAACCTCAGCTTCCTTAAATAGGTTTCCATGCATTGGCTTGAATCTTATATAGAAATAAGACTTTTAAAAAAGTAAGGATCTGGAAAGCTCAATATTGTTAAGATGTCAATTCACTACAAATTAATCCGTGCAAACCAAATAAAAATCTCAGCAAGTTGTTTTGCAGATAATGACAATTCTGATTCTAAAACTTACATGTAGCTAATGGCGGACTCTGGGAGGGCTCATGCCAAGGAGTACTTCCCAGAACTTCTGCTGCCAGAGTCCTTTTCTTCATGGTAAGCCACAGCCACCCCCACCTCTTCAGGAGACCCTCCAACACTAGCAGCCATGTGGATGAAAGGCTCTTGGTGCTGTGGCAAGGAGTCAGTGTTGTGCCTCTGAGGTGGGAGAGCCAACTTCAGGACACTGGTCCACAAGACACCTCCCACCTCCACGTAATATCAAATGGCGACAATCTCCCAGAGATCTCCATCTCAACACAAACACCCAGCTTCACTCAACGACCAGCAAACTACAGTGCTGGACACACTATGCCAAACAATGAGCAAGACAGAAACACAACCCCACCCATTAGCAGAGAGGCTGCCTAAAATCATAATAAGGCCACATTCACCCCAAAACACATCACCACACGTGGACCAGCCCACCAGAAACACAAGATCCAGCCTCATCCACCAGAACACAGGCACTAGTCCCCTCCACCAGGAAGCCTACACAACCCACTGAACCAACTTTAGCCACTGGGGACAGACACCTAAAACAACGGGAAATACGAACTTGCAGCCTGCAAAAAGGAGACCCCAAACACAGTAAGATAAGCAAAGAGAAGAAAGAAAAACACACAGCAGTTGAAGGAGCAAGATAAAAACCCACCAGACCTAACAAATAAAGAGGAAATAGGCAGTCTACCTGAAAAAGAATTCAGAATAATGATAGTAAAGATGATCCAAAATCTTGGAAATAGAATGGAGAAAATACAAGAAATGTTTAGCAAGACCTAGCAGAACTACAAAGCAAACAAACAATGATGAACAACACAATAAATGAAATTAAAAATTCTCTAGAAGGAATCAATAGCAGAATAACTGAGGCAGAAGAACGGACAAGTGACCTGGAAGATAAAACAGTGGAAATAACTACTGCAGAGCAGAATAAAGAAAAAAGAATGAAAAGAACTGAGGACAGTCTCAGAGACCTCTGGGACAACATTAAATGCACCAACATTCGAATTATAGGGGTCCCTGCAGAAGAAGAGAAAAAGAAAGGGACTGAGAAAATCTTTGGATAGATTATAGTTGAAAACTTCCCTAATATGGGAAAGGAAATAGTTAATCAAGTCCAGGAAGCACAGAGAGTCTCATACAGGATAAATCCAAGGAGAAACACGCCAAGACACATATTAATCAAACTATCAAAAATTAAATACAAAGAAAACATATTAAAAGCAGCAAGGGAAAAACAACAAATAACACACAAGGCAATTCCCATAAGGTTAACAGCTGATCTTTCAGCAGAAACTCTGCAAGCCAGAAGGGAGTGGCAGGACATATTTAAAGTGATGAAGGAGAAAAAACTACAACCAAGATTACTCTACCCAACAAGGATCTCATTCAGATTTGATGGAGAAATTAAAACCTTTACAAACAAGCAAAAGCTGAGAGAGTTCAGCACCACCAAACCAGCTTTACAACAAATGCTAAAGGAACTTCTCTAGGCAAGAAACACAAGAGGAGGAAAAACCATCAATAACAAACACAAAACAATTAAGAAAATGGTAATAGGAACGTACATATTGATAATTACCTTAAATGTAAATGGATTAAATGGTCCCACCAAAAGACACAGACTGGCTGAATGGATACAAAAACAAGACCCATATATATGCTGTCTACCAGAGACCCACTTCAGAACTAAGGACACATACAGACTGAAAGTGAGGGGATGGGAAAAGATATTCCATGCAAATGGAAATCAAAAGAAAGCTGGAGTACCAATTCTCATACCAGACACAATAGACTTTAAAATAAAGACTATTACAAGAGACAAAGAAGGACACTGCATAATGATCAAGGAATTGATCTAAGAAGATATAACAATTGTAAATATTTATGCACCCAACATAGGAGCACCTCAATACATAAGGCAAATACTAACAGCCATAAAAGGGGAAAATGACAGTAACACATTCATAGTAGGGGACTTTAACACCCCACTTTCCCCAATGGGCAGATCATCCAAAATGAAAATAAATAAGGAAACACAAGCTTTAAATGATACATTAAACAAGATGGACTTAATATTTATAGGACATACCATCCAAAAGCAACAGAATACACATTTTTCTCAAGCGCTCATGGAATATTCTCCAGGACAGATCATATCTTGCATCACAAATCAAGCCTTGGTAACTTTAAGAAAATTAATATCGTATCAAGTATCTTTTCCGACCACAATGCTACGAGACTAGATATCAATTACTGGAAAAGATCTGCAAAAAATACAAACACATGGAGGCTAAACAATACACTACTTAATAACGAAGTGATCACTGAAGAAATCAAAGAGGAAATCAAAAAATACCTAGAAACAAATGAAAATGGAGACACGACGACCCAAAACCTATGGGATGCAGGAAAAGCAGTTCTAAGAGGGAAGTTTATAGCAATACAATCCTACCTTAAGAAACAGGAAACATCTCAAATAAACAACCTAATCTTGCACCTAAAGCAATTAGAGAACGAAGAGCAAAATATCCCAAAGTTAGCAGAAGGAAAGAAATCATTAAAATCAGATCAGAAATAAATGGAAAAGAAATGAAAGAAACAATAGCAGAGATCAATAAAACTAAAAGCTGGTTCTTTGAGAAGATAAACAAAATTGATAAACCATTAGCCAGACTCATCAAGAAAAAGAGGGCGAGGACTCAAATCAATAAAATTAGAAATGAACAAGGAGAAGTAACAACTGACACTGCAGAAATACAAAAGATCATGAGAGATTACTACAAGCAACTCTATGCCAATAAAATGAACAACCTGGAAGAAATGGACAAATTCTTAGAAATGCACAACCTGCCAAGACTGAACCAGGAAGAAATAGAAAATACGAACAGACCAATTACAAGCACTGAAATTGAAACTGTGATTAAAAATCTTCCAACAAAGAAAAGCCCAGGACCAGATGGCTTCACAGGCGAATTCTATCAAACATTTATAGAAGAGCTAACACCTATCCTTCTCAAACTCTTCCAAAATATAGCAGCAGGAGGAACACTCCCAAACTCACTCTACAAGGCCACCATCACCATGATAGCAAAACCAGACAAAGATGTCAAAAGAAAGAAAACTACAGACCAGTATCACTGATGAACATAGATGCAGAAATCCTCAGCAAAATACTAGCAAACAGAATCCAACAACACATTAAAAGAATTAATCATATAGCATGATCAAGTGAGGTTTATCCCAGGAATGCAAGGATTCTTCAATATATGCAAATCAATCAACATGATACACCTTATCAACAAATTGAAGGAGAAAAACTATATGATCATCTCAATACATTCAGAGAAAGCTTTCGACAAAATTCAACACCCATTTATGATAAAAACCCCTGCAGAAAGTAGACATAGAGGGAACTTTCCTCAACATAATTAAGGTCATATATGACAAACTCACAGCCAACATCATCCCCAATGGTGAAAAGCCGAAACCATTTCAACTAAGATCAGGAACAAGACAAAGTTGCCCACTCTCACCACTCTTATTCAACATAGTTTGGAAGTTTCAGCCACAGCAATCAGAGAAGAAAAAGAAATAAAAGGAATCCAATTCAGAAAAGAAGAAGTAAAGCTGTCACTGTTTGCAGATGACATGATACTATACATAGAGAATCCCAAAGATGCTACCAGAAAACTACTAGAGCTAATCAATGAATTTGGTAAAGTTGCACGATACAAAATTAATGCACAGAAATCTCTTGCATTCCTATACACCAATGATGAAAAATCTGAAAGTGAAATCAAGAAAACACTCCCATTTACCACTGCAACCAAAAGAATAAAATATCTAGGAATAAACCTACCTAAGGAGACAAAATACCTGTATGCAGAAAATTATAAGACACTGATGAAAGAAATTAAAGATGATACAAACAGATGGAGAGATATACCATGTTCTTGGATTGGAAGAATCAACATTGTGAAAATGACTCTACTACCCAAAGCAATCTACAGATTCAATGCAATCCCTATCAAACTACCACTGGCATTTTTCACAGAACTAGAACAAAAAATTTCACAATTTGTATGGAAACACAAAAGACCCCAAAGAGCCAAAGCAATCTTGAGAAAGAAAAACAGAGCTGGAGGACTCAGGCTCCCTGACTTCAGACTATACTACAAAGCTACAGTAATCAAGACAGTATGGTAGTGGCACAAAAACAGAAATATAGATCAATGGAACAGGAAAGAAAGCCTAGAGATAAACCCACACACATATGGTCACCTTATCTTTGATAAAGGAGGCAAGACTATACAGTGGAGAAAAGACAGCCTCTTCAATAAATTGTGCTGGGAAAACTAGACAGGTACATGTAAAAGTATGAAATTAGAACACTCCCTAACACCATACACAAAAATAACCTCAAAATGGATAAAAGATCTAAATGTAAGGCCAGACACTATCCAACTCTTAGAGGAAAACATAGGCAGAACACTCTATGACAAAAATCACAGCAAGATCCTTTTTGATCCACCTCCTAAAAAAATGGAAATAAAAACAAAAATAAACAAATGAGACCTAATGAAACTTCAAAGCTTTTGCACAGCAAAGGAAACCATAAACAAGACCAAAAGACAACCCTCAGATTGGGAGAAAATAGTTGCAAATGAAGCAACTGACAAAGGATTAATCTCCAAAATTTACAAGCAGCCCATGCAGCTCAATACAAAAAAACAAACAACCCAATCCAAAAATGGGCAGAAGACCTAAATAGACATTTCTCCAAAGAAGATATACAGAGTGCCAACAAACACATGATAGATTGCTCAACATCATTAATCATTAGAGAACTGCAAATAAAAACTACAATAGATATCATCTCACACCGGTCAGAATGGCCATCATCAAAAAATCTAGAATCAATAAATGCTGAAGAGGGTGTGGAGAAAAGGGAACATTCTTGCCCTGCTTGTGGGAATGTAAATTGATACAGCCACTATGGAAAACAGTATGGAGGTTCCTTTAAAAACTAAAAATAGAACTACGATACAACCCAGCAATCCCACTACTGGGCATATACCCTGAGAAAACCATAATTCAAAAAGAGTCATGTACCAAAATGTTCATTACAGCTCTATTTACAATAGCCAGGAGATAGAAGAAACCTAAGTGTTCATCATTGAATGAATGGATAAAGAAGATGTGGCACATATATACAATGGAATATTACTCAGCCATAAAAAGAAATGAAATTGAGTTATTTGTAGTGAGGTGGATGGACTTAGAGCCTGTCCTACAGAGTGAAGTAAGTCAGAAAGAGAAAAACAAATACCGTATGCTAACACATATATATGGTATCTAAGAAAAAAAAAAAAAGGTCATGAAGAACCTAGGGGTAAGACAGGAATAAAGGCACAGACCTTCTAGAGAATGGACTTGAGGATGTGGGGAGAGGGAAGAGTAAGCTGTGACAAAGTGAGAGAGTGGCATGGACATATATACACTACCAAATGTAAAATAGATAGCTAGTGGGAACCAGCCGCATGGTACAGGGAGATCAGCTCGGTGCTTTGTGACCACCTCGAGGCATGGGATAGGGTGGGTGGGAGGGAGGGAGACGCAAGAAGGAAGAGATATGGGAACATATGTATATGTATAACTGATTCACTTTGTTATAAAGCAGAAACTAACAAACCATTGTTAAGCAATTATACTCCAATAAAGATGTTAATAAATAAATAAATAAATAAAAATAAAATAAAACTTACATGTAAAGAAAAAGGAACTAGAATAGCCAAAGTCAATTTGAAAATGATCAGAGTTAGAACCCACACAATATACAATTTCAAGACTTAATATTAAGCCACATTAATCAAGACAGCATGGTATTGGTAAAAGCATGGACCACTAATGGAGTCTAGAATCAATGACACCCCAGTAATAATGAAATCTCCAGGATCCCAGATCTTTGTTTCTAAACGCCACTTTTTTTTTTTTTTTTTTTTTTTTTTGCGGTACGTGGGCCTCCCACTGTTGTGGCCTCTGTCGTTGCGGAGCACAGGTTCCGGACACGCAGGCTCAGCGGCCATGGCTCACGGGCCCAGCCGCTTCGCGGCATGTGGGATCTTCCCGGACCGGGGCACGAACCTGCGTCCCCTGCATTGGCAGGCGGACTCTCCACCACTGCGCCACCAGGGAAGCCCTAAACGCCACTTTTTAATGATGAAAACCAGAACTTCTTGTAGAAGTAGTTGATTTCAAGGATGGGGCAGGGAAAATATAAGATGAACGTGAAGCATCTTGTGGTCCAGAAGTAAAGAAGTGCTCAAAAAAGGACTGGAGCGTGTCAAGAGGTCATAAGAGCCAACCGAGAAGAGCTCGCAATAGCTAAAGCTGGGACAAATTAAGTAACAAAATAAATAATAAATAAATAATTATTCTAAATAAATAATGATGGATTGAATTATAACCAATAGAATAAAATAAGCATCCATAAGTCCATAATAACTTAAGTCAATAATTGAATAAATAAATAAATGAGAGAGGACAGCTCTTCCAATTAAGAAATATGGAAGAGATGATGAGAATAGAAATATATCACAGTAAAACTGTTGCCGGCAAGATCTACCAACGAATGCTAAAATTAATGGGCAAAATTTTGTGGAGAAACACAGTATTTGCCTAGTCTCAAATTATTTCCCCCCAAATCTTTATTAGTTACAGAAGGAAAAAATAGTAATTTTAAAACAGGAAAACCTAGCAGATAACACCTTAGCCAGTGACCAAGGTCAGCGTCCAGTAAGAAGACATATTGACAACATGTACCCCCTGGTACAATACATTAAGGAGGGCTCATCCTCTCTGTCCTACTCTTGCAAAAAATTCACAAATTTAATCTATTTATGAAAAAACATTAAACTAATCCAAATTGTGAGATATTCTACAAAATATCTCTCTATTATCCTTCACCAAGGTCCTGGCAGACAGAGAGAGAGGAACCCTCACAGACTGGAATCCTGGATTGAGTTATGGGCCAGAAAAGAGCATGAACAGGGAGATTGTTGAAATCCAATTAAGTCTCTAGTTTAGTTTAAAAAAAAGAAAAAAGAAAAAAAACAAGGGCCCAGGTGCTGGCTGTTTAATAAAATTCCCCTACTTACCATAATGCAGTCCTAAAAAATAGACCCCATGGTGGGCTACAGTGACTATTCACTGCATTTAGGAATAAAGAATAAATAAGGATGTGTGAACAGATGCTAATAAACGAAAACTTCAGAAAGTGCTGCTAATACACACTCAGCCCAAAGAGACAGCGTCATGTAACCAAAATACTTCCACATTTCATCACCCATTGACCTCCCTCTCGTTCTCACTGGTCTCTAAATCTGTTGTTCTCTCCCTCCTCTTCCCATCTGTGTCGCTTTTTTCCTCTTCCCTTTCCTTCACCCAGCCTTCTGCATTAAGACATCGTATAGAAGTGAAGTATACTTTTAAGTAACTGATATTATCAAGTTTTATAGCTTCCCTACTTAAGCTTTTAAAAAGTTTCTCTCTTTCAAAATAAAAAGCTAAAGCCATATTAAGGTGATTGTTCTTCCATGTAAACCTTAAATTGATATAGCATGTGTGAGGTTATTGGCTCTTTTTTTAAATTCTAACTTTATGTCAACTATGAAATTTCTTTTTTTTTTTTTTTTTTGTGGTATGCAGGCTTCTCACTGTTGTGGCCTCTCTCGTCGTGGAGCACAGGCTCTGGACGCACAGGCTCCTCACAGGCTCAGTGGGCATGGCTCACGGGCCCAGCCACTCCACAGCATGTGGGATCTTCCCGGACCGGGGCACGAACCCGTGTCCCCTACATCGGCAGGCGGACTCTCAACCACTGCGCCACCAGGGAAGCCCCTAGGTTATTGGCTCTTGATAGAAAATGTTTTCCTGTCTCCAGCAAAAAGCTTAGAAGTCCATTCAGAATGATGTTGTCAGAGTATCTTTTTATGAGATACTTCAAGTAGACCAAAAAAACACACAAAGATTTTATTCTTTACCACTACAAATCAACCCAGTTTTCACCTGCTTATTCATAAGCATGCTGCAACTGAACACAGTATATAAATGGCGAGATAAAATATCATAAGTAATTGTAAAATATGATGTTTCCTTTTTTATAGAAAAGCCCTAATTTTATTTTGAATGTCAAATAGATTTTTTATTTTTTATTTTTTTATTGGCGTATAATTGCTTTACAATGTTGTGTTAGTTTCTGCTGTACAATGAAGTGAATCAGATATGTGTATACCTATATCCCCCCCTTCTTGGACCTCCCTCCCACCTGCCTGCCCCATCCCACCCAAGTAGGTCGTCACAAAGCACCGAGCTGAGCTTCCTGTGCTTTATAGCATGTTCCCGCTAGCTATCTATTTTACGCATGGTATGTATTACTTGCGAAAAAGAGTTAATTGAATTCTGCTACGTTTGCTTTTCCATCGCTACTACTTCTTTAGAAAAACAAATTCTATTGAGTGCTGATACGGTACAAATTAGGAAGATGAGAGGTGCTCTGAGTTAGCTACCCCATAATTTATACCAAAATTAACTTCAAGTGGGGCTCAAGCACTTTCAGAATTTGGCTGTCATCCTAAATGCCTTCACTGGAGGATGCAAATGTTATTACTTTTTTTTCAATTTGCTGCTGATTTCCTAAGTTGAATTACCTCTAATTTAGTTCTGAAAGAGTTTGATCAAGAGAGATCCCAAAAATCAAGGAGGATATGAATCTATGTTCTGAAAGAGAAATCAAATATAGTATATCTCAAATATATTAGTATTAGGTTTCCTAAATCTATTCTTTCTTCACTCCCCAATCCTGCCTACATCTGGCCCTGGACTGAAGTAAATGCCAAATACAGGAAAAGAGAATGAACTCCAGGTGTGTGTGTATAAGAATGGGTGTGCTGGACGCATGGGCTAGGGGAATAGGGAGTGGAGTGCTGGGATATCTTTTTATATTTACAGCAGCCTGCTGATTGAAATTCCCCAGCTATACGCACAGCTCCCAACCTTATTCTTACTGTGAGACAACCAAAATAACTAGACATTTGGGGAAACCTGGAACATGAAATAGAAGGATCAAGATACAAAATTCTGACCCATAGATGATTCAAGTAACTAAAGGACACATTTAAAAATCCTTCCACTAGTCCCTGAGAGAACTACAAAAATATTTTTGCCTCCATAAACAAGAGTAGGGAAGTTTCAACAAATTAAAATCATGATTGCTCAGATTTTAAAAAATTCAATAGGATGGTTGGAAAATACATTTAAAGGATTCTGTTATTCACTGCAAGAGCAAAATATATAAAGACCATAATTATGGGAGATATGATGAGGGACATAGAGACTACATCAGGAAGTCTCTAGCAAACAATGATAGCTGCCTACTCAACATCCATTCTCCATTTCTTTCTTATTAATATCTAGTCTAAAGTGGGGCCTTGATGGCCTTTCCCTTTCCTTTCACTCTTCCTTCCACTTTCCAACTGGACCACAGGAAGGATACCTGGAGAGGGAGAGGCCACCTTGGGATGTTGAGGGTGAAGGGAACATGCTAAAAATGATGACTCAGGAAAAAGGAATAAAAAGAATGACGCTGGGTCTTTATAACATTGAATGAAACATTTCAGCAGGTTTCTATTTACCTGGAAACAGAAATAATGTTAACTGATAGAATTAGAAAGCATTAAGATAGTATCGTTCATTATTCATTAATAACATAACATTATTCATTTATAACATTCAGATAATATCTAAGTAATGTCATCTGATACAACATTCAACTAATAGAAAAAAATGAGTAAAGTGGGAAGGAGAGGGAGGTGGGGAGGAAGGAGAAAACAGAGGTGAGGGATTTTTAAAGAAAAAGTTTTAAATTCCAAAAGATGAAGAGATACAAGTGTCTTACATTTGGAAAGGTCTCCCAAGTGCTGGAAAAATTAATCACAAATGTCCACTTTGTACCACAAGGGTAAAACAATTATCTTAAGTTTCCTGAGAGAAATAAGAATATACATAATATAAAAATAAAATTGAAGAAAAAGTTTAAGCTAGAATTCTTTGCCAGAGTGTCTAATAAAACATTTTCAGACATACATGGGCTCAGAGTTTCCCTCCCATACAACTTTTCTTAGAAGCTGGGTCAGAATGTACTCAAGCAGAACAGTATAACCCAAGGAAGAAGTTAACATGGATGAAAATATTCATCTAACCCAGAAAAGCAGTGAATAACAGTCTTAGTCTCAGTCTGATGCAGAGCTATCAGTTCAGATTAAAACATATAAGGTAATGAGAAACTCCAGGGAGGAAGATAGTTATAGAACAAATACAGATTAGAATAGAAAGTCAGTAATTTTCCAAAAAAATTTAATGGATTCCATATGACAGATTTTATGTACTTAGTAGAAAGGTAGGACATACTAGTGCTATGGTAAGGAGGGAATATATTTTTCATTTCCCAGAGAAAGAAAGTACCCTGGGAAAATTTTAAAAACAAAACCAAATACCTTGTACAAGAAAGAAATGAACCATATATAAAGTAGACCAAGACGTTGCATGATTTTGAGCAATTCCAAAGGGTAAGAAACAGAATCTGTTTTGACATGCCTCTTTCATTGCCCTGAAGATTGCATTATTACAACTTCAATTCTATGACTTGATACTGTGAGCAATATTAATGTCATCAAATAATGTAAGTATTGATTTTCAGTTTTTAGACACAACCTGTGAATTAATCATGGAATGCTTACTAATGTTTACAAAACAGAATGTAAATCTTATCGATCTTGACCTTGGTAAAGTACAGCTGAGAGAAATGGGAAGGTAGAAGAGGGAAGAGAGAATGAGAAATAAATAGTTCTGCTGATACCCTCACTTTATAAGGTGGAGGGTTGAGAGATAATGTCTGAGGAAGCTGCGTGGTGTGGGAAAGGCATAGAACCTGGAGCTAGACTGCCAGAGTCTCAGTCCAGCTCCATCTTTTACTGAATACAGGCAATCTCTGCAACCTGTCTGAACCTTGGTGTCCACAGATGTTTGAGAATCAAATGAGGAAGGTCTCTAGCAGTGGCAGATCCTCAGTAAATAGGACACCTGGTTCTTCATGTCCTGCACAGCCTGGGACCTTCTTAAGAATGACACATGTAACTCTTAAAATAAGAAACTAGAAGAAGAGATTATTAATTAGAATGGGACAGAAAAAAATAAAATGAAATATCTCAGAAACAAATTTTACATTGTTGCTGGGATACAAGGTAAGATTTCTCAAACCTTTGAATTAGGAACTTCTTTTAGGAATGGATAATCTGATATTCAAAGACTTGTGTGGGGGCTTCCATGGTGGCACAGTGGTTGAGAGTCCGCCTGCCGATGCAGGGAACATGGGTTCATGCACCGGTCTGGGAAGATCCCACATGCCGTGGAGCGGCTGGGCCCGTGAGCCATGGCTGCTGAGCCTAAGCGTCCGGAGCCTGTGCTCCACAATGGGAAAGGCCACAACAATGAGAGGCCCGCATACCGCAAAAACAAACAAACAAACAAACAAAAAAAGACTTGTGTGGGAGAGTATGAGGATGTTCAACATAGCATTGTTTATATTAGTAAAAAAAAAAGGTAACAATGTAAATGTGCAAACACAGGAAATACTTAAATAAGTTGACATATCTGTACACTGATATATGACATTAAATAGTAACTTTTTAATGATTTGGGAAATACTCATAATACAATATCATTCAAATAACTGGATTGATTAGGATTCTCTTTTCTTAAACATATGATAATGTTTGTCTTAGTCAGCTCAAGCTGCTATAAGAAAATACAATAAACCGTGTGGCTTAAACAATAGACATTTATTTCTCACAGTTCTGGAGATAAGAAGTCCAAGATAAAGGTGCTGGCTGATTTGGTTCCTGGTGAGACCCCTCTTCTAATCTTGCAACTGGCCACCTTCTTGCTATGTCCTCACATGATGGAGAGAAAAGGTGAGAGAGAGAGAGAGCTCTGGTCTCTCTTCCTCTTCTTATAAGGACACCAGTCCCATCATTCATGACCTCATCTAAACCTAGTTATCTAACCCCCAAGATCCCACCTCCAAATATCATCACACTGGGGGTTAGGGCTTCAACATATAAATTTTGAAGGAACATAAACATTGCATAACAATGTTGAACATTTATTGGATATTTAGTGGGTGTGAGATAATTTTTTGAATTTTACATGTATTAATTTATTTAAATCTCCAAACCACCCTATGAAGTAGATAGTATTTGTGAGCATGTGTTGAAAATGTGCATACATACTTATATACACACATAAATATATATATATACATGTTTACATACATAAATATATATTGTACATATAAACACATTATATGTGCATGTACATATATAACTCTGTGTGTGTGTGTGTGTGTGTGTGTGTGTGTGTGTGTGTGTATGATTTGCTTACAGTTTTTTCTTCCTCCCTTGCCTTGCTCTAGTTCCCCCTTCTTGGGAGTGTGTTCCTTGACCCCACTGACTCTGATTGGTCATGTAAGTAGCTTTAGTTTAATGAACTCCTACCAGATGTGATGTGAGCAGACAGTTTTAACTAAGCTTGCATGGTTTAGCTTACCTTATCTCCTTCTGCCATTACCAAGAGAGGAAGAGACATTGGGTATTCATTGAGCCCAGAACGGGACCTGAACTTACCTACTTGCCTAGAGACAGGTCAAGTGAAATTGACTTAGCCCAGAAAGATAAATTCCAGCCAAATTATTAATCTATACATTCATGATGAAGAAAAAATAAATGTTGTTGTAGTCCCCTAAGATTTTGTAGTTCTTTGTTAAGCAGTATTACTACTGAAACAACTGACTAATACAACATACCTTAAGAAAGACTTTAGTGATAATAATCTCTCGGTAGCAGAATTGTGAATGATTTTTATTATCTTCTTTATAGCTGTTGAATGACTTTAAAACTATTGTGTTTTACTTTGTTTTGGTTTTTTAACATTTCTTTAGGTAAAGCACATTGCTTTCACATTTATGTTACATATTTGTATTTATACACACACTTGTCTTAAAATCGTTTTGATTTGGAACTTTTGGTATCATATATTAATCAACGTTTATTCAAACTTAATTTTAAAATTCCACTTGTTTCATACCTTAAAATGTCAAAAGTTAAATAATCTTCTGGCTCAGAGAGTCACTTACATTTTTTTGAAAAGCAAATTGAGGAATCAGTGAATTGTAGAATATCTTCTTGGGGATACATGAATTTCTTCAAAATGTCATAAGGCTGGCATAATAAGTTGCTCATGGAGAGCTCATTGTTAGAGCCACAGCCTTACAGAAAAGGCAGTCTTAGTCTATTTTAATTTATCTAGAATCCTGAATTAACTTTAATTTATACAACCACTGGAACATCCCATGTGGATACGTTTGTTGAGCTGTGATAAATCATGGCGACCTTTGAGAACACTGGTGAAGCATTTGATGAAGTAGCTAAAGGAAGATAGTTCATCAACAAGATAGTGTTAAGGAACTGTCCAGAATCCAAATTGATTCTTCATGTTGCTTCTGAGTTACTGTCCTAAAGTCCCTTGAGCAAGAAAGGCCAAGGTCAATTACTTTGACACAGGGGAATATCAAGAGTTAGCTTCCCTGCTGCCATTTAGGCTTTTCCTTTAGCCTCTCACTCTCCTGGGTGGCTTGGACTAAGAGTGACATTTGGACTGGTCCTAAGAAGTACACCTATAAAAACATAAAATCCATCCTTATAGTGTTACAATAATTTTTCTCATATTGACCTCTCCAACAAGACTTTAAGAACCACTAAATGATCTCAGGTAAGAGGACAATAAAGACCCTGAAACTTTTAAATAGTTTAAGTGTTAATCATAATTCCAAATTTTTCTTATTATCTACTTTCTAGTGCCTTCTTTCATCACAAATAACATTGAGCTAAAGTAATGTACAAAAGTCAAAATTATGCAATGCTTTGCCTGCTTTGGCTTCCCCTGGACTCAATATTCTCTCCTTTGAGGGCTGTTTAAACTAGATAATAACATGAATTACAGAAGACATGGTGGGATGGCAAGAGTGTCCTGTTGCTCATCAAGAGAGCTTTTCAATGTCTTTTCCTGAAATAGAAAGAGTTCAAACTGCAGATTGCCTCGTGAATATTTGGGGGTACTGAGAGTATAACTTTCAACTAAAGAAGCAAAGTGTATATTCACCTTATTGATTTTAGTAAGACTGTTGACAATTTAGAAATTATTAAAAGAAATATAGAGTTTAATTAACTTTCTCATTGAAAGTGTTTCTTCTTTGGATATTATATTAATATCTCTGATAGTTCCTTTATACCTTTTTTACTTATCTTCTTTTTTCTCTTTTCTGTTCATCCGTCTCCATTTCAGTTCAATTGTTTTCTTTTGCCTTTTCCCAATTTTCTTAGGCAAGTTACAATAACATGTTTCTCTTAAAAACTCAAATATTGTTTTTAAAAAAATAAGGAAGAAAGGGAGGGTGGGAAGAAAGAAAGAAGGAAGGAAGGAAAATTTTCTATTTTCTACCCATATTCACTTCAACGCCTAAAACACTCCTAGTATCATGAATCCCGATTGATCCTCATATTTGGAGACTAAAAACTGTTCTGTGGAGAGAAGAGATTTATAAGCTGCTACTTAAGCCTCCCTTAGCAGTATTACCCCTTATTATTGATGTACATAAAATTAGTACGAGAGCTAAATATTTTAGCAACCTCAGGCACCTTTTTGTAAACTATGCTCACTTTGCCATTTATCCAGATGCTCCTATGACCTCTTTGTGGAACTAGCAGTTTATGAACGGAAACAATTTGATGTAGGCTGATGCCTTTGGAACCCAAAGGGCTATCCCTGCAGGACTGTGGGCTGGTAAATATTTAACAACTAGCTCTCTGTTTAAAAACTCTAATTGCGGTGTTAGCAAATTTCCAAGGTATAAATATCCCCACTATGGCCAATTTCAAGCTACTAACATTATGTCACTGAACTCAGAGTTGGGGAGAGATGCCCATGGTGCACACACGGGCACCACAGCTCAGGCATCCTCTGTGCTTATTGGATGGATTTATTAATTCTTCAAGCATTTGTGGATGCCCTGAGTGAGCCATCTCAAGTTCCATTTCTAATACTCACTCTCTCAGCATCCTCCAGTGCTATCTACCCGGTCCCTAGCTCTGCCTACCTTGGCCTCCTTCTTAGGGAACGCCTTGAGGTGATGTGAAGATATTCCATGAAATTCCTGCCCCTGCACATACAATGTCCACATGTGCATCCACCCTCATGGTCTCACATCTATCCTCAAGAGACCATGAGGGTGGATGCAATGTCCCACATCTGCATCCACCCTCATGGTCTCTTTTCCAAGAAGAGCTTGTTCTTCCTTTAAGTTAAATCTTATATTCAGGAGCCGTATCCTCAATTCCCTTTACGATTATTTTCACCCTCTTGGAGTTTTAATCCCTTTTTTGTATCCTTTCTTCTCAGCATGTAAATATGTTCCAGGCTTGCTCTTGATCATGGTTTTAAAAAGAATCATTTAATCCCACTTCCTCTCAGGATTCTTCTGTTCTTAGCCAAGCTTCTTGAAGGAGTATTGTGGTAGGCAGAAATCTAAGGTGGCTCCCAAGATGCCCAACTCCTGGCATACACACCCTGTATAATCATGAGGATTTGAGAATGTGATGGATCTCTTTCCCATGGTTAGGTCATCTTACATGGCACAATTGAATTTATGAATAGGAATTATCCAGGTGCACCCGACCTAATCACATGAGTCCTTAAAATCTGGGTCTAGGCCCGCCTGCTGATGCAGGGGACACGGGTTCGTGCCCCGGTCCAGGAAGATCCCACATGCCGCGGAGCGGCTGGGCCCGTGAGCCATGGCCGCTGAGCCCGCGCGTCCGGAGCCTGTGCTCTGCAATGGGAGAGGCCACAACAGTGAGAGGCCCGCATACCGCAAAACAACAACAACAACAAAACAAAACAAAACAAAACAAAACAAAAAATCTGGGTCTAGACGCCAAAGAAGTCAGTGATTTGAAGCATGAGAAGGATATGATATACTACTGTTGGCTCGGGAATGGAAGAGACCACATGGCAAGGAATGTGGCAGCCTCTAGGAGCTCAGAGTGGTCTCCAGCCAATAGCCATCAAGGAAACAGGGACCTCAATCCTGCAACCACAGGTACTGAATTTGGCCATCAATAGGAATAAGACTGAAAGTGACCTCCAGACAAGAACTGGAGCCTTCAGACAAGAACTCATCCTGGCCAACCTTGATTTTTTGCCCCAATGAACATGGAAGCTTCCTTTATATTGTAGAAGGTCTTGCTATAGATGCCTAAAGAGCCAGTCATTTAAGATTGTATGACACTTGGACTTTAGGATTAACATATACACACTACTATATATATATATATATATATAATAATAAATAACCAACAGGGACCTACTGTATAGCACAGGGAACTGTACTCAGTATTTTGTAATACCCTCTAAGGGAAAAGAATCTGAAAAAGAACATAGACATATATAATATATATACACACAAAACTAAATCACTTTGATGTATACCTGAAACTAACACAACATTGTAAATCAACTATACTTTCAATTTTAAAAAATTAAATTTTAAAAATTTATGACATTTGAGTGAAGCAAATTCAACTAATTTTTGTATGAATTTTCTTTCATTATATACATGATGGGATTTATTTCTAACTTTCTACATTATTTTAACATATTTTAACATACATTATTTTAACGTAATTGAACATTCTACTCCTGTTCATGCAGCTCTACAAACCTGTCCTACCTATGTTCATACATGCACACACACACACACACACACACACACACACACACACAGAGTCTCATGGATTCCAGAAGAAATGTTTGGCTTTTGATTTCTTATGCACAGAGAACCATCCCAATCTGACCCTTCTTTTAGTGACCTTTTCTGCCTTTTGGATTGCTGGTATAGACTACATCCGCATGAAAGTAATAGAATCTGCAGCAGTGGCCCCATATTGACATATGTACTAGAATATACTGGGGAACTAAAAACTACAGATGCTGGGGCTCTAGCCTAGAGAATCATTTTTAATTGGTCTGGGATGGGGTTCAGATATCAAGAAACTAAAAGAGTTCCCCCTCCAGCTGATATTAATGTACAGCCAGAACTGAGAAACACTGATGTAAATTTTATTACTTTTCCATGGGAAAATGCACCGCCTCCCGCCCCCGACTAATGAAAGAATCAAAGGGAAGGGGCCCAGGCAGCAGTATTTTTTAAGTTTCTCCCCCGTGATCACAATGTGTAGCCAGGGTTAAGAATCTCTGCATCAAAGCAGTGGTTCTAGGCCAGTACACAGAGAAGAAACATGCAAGGAGATTTGTAAGACTACAAATCCAAGTAGCACGCTCAGCCTAAATCAGCTTCCTTGGTTTGCAAAGCTTCCACTTCTGTCACTGCTGGCGACGGAGGAGAGAATGAATGGGAGCAGACCGTGTGTGACTTGCTTGCTTGAACTCCTCACACCCCATTAAAGGTGGAGCACCCCATCACACGGAGTTGCTACTATTGCAGACAAAGGAAAAAGCTCCCTAGAGAGGCTCTGAAAAGGAGACTGTGGAGTGCTGACAAGCTGACTTGGCAAAGAGAGTGTCTTAGACGGGCTTCTGTGCTTCCTGGTGGGTCTACGCTTAGCGCTGGTGTCTGGGAATGACGTCATTGCCTTCAGTGGAACCAAGTTTATATCTACACATAGTCGATCCTCCAAAAGTACTTGTTGAATTAATGAATCTAAAGAAAGTTCCCTATGAGCCTGAATCTCTGCCTCTCGGGTGTTCATCTAGCAACAGGAGTCCTTATGGAATTTGTTCCGAAGAGTTTACCAGTAATAAACAAGTCCAGCTCCCAGCTATGATGAATCTTGGTCCTGACATTGGACACTCTGCTGCTAGTGACAGAGTAAGAGAATGTCAGCTCTGAGTCTCAACTCTATCCTGTAGCTGTCAACCCACTCACCTCACAAGTGGAAGAGAAAAGGATTAAGGTTGCAACATAACCTCCCCTGGAAAGAAGCATCGCTGTTGCTTTTTGGTAGCCTGACCTTGCCCTGAGCTGGTAAATGAGAATTGCAATTTGTCTAATGCATAACCAGTTCCCATGTAATCTCGGCAAAATGTCAAAGGGAGTTTTGAGACTTTCTCAGCATCACTTTGGTGATTAAAGAATATTCTCTCTTTGGGTAACAACACATTTTATGGGGTTAGTTGCCTCTCGCCTCAGGGCAATGTATTCCAACCCTTCACCTCTGCTCCCTAACATAATGTTGACTCCTTGGATAAAAATGCAAGGAACTTCTGTTGAATGAGCTAACTGCTGGAAATATGATGACTGCAGCTGAAAGAAATGAGGTGTGTACCACAGACCACACAAAACAATGAAAGCAATTTAAAGGCAAAATGTACAGAGTAACTAGGAACAATTTTGCAGTATCAAAAGCATATGAGTGGCCTGCTGCTTTGGGCGATGCTCTGCAGACCTTGGTGTTCTCCCAGCCTGGTCCAGGAGACTCTCTGCATGAGACCTGGACAGCTAGCAACTTCCATCTTCAAAATCAGCCTTTCTGGTGCCCGAAGACCGTGGCCACTCTGACTGGTGCCAGTGTGGTCTGCGCTCGGGGTGAGCGTGGTCTGTGCGGCGTTTCCTGTTCTCACCCCTGCACCGCTGTAGCTCGGGCCTTGCCTGACGCAGCCCGACCATGGCTTCAGCTGTGGAGGAGCTACAGAAAGATCTAGAAGAGGTGAAGTTGCTGCTGGAAAAAGCCACTAGAAAAAGAGTACGTGATGCCCTGACAGCTGAAAAATCCAAGATTGAGACAGAAATCAAGACCAAGAGGCAGCAGAAATCACAGAGGAAAGCAGAGCTTCTGGAAAGTGAAAAGCCTGCCGCTGTGGTTGCTTCTATTACGACAGAGAGACAGTGAAAATCAGCAATTATGGATGGGATCAGTCAGATAAGTTTGTGAAAATCTACATGACCTTAACTGGAGTTCATCAAGTCCCCGCTGAGAATGTGCAGGTGCATTTCACAGAGAGGTCATTTGATCTTTTGGTAAAGAATCTAAATGGGAAGAGTTACTCCATGATTACGAACAATCTCTTGTAACCCATCTCTGTGGAAGGCAGTTAAAAAAAGCTCAAGACAGATACAGTTCTTATCTTATGCAGGAAGAAAGCGGAAAACACACCGTAGGTCTACCTGACTCAGGTTGAAAAAGAATGCAAAGAGAGAGAAAAGCCCTCCTACAACACTGAAACAGATCCTAGTGAGGGATTAATGAATGTTCTAAAGAAAATTTATGAAGATGGAGGTGATGATATGAAGCGAACCATTAATAAAGCCTGGGTGGAATCAAGAGAGAAACAAGCCAAAGGAGATACAGAATTCTGAGACTTTAAAGCCTTTTTGGGAGTTGTGATGTGGATATATTGATGTTTCCAATAAGGAAATGTTGGTGAGCTGCGCACATAAATTTGACATATAACTAACTACTTACACAGTCTAAGTAAAGGCAATGAATTCTCCATTTCCTACTGGACGATTCATTTAAATAAAATATGCTTATTAAACACTCCCTCCAAAGATGGTTTCCTTAGTAACTGGGTCATTTTATTCAAGAAAAGGGTAATGTTGTATTCTAGTGTGAAATGTGAAGAAGCAATGTAAAGAAGCCTAATGAAAATGCCACATTGTGTATATTATTGTTCAGCTAAGAGGTAGAAACAAAAGTTATTGCTTGCCTTTTAGTTCCTGACATCAGCTCCCACCAATGTAAGAATAAAAATAAAACGTGAATTTTTGCATTAAAAAAAAAATCAGCCTATCTGGCCAGCCCTAGAGGGTCAAGTCAGCCATTAGGAACCGGAACTTTCCAACGCGGTCCATTTCCTGCTGATTCAGAAGAGGGGCAAAAGCAAGGACAACCTGCAGTTGATTAAGCACCCTGTGATCTGTGTTTTTCCTTCCGGTTTGATTCCCTCCCTGTTGCCCTTTTAATGAAACACTTTGTTGAGCAAGAGCTCCATCTATGGGAGAAATCAGTTGTATTGATTGTACCCTTAACATCACCAAGATTATAATTTATTTACACTAGACCAGTGATTTTCAAGTGGGGATGATTTTGCCCCCCAGGGGACTTTTTTGGCAATGACTGGAGACATTTTTTGTTGTCATAACTGGGGTTGCAACTGGCATCTAGTAGTTAGAGGGCAGGGATACTGCTAAACATTCTGCAATGCACAGGATACCCACCCCCCATAACAAAACATTTCCCGCCCTAATAACAAGGTGGAGAAATTCTGCCTGAGAACAAGAGAATTTGTGAAATTTATGCTTACAGATGGGTTTCCCAGGCAAAATATTAATTTTTGATTGAAATCTTTTCATATTCCCTACCACTACTTTAAGCTTCTCATTTCCCCACCTTTTGTTATTGCCCATGGATTTGTCAAACTCTTTCACCCTAAGGTGTTAATGGCTTGGTTCATTAATCTGCATCTGGGCTATTTGAGAAAGGGAACTAGAGGGAGAGGACAACACTCAAGGCAAAGAAATGAATCTGTAACAGTAGAGTTTTAGGGACTGCTCCCTAAATGGGATCAATACTTTGGGTTCAACCTATCCTTGTGGCTGATTAAGTAAATAAAACTCTATCCCCTTGTGTTCAAACCACTGTAGTTGACATTATAGTTGTAAAAGTCCTCATGGTATGAATACAATGCTGAGAAAGAGTTCAGTTTTCTTGGATTCTCCACTCAACACGTGCTGTTCAGCAGGTCACCGTTCAGTTTACTAAGTGGGGTTTTGAAGAACTAAATACTAAAGGTCAGCTTCTGAGAGATTTTCCTTTTGTCCACAGAGAAGCACATGTACCCCTAGAGTTTATGATAGAGCAGATTTTTATAAAAATATAGCCTTGGGCCAGACTTTTCTGTCCTCTGAGGACTCCTCATTGCAGACTATGAATAAAACATTGAAGCCTCATGCTTCAGGACTGTCATAATCTCAAGTGCTTTGAGAGACCAACCCCTGCCCCACAGAGAGGAATCTTTGTACCACCTGTAGAACCTTCCTATCCTATTCCAGGGAACCCTAATCTAGCCATGCTACCTGCAAGAAAAGCAAGGATAAGCCCATGAGCCTAAAAACATGAGTCATCTCTCTTCATCTACATGGGTTTGTCTCTCTCCTCCCCTCTCTGATGACTCAGCATTAAATTCATCTCATCAACTAATGAGCACCTACAGTGTACAGCATGGGAATGCAGAGATAAATAAGAGCGTCCCATTCAATGAGATGTCTAAGCAAGGGTGTTGTTCCTGCATTCCCTGACTCCAGAACACTTTTCCATTTTGGCATCTGGCCCTGGATGTTGCTGTTCAAGGAAAAACAGGCATCCTTGAAAGTTACCTGTCCATCTATTTGGTCATTAGCAACAACAGACTAAGCATTAAACCCTGGAAGTCACTAAGATCTTGCCCAGGTTTTCTACACAATATCTAGATTTCTACACTGTGACTGTACTAAGCAAAGAATATAGTGAGAAGTATTAGCGCATCCTAAAAGTTTATATTAAATGAGTAATGATTTAATAACTTTCTTCTTCAAGTGCCATCAGTAAGAAATTGTACAGTTTTATGGGATGTGATTTATTGGTAATGAAGATTGCCATGGTGCAGCCAGTTTGCCTTATAATTTGTGGGAAAGAAACAAGATTAAACAGGAATTTGAAGGGAAAAAATGAGTTGAGAAAAATTGGCAACAGGGCTCATGCAGTATTAATTGTAATTGAGAAAAGAGCATCCCTGCTGAATTTAGGGCACTTTTATATATCAATACTATGTGCACTTATAAAACAAATGTTCCCCAAACTATCTGATGTCTGATCATTGCTTTTAGTCAAATGGATCTGATGAGTAGTGAATATTAAAATGATATTCTCAGTAATTGTAAGAATATAAGGTAGAGAAAATAATAATGCCACATCTACAAGCCAGCATCAACTGTGAAAGGTGCTGGGTTGTTCTCTTCCCAAGTAGGACTTGGTGAGATGGTTGGAGGAGTGTGGGATGATGAGGGAAATGAACATAAGTGGTATGTAAATAAAGTAAAATATTGCAACATTTTAGCTTCTTAGTTCCAAGAACAAAAACTTTCCAGAATATTGGACACTCATTCTAAGATCTAAATATAGTGAACAAAGAAGAAGAAAACAGCTGGCCAGGACTCCATCTACTCCTAACAGATCAGTATACAGCAGTTCAAAAATCTAGGATTTTAGGGTTTGCGAAAGATGAAAAGTCTGAGTTATATACTCAGATTTGTGTAATGGTATTATTTGCTAGTCAAAATGCTGCTGAATTTTGGTTTGCTAGTTCACTTCTTTTTGCGGTACAGAAAAAATGTGTTTTAAAAAATATTAATATTATATCTACATTGGGCTTATATTACTAAGAATATGTAATTGCTTTTGTTACCAATAAATCAAGGTTAATGGTTAGGCAGTTTGGGGCAATTGCTTAGATTTCTCATGTTCCACTTGAAAAGGGAGGTTATTAAATCATCACCCATTTGTTACAAATTTATAAAGCACTACAGTTTCAGTGACATACCCTGCATACTTCAAACCCAGAAGACCAGATTTTCTACTCAGCCTCTTTCAAGAGCAACATGGATGGATCAAGATTCTAAGAAACTATGGGCTTTACAATCATTTCTGCAGACCTCTGAGGTTAGAAGAAGGCAAGGATCATCTGACCACCCTCACAAGGTCAAGGCAGCCATGAGGAGCCAGAGTCTCCAGGGCTGACCATTTTCTGCAGGTCCAAACTCCATGCTGTGTCTTAATTATGTTAACTCTAATGTATCCAACAAGAGTCTGTGTAACTGAAGATTTGAAGACTTCCTAAAGTTGTTCATTCTATTTGGGGACAGATTGAACCATTAAAAGCACTGTTTTTTTACATTGATCTCAAATGTTTACATTCTAGTAATTTTCATAGGCAACATTGATCCTAGACTACCCCAAGGCCAAATTTAAAAATTGTGTGTGTGTGTGTGTGTGTGCGTGTGTCTGTGTGTGTGTGTGTGCACGTGCGTGTGCCTGTGTGCGTGTGCCTGTGTGTGTGTGCATGTGTCTGTGTGTGTGTGCGTGCGTGTGCCTGTGTGTGTGTGCATGTGTGTGTGTGCATGAGTCTTGTGTGTGTGTGTCTGTTGTGCGTGTGTGTGTCTTGTGTGTGTGCGTGTCTGTGTGCATGTGTGTGCGCATGTGTGTACGTGCATGTGTCTCTGTGTGTGCGTGTCTGCGTGCGTGTGTCTTGTGTGTGTGTGTCTTGTGTGTGCGTGTGTGTGCATGTGTGTGTGTGCGTGTGCGTGTGTGTGTGATAACACTCGCTGCTCTGGAGACAACCCTTGCAGTATCTTTGGACAATAGGCAAGTGTCATAGTCCATGTCCCCACTCCTTACCTTGAGACTTTTCTCAGTGGGCTAAGTGACAACATTTCTTTATATAACTTAGAACCAAATTTCCTCTGTAGCTTAGGATCAACTTCGATAACACATTGGTTCCTGTGTTCTCAACATAACTTGTCTTTGTCCGTATGCATTTAAAGTTTGACATCCGTAATAGCAGCAATAGCCCAGCAGGCTTCTGATCTAGTAAAGCAGAGATGTTACTTCTTCTTTCATTCATTTTTTTAAAAACATCTTTATTGGAGTATAATTGCTTTACAGTGGTGTATTAGTTTCTGCTTTATAACAAAATGAATCAGTTATACATATACATATGTCTCCATATCTCTTCCCTCTTGTGTCTCCCTCCCTCCCACCCTCCCTATGCCACCCCTCTAGGTGGTCACAAAGCACCGAGATGATCTCCCTGTGTTATGCGGCTGCTTTCCACTAGCTATCTACCTTACGTTTGGTAGTGTATATACGTCCATGCCTCTCTCTAGCTTTGTCACACCTTACCCTTCCCCCTCCCCATATCCTCAAGTCCATTCTCTAGTAGGTTTGAGTCCTTATTCCCATCTGACCCCTAGGTTCTTAATGACTGCTTTCTTTTTTTTTTTTTTTTTAGATTCCATATATATGGGTTAGCATACAGTATTTGTTTTACTCTTTCTGACTTAACTTCACTCTGTATGACAGACTCTAGGTCCATCCATCTCACTACAAATAACTCAATTTCATTTCTTTTTATGGCTGAGTAATATTCCATTGTATATATGTGCCACATCTTCTTTATCCATTAATCTGTTGATGGACACTTAGGTTGCTTCCATCTCCTGGCTATTGTAAATAGAGCTGCAGTGAACCTTGTAGTACATGACTCTTTGTGAATTATGGTTTTCTCAGGGTATATGCCCAGTAGTGGGATTGCTGGGTCATATGGTAGTTCTATTTTTAGTTTTTTAAGGAACCTCCATACTGTTCTCCATAGTGGCTGTATCAATTTACATTCCCACAAGCAGTGCAAGAAGGTTCCCTTTTCTCCACACCCTCTCCAGCATTTATTGTTTGTAGATTTTTTGATGACCAGTGTGAGATGATATCTCATTGTAGTTTTGATTTGCAGTTCTCTAATGATTAATGATGTTGAGCATTCTTTCACATGTTTGTTGGCAATCTGTATATCTTCTTTGGAGAAATGTCTGTTTAGGTCTTCTGCCCATTTTTGGATTGGGTTGTTTGTTTTTTTGATTTTGAGCTGCATGAGCTGCTTATAAATTTTGGAGATTAATCCTTTGTCAGTTGCTTTATTTGCAACTATTTTCTCCCAATCTGAGGGTTGTCTTTTGGTCTTGTTTATGGTTTCCTTTGCTGTGCAGAAGCTTTTAAGTTTCATTAGATCCCATTTGTTTATTTTTGCTTTTATTTCCATTTCTCTAGGAGGTGGGTCAAAAAGGATCTTGCTGTGATTCATGTCATAGAGTGTTCTGCCTATGTTTTCCTCTAAGAGTTGGATAGTGTCTGGCCTTACATTTAGGTCTTGAATCCATTTTGAGCTTATTTTTGTGTGTGGTGTTAGGAGTGTTCTAACTTCATTCTTTTACATGTAGCTGTCCAGTTTTCCCAGCACCACTTATTGAAGAGGCTGTCTTTTCTCCATTGTATATTCTTACCTCCTGTATCAAAGATAAGGTGACCATATGTGCATGGGTTTATGTCTGGGCTTTCTATCCTGTTCCATTGATCTATATTTCTATTCTTGTGCCACTACCATACTGTTTTGATTACTGTAGCTTTGTAGTATAGACTGAGGTCAGGGAGCCTGATTTCACCAGCTCCGTTTTTCTTTCTCAAGATTGCTTTGGCTATTTGGGGTCTTTTGTGTTTCCATACAAATTGTGAAATTTTTTGTTCTAGTTCTGTGAAAAATGCCAGTGGTAGTTTGATAGGTATTGCATTGAATCTGTAGATTGCTTTGGGTAGTATAGTCAATTTCAGAATGTTGATTCTCCCAAACTCATTCTTCGAGGCCACCATCACCCTGATACCAAAACCAGATAAAATGTCACAGAGAAAGAACTACAGGCCAATATCACTGATGAACATAGATGCAAAAATCCTCAACAAAATACTAGCAAAAAGAATCCAATAGCACATTAAAAGGATCATACACCGTGATCAAGTGGGGTTTATCCCAGGAATGCAAGGATTCTTCAATATATGCAAATCTATCAATGTGATAAACCATATTAAAAAATTGAAGGAGAAAAACCATATGATCATCTCAGTACATAAAGAGAAAGCTTTCGACAAAATTCAACACCCATTTAGGATAAAAATCCTGCAGAAAGTAGGCATAGAGGGAACTTTCCTCAACATAATAAAGGCCATATATAACAAACCCCACAGCCAACATCATCCTCAATGGTGAAAAACTGAAACCATTTCCACTAAGATCAGGAGCAAGACAAGGATGTCCACTCTTACCACTCTTATTCAACATAGTTTTGGAAGTTTTAGCCACAGCAATCAGAGAAGAAAAAAAGGAATCCAAATTGGAAAAGAAGAAGTAAAGCTGTCACTGTTTGCAGATGACATGATACTATTCATAGAGAATCCTAAAGATGCTACCAGAAAACTACTAGAGCTAATCAATGAATTTGGTAAAGTAGCAGGATACAAAGTTAATGCACAGAAATCTCTTGCATTCCTATACACTAATGATGAAAAATCTGAAAGTGAAATTAAGAAAACACTCCCATTTACCATTGCAGCAAAAAGAGTAAAATATCTAGGAATAAACCTACATAAGGAGATAAAAGACCTGTATACAGAAAACTATAAGACACTGATGAAAGAGACTAAAGATGATACAAATAGATGGAGAGGTAAACCATGTTCTTGAATTGGAAGAATCAACGTTGTGAAAATGACCATTCATATATATCTATATATTTTTTTCTTTTTTTGCAGTACGCGGACCTCTCACTGTTGTGGCCTCTCCTGTTGCGGAGCACAGGCTCCGGACACGCAGGCTCAGCAGCCATGGCTCACGGGCCCAGCCGCTCTGCAGCATGTGGGATCCTCCCAGACCGGGCACGAACCCGTGTCCCCTGCATTGGCAGGAGGACTCTCAACCACTGTGCCACCAGGGAAGCCCGACCATTCATATTTTTAATTCAACAAAATTTTACTGGACAGCTGCTTGGTACTGGACACTATACTGAGTGTAGGAGGTACAACAATGAACTACAAGTTACAGCCTCTGCGACAGTGAGACAGCTTTAGATGAATACACACCAATAGACATAAATTACTACTTTATATAAGTGAAATGAAGACAAAGACTTTAGGTGCTTTAAACAAGAATAACAAGATTAGATTAGATTTTGAAGTCAAGAACATTTTCTCTAAAGAAGGGACATTGAATCTGAGACCAGAAAAGTGAATGAGATCATTGTTGTCATTGTGTCGTAATGTGTCATCATTAATAGATCCTACAGCCAAATTAATTTTGAAAGCAGCTATATCAACATGTGGACTCATTTTTGACCTTATATTCTCATGTTAAACATTTACTCATTCTTCAAAACATATTTATTGAGCACCTATTACCTTACAATAAATAAATACAAAGATACATAGGTACATATTTTAAACATACATGCTAAGCCCACATAAAACTCCCTCTGCAGGGGTGGGTATATATGCTAATGTAATTCCTGCTCTCAACGTCTCAAAAAATTCTTTAGATAAGCAGGGCAGTAGAAGATAAATTATCCCCTTAATAAGCCTTTCCAGGAATCTTGCCCAGGAAGAAAGTCAATCTCACTGGCTGCTAGTTGTCAAAATCTACCTTACTCATCTTGTTGCAAATTACATTAACATTTTCTCTCTTTTTAATCTTCTCACATTCATCATTGGTTTATTTCACTTTTAATCTTGGACCTCTAGAGTACAAGGCAACTTCTCTGTAAATTAGGATGTTTCTACTTCCAGACAAAAGAACTACAAAATGGACACCCTGTGGTAGACCAGGTAAAGAGGAACCCCTTCTTCTGGGCTGTCACAGTCCCACTGCAGGAATGATGGCCTGCCCATTAGCAGAGAGTTGGTTATGTTTCACCCCTTGCTAGACACCCTCCTTCTGCTACCCTTGTGCTCTGCCCCCACCCTAAGGAGCACCATTCCTTTTCATCACAATACCTCAAAGACAGCAAAGATCACAGAAAACAATTTAGCATTTTTATTTGTAAGCTCTTTCTGTATAGCAGTCTGGAACACTGGCTTTGTCTTAAGTTTAATTTTTGCCCCTTGGAACAGGTCATCTGACCTTTTCAAATCTGACCTCTATTGTATGTATAGTGATGATATTAATGAATACATACTCCAAAAGAACGTCTGTAAAGATTACATGAGCTAATTCATATAAAGCATTTAGCACAATGCCTAGAACTTTGTAAGAATCCAATAAATCATAGCTATTCTTACTTCTGGTCCCTGGAAGGAAACCGTCTAAGCCAAGAAAACAGAACAGCCAAAGTTTCATTTTCACTTACTCATACATCTTATATTTCAATCCCACCTACCAGTGAGGGTTCTCCATGTTTAAAATACAATTAAACTGGAAAGAAAATAGCCATTGAGAGTTGTGACTTATATTATGCCACTCAGCAATATAATACCATTATACCAAGAATGCTCAAACTATAAATCCATCCCTTCTATGATTATTCTCTTCTAAAGACGATTAAGAAAGCCACTGTTACTTAGCCCATTTAGGCTGGTATAACAAAAATATCATAGACAGGGTGGCTTATAAACAACAGAAATCTATTTCTCACAGTTCTGGAGGCTGGGAAGTCCAAGATCAAGATACCAGCAGATCTGATGTCTGGTGAGAACCCACTTCCAGGTTCATAGAAGCCATCTTTCTCTGTGTCCTCACATGGCAGAAGGGGCAAGGGAGCTCTCTGGAGCCTCTTTTATAACGGCATTAATCCCATTCATGAGGGCTCTGCCTTCATGACCTAATCATCTCCCAAAGGCTCCACCTCCAAATACCGTCATATTGAGGATTAGATTTCAACATAGGAATTTGGGCGGGGGGCACATTCTATAGGCACAGTCTATAGCAAGTGTTTTAGTCTTATTGGCACAATTCTTAATTTGTGGGAATATAACCTTGTTTGCTCTGCATTTCCTTCTGTTTGGGGGCTGTATACTCAGAATTTGAGTTTTAGGAGATGCTCAACCCTCTAGAGCACTTTCCCATCCAATTCTCATAACAAGAATTTATCCACTTCCTTAAATCTAGATCCCACACTTGCCAGCCTTTTCTTCCCAAACGTTCAAAAAATTTCCCAAGCAGTATAGGCATGTTCTTCAATGATTCTTCTGACTTCTTCCTCTGCAATTAAATTCTCTTTGTTCATCAGAGTTGAGGCCTTAGGAGCAATTCTCCTATTTGCTTCTCATCTCTTTGGAAAAGTCAAAGATTTTTGTAAGGAAAGTTGCTCAAGAATGTATCAGACATTCTACTTTCAGCCCAATGATATGCCAGCAGATGGTCCTGGGATTGAATTCTCAGAAAGAATCCTCCTCTGGCCCCAGCTGAGTGACCTGTGTCTATGAAACATCTTCCATTCCCTCCATCTAGTCAAGATACCTATGGTTTGCTCAAACAATAATAATTGTATTACTCTCTCCCTTTAGCCACCCCCATGCATTTTCTGACATGCTTCCATTTTTTGGTTTTATAGATTTCCAAGCAGGTTATATATATTCTTAATTGTCTTAGACATGATTGTTTTAGTAGAATTTGAACTAGGTTAGATATAAAAAAGAACCCAATTGGCTTTTGTAAACAAACCTCAGGAAGTGCAAGGATGCAGAGAATCATGAGTTCAAATGCCATCAGAACTCTCTTTGGGTTTTACCTCTCCCTCTTTCAGCAGTGCTGGGATTCTGTAGTAAATTCTGTGACATGCTGCTTCCAGGACTAAAATGCTTATCCCCTCAATTGCCCTTAACTGTCAGCCATCTTCAGGAATTACCTTGACGAAAGAGTTACCGAGCACCAGTTCATGCCCACCTTTCAGGGCAACCCACATCCAATGACTAGTCTGTGAGGTAGTATAAAGGCTTGATCTCTTACCCTACCTCAGGATAACTTTGAAGATCAATCCTCCTTTCAGAGCTCTCCATGTGGCCAGCCAAGACCTTCACTGAGGGTACATTCAGCTCGACATTTCCCGCTGCTCGATTCTGCTTCCTTTCTTTTTTTTCCACTATTGATCCCAAGAATACTCCCTGAAAAAGCTACAGCAAGCTAATCTCTGTCTCAGAATCTAACTTTCAACAGCTTCCCATCTTTCCATCTTTGATGAAAGGGACTTCTATTTGTCAACTCTATTTAACAAATCCTGAAGAGGACTCTCATTGACCTTTAATACTGTCTAATTGTACAGCCTGGACTGCCCTTGGTGCCCAGTGCTACCATATAGGACAATAAAGCTCTGGACCAGTCACTATGGCCTGGCATCACACCTTGAGGTAGGTGTCCACCCTTACACCAATGTCTTTGTGCAGTGAGACAAAATGAGGTACCTCCCATTTGGATCTCAAGAGTTGGAGTAGAAAGAAATGATTTCCTAAAATAAGTGAAAAGAATAGACAGAAATTGCACTGGGAAGACCCATGGGACCCTGATACTCTTCTTCCTCCCTTTGTGTATCTCTGTTTCTGTTGAATAGATAGTCCCTTCCATCACCTTATTCCAATCTTGAGTCCTAGCAGAGTGTAGGTGATCATGTCCCTGTATTCTCAAGTTCATGCTGTTTGTTACTAACAGCCATATGTTACCACTGAAACATGTGACTACACATTGATTTTGTTATTCTTCAAAAGGTATGGAAATTTCACCTTATTAAATTACCCTAGTAAAGCGATATGTATTTTTTTCTGTTCCTTTTGGAGATTTTCTCCAAAAGTTTGCCTTACCCCAGACTTACTACACAGACTCATGTTGGTTCAGGCCCATGAATGTTTATTTGTAAATATGGTTATATAACCATTGGTTATGATGTGTAGCCAGAATTAGGAAAGACTATCTTACTGCCTGCTGGTCCCAGATGGGTAATTATTATTGTAAATTCTGAACTATCCCCCAGTGTTTAACTGAATCATATCTTAAAACCTTTCCAAATAAATGTACGCAGGACCTAGGCACAATCCTTTAACTATCACCAGGGATATGACTGGGAAGACAGGCTTAAGTGTATTCTGGACATTGAAAGGACTCTGTCCACACAAAGGAGTCAGCTGGAAGCTGAAGGAAGTTTCAGGACTGAGCCAGGCATCATGTTCGCTGAACATTTAGACCTCGATGTGCTGACTGCTCCTTTCTAAAATCTAAAGGATCACCGAAGCCCACAGAGTTCAAGATTGGCCCTAAACTTAAATGCAAGGGAAATAAAATTTTAATCTTTGTGCATCATTTCACCCAATGGATATATTCTTCTAACTCATCCTAATTCTTTCGACCCATTGTTAATACCTGTTAAATTATTTAAAAGTTAAATTTATTTTAGCAGATCTCAAAAGTATAATAAGGGGGATGTATATCTTATGTTAGAAATTTGGGGATTTGCTTCTGAAATTACATTGAATGAGACTAGCCCTGAGGAAAACAACAGAAAGAAAAAAGAAAATGCCACCAAAAACTTTAAAGCCCCCAATCTGCTTCTGATAGGTCAACTTTTCCAATAATAATAAAAATATTAAACAGCTCACATTTATAGAGTTCTTATTATATGTTAAGTACCATATAAAGTATTTCCCATGTGTTATTGCATTTCCCATGTGTTATTGCATTTTTTTAAAACAATTCTGTGAGGTGGGTAGATCCTTTACTTAGCTCCATTTTGCATTTGAGAAATTAAATAAGTTCCCTAAGCACCCCCGAACTCCCAGTTATTTAATGGCAGGGGCAGGAATTGAAGTTGACCCCCAAAACGGGAGCCCTTAGCCACTGAGTTGGACTTCCTTTTGCCTACCCACATGGTCATTTGCCAACTTTTCTAAAGGATTGCATACTTGAAGGGTTTTGTTCTGGGTTTGGAAGATTTTCAGATGTATTGATTAATAACTTGTTCATTAAAGTGGCCAAGATTTATTCTGCAGGCTGTGTGAAGCAGGTAAGAAGAGCAAGTTTCCTCGAATGGGTAGCTATTCACCAACTTTGTATAATATGTTCATGTTATGCTCATTGGACTATGACAATTAAAGTGAAATAAAGAACAATTTCTTGTCAGATTCTTTTTTCTTCTCTTTTTTGTTTATTGGTTTAATCCTTGAATTACAATAGATACTTAGATCAGTAATTTTAACGTTTTGAGGTTATGGATACCTTTGGAATGGGTGAAAGATATGAAATATTTTTCTAGAAAAATTCCTATATTCACATGCTTACAAAACCTATCTAAATTTTGGAAGATTTAGAAAAGCCCTAAAAGAACCCATCTGTGGAGTCTTAAGCATTTAAGGAACCCATTTTAAGTACTTCTAATCTAATAAAATAAGCCCAAATTCCTCTCTTGTATCCAGGGAAGCAACCGAAATGAGAGGCCCAGAAAGCATCCTCTTCTCTCTCCACCTCCTTGGCTTCTCAGGATGAACCTCGGGAAGCACCAACCCCACCATCACAGCCACCACACTCAGGCATGCAGGCTGGGCCCTGAGCAAGTGTGGCTGGCCAAAGAGGCCAGTGGAGATTGAACACCAGTTTGTGGCTTGCTTGCTGACCACCAACCCTAGCACAGGACTGCATCCACCAGGAGTGAGTACCTTTTTCTAATTTGCACAAAGTTGTTTGTATATGGGCCAGCCAATGTACTACATGACCACCTCCACCCTGGACTATGTGGCAACCAGAAATGCCCTGACCGTGGAGAAAGTTCCCCCAGTCATAACATCAAAAAGCTCCTCACAAATATAACTGAATCACTTTGCTGTACACCTGAAACTAACGCAACACTAAATCAGCTATATTTCAATAAAAATATTTTAACACACACTCACAAATTAACTCAAAATGGATTAAAGACTTAAATGTAAAACGTAGTACCATAAAACTCCTGGAAGAAAACACAGGAAAAAAATCTCCTTGACACTGGCCTTGGCAATGATTTTATGGATATGACACCTAAAGCACAAGGAACAAAAGCAAAAATAAACAAGTGGAACTACATCAATTAAAAAGCTTCTACACAGCAAGAGAAACAATCAACAAGATGAAATGGCAACCTACAGAATGGGAGAAAATATTTGCAAACCACATACCTTATAAGGGTTAATATCCAAAGTATATAAGGAACACATACAACTCAATAGCAAAACCCCACAAATAGTCTAATTAAAAATGAGTAAAGGACCTGAATAGACATTTTTCCAAAGAAGACATACAAATGGCCAACGGTTGTGTGAAAAAGTGTTCAACATCATTAATCATCAGGGAAATGCAAACTGCAATAAGCCATCACCTCACACCTGTTAGAATGGCTACCATCAAAAAGACAAGAGAGAAGTCCTAGTGAAAAAAGAAAACCCTTGTATACTTTTGGTGGGAATGAAAATTCGTACAGCTACTATGGAAAACAGCATAGAGTTTCCTCAAAAATTTAAAAATAGAACTATTGTACGATCCAGCAATTCTACATCTGAGTATGCATCGGAAGGAAATAAAATCATTATTTCAAAGAGATAGCTGTACCAGTACCCGCCCCCCTCTCCAGCACGTTCATTATAGCACAATTCACAATAGTCAAGACATGGAAACAACCTTCAACAGATAAATGGATAAAGAAAAAATATGTATATATGTAACATACACACACACACACACACACACACACATATAAAGAAATATATATACCAGCCATAAAAATCAGCCATAAAAGAGAAGGGAATCCTGCCATTTGTGACAACATGGATGAAACTTGAGGACATTGTGTTAAGTGAAATGTCAGACAGAGAAAGATAAATACTGTATGATCTTACTGATATGTAGAGTCTAAAAATAAAACTGCACTTCTAGAAACAAAGAACAGGTTGGTGATTGCCAAAGGAAGGGGTAGTAGGGTAGGGCAAATGGGTGAAGGTGGTCAAAAGATACAAACTTCCAGTTTAAGTTCTAGGGATATAATGTACAGCATAGTGGCTATTGTTATCAATACTGTATGGTGTATTTGAAAATTGCCAAGAGAGTAGATCTTAAATGTTCTCATCACAAGAAAAAACTTGAAATTACATGAGGTGATGGATGCTAAGTAAATTTATTGTGGTGATCAGTTTCCAACATATACATATACCAAATCATTACATTGTACATCTTAAACTTATACAATATTACATGTCAATTATATCTCAGTTAAACTGGAAAAAATTTTAAATTAAAAATTTTAAGAGCCTCAGTTCAGCTGCTTACAGCTTCCTGCCTCCCAACCTGAAGCTTTAGGCCACTTGGCATCTGAAACCTAGCTCAGTCCCTAAAGCTAGTCTCCAATATGCCCTAGAGCAGCATCGAGATGGTCATGTAATATTTTTATTTATGACATTTTCATAGACACAATTTTCTGAGGTCATATTCTTTAGAACGTGTTTGCTTTGATCAGAAGCCTTTGGTCCTTTCTTTCCCACCTGCTTATTCATCACAACTTATAACTATGCAATATTTTTGCAATGCAAACCACATTCCCTCCTAATGAATCACACTGGATTCCATTTTCCAGCAGTGGAACCTGCATGGTGAAGATTTTCATAGCTATTATGGTTCTTAACAGACTTCATCAGCTGTGAGAGTGCCAAGGATCTGGATCTGAGTCTTTTATCCATGTCACAAATATTTCTGAAATACCTACTGCATATCAAGCATTGGAAAACCCATTGCAGGATAGAGGTAAGAAAACGTGATGCTGTCCATCATGGAAAGGCTATCATGTGGTCAATGTGATTAAACTGGATAGACAAGACCCAGGGGTTTCCTGGCATGACCCTCTCAAGAAGACATAAGCCCTTGACCATATATCTGTTGGGACCTTAACTCCTCTGGTCTGACTTGTGTAATAATAGCTTCATATTAACATGAAAAGTAACTTGGATGGTTTAGAGAAATCTGCCTAAGGGCAAGAGAATAATCCAAACGGCCTCTGAGGTCTCTTTTAACCATAATGCTGTAAGGCATTGACAGACAAGTCAGTCCTCTGCAGTTTTATCATGCTCTTGGGGGAGGAAGTAGCTGAAGGAGACTTACTGTTATGAAATCTACTTCTTTACGTTATAGAATTAAGACGTGGACTATGCTGACAGCCTGCCAATTCAAGACCTCTGCTTCTGACCGAGTGAGGACCCTGTACTAAGCTTCAGGGAGGATGGGGCAGTAGCAGAACAGGGTTTCCCTAAAGCACCTTATTTTACACTCACATCTCATTCCATCTCTGCTTCTCCTGTGTCTGTCCCCTAACCTCTGATGTCTTGCAGGCTTCCACTGTCTTCTGTTCTTTTTGGTTTTTTGTTTGTTTACCTGTCCCTCCAGATTCTGACATTCTGTTTTCATTACCTTGCACATAGGTTTGTGATGAGGAAATGGCTTTTTCGAGTTGCTGCCTGCGCATTTTATAGTATGACAACACTGCTGGACATTTAGATAAGGACCTGAGTTTAGGATCCTTGCCCTAAGTTCCCACTTTGCTTTTTCCCGGGACACTTTTAAAAATAACCACTTAGATTTGAGCTAGTGAAATGTTAGGGACCTCTGTCCCAGCCACCTTAAAAGTAGCAGGTGCTTGCTACCCTGCTGTCTATCTCCTTCTCCCTCCTGACCTGGGACAGAGGACTGCCTTTCCGCCAGCTCATTGCCCTGTTTCTGGGATCCATCAGTAATAAATCTTGTGACTTGACTTCTTTTGTGTGAGTGTACTGAAACTGTACGGTCAGTCAAAATGGCCCCAGGGTTTTCACTTCCCCAAAGTGGGAGCTCAGATGCTGAGGGAGCTCCCTGCTGACACCCTGTGGGTGGCTTGTGGCTCCCCACTCAGCAAGTCAACATCTGCATGTGCTTAATTTAATACACCAGCTACAGCCCCCAACACAGGAGTGTCTCTTTTTCTTGACTCAGGGTCCTTAGCACTGATTCCATGGATTTGCCTCTCCGACACACCTCGCCTCGTCCCCAAGGAGAGCACTAGTAGACAGTTCCCCTCATTCCCTGGATGTGTCATACCATCTCTGGCTCTTATGCTCAAATGTCTGATATCATATTCTGGTACAAGTGATGACCAGAACGACAAAAACACACTGCAATTGACTGTGACTGACCTATCCCTTAGCTGGGCGTGGCTGCAAATTCTACCCTGTTGGCTGTCTCCTTTGAAAGCATGATGGTTGTGAGTGCCTGTTACCATTTAATATATTCGCTCTGTGTGAAAATATCTTCAAGGTAAGAAAATCTTTGAGAGCAGTGAGAAAACCTAATGAGTGAGCATCCCATTGTCTTTTGAATGAACTTTGGGCCTGGACCAGAGGCCCTTCTTAACGTTGAGTTAAGACGGCTCCGTGGAGACATTGTCAGTTCTGGCCTTGGAGGGAAGGGGAAGTTATCACAGTGCAGCAGGCCTCCTGGCAGTTCTTTGTGGGGTGTTGATGCGTCCCCAAGGCCAGTTTCTATGCCAGTATTCTGTTATTTAGACAGTTGGTGAATTGTTCCAGAACAGGACAAGCTATGCACACTTAGCATCATTTTTGACTGTTAGGGGCAGCCCAACAAAAGGAGCATTTGCTCTGGTCCAGGGACATAGTAAAACGGGAAGAGGAGATGGAGAGAAGCAGGGAAGCAGACCAACAACTGAAATAGCTCAGCGAATGACAGTACTGCAACGTTCCAAAAATATTCTATTGGGTTACACTTTGAATAATGACTATGTCTGGAAAAGAGAACAGTTAAGGACCATAAGCATTTATAGAAATGCTCCCATCCTGAAGAAAAGATGAATAGTTAGATGGGAATTTGGAGGATTATAGCAACAAATACAGTCCATTTCCATTGCAATCTTTTATTTGGAATTGCATGTAACTCATTTGTGTTGTTCTTGGGATTTGGTACTGAGACATATATACGCTGAGGTACATTTTATGAGTGAAGAAAATAAGAGGATTTTCAATAGATATAAGAAAGGTTAATCCTTTTCAACTGAAAAGCTCCTGTGTTTGCCTACAGGGCTTAGTAAATTTGGGTCTCCCTGAAGTGAATATTTCTTTCCAATGAGTAAGTGTAACCACCTTTTATTTCAGGTAAAGAATGTGAAGGTAGAATTTGAGGGATGTTAATTTTTATAATAAGCTCACAAATGACTGACAGTTTAGAGGAAAATAAGACAGGAAATATGCAAAGTTAGTTCATACCCAATGGGAAGGGATAAGAAAAATTAGAAGAAGAAATAGAACCATAATGCCTTGGATATGCAGACTGCTTTAGCATTTACAAAATACTTTTCTCACTGGAATGTAGAATTCTTAAAAATAAGAAATTTGTCTTCATTAATCTTTGATTTCTCAGTCTTTAACTTAATGTCTGGCTGATAATAGGAATTCACTATGTGTTAGCTTATGAATATACTAAAGAACGGTTGAATGAAGGAGTTCACTATTTTATTTAAGTTTTGCTACAATCCTATGAATTTGGGTTTATGTTCTTCATTTATATATGAAGAACTCAATTCATATAGAGAGCAAATGACTTGTCCAAAATCACGTAAGTCAAAAGTAGAGCCAGAATTCTAGACCAAATTTTCTGTCCTTGGCTGGAGTTTTTTTTGTTTTGTTTTGTTTTTTAACAGAAACCTCTGAATATGTTATGTTGCATAGCAAAAGGGACTTTACAGTGTAATTAAGATTATGAACCTTAAAATAAGGATATTGTTCAAGATTATCTGGATGGGCTCAATCTAATCACATGGGTCCTTAAAAGCAGAGAGCTTCCTCCAGCTGGAGTGAGAGAAATGCAACAGAAGGGAAGTTGGAGAGATTTGAAGCATGAGAGGAGCTCAACCTACCATTGCTGGAGATGATCACATGGAAACCATGAGAAGCAATGCAGACAGCCCATAGGAGTAAAGACTGGCCCTCAGCTGACAGCCAACAAGGAAAGGTAGATTTCAGCCATACATTCACAAGGAACTGAATTTGACTAACAATTTGGATGTGGTTGGAAGTAAATTCATCCCTAGAACTTCCATCTAAGAGTCCAATCCTGCCGTAACCTTGAGTTAGGCCTTGTGAGAACCTAAGCAGAGGACTCAGTTGAGCCCACTGGACTTCTGACCTTCATAAACTATGAGATAATAAATGGAAGTTTTTTAAAGCCAACATCTTTGTTGTGATTTGGTATGACAGTGATAGAAAATATTACAGCTGATGAAAGTCATGTGGCCAAGCCCAAAGTCAAGGGTCAAAAAGGCCATTCTGCCTATCAGTTGACTGTAGCCAATCTTAAATGTAATACTACAGGATAGTGAAAAATTAGAGCCAATATTTTAAACTTCTCCAGTAGAACTGAGGTGGAAGATGAGCATCAGTTGTCTAGAGGAAGTTTAGTTAAAATAATTGGGAGGTGGGGAGGCTATTAGAAAAACCTTTTCCAAGGTACAACAGCCCAGAAAGAAGAGATATTTAAATAAGTTGTTAAACCAGAGAAGTCATTGAGTGGTGTTTGGCAAAGGTAGTTTTGACCTGAAACTGGTGTGGAGTGGCCTTTACATCTTCTCAAGAAACAAGGGACCGTTTAGGGTGTGGTGGGGGATAGAAATTAATACTGTGAGATTAATATGCTGGGTGTGGGTGGGTGGGATCCTTAACAACCAAGGCTCCATCAGTTATTCACCTTTGTATATAGTTTGCCCCTTGAGATTTTCCCAGCAATTTATTAATGTAAGTTTGTATTTTACTAGGTGGGTTCTAAATACTAATGCAGAAAACCCAGAAACTGGATGTAAGTGCATGGCCATGGTCCCCTGATTTAAAAAAGAGAATCTTCTCTTTTTCTTGGATGGTAGTGGCATAAATTATTGTGATAGTGTCTCCTAAGGGCCCAGGGGCATGCAGAAAATGGGATTTTAAGGAGAGGACTATTTTTGGCCTTTTCTTATTTCTGCTTTGCATCCATAATCCTGGCTGGCCGGGGCAGTGAGTCACCTAGCAACTAATGCAAAGGATACGGGTCCTGCATCTTCCAAGGAAATGGAGTTAATAATGCTTCTCTCGGGAAATCTCATTTGGAGACAACAGTTCACTATGGGTATGTGGCAGATATCCTACATACACCTCTGTGCTGGGCCACTTTTATTGGGTTTGCAAGACCTGGGGGAATTCAGAACAAAGCAACCTATCCCAAGATGTGTTCTCTTTATGTGTTGGGGAAATCTGTGTCCATTTCTACCTCTAGGAAAAATTAGCTCCTGTATCTAAGAAAACATTTTCTCTAGTGTGGGGCAGCAATGGATAAGGGTTTCAGATTCTGAGTACATATGAATCCCAGCTCTCCTCCATCCTAACTATGTGACTTTGCATAAAGTCCTTCATCCCACTAAACCTGACGTTATTAATCTGTAAACAAGGGCTATAAAAGTACCCACCTCACAGGCAGAGAGCCATTTTGAGGATCAAACTGTAGCTGTTGTTAACACGACTCAAGGTCAAACAGAATGTAATCTCCTGAATTGCAGGAGAAGAGGTTTAAGGTTGACATAAAAAGGAGCTTCCCAGAAGAAAGAGCTACAAATCTTACAGTGAAAATTTATGGAAACTCCTTCCATGAAGACGTTTGAAAATAATCCTGACTATAAAATTATGTGATGGATGTCTCTGGACCTTCAAGAATTTATATAGTCAAGTGACTGTCATCACCTCAGAGTTACCACCCTGGGAATTTATACACTGATCCAAATGATATTGCTTTTGGGAAAACGCTGTTTTGTACTTCATCACTATAACAGCCTTCAGAGTGTGTAATGTACTCCCTTGACATCCCTTTATCAGGGACAGTTGTCATCTGTAGAGGGCTGATGTGACTTAGAAACAACCAAAAGTCATTCAGAGCCACTGAAGAGAGGTGGCTATACAGTGAAAGAGAATCTTATAGGGCTCAAATGCTGACATTTGCATACATGGACTCTAGATCATACGAATAGATTAGAAATGAAGATGACTACTTATGGCCTAATAGGTAATGCTTTAGTTATAGATGCAGTGGAAATTGCCTTTTATTTCTTAGATGGCTGAAACACAATTTTTTACCATGGTCTTTGTCCTTTGTGATGAGTCTGAAATATTTCATCATAAAAATTCTTTTAAAAAGACTAATTTCAGAATTAAAAAAAATAGAGAAATCTAGCTTCCCCCAAAGTCACCTCTTCTCAGCTCTTCTCAGAGCCTCACAATATGTTTTCCTAACTCCTTCATCATTTCATGATTTAGTCACAGGCAGTGACTAAAGAAGTTTCTTTTGAGTCTTCCAATTTCTAGTTCCCCATGTAAGTGAAACGAAGCAGGACTCTGTGGAGCCTTCATGGGACAGACCCACCCGCATGTCCTCTGCCTGCCTCTTGACTGTAGAAAAACTTTAGCCAGAGATAAAACTTAATTAGAGAAATGAAAGAAATGAAGAAACAGAGAAAAGCAGTCGAACAGGACAAAATAATAAAAATTTCGTCATTAAGCAAAGTCAAGGACATTTAGTTCCTCCTCAAGGGCTATAGATCATATTCTGAGCCACATCCTTTGAGCTGTTTTGTAGATACTGAAACCCCACCAGGTGGAAGAAGGTAACTACATAATTACCAGACTGTAGGCATGACATAAGTTGCTCCATCTTGCACAACTCCAAGAACTGGCCTCAAGGAAATGGGAACAAACTGACCCTGGAACTGAAGATTAACTGTACTTAAAACAATCAAGATGATACTGATCAGACCACTGAATGACTAATTTCAAGATGATTGTCAGAGATGACTGTGCTGTTATTCATGTAGCCCCTCCCTCCACCTACACCTCTGAAACTTCCCTTTAAAAGCTCTATGCCCCTTGATTGACAGTTCGGAGTTGGTTGTTGGATAGCAATCCACCTTCTCCCCCAGTTGCCAGCCTGCTGAATAAAGCAGCCTTTCCTTTCTAACAACGCTTGCCTCTGAAATATTGGCTTTTGAGTGGTGAGCAGCCGGAACTGAGTTTGACAACATAAGGACCTTGGAAGCTGCAACTGTGTCCTAACAATGAGTAACAAGCTGAACAGACTTGTTCAACTTTTCTTGGATCCTTAAAAGGGGGGAGGACACAGGGCAAACTGCTGCTCTGAGATTGGAGAGACAGACAGGTGAATATAAAGAGCTGAGGCTTACCAGAGCAGAGACTTGGCAGTGGACCACGATGGGAACCAGTGCCAGGGAAGGAAGACTTAAGCCATAATTGAAGAACTGCTGGAGGCTCAGTTCTCAGCAGAAAGCTCTGAAAGTATAAAAACTCCAAGGGGACCAAGTCATAAGGAGATCCTCACAACATTGTGAGATTTAACTCCAGGAGCTCAGTGGATTCTCATACTAAATAAATCCCCTCAGGCTTCTGGCAGGGGGAGGGGATGGAGAACCATTTTGAAATAGGCGATTGTAGTTTGTTCTCTGAACAGGGCCTGCCTTCAGGGGAAGCTAGTTAACTAGAGCCTGCCTTGCTGAGGTATTATCAGAGCTGCAGTGAGGTGAGGAAGGGAAATACCCAACTCCTACTGGCTCTAGTCATCCTGTCTCACCTAAAGGGGGAGAAATAACCTGAGAAACACTTGTGAAGTTCACAGTCCAGGGGCACAGGCATAGGCTCACTAAAATACCGAGACCCAATCATAGACCACAGAACACTTCCCCTCACCCCACACCTCACCAGCACATTACTAAAGGCCTATTTATAGGTATTCCTTTTATCTAGTACAACATATCCAACTATCAGAAAAGAAAAAAATTCTGTAAGAAAAAATTACAAGACATACCAAAAGGCAAAAAACAAACAAAAAACTCTGCCACAATTTGAAGACACAGAGCAAGAATCAGAACCAGACATGGAAGGGACGTTGGGATTATCAGACTGAGAATTTAAAACGACCTTTAAGGTCCTAAAGGGCTCTAATGGGGAAAGTAGACAGCATGCAAGACCAGATGGGCAATGTAAACAGAGAGATGGAAGTCCTAGGAAAGAACAAAGGAGAAATGCTACAGATAAAAGACATGATGACAAAAATGAATAATGTCTTTGATGGGCTTATTAGTAGACTGGACATGGCTGAGGAAAGACTCTCTGAGTTAGAGGATCTATCGATAGAATCCTCAGGAACTGAAAAGTAAAGCAAACAAAGACTGGAAAAAAACAGAACAGAATATCCAAGAACTGTGAGATGACTATAAAAGGTGTAATGTGTGCATAATAGGAATGCCAGAAGGAAAAAGAGAGAAAGGAACAGAATACATTTAACTCTGTCAAATAGTAGTATTTCTAATCTACCTTAATAGATGGACTGTGTCTATTTAAGTCTCACACTTCATTAGCAGACAGCCACATAAAGTGAGGAGTGCACATGGTTGAAGCTTCCACTCCCTCTGTGGTCAGAGTCTCACTTTCCAACTGCAAGCAAATACCAAAGGACAAACTCACATTCCTACTGGGTATTTTGATAAATATGAATAAACTATCTGTGTGTCAAATAATAAGAAGGCAACTGTCCTCCTTACCTTTCGTGTGCCTACTATTCTGGTGAACCTAGTTAGTAATAGTCAAGAGGGGCAAATACAGGAGAGAATGAGGCAGATGAATTGAAAGAAAATATAGAATCCACCAACAGAAAAGAATTTGCGTGGAAGATATTCCCAGGCCAAAAATTTCAGCCCTTTTCTTGGATCTGCTTTTCTAGCACTCTTCCACACCAGCACAGTCACTTTTGTTCTGAAATCCACCATGGAGAGGCCTCAGGACCTGTGCTCCAGGGAAAGAAACTCCCATATGCAGGAAGAGCTGGCCTAGACCATTACACCTAGGTCTTCTAAACCATTTACAGTGAGGCCACCAAACCAGGGTCTAGACAGGTGTCTACACTTGTGACTAATGATCTCGAGACCCTTGGTCATCAGACGGGCTGCAGAAGTGTAGGGTAATCAGTGTTCCAGCATTGGCCCTCTGTCCTCACTGAGCTTAGTGCTGTGTCTTAAGGTTCTTCACAGAAAGAAAATCAATAGGAGATATATGTATATAAATAATATTTATTATAAGAAGTTGGCTCACATAATTATGTATGCTGAGATGCCCCAAGATCTGCAGTTGGCAAGCTGGGTACCCAGGAGGGCAGGTAGTGTAGGTACAGTCTGAGTCCAAAGGCCTGAGAACCAGGAGAGCAAAGTTTGTAAGTTCCAGTCCAAGGGTAAGAGAAGATCAATGTCTTAGCTCAACAGTCAGGCAGGCTAAGTTCCCTCTGACTCAAGCTTTTGATTTTATTCAGGTCTTCAGTTGATTGGATGAGGGCCACACACATTAGGGAGGGCAATCTGCTTTACTCAGTCTACCAATTCAAATGCTACCTCATCCAAAAACATCCTCACAGACACACACAAAATGATGTTTGGCCAAATGTCTGGACACACTGTGGCCTAGTCAAACTGACACGTACAACTAGTCATCACATCCTGGCTATTTTCAACCATGACCTGAAGCTCTCCTTTCTCCCTCTTTGAGGAGAAAGGCATCGTGCATGCAAAGGAGAGGTTCTGGCCCCTAATATTTCTGAGTTAGGCTAGAATTGTTAGATAGGTCACACAGGTGCTACCCTTCCCCACTTTCATCCTCCATGCTTCTGGTAGTTGACCCCAACTCTCTTCTCTGGTGACTGCAGGGTCATTCTCTGAATTACAGCTTTGGAAACCACCATCAAGCAGTAGAAATTAGCATACAAAATGAAACCTCTTTGTCATCAAGACTCTTAGCCAGGTCCAAGCAGCTCGGAAAGCAGATGTTTTATGTGCTACTCCCTCCCGTATTTTAAAATGACAATAAACATATTTATGATATGCATAAGCATCTAGGTATTACTCCTCTAGAATCAGAACATCCGAAAAGCTAAAACAATGTCAGAGATCATTTAATTTAACCTGCTCAGTTTGCAGAAGAGCAGCTGGAAGGCTGTTGTAGGCAGTCTAGTCTTTCTGTCTCTGTCTGTCTCTGTCTCTGTCTGGCTCTGACTCTGGCTCTGGCTACTGGGCATTTGAAACCCTTTTACAAATGGATGGTTCCTCAGTTCAAGTGCATCAATGGGAGGCAAAGTTTGACTCTCACTCTAGTTGCTGAAAACCCCAGATTTTACATTCCAGCCTCTCTTGCAGCTAAGGCATGGGCATGCGACCAAGGTTATAGGCATCAGATGTCCTTGTCCCAAATTCTGAATTGGGAGCTTGAGGTGTACAGAAGCAGAGAGATTCCATTCTGGTCGTGGGTGGTGGTAACAAAGTTTTCAGCAAGTCGAGCCTGGATGCTGCAAGAATGGCATGCTTGTTCGGTTCTGCAAGCAGCAATGGTGTCCCCACCTGGCTGGTTTTGTCCCAAGGTTTGGCATGGTCCTAGCTGCTGCCAGCATCCATGTTCCTGAGCAAGCCTGTTTTTATGGCCGTGCTGATTGTTCTGAGAGCTACGCATTGTCTTCTCAATAAAATACTTATCTGCCTAAAGTAGCCAGAGGTTTTGTTTCTTGTGTTGATTTTGTTTTGCTTTTTAGTTTCTCGTACCCAAGAACCCTGACTGTGACCCACTGGGGACAGGCAATCAATATGGTCTTTGGGCAGAGCTGGGATTGCTGCCCTATAACGTCCAGCCCTTTGTGACTGACACAGGCACCAATCTCGCTCTTATTGTGCTAATGTCACTTCTAGCCCTATTCCCCACCTTCTCCTAGAAACACCATTCTGACTCTACTTTTCTTCTCCATCTTGTGTGAAGGAAAAAAATAAAGTAGGAAAGCATATAGGATCAGTTTTACTTAAAATATTGTAACAGTTTAGGTGCCTGTAGTAGTGAGAAATAGATTTGGCAACAAGCAGCCTAAAACTCATAGTATCGACAGCTTAAGTAAGCTAGAAGTGTATTTCTTTCTAACATACAATGGTGCAGGGGGGAGGTTTGAGTCTCTGGGCAGTTAGATACCCAGGCTCCTTCCCTCTCATTTCTCCTCCACCCTCAGCACTAGGGGTCTACCTTCTGGTGGGTTTGTAGTCAATATCTTGCTGTAGACAGAGCCTAAAATGCTTACTAACCAGCCCCCTTTTTTTTCAAAGACGTATGCAGAAGCTTGCTAAAATTCTTCCTCACCTTAATCAGTTCAGACTGCTATAACCAATACCATCCTGAGGAACGTAAACAGCAAACTTACTTCTTACAGTCCTGGAGGCTGGGAGGACCAAGACTGAAGCACCAGCCAATTCTGAGTGTGATGGAAGCCTGCTTCCTGGTATGCAGATGGGACCCTCTTGCTGTGTCCTCACATGGTAGTTGCGGGGGGCACTCTAGTCTCACTGAGTTTCTTCTTCTTATGAGGACACTCACCTCATTATGGGGGCTCCACCCTCATGACCTCTCCAAGGCCCCTTCTAATAACATCACTCTGGGAGTTAGAACTTCAACATATGAGTTTGAGGGAAAAGAAACCTTCAGTCCATAGCACCACCCCACTGCCAAATATTTGAGCAGACGCCGTGCTTGATAAGGATCTCATAGGGGGTGGATCTCATGGGAGGTGGGGGTCAGGGCTGCAGAGCAGAGATCTCTGAGCTCAAGCAGCAGAGACTGTGCTGCTTTGACCCTCCTGGCACCAACAGTGGGTGAATGACTTTGGAGAGGCAGTGTCAGCTCTCAGGTCAAGTTATAAATCCAAGGCGAAAAACAAATTCCTCTCTCTGTGTGGTGTCTGGATGTGTAGCACATCTATGCCTCTGGGCCTACATGGCAAACACAGGGTCCAGATGCTGCAATGCCAGGAAATGGAGGCTTTCATCTTCAACTTTTCCAGCTGAACTTAATATCTGATTAGACGAAATAATTGCATTGCAAATTTTAAGTGCACAATGAATTTTGACTCTTGGCCTCGGTTCCTCTTGAAAATCATCAAAATTATTCTGAAATCAATATCACAAAAACTCCCAAGAGAAATAAAAGATCCCCTGTACTAAGGAGGAGATTATTTAACATCTGTCAAAGCCAAAATGTCATCCACCGGTAGCTTCATTGATCATCTGCAACTCTTCCCTCATTCGCCTGATTATCAGTAATTCAAATCAGCAGAGGTGATCAGTACTATCCACGCCAGTGACAGCTAGTATTTAGTAATGGGATGTGTTTTCTCTATGTCACTCCGATACAGATACATGGTAATTATACAAAAAGGCCCTCTGTGAAGAAGTTTATGGGTGGTGTTATCCTGTAACCAGAACGGGCAGCTCAACTTTTAATTATCTTCTCCTCCTTCAGATTTTGAAAACTACTCCTTTAAGCTGTGGACTCACCGCTGACATCTGTCATTTTAAGGGCCAGGCCTCCCCCTTATTTCCTTCAACATCGGTCAGTCAAGGTTGGCTAGTAGGAGCTAAAATCATTTCCCATCTCAGTAATTGCGTCTTCCCCAGTCTGTGGACAGAGTGATGAATAGCCGTAATGAAAGCAACAGAAATAACAACTACTTGCAAAACACTTTGACAATTACAAAATGTTTTTACATCAACTATTAAAAATAACCTAAATCTTCCAACCCACCTTCATGTTGCGTGATCCAGCCAAAATGCCAACCCCAAGCTGATAATGTTTGTTGCATTATTTTTCTTTAAAAGAAAAAAAAAATTCTACAGTTTCAGTAAAAGTCCAGCAACTGTTCTCCAAGTAAAAAGGGGAAAGTAGCTCCAGGTATGTTTGATAGAAATCAAACTACCCAGAATGAGGGACTGAACACACAACATGACAAAACGGGGTTGCTATGAAAATCAAAAGCATTGACTTTTTTTTTAAGGCAGAGCATGTGCTCCCAATACTGAGTGAACACGTGATGCTTCGGGTCTCTGGTGTGAAACATGAAGCCAGGGTGGAAGCAGTCAAGGTCCGGGATCCGGTGTCGGTTGCTACTTCTGTATCTAAGCAGCACTTGAACAAGACCGCCTCTTAGGTGTGACTCTGCATGAGGTCACAGAGCATCTCAGTTGGGTTTTAGAACCGGTGAAATGCCATGAAATGACTTCTGCCCGTTACAGCATTGGGTTCCTAAGCTTGGATCAGATCATGTCAATGAAAGATGTGTCCCATGACACGGACACTTCAGGACTCTCTGAAGAGAGGGAAGGCAGAGGACCAGTAAATTGGTGTGAGCTGAGGCTTCCTCTTTGCATGGTTGACATCGTGCACAGTTTTGTCCTGGCCCAGGCTGGTCCCTCAGCAACTGAGCTCACTTTCTAGACAAGGAGGGCTTGTGTCTCACACTCACCTCAGGCAGTGGTGGGGAAGCGAAATCCTGACGGGGGTGGTTTTGCTCTTTTTTTTCAGTAACTTACAGTTTATTATGTTTAATTCACAAATGTTGGAAACAAACCAGAAAGGCAAATTGAGTTCATTTGAACCCATCAAAGTTTCTCTAAAATAATATACACATTGTTCCATAGAACGATTCTGAAAATATTGGTTTATCAATGACTGTTATTTTACAAACAAAAATCCCATTTGGACAGCACATCAATTTAGCAATCGTGAACAGCAGGAGTAAACACCATGTGGTTTTTATTCTACCCTTGGCCTCTGCTTATGTCTCTAGCTGCAACTCTCGCCTCTCATTCTTCCCTTCACACGTTGCTTTAGCTGCAAGGAACTTCTTTTTGTTCTAAAACACTGTGCCCGCCTTCCTGTCTCAGTGATGTTGCCTGTTCTGTTGCCTCACTTTTGATTGCTGACGGTCCTTCCAGCCTTCAGATATCAGCTTGAAACATAATTTGCTATGTGAGACATTTTTCATCCACTGGATAAAATTAGATCCTCCAGCTATGCAATTTCATAGCATCTTATGTTTCCTCTGTCTTCATCATGATAATGGAAATTACTTATACAGGTTCTAGGTACCGTACTAAAAATACCCACACACACCACACACACACACACACACACACACACACACACACACACACACACACACATATATATACATATATATCTATGTATATATACATGTAACTATCATCTATTTTTCCATTTGTCTAGCTACCTATTTTTTGCCCATTGTGAGTATTGAATGAGTATCTATATAGTAGCTATAGACAGATAAGTAAATAGATGATAGATAGATGGAAACTGTCTTACTCTTTTTGCTCTTTCCCTCTGAGAGGAATATGAAAATCCAGATGGTAAACACTCAGCTGACAACTATAGGTACCCTAATACCCTACTGCTGCTTCAGACCATCAGTCCCCTTTGTATTTTCTCAGAAGCGGTACCAGCAGAGGCGAAAAGAGCACAAAGCATAATTTTGTATGCATGCCTGGTATGATCAGATGTTGCAAGAGTTTCATCCAGCAAGGGCCATGACTGGCTCTACCCAGGAAGGAAAAGAATAAATCTACTGATAAAAGAATGATATTGAGGGTAAATGAAACCATGCACCAGCGGCACTAGTTAGGATGACACCAACCACTGTAACAAATCAACCCCAAAAGAACTCACAGCTTACACACAACGGAAGTTTATTTCTTGCTGAGTAGTCACAAATCATCAGGGTTTATTCTTCTATACACGGTTTTTCAAGGGCATAGGAAACTCTGACATTGTCAACATGGGGTTTCTATGGTCGCCGTGTTTTGCTCCATCCAGTCAAAAAGAGCTTTGAGGAGACCACGTGGGCAGTTACTACGGACCATGCCTGAAAGTATGCTCAATCTACTCACCTTCCTTTGGCTAAAACTCGGTCACATAGAGTATTAGTTTCCCATTGCTACTGTAACAAACTTGAAAATTAAAACAATATACATTTATTCTCTCACAATTCTGGAGGTCAGAGGTCTGAAATCAGTTTCACTGGGCTGAAGTCAAGGTGTTAGCAGGGGCACACTCCCTCTAGAGGCTTGAGGGGAAAATCTGTGCCCTCTAGATTTACTAACTTTACTTTACTAACTTCTAGAGCTGCATCCCTTATATTGCTTGGCTCCCAGCCCCTTGCTCCATCTTCAAAGCCAGCAGTAGCATCTTGCTTCAGTGGTCACATTATTTTCTTCTCTGTCAAACCTCTCTTTTCCAAGGACACTCATGACTGCATTTAGGGTCCATGCCTCTTGGCCCCTAATTCATGCTCGCTGGATAGTCCTTTGCTTACAACCTGCTGGAAATACAGATTTGGGTTTGGGCTTTATCGATAAAGAGGCCCCCTTAGAAGTTCTCCATATGGCTCAGGTGGATTAAAAGCATTTCTCATTGGGGTTTGGGGGCAACCTTCTAAGCAACTATTTTATCTTCCACTTGTAAACCACTGTCCTTTGACAGTGCAGCCTTTTGGGGAAAGTGATGAGTCTGCAGCTGATGTGGTCATTATGATCCACTGGCGAGATGACATTTTAATTATCTAATTATATCCTCCAATAGTCATGGAGGTATTCAACATTCTACCAATGAGCTGTTGGTATGAGGGAGGCCAGAATCCACATTCTTTTTTCTTCTGATTCAGATCTCTTAGGAGGTATAGTATTTTTAAAAATTTTTATTGGAGTATAGTTGATTTACAATGTTGTGTTAGTTTCAGGTGTACAGCAGAGTGAGTCGGTTATACATACGCATATATCCATTCTTTTTTTAGATTATTTTCCCATATAGGTTATTACAGAATATTGAATAGAGTTCCCTCTGCTATATAGTAGGTCCTTATTAGTTATCTATTTTATAAATAGTAGTGTGCATATGTTAAGCCCAAAGGGAAAGACAACATAGAAAATGTAGAAAATAAAAGCCTACAAGAAGAATGATGCCTTTAAAATAGAAACTGTAGTCAGATATAGTAAGAGTCAAAGCAGAGGAAATAAGGACATGCAAAATATAACACATACAGATAAGCATTTAAAAGCTGAATAAAATTGAGAGAGAGCAAAAGACAATGTACTAGAAGAAAGTGCAGGTTCTTTTCAAAAGAAGATATTGTGAACTTATGATCTGTGGTTTGTAAAAATTGCTTTTTATTTTGTGACATGAAACACAGTGTAAGATTTGAACTAGAGGATCTTTCATATTTCTTCCAAGTCTGAGTCCCTGTGAAATCCAAAATGGCTATGTGGTGATATAACACATCGTTTTGAACGATAATAAAGTGTTCCACCAACATTTCATTCTTGATTCTGTAGCTAAGTAGAAACATGTATGCTAATAGACTCATCAACTTGTGCACACATGCACACGTAACACACATACATGCTCATGTTCGTACTTGTGCACACGTTTTCCTGAAATATCCAGCAGAGTTTAAGGACATTTGGGGAGCGTAAAATGGGAATACATCACTTAGTTACTGCACGCTGCACTGGCATATGAACAGGATAGAATAAAACCTTATACTGGGGAAAACATTGATACACTGACAATTGTACTTGGAGAAAAATTTTACAGATGTAAGAGACAATCATTGTTATGTGGTGTTTGGAGAAGGGAGGCATGGTTTCAATTAGTTTAACCCCAGAGTCAAATATTTAGAGCACGAAGTCACCATTGACCAATGAAATATTAACACTCCTCTGCTGCTCTGGTCTTGTCTCCAGAGCCCTTTGCCCTGGGTGGGAACTGAGAGGTCCTTCACTCAACAAGCAGAGCCAGAAATCAGGGTTAGTGAACAGAGCTCAAGGTCAGATGTGGGACAAGGAGACATTGCATGGTTTTCAAGTATGTTTATGGAAATGGTCAGCTCTATAGTGTATCTCTATGTTAAAATTAGGCAAGATGCTCACTTGATAGAAGCATTGCCTTAGTTAATGTGTTAGGAGTTTTAATGTACTGAACACAAGCACTGAATTTCCTGGAGTTCTGTACATGAGTCTGAGCCTGGATGTATACAGCAAATGGGAAACCCAAGCCTTTTGAGCCCAAGCCTCATTTTCCTGGCCTAGAGTTTAGATGTCCTCAGCAAAAAATCAATGGGAAAGCCTTTTAAATATACAAGTATTGGTTCCCAATCCAGAAACGTGGAAGTGGAATCCACTGGAAACTGCCTGCAGACCAGGCTGGAACAATTCACCTGACTTTGGCTTTAAAGGTTCTCTACTGGTGAGGCAAAATTCTTACCAGAAGATCACCTCTCTGTCTGATCTTTACTACCCTTCTCTCTTCTTCATCCAAGAATCTTTTTAAAGAAGGCAAGTGTGGAGGGTCATAATTTGGATGGATATGAAGGTGGCTTTGACACATGTTGGCCATTGTTCTCCAGACGTAATTTGCTTGATCCAGCTGCCCAGGGGGCCCTACTCTGCAGGTACATCCAAAGATGGGTGATTCCTATAAAGGAGGTTGGGGGTCTGTACTTTTCTCACAGAATCCCCCAAATTATAGCTTTTTAACAGGGATAATGTTTTTCTCCCTTGATTATGGCACTCTGCTTGTTTGTGGTGCTTGAACATATTCTACCATCTGCAAATTTTCTTGTGTTTTCTCCTACAACCATCTCCTACATGAAGACATGGATTTCATACATTAGAAAAGTCATTATCACTAGTTAAATTTAAAGTATTTTCCAAATTTTGCTTGATGATGACACATACATATGAAATTATGATGCGTATCTATTACATTATGGCAGGTAGCATGAAAATTAAAAGCATAAACTTTGGGTTGAAATCCTGGCACTGCCACTTGCTAATCTGTGACCTTGGACTTAAACTCTTGGTACCTCAGTTTTCTCATCTATAAAAACCACTTCAGGGCTTCCCTGGTGGCGCAGTGGTTGAGAGTCTGCCTGCCTGGTCCGGGAAGTGCCCCGGTCCGGGAAGATCCCACATGCCGTGGAGTGGCTGGGCCCGTGAGCCATGGCTGCTGAGCCTGCACGTCCGGAGCCTGTGCTCCACAACGGGAGAGGCCACAACAGTGAGAGGCCCACATACTGCAAACAAAAAACAAAACAAAACAAAAACAAACAAACAAGAAAGCGCTTCATAGGGCTGTTGTGAGAGTTAAGTCTGCTAATATCTGTAAAGTGCTTAAAACAGAGTCTGGGCAGTAATAAGGATCTAATAATATTAATAATAAGCTAATATGAATCAGCTTTTATTATTATGATTTTTGTATAAGCGTAGATGAAGTGTGGCTTAAAAAAAACCTACTTCCTACTCTGCATCATTTTCCTTTTCCTTAAAACAGAGCAACAAATAAAGAAAACTCCTCCATCTCTAGGTTGGACTCTTTGTCCATTTTAAATTTTAATTGGATTATTTGAGGTTTTTTTCTGTTGAGTTGTATTAATACCTATAGTGGATATTAACCCCTTATTAGATATGTGGTTTGCGAATATTTTCTCCCATTCTGTAGGTCACTTTTCATTTTGCAGATGGTTTCTTTTGGTGCAGAGAGCTTTTTAGTTTGATGTAGTCCCTTTTTTTTTTTTTTTTTTTTTTTTTGCTTTTGCTGCTTGTGTTTTTGGTGTCATTGCCAAGACCAATGACAAAGAGTTTTCCCTTATATTTTCTTCTAGGATTTTTATGGTTTCAGGTCTTACATTTAATTCTTTAATCCATCTTGAGTTAATTTTCATGAGTAGTGTAAGACAGAGGTCCAATTTCATTCTTTTGAATGTGAATTTTCAGTTTTCCTCATACCATTTATTGAAGAGACTATCCTTTTCCCATTGAGTATTCTTGGCTCCCTTGTCAAATATTAGTTGACATGTATGCAAGGGTTTTTTCTGGGCTCTTAATTCTGTCCCATTGGTCTGTGTGTCTGTTTTTATGCCAGTATCATATTGTTTTGGTTACTATAGCTTTGTAATATAGTTTGAAATCAGTAAGTGTGATGCCTCTGGCTTTGTTCCTTCTCAAGATTGCTTTCAAGTTGCAAAGTCTCTAACACCTGGGAATTTGGATTCCAACGCTTCTAGTAGCAGTTTGCCCTCAGTGGGAAGTGCAGAGTCCCTGACCCTTCCTACCCACAGAAACAGGGATATCAAGGAGACCCCATCTCTAGTTCCCACCTGCTGGTCTCAGTATGGCCATTTTCTCCCCACACTTCCTCAGAGATGGGACAGGAGGTTAAGTGCTCACTTCCAACACAGAGACAGATAAGAGAAGACAGAGCTCTTTGGAGATGTTGCTAGCACTCACCCCAACCTACACCTGTGCACCCTACCCTCACCCTTACCTCCAGGGCACATGGGTCACCCTCACTCAGGGGCATGCTCCACCTCTCTCCAGAGTACAATCTACAGGGGCTTTGGGAAAATTTGCTCGGGGGAGGTAGGTTGAAAATTTTTATTGAGTTAATGAGATGTTTTGGCACTATGCAATCCCCTGAGATAATATTTATTTTTTGAATAAATAAATATACTTCTATAGTACATCCCAGCCTCATCTTAGAAGTTCTCAGGAGTCTTCTTCCAAATTTTAGTGAATATATCTTTACTTTTCTTGGTTTACTGGGGAGACATACAGAATATAATTTTAATAATACTAATTATGCATTTTCATATATAAATATTGAGCTATACATATTCCATAAGATTATATTTTTGTATGTACCTGTAATAAAGGAGTATCTTAGAACATAGACCTAACACAAGTAGAGAGGAAAACAAGACTGAGTCATGCCAGTCACATAATTTGCCCATTGGGAAGCAGCAAAGGCACAGACTAGGGATATAGTCCTGGGGTGAAGGACTCTTTGTTTTTCCTATGCCCTGACATGAACATGAAGCACATACTTCCTCCTAATACATTTATACCCAGCTCTTCACTCTGTGAAGAAAATGGGCATTTTATAGAATAAAAATTTTCCCTGCTTTGTGTAAGGGATACAACTAGATTCAAAGAGCTACTGCAAACTGCATAGATCAACACAGGGCAAATAATATGCACCTTACAAGCATTAACTGCTATTATTATTATTATCATGATTATTTTAAGGGATAGCCACCCTTTTCTCCTGAGCAATAAACCTCAGTTTCTTGGCCTAGACTTAATGGGAAAAAGCCTGAATTATCCAAAGGGGAAATACAAGGCTATTACAAACCATTTCTGCTAACTTACAGTTTTCAATGTAATAGTTCTAATTGTTTGCTGGCTTCTCTTGGGTTCTTGAAACATAACAGAGACAGAGCTACCCCCTAAGACTGATAAGTTCTATATTTGGAAGAAAACTGTGACTCAGCCCTGCCTCTCAGTTCGGTTTCTTAAAGTGACATAGATGTATAGACAAGCCACCTTTTTCTGCTTATTACCCTGAGAAATATTCTCGTTTAGCTCAGGGCATCCACAGCCATAAGGAGGTATTTTGGTAATAGTTACCCCATGATTCCCTGTTCTTAAGACAGATGGACTCAGGCTTTTGACCCACAAATAGATTTTGGAGCATAATATAGGCACCGATAGAGCCAATTCTTTACAGTGGAATCAGGCAAATGATGACTTCAAGGGAAATAACATTTGAAGAAGTCATCTCTCTCACATCAAAGCCAAATTAGAGACATACATTAGAAACCAAAGGCCAGATAAAACTGCTGGTTTCATAGAGAGGAAAAGTTTAGAGGTTTATTGAAGAATACAAGTATAGTATTTCTTTCCAAAACAAAATCATTATCACAGAGGTTTGCTTTTGCAAGTAGCTACAGCTGTATACAGTATGTAAGTGTAAGTCTCAGGTTCAAAAACCACATTAGAATAGAGTCAGAGCCTGACTTACATCCCAAAGTTTGGGTGATGTCAGGGTTATGTCAAATCTTCCAGCCACAAGACACCCCATGTGATGCCAAGGGCCTTCTCTCATCTGGTTCTTTGTATTGGGTTGTTTAATTACCAGTCGCTTTGAATCTCTCCAGGCAGAAGTTCTGAAAGCAGAAACTAGGGTTTGAGACTCCAATTTGGTTTTGTATTCTTATCCCTTGCAGTAAGCTCTAAATCTAGAGGTGGCCACCATACTCTCTAAGCCTTTAGCTTTGATGGAATTGCTCTTCTAATAAGAAAGAACCTGGAGGGTGAGAAATCTGAATGAAAAGTAATGGTGGTCTTCATCATTGTGCCTTGGTGGGAATTAAGAGGGAGACAAGGTCATTACAAAGAAAATCCAAGGAATGACTCCATGAGTTCCCTGTCCAAGGGGTTGTGGGTTTGAAACGAAGGGAAACCTTCCATTATGTCTAAGCAAATTCCATCTTTGAAATGGACTTAAGGGCTTTTGTCTGGCTGTGGTAATGAAGAGAGAAAAACATTTTGCTGTGGAATTTTGTGTGAATAGATAGTGCACCTGATGGATACTTCAAATTTGAACAAAGAAACAACTACATATTGATTATATAAATATTCAATATTCTCTGGATTTATCATGTACCTTTCTGCAGAAGTGATGTATGGATAAGTGGCAGGAAACATTGTCTGCTCTGACAGATCTTTTAATTGGTGGAAAGTTGCTGCATAAGAAATTGAGATATTGGAGCCTAAATATCCCCACAGTGAAAAATCTTTAACGTGTATCTACCTATTATGCTTTGCTGGGTGTCAGCCCTACTGCCACCTCACACCTGCTTTATAACCTTGGGAAAGTAATAATTTTCCTCCCTGTTCTTCATCTCTTCTGCTAGTTACATAACTAGAAAAAGTTATAAAATTATGACTATATTTTCAGCCTCTTTGAGAGTCATTGATATGCCCAATCCATACTTTCTATAATAATATGGAAAATACAACATCTCCTTATATTCACCAAGCTTTCAAAAATATAGTCAAACTGTGTATTGATCACAGTTTCCACGTCCTGATGTTTATGTAGCACTTATCACCGTAAACTGCCATCCAGTTAGTCCTATTACTCGGACCTCTTCTAAGAGTTTCTATATTCTTTTTCTGCCTTCAAAAACTTTCAGATCAAATGATGAAATATGGAGCTCTAATGAATGCAAGGCACTGTATACAATAAGGAATCCTGATGTAGACATATGTCGAGAAAGGATAATGCTTAAAGTTTAGACGAAAGTACATGATACTGTTATTATATTAGCAAATATAATAAAGCTTATTTAGAGCACTCTTCAAAGAATGAAGTGAATTTTTGTCAAACAATATAATCTGTATAAATTTGGGATCTTGGACCTCAGTTTTCTTACCTGTAAATTGGGCGCAATAATCACACCTAATTCCTAGGGTTGCTGTGAGGATTGGGTAAGATAACATAAGTAAAGACTTTAGATGGAGAGAGCCTGAACCTGAATTGTAATGAGTACAATTATGAGTTGGACAAGGTTGAAACCTCAATACCTCAGAATGTGACTGTATTTGGAAACAGGGCCTTTAGAAAGGTAATTAAGTTAAAATGGGGTTGTTAGGATGGACTGTAATCCAATCTGACTACTGTCCTTATGAGAACAGATTATGACACAGAGAGAGATGCCAGGGGTGCATGTGCACAAGCAGATGGCCATCTGTAAGCCAAGGAGCAAAATCTGGGACAGGTCCTTTCCTTATGACCATCAGAGGAGACCAACCCTACTGGCTCCTTGCACTTCCAACCTCTAGAACTATGAAAAAATAAATGTCTGGTGTTTAAGCTCCCCAGTCTGTAATATTTTGTGGTCACAGACAGAGCAAACTAATGTAAGTGCTCAATATACATTTGCTCTTACAGAGATGAGACGGGCAGAGAGGGGAAAATGAATGTGTACCCAGGACACTACAGAAGAATGGACATGGTTATAGTTTCCCTCTTGAGTTGACCTCTCTGGACCTCAGGCTGCTCCATCTTTCTGGCACCAGAGCAGTACCATTAGATTGTCTTCTTAAGTCAGTGAGGAAACTCTGGTAAGCATCACAGTTACTTGTAGACAGAGGAAAGCAGAGCATCCTCATCGGTATCAATTTATGGACTCATTTTGGAAGGAGATTGAGCTTCAAATCGTACCAAAAAGAGCACACAAAACAAAAGGAGCCCTCGTTCTCCCCAAGGCTGTTGTCCATTTGCAAGTATATAAATCAATAGTGCATTTCAGCATGCCTGGCTTCTTTTATGAATGCCTTGATTTCTCCAGGCCAAAACAACTTGGAGTCCAGAGTGAAAAAAACAAGCCTGGACAATATGTATCAGCATCAGTTCATAGGGACCTAATCAGTGCAATCATTAAACAATATGCTCTCAGTAAGTCACTTGCATTGGGTAATATATGCTAATGTGTAATTCCTTACTATGGACCCAGCCTGCTGATGTATGTCATTCTCCAGTTAGGCCCAGAAGGCAAGAGAAACGGTCTCAGAGCTATCTGCCTTTGCCGTGTCATCTCAAAAACAACAACAAAAATTCCACAGAGATCGAATAGTGTATTGCTGCCAGTATCTGGATCTTCTTACTGCTAAATGTTCTCTTTCTCCTTTGCTTGCGGCATAGTTTTAAAATCACGTAGTGCAGCTTATGTTTAGGAGAAATCAGATTATATCTCTATATCCTGAGTCAAGACTCCAAAAGCCCATCAGTTAGCACTGCCACGGGCTATGTATGTGACGTTTTAAGTACTTCATTAGTCTGGGGCTGTGTTCCCTGGGGCTTTCATCTAACAAAGGGCGTTATGGGTGCTTTCCAAATGTTCAGTTGTTTTAAATCATTGTTATTAAATTTAGGCAGGCTGTATAAGGAAGAGAAGCCTAGGATTTTAGATGGTACCTTTGAAATCTTCTAATCCAGGAGTGGCAAAGAGGTTTAGTTAACCCTTAGCAATTAATTGTGGCTACCTAGAGCATGATGTTGAAAATGTCCCAAGGTCAAGAGTGGGCTCAACAGGAAATAATAACAGGATCGATATTGATGTCTGTTTTGGGACAAGATTGGGGAGTGTCTTTGGGGTAGAAAGACATGCTAGGTATTTTCTGCCAAATTGAACACTTTCTTCTTATGGATGAAGAAACTGAGCTCCAAAAACATTAAATGATATTCTCAAGATGATATAATTAGTTCGCAAAAATGCCGAAGTCAGAATCAATACATCCTGACACTCCCTTTCTACTTTCCCAAAGTCTGAAATCTGCATGTTGAATTTAAGTCTCTCAAGCCCTTTGAGTTCTTTATTAAAAAAATCCAAAAATTAAAATCCCTTTGGTTGTCAATATACTAAATATAGATAAGAAAATATTAATGCAAATGTAAAATGTTATGTACTTGAATTGGGCAAACTATGAGGGGAAAAGTTTTAAGAAAAGGTAAAAATGTTAGTGAACATTTTTGAAGGAAGAAGAGCAAGGAGTTAAATTCTAATTTCTTGCAGCAGTTATCTTTTTTCACCTTGGGGAAGGACAGTAAGAACTTTTTTGCTGCAATTGCATCTACATTTTATTGCGCCAATGAACAAGTACATCTTTCCAAACTGTCACTATCCATCACATTTAAATAAGAATAGGTGAGTTTGGAAAGACATGAAGATTCATTAGTTCCAGCTCTAAATATTGCAGGTAAAATTATTTCCATCCACTGCAGCCTAAAACAGACTGAGTGAGGAGTCACAAAATACCCTTGAAAATTATATTTCCAGAGAACATGGCCACCGTTGGGCAAATGCAAAGTCAACAAGGCGCAAGTCGTCTGTTCATCATCCCAACCTACTATGCATCCTGTACATAAAGAATGACAATTGATCACATGGAAGGAGTCCTTTCTATGTAAGGAGAATATTTGAAAAGCTGCAGGAGGCAGAGTTTGATGTTAAGGATATATATATATATTTTTTTTTTAACATCTTTATTGGAGTATAATTTCTTTACAATGGTATGTTAGTTGATGCTGTATAACAAAGTGAATCAGCTATACATAGACATATATCCACATAGCTCCTTCCTCTTATGTCTCCCTCCCACCCTCCCTACCCCAGCCCTCTAGGTGGTCACAAAGCACCAAGCTGATCTACCTGTGCTATGAGGCTGCTTCCCATTAGCTATCTATTTTACATTTGATAGTGTATATATGTCCATGCTGCTCTCTCACTTTGTCCCACCTTACCCTTCCTCCTCCCCATGTCCTCAAGTCCATTCTCCACATCTGCATCTTTATTCCTGTACTGCCCCTAGGTTCTTCAGAACCACTTTCTTTTTTTGATTCCATATATATGTGTTAGCATATGGTATTTATTTTTCGCTTTCTGACTTACTTCACTCTATATGACAGTCTCTAGGTCCAACCATCTCACTACAAATAACTCAATTTCTTTTCTTTTTATAGTAATATTCCATTGTATATATATGCAATATCTTCTTTATCCATTCATCTGTCGATGGACACTTAGGTTGCTTCCATGTCCTGGCTATTGTAAATAGAGCTGCAATGAACATTGTGGAACATGACTCTTTTTGAATTATGGTTTTCTCAGGGTATATGCAGAGTAGTGGGAATGCTGGGTCGTATGGTAGTTCTATTTGTAGGTTTTTAAGGAACCTCCATACTGTTCTCCATAGTGACTGTATCAATTTACATACCCACCAACAGTGCAAGAGGGTTCCCTTTTCTCCACACCTGCTCCAGCATTTATTGTTTTTAGATCTTTTGATGATGGCCATTCTGCATGGTGTCAGGTGATACCTCATTGTAGTTTTGATTTGCATTTCTCTAATGATTAGTGATGTTGAGCATCCTTTCATGTGTTTCTTGGCAATCTGTATATCTTCTTTGGAGAAATGCCTATTTAAGTCTTCTGCCCATTTTTGGGTTGGGTTGTTTGCTTCTTTGATATTGACCTGCACAAGCTGCTTGTAAGTTTTGGAGATTAATCCTTTGTGAGTTGCTTCATTTGCAAATATTTTTCTCCCATTCTGAGGGTTGTCTTTTCATCTTGTTTATGGTTTCCTTTGCTGTGCAAAAGCTTTTAAGTTTCATTAGGTCCCATTTGTTTATTTTTGTTTTTATTTCCATTTCTCTAGAAGGTGGGTCAAAAAGGATCTTGCTGTGATTTATGTCATAGAGTGTTCTGCCTGTGTTTTCTTCTAAGAGTTTGATAGTGCCTGGCCTTACATTTAGGTATTGAATCCATTTTTTTTTTTTTTTTGCGGTACGTAGGCCTCTCACTGCTGTGGCCTCTCCCGTTGTGGAGTACAGGCTCTGGACGTGCAGGCGCAGCAGCCATGGCTCACGGGCCTAGCCGCTCTGCGGAATGCGGGATCTTCCCGGACTGGGGTATGAACCCATGTCCCCTGCATCGGCAGGTGGACTCTCAACCACTGCGCCACCAGGGAAGCCCTTGAATCCATTTTGAGTTTATTTTTTGTGTATGGTGTTAGGGAGTGTTCTATTTTCATTCTTTTACATGTAGCTGTCCAGTTTTCCCAGCACCACTTATTGAAGAGGCTGTCTTTTCTCCATTGTCTATTCTTGCCTGCTTTATCAAAAATAAGGTTATGATATGTGCATGCATTTATTTCTGGGCTTTCTATCCTGTTCCATTGATCTATATTTCTGTTTTTGTGCTAGTACCATACTGTCTTGATTACTGTAGCTTTGTAGTATAGTCTGAAGTCTGGGAGCCTGATTACTACAGCTCCATTTTTCTTTCTCAAGATTGCTTTGGCTATTCAGCATCTTTGTGTTTCCATACAATTGGAAAATTTTTTGCTCTAGTTCTGTGAAAAATGCCAGTGGTAGTTTGATAGGGATTGCATTGAATCTGTAGATTGCTTTGGGTAGTGGAGTCATTTTCACAATGTTGATTCTTCCAATTCAAGAACATAGTATATCTCTCCACCTGTTTGTATCATCTTTAATTTCTTTCATCAGTGTCTTATAATTTTCTGCATACAGGTCTTTTGTCTCCTAAGGTAGGTTTATTCCTAGGTACTTTATGCTTTTTGGTGCAGTGGTAAAGAGGAGTGTTTCCTTAATTTCTCTTTCACACTTTTCATCATTAGTGTATAGGGATGCAAGAGATTTCTGTGCATTAATTTTTTATCCTGCTACTTTACCAAATTCATTAATTAACTTTAGTAGTTTTCTGGTAGCATCTTTATGACTCTCTATGTAGAGTATCATGTCATCTGCAAACAGTGATAGTTTTAATTCTTCTTTTCCAAATTAGTTTCCTTTTATTTCTTTTTCTTCTCTGATTGCTGTGGCTAAAACTTCCAAAACTATGTTGAATAATAGTGGTGGGAGTGGGCAACCTTGTCTTATTCCTGATTTTAGAGGAAATGGTTTCATTTTCACCATTGAGAACTATGTTGTCTGTGGGTTTGCCATATATGGCCTTTATTATGTTGAGGTAAGCTCCCTCTATGTCTACTTTCTGGAGGGTATTTATCATAAATCAGTGTTGAATTTTGTTGAAAGCTTTTTCTGCATTTATTGAGACGATCAATTTGTTAATATGGTTTATCACATTGATTGATTTGTGTATATTGAAGAATCCTTGCATTCCTGGCATAAACCCCTCTTGATCATGGTGTATGATTGATTCTTTTAATGTGGTGTTGGATTCTGTTTGCTAGTATTTTGTTGAGAATTTTTGCATCTATGTTCATCAGTGATATTGGCCTGTATTTTTCTTTCTTTGTGACATCTTTGTCTGGTTTTGTTATCAGGGTGATGGTAGTCTTGTAGAATGAGTTTGGGAGTGTTCCTCCCTCTGCTGTATTTTGGAAGAGTTTGAGAAGGATAGGTTTTAGTTCTTCCCTAAATGTTTGATAGAATACGCCTGTGAAGCCATTTGGTCCTGGGCTTTTGTTTGTTGGAAGATTTTTAATCACAGTTTCAATTTCAGTGCTGGTGATTGGTCTGTTTATATTTTCTATTTCTTCCTGGTTCAGTCTAGGCAGGTTGTGCTTTTCTAAGAATTTGTCCATTTCTTCCAGGTTGTCCATTTTATTGGCATATAGTTGCTTGTACTAATCTCTCATGATCCTTTGTATTTCTGCAGTGTCAGTTGCTACTTCTCCTTTTTAATTTCTAATTCTGTTGATTTGAGTCTTCTCCCTTTTTTTCTTGATGAGTCTGGCTAATGGTTTATCAATTTTGTTTATCTTCTCAAAGGACCAGCTTTCATTTTTGTTGATCTTTGCTCTCGTTTCCTTCATTTCTTTTTCAATTATTTCTGATCTGATCTTTATGATTTCTTTCCTTCTGTTAACTCTGGGTTTTTTTTTGTTCTTCTTTCTCTAATTGCTTTAGGTGTAAGGTTAGGTTGTTTATTTGAGATGTTTCTTGTTTCTTGAGGGAGGATTGTATTGCTATAAACTTCCCTCTTAGAACTGCTCTTGCTGCGTCCCATAGGTTTTGGGTCATCGTGCTGTCATTGTCATAGGTTTCTAGGTATTTTTTGATTTCCTCTTGGATATCTTCAGTGATCTCTTGGTTTTTAAATAGTGTATTGTTTAACCTCCATGTGTTTGTATTTTTTTACAGATGTTTTCCTGTATTTGATATCTAGTCTCATAGCATTGTGGTCAGAAAAGATGCTTGATACGTTTCAATTTTCTTAAATTTACCAAGGCTTGATTTGTGACCCAAGATATGATCTATCCTGGAGAATGTTCCATGAGCACTTGAGAAGAAAGTGTATTCTGTTGTTTTTGGATGGAATGTCCTATAAATATCAATTAAGTCTGTCTTGTTTAATGTATCCTTTTTTTTTTTTTTTTTTTTTGTGGTAAGCGGGCCTCTCACTGTTGTGGCCTCTCCCGTTGCGGAGCACAGGCTCTGGACGCGCAGGCTCAGTGGCCATGGCTCACAGGCCCAGCCGCTCCACGGCATGTGCGATCTTCCCGGACCGAGGCATGAACCTGCATCCCCTGCATCGGCAGGCGGCCTCTCAACCACTGCGCCACCAGGGAAGCCCTAATGTATCTTTTAAAGCTTGTGTTTCCTTATTTATTTTCATTTTCGATGATCTGTCCATTAGGGAAAGTGGAGTGTTAAAGTCCCCTACTATGATGTGTTACTGTCCATTTCCCCTTTAAAGGCTTTTATCATCTACCTTATGTATTGAGGTGCTCCTATGTTGGGTCCATAAATATTTACAATTGTTATATCTTCTTCTTGGATTCATCCTTTAATCATTATGTAGTGTCCTTTGTTTCTTGTAATAATCTTGATTTAAAGTCTATTTCATCTGATAAGAGAATTGCTACTCCAGCTTTCTGTTGATTTCCATTTGCATGGAATATCTTTTTCCATCCCCTCACTTTCAGTCTGTATGTGTCCCTAGGTCTGAAGTAGGTCTTTGGTAGACAGCATATATACAGGTCTTGCTTTTGTATCCATTCAGCCAGTCTATGTCTTTCGGTGGGAACATTTAATCCATGTACATTTAAGGTAATTATCAATATGTATGTTCCTATTACCATTTTCTTAATTGTTTTGGGTTTGTTATTGTAGGTCTTTTCCTTCTCTTGTGTTTCCCGCCTAGAGAAGTTCCTTCAGCATTTGTTGTAAAGCTGGTTTGGTGGTGCTGAGTTCTCTTAGCTTTTGCTTGTCTGTAAAGGTTTTGATTTCTCTGTTAAATCTGAATGAGATCCTTGCGGGGTAGAGTAATCTTGGTTGTAGGTTTTCCCCTTTCATCACTTCAAATATGTCCTGCTACTCCCTTCTGGCTTGCAAAGTTTCTGCTGAAAGATCAGCTGTTAATCTTATGGGGATTCCTTTGTATGTTATTTGCTGTTTCTTCCTTGATGCTTTTAATATGTTTTCTCTGTATTTAATTTTTGATAGTTTGATTAATATGTGTCTTGGTGTGTTTCTCCTTGGATTTATCCTGTATGGGACTCTCTGCACTTCCTGGACTTGATTAACTATTTCCTCTCCCATATTAGGGAAGTTTTCAACTATAATCTCTTCAAATATTTCCTCAGTCCCTTTCTTTTTCTCTTCTTCTGGGAACCCTATAATTCAAATGTGGTGTGTTTAATGTTGTCCCAGAGGGCTCTAAGACTGTCCTCAACTCTTTTCATTCTTTTCTCTTTATTCTGGTCTGCAGTCATTATTTCCACTATTTTATCTTCCAGGTCACTTATCGATTCTTCTGCCTCAGTTATTCTGCTATTGATTCCTTCTAGAGAATTTTTAATTTCATTTATTGTGTTGTTCATCATTGTTTGTTTGCTTTGTAGTTCTGCTAGGTCTTGCTAAACATTTCTTGTATTTTATCCATTCTATTTCCAAGATTTTGGATCATCTTTACTATCATTACTCTGAATTCTTTTTCAGGTAGACTGCCTATTTCCTCTTCATCTGTTTGGTCTGCTGGGTTTTTACCTTTCTCCTTCATATGCTGTGTGTTTCTCTGTCTTCTCATTTTGCTTCACTTACTGTGTTTGGGTTGTCCTTTTCACAGGCTGCAGGTTCATAGTTTCCATTGTTTTTGGTGTCTGCCCCCAGTGGCTAAGGTTGGTTCAGTGGGTTGTGTAGGCTTCCTGGTGGAGGGAACTAGTGCCTGTGTTCTGGTAGATGAGGCTGGATCTTGTGTTTCTGGTGGGCAGGTCCACATCCGGTGGTGTGTTTTGGGGTGTCTGTGACCTTATTATGATTTTAGGCAGCTTCTCTGCTAATGGGTGGGGTTATGTTCCTATCTTGTTGGTTGTTTGGCATAGGGTGTCCAGCACTGTAGCTTGCTGGTTGTTGAGTGGAGCTGGGTCTTAGCATTGAGATGGAGATCTCTGGGAGAGCTTTCGCCATTTGATATTACATGGAGCCGGGAGGTGTCTGTTGGACCAATGTCCTGAACTCGGCTCTCCCACCTCAGAGGCAGAGGCCTGACACCTGACCGGAGCATCAAGACCCTGTGAGCTACACGGCTCAGAAGAAAAGGGAGAAAAAAAGAAAGAAAGAAAATAAAAAGAAATAAAGTTATTAAAAGAAAATTTTTTTTTAATTATTGAAAAATTTAAAAAGTAATTAAAAAAGGAAAAAGGGTTTCCCTGGTGGTGCAGTGGTTGAAAGTCCGCCTGCCAATGCAGGAGACATGGGTTCGTGCCCTGGTCCAGGAAGATCCCACATGCCACGGAGTGGCAGGGCTGGTGAGCCATGGCCGCTGAGCCTGCGCGTCCAGAGCCTGTGCTCCACAACGGGAGAGGCCACAACAGTGAGAGGCCCACGAACTGCAAAAAAAAAAAGAAAGAAAGAAAGAAAGAAGAGAGCAACCAAACCATAAAACAAATTCACCAATGATAATAAGTGCTAAAAGCTATATTAAACCAAAATTGGACAGACAGAACCCTAGGGTAAATGGTAAAAGCAAAGCTATAGAGACAAAATCACACAAAGAAGCACACCCATATGCACTCACAAAAAGAGAAAAAGGAAAAAAAAATATATATCTATATATTAAAAAAAAAGGAAGACAGCACCCAAATCAATAAACCAATCTACCAATGATAATAAATCCTCAATACTAAACTAAAATAAACATGAAACCAGAAACCAGTCAGTCTCATATACCCAACCCCACATCTATTCGTTGTCTATTCATGTATTCCACAGATGCAGGGTGCATCTAGTTGACTGTGGAGATTTAATCCGCTGCTCCTGAGGCTGCTGGGAGAGATTTCCCTTTCTCTTCTGTGTTCGCACAGCTCCCGGGGCTCAGCTTTGGATTTGGACCCACCTCTGCGTGTAGGTCACCTGAGGGCGTCTGTTCTTCGCTCAGACAGGACGGGGTTAAAGGAGCAGCTGATTCGGGGGCTCTGGGGCTCACTCACTGGGGCTCTGGCTCACTCAGGCCGGGGGGAGGGAGGGGTACGGATGCGGGGCAAGCCTGCGGCAGCAGAGGCCAGCATGACATTGCACCAGCCTGAGGCGTGCCGTGCGTTCCCCCCGGGGAAGTTGTCCCTGGATCACGGGACCCTGGTAGTGGCGGGTTGCACAGGCTCCCAGGCAGGGAGGTTGGATAGAGATCTCTGCTTGCACACAGGCTTCTTGGTGGTGGCAGTAGCAGCCTTAGCGTCTCATGCCCGTCTCTGGGGTCCGCGCTGATAGCCGCGGCTCGCACTAGTCTCTGGAGCTCCTTTAGGTGGCGCCCTGAATCCCCTCTCCTCACGCGAAACAATGGTCTCTTGCCTCTTCGGCAGCTGCAGAGTTTTTCCCGGACTCCCTCCCGGCTAGCTGTGACGCACTAGCCCCGTTCAGGCTTTGTTCCCGCAGCCAACCCCAGTCCGCTCCCTGGGGTCTGATCTCCGAAGCCCAAGCCTCAGCTCCCAGACCCAATCCGCCCCAGTGGGTGAGCAGACAAGCCTCTCAGGCCAGTGAGTGCTGCTTGGCACCGATCCTCTGTGCGGGAATGTCTCCGCTTTGCCCTCTGCACCCCTGTTGCTGCGCTCTCCTCCGTGACTCCGAAGATCATAAGTAAGTATCAATATTTAAGCTAAGAACTTCCATTAGGTGCAGCCCAGTATATCTCCAAGTCATCTGACCCATTCTGTTCTGTACCAGTTGCCATCTTTAAGGGAAAAGATATATTGACATTGTCCATAACATTCATCGAAGATATCTGCACGTACAAGGTGAATGGTGGGTCATTGTAACCCCTTACAGGATTGATAAAGGGACGTTATCTTCTAAGGAGTCACGTAACTGGGGCCAGAAGGAAAATAATTGATCTTTATGGTTGAGCAGGTACTTCTGCCATTGGGGAAGTCTGGTTAGTGCATAATGCAGATGCGCAATGCACACTAGAGGGGAGGGAGGAGGCTCAAATAGGAAGAGGAAAAGAAAATGCATGTTTAAATTTAAATTTAAATTTTTCTTGTCTTGCCTTAAAATGTGAATTTTTATTTCATCAACATTAACCTCCAGAAGACAATAACTGAGGCCGTATTTACTCTTGGGGAAAAGTTGGCGTGAGGAGCCATGAGTTCTAATGAACGCCTATCTATCCAACACTCTGGTTGGTGATTTACACCTATTACCATACTAATTGTCAGAGCTCTCCAAAGGGGTAGATTAAGTGGACTGAGGTAGTTCAGTGCCCTGGAAGCATGAATAGAACTGTCCCTTGACTTGTTTCCACTAGGCCAAACTGAAGGCTATTTTGTGCCATATTGGGTGACCATTCCATATTCTTCAGCATCCTAAGTCCTTCAAAGGTTTCTTTCAAAGCAACCAAACCTCTACCACGGCAGCCATCTGGTCTACCTCCCTCATCACGTGCCCAACCCCTGAATGAAAATATCTAACTCTTCCACACATAGGAAGGGCTGGTCCTACATACTTTCTTGGAGTCATGTTTTGAGCTCCTAAAGAATTCACAGAGAATAAGACATGACTGGGGAGGGATTACTGTATCTCACCTACTACATTTACTTCACCTTGCCCTTCACTAGATTTTGTTGCTTGTATGACTGGGGGCAAGAACTGTATCATGCAGCCTGAATCCCCTATGGCATCCAGCCCCCTGCCTTGCACATAGTAGGTGCTCAATAGTTGTGAGTGGAGTGACCAACTGATTAAATGAATTAATGGGCAGATAATAGCTCACTGATAGGGTGTCGTCAGCTGCCAAACCTTTCCTCCCTTTTCACTCATCTTCCAGCACCTGACCCACTTCCCTTCCCTTTCCTCCTGCTAACCTGACATGCCCTCCACTGTGCCACCCTCCATGATTGACTTGCCACAGTGTCATGAGGGCCCAAGGAAAATGACTCAGCTCAGTATTATGTCTGCTTCTCCGCTGACCTTGCTCCTTCATTATTTGCTCATTACCAGACTGAGTGACTCAGCACCTGGCTTAATGGAAGTGGTGTTTATAGTGTGTATAATACTATACATGTGTTTGCATGTAGATTATATATTTATATATATGTATATATATATTTATATAAAATACATTTTAAAAAACTCTCCTCAGCCACTATCTCATTTTATTGACACAGCACTTTCTTGAGCCAGCAAGATGCACCTCATGAGTCTTATCTTATGGGAAATAAAGTTGACTTAACAAAGGTCACATAGCTAGTTAAGCTGGTTAGTGGCAGGTGCATGTCCCAATATTCCTTTTTTTTTTTTTTTTTCCAATATTCCTTTTACTGGATCACCAATCTCTTCTTCAAATTGCTGGCTTACCTTGTTTCTGCCCTCAGGGCAAAGGCTTATCACCAATGATGCAGTTCTAATATAGTACAATGGATGCTGATAAACTTGACCATAGCTTCTAAAAGTGCACTCTGGTAGTTTTTTAGCTCAGAGACCTTGAAGTACTTGTGGAGGCACATTTTTGTTATGAACAAACATTACCTGAAATACTGATATTTAGTATTTTAAAAAATCCCACCTCACTGAAATCTCATCAAAAATCCTCACAAATTCATTTGTGAGGATTTGAGGGGGATGGAGGTAGCATAAGATGTGAGTATTGTAGGAGCTTGGAGGGGTCTTCTGCTCCAGGAAAGGGTCCATTCCTGCAAACAGCCTGAGAACAATTGCACAGTCAACATGGCTGGGGCCCCCAGGCCAGGTGAGTGGCTGAAGGCCTAGGTGATTTGTTTTGAGAGATGAGGAAGTTTGTCAAGGAAGAAGTGGTGGGTTAAAGGATGCTTAGCAGGAGAAGGAGGACAAGTGAAGTAGAGACACGGGCTAAGGGATGTCTAATTGTTGGGTACATTAGGGTACCAATTTGTTATGTGCATCTGTAAGAACTACTTGGGTCCCCAAAACATGCATTTAGGCGTTGTTTTTTATTTAGTTTATTTTTTAATTGTTTTAAAATTATTTTCTTCTGAATCCATTTTCCTGTGTGTCAGGAGGTTAAATTGACAAATTTACTACTTGTTAGCTATGTGACATAGGAAAAAGTTTTTAAGTTCTCTGAGCCTCATATTTCTACTTTTGTGAATTAGAGAGACTTGGACCTGCCACACAGCACTGCTGTGAGGATGAAATGAGGTGATCTATGTAAGGCATCCAGGACAGTACTTGGCAAAGAGTAGTTGCTTAGTAATTTATTGTCTGGGTGGACTTTCAGGTGTTTCCATCACTTATACCAAATATATACATTTCTAATGACTCTCTTGATCCCCAAAGTCCAGATCTCTTGGAAACACTCTTGTAATCATTTCTTTTTTTTTAATTTATTTTTTTAATATCTTTATTGGAGTATAATTGCTTTACAATGTTGTGTTAGTTTCTGCTGTATAACAAAGTTAATCAGCTATATGTATACATATATTCCCATATCCCCTCCCTCTTGCGTCTCCCTCCACCCTCCCTACCCTACCCCTCTAGGTGGTCACAAAGCACCGAGCTTATCTCCCTATGCTATGCAGCTGATTCCCACTAGCTATCTATTTTACATTTGGTAGTGTAAATATCTACATGCCACTCTCTCACTTTGTCCCAGCTTACCCTTCCCCCTTCCCGTGTCCTCAGGCCCATTCTCTACGTCTGCGTCTTTATTCCTGTCCTGCCCCTATGTTCATCAGAACCATTTGTTTATTCCATATATGTAATCATTTCTTCAGTCTGTTGACACTATTAGATAGATGATAGATAGATAGATAGATATAGAAATGAGAGCTAAATGAACAAATGAGTAGAGAGACATGGAGAGAGAAATATACATACATACACTGATGGAGAGAGAGAGAGAGAGATGGGAAGGTAAAGAGATATAGAATTGAAGTATTTATTGCTCTTGACTCACCCACATCCCCATGAAATGTCACTATTTAATGGCTCTGAATCCAAAGCCTGAGTAATTGCAAATGATTGGACTTAGGAACTTTCACTGCAGGTCCTGGTTATTTATACTTCTTTCTTGTTACTGAGTAATGAGCCATCACACAGGAAAATGGAGGTCATGAATAAAGAGAGAACAAATTTAAACCTACTCAGATACTAAAACTGGGCTCAAATAATAATTGAAGAGCAAAGAGAATATATTTTCTCCAATCTGATTATACATTTTCAACCTCCCTAACTCCATCATGACTTCAATAAATGCCTCCCCACCTCAGCCCCACACCTCCTCTCCCCTGCCAAATGCACCCATGACCTCAGTTTTTACTGTGTAGCTGGGAGGTAACTAAAATGATTGTTTATGTGGAACCCAGGAAACCTGCCTAGTGAGTAGGGGTAGAGTCTGTAAGGGGTAGGTTCTTGGAAGAAAGAGCATGGGAGGGCAGAATCCATGGATACTAGATGTCCTGGAACAATCACACACTTCTCACACACCTTGACAGGGAAGAGTCTCAGGTGAAGTCATCGTCACCGGCCATTACCAGTGTGCAGAGGACACGTATTGTAATTAATGGACCCATCAAGTCTTGCCCGTAACAGATGCTCAATAAATATTTTTGGAGTGAATGTAGTGAATGAATGTGTAGTTCTGCGTCTAGCGCCTCCCTGAGGGTATTAGCAAGTAAGGATAGTTTGGAAACAACTAGTTTAGATTGTGTAATGGATGGTAATCCCGCTGTTTTTTGACAGGGGACATTTCAGAGAAGGATTGTAAAAGTGCTCCCCCTAGGGGGACCAGTATAAAAAGTATGGCACAAGGTAGGTTCCAGCAGCCCTTCTCCAGGACTTCTGATAAAGCAGCTATTTGGGGATGGTAAGTCATCATGGTCAGTGGGGGACCAGTAGTCAGCGTTAACTGACACCGTCAGTGGAGATGGCAGGGTCTTTGGCCAGTCCTGGTCTGAGGCTGCTGCAGGTCACGACTTTCGTGTGGGACCTAGGACAGAGTAAGAAACACCTTCCTCAGGGCTGTGAGGACCACACTGGCCGCCAGAAGGATGAACCGGATGGACTTGGTTCAAGCTGCCTGGGTTGCTGTCTCTGCTGTGCAGCAGAAGTTTGCACCTTCAGGTCGAATTTTAGCCAATTAACAGGGAAACTTCCCCTCCCAGGCTCCTTCCAAGGGTGAGACCCGAGGTGGGATCCACTCATTGCTATTTAGAATGAATATAAAGAGACACTGGAAAATTTGAAGTGTGTAATTATGGGTATAACACTGGCTAACGGGAGCCTGGAGGTGGCATTCTGAGAGGCTGGCGGAGCTTTCTGTTCACAGCTCTTGGGTCTGCCCCATGGGAGATGCTGGGGCTCTTAAGCAGTCCCTTCTCACTCTAGAAGGCAGCTAAGAAATCCCAGAGGGCCCAGCATGAGCCCAGAATAGGACAAATAAGAGTTTCCCAAAGGGAGCAAGGTCTGTATTATATCATAAAAAATGATCCATGAGAATTGGATAGCAAATCATTGATGTTGAGAGGGATTTTTGGTCCTGAATTGAATGATACATGCAGAGATCATTATTTCCTCTTCATAAAAGCATTGGTGTCCTAACTGAAAAGTGCCAATCACTAAGATGGGTTAGGGGGACAGGACAAAAGGGATGCAGAGGACATTCCCAAGTAGTGTCCCATTAAGGTGGGCTTATATCAAAGAAGACTGTGCTCGAATCCTTGCTCGGAAAGCACATTCTGAGTCAATAACGTCCTTGTCCTTCTCTGTCACCTGACATTCCACTTGCCTTTGCGTCATTACTTGAGACCTTCTTTACAGAATGAATCCTGATGGCCACTCGGTAAATCCAGCAAAGCAGCGTGGTCACATTTTAAACTTCTCAAAAATGAAGAATATATAAAAAGAGTAGGGGGAAAGAGGAGATTCTCATCTATTAAAAAAAAAAAAAGAGTAGGGAAGAGCAGAGTGTTGGGTATGCACACAGAATCAACCTTTTTATTGCTGGGTAGAAATAAATCAAAAGCAGACACTTCCCTTGACCCTAGATGAAGCAGTGCCTGGAGCTGGATAACGGTAGGTCACTGAGTCTGAAGTGCACATAAAATCCAATTGTAAGTTGGCTGATCACAGCACATGACTGGATTCACTTATTGCTAATTAGAATGAATAAGAAGAGACACTGGGAGATGTGAAGCTTGAAATTATGGGTAGGAAAAGCCGCTTGATGGAAGGAAACCAATTTTTCCTAGTGTTTTGGAAAACCGTTTCACATAGTGTCTGGTCCATTATTTATGCCCTGATATTTGCATGTAGTAAGAACCACAGATATTTCTGATCAAACTACACTCCAGGACACCCAATTTGAAGGGGCTTTAAGGGTCCAAGCTGGGAAGAGTGAATGGGTTTTGCTCCCTGTTAAAGAAGGGATCTTCTGTTCCTGGTTTGTTTGGAAAGATATTTTTCCTTCGGCCTCAAGTGATAAAATGCACACCGTTAAGAAAGGCGCTGGATACTGTACTGTTAGCTGAGGTTGATGTGATGGCCAGATAGGCCTCTTGATTATTGATCATTTTATTTGTACCTTCTGGTGCTAACTTCTCTTTCTTAGGGTGAGCTCACTCTTCCTTTTATCTATTTAGAAAATAAATGAACTGCTAGGCTCATACAAGCTAGGGGTGTCTGTAGGGAGGTGTATGGCCCGAAGAAACCAGCTAGACATAGTGCTGGTTAAAAATACAAAGGGATCTTTTGTGGGAATTCTTACTCTATAATGTTGGAATATCTTTTTCCCCCAACTTTCTGGCCAGAAGTGAGATGGCAGAGTTATTTTAATCTTAATTCTATTTAGGGGATTGGAGTGTTCCAAAGAGAAGGAGAGCTTTGCTGAACATTTTAAACAATTGATACCAGATGGATTTTTTGTATCATTTTTCAAATAGTTTTCTCTAAATGAGTTCTAAAGATAGAATGTCCATAATCACTAAATATTGAAGGATGCTGAAATATTAAGCAACTAAGATGGCAAATCCTGCTGTATCCAGGTGTCACTTTGTGTAAATGGCTTCAATTCTTTATTTCTTGGTGCTCCTATGATGTATCTGAGACAGAAACCCTGGCAAATTAGGGACCACAGAATGAATTTGTAGGATGAATTGCCCACATCTCTGCTCAGTTGCATACTTTGAGAATATTTTGCAATAATAATAAATGACTTTTATTTCAAATTAGTTTTAAGGGTAATTGTAATGACAAGTGTATTAATGTGTGTGTGTTTGAGAGAGAGAGAAAGAGAGGAAACAGGGACAGGGAGAGACACATAGAAAAAGACAGGGAGAGAGAGAGAGAAATTCCAGTGCAGAAGCCAAGATTAAAACTGGGGTTGGGGCTTCCCTGATGGCGCAGTGGTTGAGAGTCCGCCTGCCGATGCAGGGGACACGGGTTCGTGCCCCGGTCCGGGAAGATCCCACATGCCGCGGAGCCGCTGGGCCCGTGAGCCATGGCTGCTGAGCCTGCACGTCCGGAGCCTGTGCTCCGCAACGGGAGAGGCCACAGCAGTGCGAGGCCCGCGTTCCGCAAAAAAAAAAAAAAAAAAACCAAACTGGGGTTGGATTCCCACCCATGACCTACTGCACAATGCTCCCGTCTCCTAAGGCTTTTCATCGAATAATCACCATGCGAAGGTGAGAGGCAAGACAACTGGCACAGCCCCAGCTCTGCTCAAATAGAATTAACATCCATTGTAAACTTTTAACACGGTTATAACTATGCATTGAGCAAACACCAGCCATGAACTGATATTCCAAGGACTCCCCATCCTTGCTACACCTACTGCCAGAGTGAAAGTACATGGGTTTTCTTGCTCTGGGTCACTAGACATAGATATCTTGGCCATGATGGTTTGAACTAGAGATTGCCTCCTCAGCTAAAAGCCACATGACATATATGGTAGCCCAGTAGCTTATAAGGTGGCCAAGTGCTGGATAAGTGTGCTCCTTTTTGGATGAAGACCAGCCCACCCAGAAAGAGCCTTTCTCTGGAGGGACTGAAAGAGTGATACAAGAAGTAGAAGGAAGAAATACAGGCAAGGCTGCCATAGAGAGAAACCAAGAGTAAAGAGAGAAGCAGCTAGAAAAGTGGCTAGGTGGTGAAAAGGGCAAACTCACTAGAATAGGTGCTGTTGACAGAGAGGACAAGAAGGGACCAGAGCCCCTGAGGATCCAGAATGATGCTTCATCTCTTGTGACACCTCCTGTGGGAGAATGGGCGAGACTGCCTGACCCCTCCCACTTCCCCAAGTGTTCCTTGCTCGACTCCCCTCCCCTGAGGTTATCTGAAGCCTCTCTCTCCTCCTTGTGACCCAAAGTAATTATAATAATAATAACTCTAATAATCAAATGCTTACTATATGCTAAATGTTTAAGTAGAATGTTTTACTTAATTATTGCAAAAACACTCTGAAATAAGTATCATAATTACCATACCCATATTACAGATGAGTTAACTGAGGAAAAAGGGGGTCTAGTGCTGTGGAAGCCTTCATACTGATTGCAATAAGTATCAGTAACTAGTCAGTTAATTGAACATGCCAACTGAAATGAGAAAATATTAAAAATGGATTCATGCATACCTTCAACATTCCATTTTCTTTAAAACATGAATGTATATCAATTGGACAAGGCCTTCTCTTTAAGTAGAAACCACTAATTGGAATTCAGCCCTGTTTTTCTGGCAGAAACTACACACACGACATATGCTCAGCATTTCTAGTTTCAGTTTCTTTGATGCAAAATAAACCTGGCGGCATGCGTGAGGCAATCTGATGTGGAAACCTTCTAGATACTTTAAAATTTTTTCTAACCTTTTATAGTTATTTTTTCAACCAACTTGCATGGTTTTTCTTATCCAGTCCTTCCAAAGCATTCACTTAGTTTTCACAGGGGGAAAAAAAGCATCTTTTTCTCACACTCAGATTTTATTATTAGTTATCATATTTAATTAAATTATCTAATGACAACTGGCATTAAAACATTTAAGAACTAACTTTTAGACAACTCATCTGGTAAGAGCAGAAATGTAGGGGACTCAGAGAGGATTCTACATTCTAAGGTGGTTGTAACTATGTATACCATTTCATAAGTTCAGCTAGAATCTCCGTCATCGCCCCTTGAAGCTGGAGGGGCCTTGGTGACCACCTTGACAGAGTATGGTGAAAATGAGGCTCTGTGGCTTCCTATCTTTATTTTTTAAATAGATTTTAATGAGTTATTTTATTAATTTTTATTTTTGGCTGTGTTGGGTCTTCATTGCTGCGCACGGGCTTTCTCTAGTTGCGGCGAGCGGGGGCTACTCTTCCTTGCAGTGCACGGGCTTTTCATTGCGGTGGCTTCTCTTGTTGCAGAGCACGGGCCCTAGGTGCACGGGCTTCAGTAGTTGTGGTACCCGGGCTCAGTAGTTTTGGCTCCCGGGCTCTAGAGCGCAGGCTCAGTAGTGGTGACGCACGGGCTTAGTTGCTCCGCGGCATGTGGGATCTTCCTGGACCAGGACTCGAACCCGTGTCCCCTGCATTGGCAGGTGGACTCTTAACCACTGTGCCACCAGGGAAGCCCATGGCTTCCAATATTAAGTCATAAAAATGCCACACATTTCCACCTTGTTCTTCTGCAACACTGCCTTTTAGAACCCAGCCACATGCTGCAAGGAAGCGAAGCAAACTGTAGAGATGCCCCGTGGAGAGGAACCAAGGCCCTTATCCCACGGCCTTGACTGAGCTCCCAGCTGACACCAGCACCACTTGCCAGTGATGTGACTGAAGGATCTGGAAAGCAGATCCTCCAGGCCCAGTCACACCACTCTGCCTTCTACCATGGGCAGCAGGGAGGAACCGTTCCTTTTGAGCACTTCCGAAGTACAGGTTAGTCAGCAAAATAAAAGATAGTCATTCATTTTAAGCCAGAGTTTGGGCCGTTTGTTATGCAGCAGTGGATAACTGCAGTGAGTGCTTTGGGTTTCACTGGTATGTTTCACAGAGGGAATGGAGAACTTAGGTCAATTAATGGGTCTGTTAGGTAAACATCCCCTATAACTTCTCCAAGATTACACAAGGATTAAAAGATAAAATCTAGTTTTGAACCCAGAAGTCTGACTTCAGAATTATATTACTATGTCCCTGAAAACATTTTATAAGCCCCTGATAAGCCATATATAACAGCTGATGATTCACAATAATTTGGTTTTATTTCTTAACTCCATGCTTACAGACAAGCTCTTAACATTTACAGGGTCCAAGGCAGGAGTACAAATAAATCCCAAGATGTCTAACATTTAAAAGTTTAAAATGAAGTTTAAAACAGTTAAATAAGTTTTATCCTCTTAACTGTACAAATAGCTTCATGAAGTCTAAATGGCCAGGTTTGAGTTTTTGGACTCCATGGCTCTGCCCTCTCTCTTTCTACCCCTGGATCCTCACCTCACTGCAGTGGTTTTGGTCACATGTGTGCAACCTCCAGCCTATACATCCAAGCTTCATTCATGGATCCTCTTGCCCCATCAGCTGCCTCTTGGACAGCCCTAAGTTCTATAGGGATGTTCATCCTGGTGGATGGTCAGTTCCAGGAGAATAACCGAGGAAAGAGGCTCATGAAGACTCAGGAAGTAGACTTGAGCCATTTAGGTAGAAAATTCTGAGATCCTAATGCTTAGAACATGGTCCAAATAAAGAAGTAGAAGTGGGCTCTGGATGGACTCTGGTGGGCAGGTACCCTTGGGCTACCTTCCCCTTGTGCCATGTGAAGCAGTGTAGCTAGAGGAGACTAGAGCAGCACATATACCATGAGGGACACAGGACAGGGACCCCTATTCTCAGGTCCTAGGACAGTAGTGACTCCACCTCCCACTTGCTGTTTCTCTCCAAGCCCTCTCCCCCACACCCTCGTTCACAGTGTCTGACACGTGATGGGAATGGATAAATATTTACTGAATAGAGTAGCCTTATTCCCAAAGGCAAGTTATACCCGCTCAGTCTTGGGTGCTGCTGGGGGTTAAGCCTGTCAGCCCTGGGTGAGGTCATAAGTCTGGAATAGGAGCCAGACTTCCCCACACCTCTGAGCACAGCTACAATTGATGCTAAGTGAGTCTAAAGAGCAAACATGATGAATGGGAATTAGATTTGGCTCAATGAATGGGAGCACAACACAAGCACCGGACGTTTGAGAATGAAACCTTGAGCACTGACTGTCCCAATGTTTTGTCCTGACAATGACGTTTTCCACTGACACCGAGAAACTGCTGTAATCTCTCCCAGACACCTGTGCCCAGCTGAGAGCACCCCCTCCCTACCCAAGTACGTATATTCTTCTGGTAATGACAACCAAGTAAAGCGCAAGTGTTTGGAGCTAATAGTTGCTTTGTTGCTCTGTAGAATGTTGCAACTGCACATTTAGGAGATTTATTTAAAGAGAACTACTCATCCTGATTGTATTTTCAAAGCAGCCTCTGCAGAACCACAGAATCTTCCAAGTCCAACACCAGTAATGATCGTAGCACACTATTATTCACCAGACCTGTAAGTCACAGACCTTCCAAACTTGTGTATGTCGTGGACAAAACCCCACTTACTTAGTTTCAGTGCTGTGTTTCAAGCACATTCTCTGCTACGTCCAGAAAAATCATTACCCATGGAAGTAGTTGTTTTGGTTAATCGGAGCTAGATATATACAATTTAAGTCCAAACATAAGGGCCTTGAGTCATGAAGTCCTATAAAAAATTTCCCTGTCATTTTGATTAAACATAGTCCTACTAGCCTCAGAAAAAGACCAAGGTAAGTTATACCCCTATGTATTTTTAGTAAAAGTGAAAAGTAAAGGAAACTTTTTGTCCTGCGATTCTGTCACTAAATTTAATTTACTTTTATTTGGAAGGGGGTTAATGCAACTTCTTTAAACATGGCTATGTGAAGGTTTCTAATGGAACAAATGCTGAGGCATAATTCTCCTAGGGTCTAATTCAAAAGTGCACTCGGAATTCTGTTTCCTCTAAAGGTATCAGATCCAAAGCAAGCAATAAGGATTAAAACCATGAGAAATGAATGTTGCACCCTCTCCCTGAATGTTCTTTGACATCTAAAACATCCCTCAGCTTCAAGAAATCCATCTCTACCTAAACTCATGTTTGGTGTTGTGGGCATAGATATTGACAAAGAATTATATAACTTGTTTTAAATGGTACTTTTATCTTTAGAGATTTTGAGAGTTTCATGAATGGGGGGGGAGGAAGAAAGCAAACTGTGGAGAGCGAATTTATGAATTATTAACTATTAATTGTTTTTTCCCCCTATGTCCATGGGAAACTAAAATATAATAGAATAATACTCCTCCCCCCATCTTCAAGGCTGTGTTGGCACCTTTTTCCTGTTATGGGCAGTTTATTTTTGTTTATTATTATTATTACTTTCCATGAGGAGAATTTCACTGGGTCCTGGAAGGGATGGGAGGTGAGAGATGCAGGGATGATGTGTTCTAGGTCAAAGAATGGCCTCCCTAATATGCCCAAATTCTAATCCCAGAAACTGGTGACTATGTTATTTTACATGGCAAAGGGGAGTTAAAAGGCAAAAAGTTTCAGAGTGAATAAAAAAACAGGACCTAACTATATCCTGTTTACAAGAGGTAAACTTCAAGTATAGAAACACAAAAAATTTTAAAGTAAAAGGATGAGAAAATATATACCATTGCAAATAACTATAAGAAAGCAGATATGGCACAATTAATATTGACCAAGTAAAATTTCCATATCAGAGATAAAGAACATTTCATAATGAAAAAGTCAATTTATCAAGAAGACAAATGATATCTATAAAAGCAAAGCTTTAAAATACGTGAAATAAAAAGTTACAAGTGAAAAATAGACAAATCTACAATCATAGTGGAGTCATTTATAACAACATGTAAATTTAAAAAGTCTGTAAGGATATAGATTTGAATAATACTGACCAATTCATCATTATAGAAATCTATAGAATACCACACCCAACAATTGCAAGAGCATACTTTTTTTCAAGAAGCCATGAAAACTCCATGAAGTGTAGTACATTAAAAATGGCCACATCTGGTGGGAATGTGAATTGGTTCAGCCACTATGGAGAACAGTATGGAGGTTCCTTATAAAACTACAAATAGAACTACCGTATGATCCAGCAATCCCACTACTGGGCATATACCCTGAGAAAACCAAAATTCAAAAAGAGTCATGTACCAAAATGTTCATTGCAGCTCTATTTACAATAGCCTGGAGATGGAAACAACCTAAGTGCCCATCATCGGATGAATGGATAAAGAAGATGTGGCACATGTATACAATGGAATATTACTCAGCCATAAAAAGAAACGAAATTGAGTTATTTGTAATGAGGTGGATAGACCTAGAGTCTGTCATACAGAGTGAAGTAAGTCAGAAAGAAAAAGACAAATACCGTATGCTAACACATATATATGGAATTTAAGAAAAAAAAATGTCATGAAGAACCTAGGGGTAAGACAGGAATAAAGACGCAGACCTACTGGAGAATGGACTTGAGGATATGGGGAGGGGGAAGGGTGAGCTGTGACAGGGCGCGAGAGAGTCATGGACATATACACACTAACAAACGTAGTAAGGTAGATAGCTGTGGGAAGCAGCCGCATGGCACAGGGATATTGGCTCGGTGCTTTGTGACAGCCTGGAGGGGTGGGATAGGGAGGGTGGGAGGGAGGGAGATGCAAGAGGGAAGACATATGGGAACATATGTATATGTATAACTGCTTCACTTTGTTATAAAGCAGAAACTAGCACACCATTGTAAAGCAATTATACCCCAATAAAGATGTTAAAAAAAAAAGGCCACCAATTAATTGTCCCTCCTCCTGTCAAATGGTAGAATCTACTTTCTCACCTTCTTAATCTGAGCTGGTCTTGTGACCTGCTTTGACCAATGGCATATGGTAGAATTGATGCTATAGTACTCATGAGTCAAGGCCTCAGAGGCCTTGCCACTTTACCTCCACCCTTTTGCAACGTTGCTGCCACTATGCAAGGAAGCAGAGGCTAACCTCCAAGAGACTGAAATATCACATGAAGAGAGGTCCAGCCAAACCAGTGTCCCAGCTGGGCCCAGCCCCCAGCTAACCCTCCAGTTGAATGCAGTCTCATGAGTGAGATCAAGGGAAATTAGCATGAGAATCATCCAGACAACCAACAGAATCAGGAAAAATAATAATTTATTGTTTTTAAGCAACTAAGTGCTAGGGGTGGCTCGTTATGAAGCAACAGATCACTGATACACTAAGAAAGACTGCATTCTTGGCCATAAAATCATCCCAACAAATTTCCGTGGATTTAAATCATACACAGCATCTTCTTGACCACAGTGAGTTAAATTATAAATCAATAACAATAAGACATCTATATGCCTACAAACATTTTGATATTAAGCATGTAGTTCTAAATCATTTATGGATCAAAGAAGAAACCACAAAGGAAATTATAAACTAGTTTGAGCTGAATAATAAGGAAAACATGTCATGATATACTGTGTAGTTAAAACAACACTTAGAGGGAAATGTAGAATTTTAAGTGCTTATATTTGAAAGGAATAAAGGTTTAAAATTCATGATCTAAGCTTCTACCTTAAAAAACTAGACAAAGAAGAGAAAAATTAAACTCAAATTTAGTAGAATGAAAGAAATAATACAGTCATTATTTATAGATACATACCTGATTATGTATTAGAGAACATCAGGTCAATAATAACAACAAAAACCTTGATAATAACGAGGAGATTTAGTCACATCTCAGGACACAAGGGCTACATAGAAAAATGAATATGTTTCTACATACTAGCAATAAACAAATAAAAAAGCTAAATTAAAATATACCACCTACAAAAGCATAAAAGTATAAAGTACATAGAAATGACTTTAACAAAATATATAAAGGACCCCTACACTTAAAACTATAAAATGTGGGGGCTTCCCTGGTGACGCAGTGGTTGAGAGTCCGCCTGCCGATACAGGGGACATGGGTTCGTGCCCCGGTCCGGGAAGATCCCACGTGCCGCGGAGCGGCTGGGCCCGTGAGCCATGCCCGCTGAGCCTGAGCGTCCGGAGCCTGTGCTCCGCAACGGGAGAGGCCACAACAGTGAAAGGCCCGGGTACCGCAAACAACAACAACCACCAAAAAAAAACTATAAAATGTGGTTGAGATAAATTAATTGAAATCCTAAATAAATGTTTATGTGTTAATAAAAGACTCAATATTCTTACAATCACTATTTGCCCCCAAATTCATCTATAACTTCAATGCAATGCCAAACAAAAGCCCAACAGGCTTTTTTTTTTTTTTTTTGCAAAATTGACAAGCTGATTCCAAAGTGCATATGGAAATGCAGTGATTCTAAAATAATCCAATCAATTTTGGAAGAAATGAGACAAAGTTGGAGGGCTTACACTAAACGTTCTCAGGACTAAACTACAACCAGAAATTCTATCTTAGATATGTTTATCTAAGAGAAATACTTTAAAATATATGTTCATAGAAGACTTGTACAAGAAAGCCATTTTCTTTGTAGTAACCCCAAACTAGAAATACCCTAAACGTCCATCAAAGGAGAATGGATAAACAGTTTATTCGTGTAGTAGAATACTACTCAAAATACAAAAAAGAACAAATAACTGATACACATATATTGTGGATAAATCTCAAAAACATTTTGAAGAGCAAAAGTTGTCAGGCACAAAGTACACATACTGTAGTATAGAGTATATATGTATTTCATTTACATAAAGTTCAAGAACAGCCAACGCTAATCTATCTCAATAGAAACTACAACAGCAGTTTCTTCTGGGGGGCACCGAAACGACTGAAAAGGTACATAAAGGAATTTTCTGGGGTGATGAATATGTCCTACATTTTGATCCGGATACTTGTTGCACAGGTGTATACATTTGTCAATACTTACCAACTGGGTGCATTTTGCTGTATGTACATTAAAATGATAGAATAAATTTATAAGAAAAAATTAATTAACATGTCTGCATGGAGTTTTCAACTCCTGGGACAAGCAAATCCCATAGGACAGGCAGCCCAAAGCTAGGAACTGACTGAAGGATCCGGGTGAGAGCCCAGGTTGGGGTGTCACTCAGCCAGGAGTGATTACCAGACTTCCTTGGGGCAATCACCACGTAAGCCCAAGTAAGAGAGGAGGCATGTGGGCTACTGGAGCAGCAGAGGTAGTAGGCAGCACGGCTGATGCCCAAAGACCCAGGGCAACTAGCTACACCACAGACTGGGGTCAGTGGAGCCTGCAAAGTAAGATCACATGCAGACCAGACAACCTCCTCCCACCAGTGGTATATAATACAAATCTTTCCCCTTTTCCCTTCTGCCTCCTGAATAAAAGAGAAGAAAAAGGAGGAGTGTTGAAAATCATTTTTTAATAAAAATATTTGTTCACACGATACAGCTTTTATTTAGAAACTTGTGTTCTAAAGCAGAAGAGGTTGGAGTCACCTTAACCAGCAAATTCAAATACCCGACCCAGGCTATACCCTTGCGGACAGCAGGGGCTCCAAAACTCCAGATCCACAGCTATAAAAACGAAAATCCCTTCTTTTGTTTTGTTTTTGAACATTTGGGCTACAGTATGTATATTTCAATCTTGATTCGTTCTGATTTTCAGTCTTCATTCTGGCTGGGACAGGTGGGATCATGGAAGGTAATGAGGCTGGAGAGAGAGAAAGGAACCAAGCCCTTGGGTACAATTTCAGGAGTTTGGATCTTATCCTGAAGGCAGAAAGGAGGAGGCTTTGACATTTTTTAAATCAGAGAGTGACACAATTAGATTTGTGACTTGGAAAAATGACTCTGACAGAAGTATGGGGTTTGGTGTGAGCAAAATTAGAAACTGGGAGACTAGATAAGAGGTTATTGCAGAAAGCTAGGCAAGGAATCGTGAGGGTAGTTTTTAAGAGAGTGGCAGTGGGTGTGGATAAAATGGCACTGAATGAGATCAAGGAAGTCAATCCACAGGAAGGCAGAATATAATCTAAAAAAACAAACAAAAAAAATGGCTCTGAAGAACCTAGGGGCAGGACAGGAATAAAGACACAGACCTACTAGAGAATGGACTTGAGAATATGGGGAGGGGGAAGGGTAAGCTGTGACAAAGTGAGAGAGTGACATGGACATATATACACTAACAAATGTAAAATAGATAGCTAGTGGGAAGCAGCCGCATAGCACAGGGAGATCAACTCAGTGCTTTGTGACCACCTAGAGGGGTGGGATAGGGAGGGTGGGAGGGAGATGCAAGAGGGAAGGATATGGGGATATATGTATATGTATAACTGATTCACTTTGTTATAAAGCAGAAACTAACACACCATTGTAAAGCAATTATACTCTAATAAAGATGTTAAAAAAAAAAGAGTGATGCCTATATGTTGGCTTGGGCAACTGGGTAGATTGTGATGCCATTTAATGAGGAAGGAATACAGGAGGGTTGGATTTGAGGGACAGAGGGAGGAAGATGACAAGTTTAGCTTTTATCCTGTTACAGTGAGATGCCGATTCAGGAGGACACCTCCAAGGTCCTGTTGCATTTTAGGTTTTAAAACTCAGCAAAGAGTTTTGGCCTGAAGTTAAAGATAATAAAGAGATCAAAAAGGACTGAAGTAAATTCTTGGCTGAAAATTCTACAATGGAGTGGTAAGGAGAATTGGAAGATTGGGTGTTCAGTTTGCAACAAGATTGCTTTTTTTGTAAAAACAAAACCAAATCAGAAAATCGAACTACTTGACAGAGTTTTATTCGTCTCAAGAAAAAGCTAAGAGGTAAGTGGTTGCTGACATTGGTTCAGTTGTTCAATGATGTTATCACCAACGTATCTGAAGTTCTGTTATCCTCACAATTTTGAGACGGCTGTTTCAGCTCTAGCCACCATATCCATTCAAAGCAAGGAGGAGACAGTATCACTGCTCTGATTCTTTTTATTAAGAAATCAGAAACTTCTCCAGAGCTACCCTACCTGGCTTGTGCCTGTGTCTCTTTTCCCAGAGTGGTGGCACATAGCCAATCCTGGCCAAAAAGCTGGAAAAGTGAGTATACTTACGAAGTGACATATATAGCTGCAAGAGACAAGATACAAGGTAGTAGGAGATGGATATTGGGTTGACAAAGCAGCAGTGTTTGTAGAGTCCAAAGCAACACACAGGTGTTAGTGATGAGGCAAGTTGGACAAGTCTATAAAGGGAATCATGCAGGGTCTTTTTCTATTTTTTTTTTATTATTGACTTGTAAGAGTTCTTTTTTTAAATTTAATTTTATTTATTTTTTTATACAGCAGGTTCTTATTAGTTATCTATTTTATACATATTAGTACATATATATCAATCCCAATCTCCCAATTCATCCCACCACCACCAGTTTCCCCACTTGATGTCCATATGTTTGTTCTCTACATCTTTGTCTCTATTTCTGCCTTTCATGCAAGGTCTTAATACCTTAACTAAATAGATTTTTTTAAACCCCTTATTTAGATATTTAGGGAAATTAAAAAAAAAACTGATTTGGAGAGCTTTATCTTTATATGATACTAAAACAACCAAGTGGTAGGTGGGATATCTTGGAGCTGAAGAGAAAGAAACTTGTCAGGCTGCCTGAGTTTCCACTCAGCTCTGCCACTCACCAAGTGGTAGCCTTCCACATTTCAGTTACCTCCTCTGCCAGAGTTTTTTCATCCATAAAATAGAAATAATGAACATTCCAAACACTGCCTAGCATGGAGTAAAGACTCATTGATGTCAGCTGCTTTTAGTAAATCATGCACTCTGAAGGTCTTCAAACAAGTCATTACATTTAATTATTATAATGGAAAATTACATTTAAAGAGGTAATCAGTTGATTTTTATTCTGAAGCTGTGCTTTCTAAAAAACATTCTCATCTATAATTTGTCAAATAAAATTGTATGTTTAAAACAATTCTAAAATTAAATAACAGTAACAAATAAATAAAAACAAAAGCAAGGGAAATTTAGAGAGTGACATGATTCTGCTTGCAGGTCTATCTGACTCCATTTCATTGCCAGTGAATTCGACTGGGCTTCTTTTTTTTTTTTTTTTTTTAAACATCTTTATTGGAGTATAATTGCTTTACAATGGTGTGCTAGTTTCTGCTTTATAACAAAGTGAATCAGTTATACAGATACATATGCTCCCATATCTCTTCCCTCTTGTGTCTCCCTCCCTCCCACCCTCCTTATCCCACCCTTCCAGGCGGTCACAAAGCACCGAGCTGATCTCCCTGTGCTATGCGGCTGCTTCCCAGTAGCTATCTACCTTACGTTTGGTAGTGTATATATGTCCATGCCTCTCTCTTGCTTTGTCACACCTTGCCCTTCCCCCTCCCCATATCCTGAAGTCCATTCTCTAGTAGGTCTAGTAGGACACAGTCTTTACTCCTGTCTTACCCTTAGGTTCTTCATGACAGTTTTTTTTTTCTTAAATTCCATATATATGTGTTAGCATACAGTATTTGTCTTTCTCTTTCTGACTTACTTCACTCTGTATGACAGACTCTAGTTCCATCCACCTCACTACAAATAACTCAATTTCATTTCATTTTATGGCTCAGTAATATTCCATTGTATATATGTGCCACATCTTCTTTATCCATTCATCTGATGATGTACACTTAGGTTGCTTCCATCTCCTGGCTATTGTAAATAGAGCTGCAATGAACATTTTGGTACATGACTCTTTTTGAATTATGGTTTTCTCAGGGTATATGCCCAGTAGTGGGATTGCTGGGTCATATGGTAGTTCTATTTGTAGTTTTATAGGGAACCTCCATACTGTTCTCCATAGTGGCTGTACCCATTCACATTCCCACCCAGCAGTGCAAGAGTGTTCCCTTTTCTCCACACCCTCTCCAGCATTTATTGTTTCTAGATTTTTTGATGATGGTCATTCTGACTGGTGTGAGATGATGTCTCATTGTAGTTTTGATTTGCATTTCTCTAATGATTAGTGATGTTAAGCATTCTTTCACGTGTTTGTTGGCAGTCTGTATATCTTCTTTGGAGAAATGTCTATTTAGGTCTTCTGCCCATTTTTGGATTGGGTTGTTTGTTTTTTGTTATTGAGTTGCGTGAGCTGATTATAAATTTTGGAGATTAATACTTCGTCAGTTGCTTCATTTGCAACTATTTTCTCCCATTCTGAGGGTTGTCTTTTCATCTTGTTTATGGTTTCCTTTGCTGTGCAAAAGCTTTTAAGTTTCATTAGGTCCCATTTGTTTATTTTTGTTTTTATTTCCATTTATCTAGGAGGTGGGTCAAAAAGGATCTTGCTGTGATTTATGTCATAGAGTGTTCTGCCTATGTTTTCCTCTATGAGTTTGATAGTTTCTGGCCTTACATTTAGGTCTTTAATCCATTTTCAGCTTATTTTTGTGTATGGTGTTAGGGAGTGTTCTAATTTCATACTTTTACATGTACTTGTCCAGTTTTCCCAGCACCAATTATTAAAGTGGCTGTCTTTGCTCCACTGTATATTCTTGCCTCCTTTATCAAAGATAAGGTGACCATATGTGCGTGGGTTTATCTCTGGGCTTTCTGTCCTGTTCCATTGATCTGTGTTTCTGTTTTTGTGCCAGTACCATACTGTCTTGATTACTGTAGCTTTGTAGTATAGACTGAAGTCAGGGAGCCTGATTCCTCCAGCTCCATTTTTCGTTCTCAAGATTGCTTTGGCTATTCGGGGTCTGTGGTGTTTCCATACAAATTGTGAAGTTTTTTGTTCTAGTTCTGTGAAAAATGCCAGTGATAGTTTGATAAGGATTGCACTGAATCTGTAGATTGCTTTGAGTAGTAGAGTCATTTTCACATGTTGATTCTTCCAATCCAAGAACATGGAATATCTCTCCATCTATTTGTATCATCTTTAATTTCTTTCATCAGTGTCTTATAATTTTCTGCATACAGGTCTTTTGTCTCCTTAGGTAGGTTTATTCCTAGATATTTTATTCTTTTTGTTGCAATGGTAAAAGGGAGTGTTTTATTAATTTCACTTTCAGATTTTTCATCATTAGTGTATAAAAATACCACAGAATTCTGGGTATTAATTTTGTATCCGGCTACTTTACCAAATTCATTGATTAGCTCTAGCGGTTTTCTGGTAGCATCTTTAGGATTCTCTATGTATAGTATCATGTAATCTGCAAACAGTGACAGCTTTACTACTTCTTTTCTGAATTGGATTCCTTTTATTTCTTTTTCTTCTCTGATTGCTCTGGCTAGAACTTCCAAAACTATGTTGAATAAGAGTGGTGAGAGTGGGCAACCTTGTCTTGTTCCTGATCTTAGTAGAAATGGTTTCAGTTTTTCACCATTGAGGTCGATGTTGGCTGTGAGTTTGTCATATATGGCCTTTATTATGTTAAGGAAAGTTCCCTCTATGCCTACTTTCTGCAGGGCTTTTATCATAAATGGGTGTTGAATTTTGTAGAAAGCTTTCTCTGCATCGATTAAGATGATCATATGGTTTTTCTCCTTCAATTTGTTAATATGGTGTATCACGTTGATTGATTTGCGAATATTGAAGAATCCTTGCGTTCCTGGAATAAATCCACTTGATCATGGTGTATGTTCCTTTTAATGTGCTGTTGGATTCCGTTTGCTAGTATTTTGTTGAGGATTTTTGCATCTATGTTCATCAGTGATATTGGCCTGTAGTTTTCTTTCTTTGTGACATCTTTGTATGGTTTTGGTATCGGGGTGATGGTGACCTCATACAATGAGTTGGGGAGTGTTCCTCCCTCTAATATCTTTTGAAAGAGGTTGAGAAGGATAGGTGTTAGCTCTTCTCTAAATGTTTGATAGAATTCACCTGTGAAGCCATCTGCTCCTGGCCTTTTGTTTGTTGGAAGATTTTCAATCACAGTTTCAATTTCAGTGCTTGTGATTGGTCTGTTCATATTTTCTGTTTCTTCCTGGTTCAGTCTTGGCAGGTTTTGCATTTCTAAGAATTTGACCATTTCTTCCAGGTTGTCCATTTTACTGGCATAGAGTTGCTTGTAGTAATCTCTCATGATCTTTTGTATTTCTGCAGTGTCAGTTGTTACTTCTCCTTTTTCATTTCTAATTCTATTGATTTGAGTCTTCTCCCTTTCTTTCTCGATGAGTCTGACTAATGGTTTATCAATTTTGTTTATCTTCTCAAAGAACCAGCTTTTAGTTTTATTGATCTCTGCTATCATTTCCTTCATTTCATTCTGATCTGATCTTTATGATTTCTTTCTTTCTGCTAAGTTTGGGGTTTTATGTTCTTCTTTCTCTAATTGCTTTAGATGCAAGGTTAGGTTGTTTATTTGAGATGTTTCCTGTTTCTTAAGGTAGGATTGTATTGCTATAAACTTCCCTCTTAGAACTGCTTTTCCTGCATCTCATAGGTTTTAGGTCGTAGTGTCTCCATTTTCATTTGTTCTATGTATTTTTTGATTTCCTCTTTGATATCTTCAGTGATCACTTCGTTTTTAAGTAGTGTACTCTTTAGCCTCCATGTGTTTGAATTTTTTACAGATCTTTTCCTGTAATTGATATCTAGTCTCATAGCATTGTGGTCAGAAAAGATATTTGATATGATTTCAATTTTCTTAAATTTACCGAGGCTTGATTTGTGACCCAAGATATGATCTATCCTGGAGAATGTTCCATGAGCACTTGAGAAAAATGTGCATTCTGTTGTTTTTGGATGGAATGTCCTATAAATATCAATTAAGTCCATCTTGTTTAATGTATCATTTAAAGCTTGTGTTTCCTTACTTATTTGCCTTTTGGATGATCTGTCCATGGGTGAAAGTGGGGTGTTAAATTCCCCTACTATGATTGCGTTACTGTCAATTTCCCCTTTAATGGCTGTTAGTATTTGCCTTATGTATTGAGGTGCTCCTATGTTGGGTGCATAAATATTTACAATTGTTATATCTTCTTCTTGGATTGATCCCTCGATCATTATGTAGTGTCCTTCTTTGTCTCTTGTAATAGTCTTTATTTTAAAGTCTATTTTGTCTGATATGAGAATTGCTACTCCAACTCTCTTCTGATTTCCATTTGCATGGAATATCTTTTCCCGTCACCTCACTTTCAGTCTGTATGTGTCCCTAGGAGTGAAGTGGGTCTCTGGTAGACAGCATATATATGGGTTTTGTTTTTGTATCCATTCAGCCAGTCTGTGTCTTTTGGTGGGAGCATTTAATCCATTTACATTTAAGGTAATTATCAATATATATGTCCCTATTCCCATTTTCTTAATTGTTTTGGTTTTGTTATTGTAGGTTTTTTCCTTCTCTTGTGTGTCTTGCCTAGAGAAGTTCCTTTAGCATTTGTTTAAAGCTGGTTTGGTGGTGCTGAACTCTCTCAGCTTTTGCTTGTCTGTAAAGGTTTTAATTTCTCCATCAAATCTGAATGAGATCCTTGTTGGGTAGAGTAATCTTGGTTGTAGGTTTTTCTCCTTCATCACTTTAAATATGTCCTGCCACTCCCTTCTGGCTTGCAGAGTTTCTGCTGAAAGATCAGCTGTTAACCTTATTGGGAATCCCTTGTGTGTTATTTGTTATTTTTCCCTTGCTGCTTTTAATATGTTTTCTTTGTATTTAATTTTTGATAGTTTGATTAATATGTGTCTTGGCATGTTTCTCCTTGGTTTTATCCTGTATGGGGTTCTCTGTGCTTCCTGGACTTGATTAACTATTTCCTTTCCCATATTAGGGAAGTTTTCAACTATAATCTATTCAAATATTTTCTCAGTCCTTTTCTTTTTCTCTTCTTCTGCAGGGACCCCTATAATTCGAATGTTGGTGCATTTAATGTTGTCCCAGAGGTCTCTGAGTCTGTCCTCAGTTCTTTTCATTCTTTTTTATTTATTCTGCTCTGTAGTAGTTATTTCCACTATTTTATATTCCAGGTCACTTGTCCGTTCTTCTGCCTCATTTATTCTGCTAGTTTTCCCTTCTAGAGTATTTTTAATTTCATTTATTGTGTTGTTCATTGTTGCTTGTTTCCTCTTTAGGTCTTCTAGTTCTTCGTTAAATGATTTTTGCATTTCCTTTATTCTATTTCCACGATTTTGGATCACCTTTACTATCAATTATTCTGAATTCTTTTTCAGGTAGACTGCCTATTTCCTCTTCATTTGTTAGGTCTGGTGGGTTTTTACCTTGCTCCTTCATCTGCTGTGTGTTTTTCTGTCTTCTCATTTTGCTTATCTTACTGTGTTTGGGATCTCCTTTTTGCAGGCTGCAGGTTCGTAGTTCCTGTTGTTTTTGGTGTCTGCTCCCAGTGGCTAAGGTTGGTTCAGTGGGTTGTGTAGGCTTCCTGGTGGAGGGGACTAGTGCCTGTGTTCTGGTGGATGAGGCTGGATCTTGTCTTTCTGGTGGGCAGGTCCACGTCTGGTGGTGTGTTTTGGGGTGTCTGTGGCCTTATTATGATTTTAGGCAGCGTCTCTGATAATGGGTAGGGTTGTGTTCCTGTCTTGCTAGTTTTTTGGCACAGGGTGTCCAGCACTGTAGCTTGCTGGTTGTTGAGTGAAGCTGGGTTTTGGTGTTGAGATGGCGATCTCTGGGAGATTTTCGCTGTTTGATATTACGTGGAGCAGGGAGGTTTCTTGTGGACCAGTGTCCTGAACTTGGCTCTCCCACCTAGTGGCACAGGACTGACTCCTGGCTGGAGCACCAAGAACCTTTCATCCACACAGCTCAGAATAAAAGGGAGAGAAAGTAGAAAGAAAGAAGGAAGGAGGATAAAATAAAATAAAGTAAGATAAAATAAAACAAAGTTATTAAAATAAAAATTAATATTAAGAAATAATTTTTTAAAAAAGTAAAAACAACAAAAAAAAGGACGGACAGAACCCTAGGACAAATGGTGAAAAAGCAAAGCTGTACAGACAAAATCTCACACAGAAGCATACACATACACACTCACAAAAAGAGGAAATGGGGAAAAAATAATATATCTTGCTCTCAAAGTCCACCTTCTCAATTTGGGATAATTCGTGGCCTATTCAGGTATCCCACAGATGCAGGGTAAATCAAGTTGATTGTGGAGCTTTAATCCGCTGTTCCTGAGGCTGCTGGGAGAGATTTCCCTTTCTCTTCTTTGTTCTCACAGCTCCCAGGGGCTCAGCTTTGGGTTTGGCCCCCGCCTCTGTGTGTAGGTCGCCTGAGGGCGTCTGTTCGTCTCTCAGACAGGACGCGGTTAAAGGAGCAGCTGATTCGGGAACTCCAGCTCACTCAGGCCGGGGGGGAGGGAGGGGCACGGAGTGAGGGGTGATCCTGCAGCGGCAGAGGCCGGCGTGACGTTGCACCAGCCTGAGGCGTCCATGCGTTCTCCCGGGGAAGCTGTCCCTGGATCCCGGGACTCTGGCAGTGGCGGGCTGCACAGGCTCCCGGGAGGGGGTGTGTGGATAGTGACCTGTGCTTGCACACAGGCTTCTTGGTGGCGGCAGCAGCAGCCTTAGGGTCTCATGCCTGTCTCTGGGGTCCTCGCTGTTATCCGTGGCTCGCGCTGTCTCTGGATATCCTTTAAGCAGCGCTCTTAATCCCCTCTCCTCGCGAATCAGGAAAGAAAAAGGGAAGAAAAAGTCTCTTGCCTCTTCGGCTCCAGACTTTTCCCAGACTCCCTCCCGGCCAGCCGTGGCGCACTAACCCCTTAAGGCTGTGTTCATCCCGCCAACCCCTGTCCTCTCCCTGCGCTCCGACCGAAGCCCGAGCCTCAGCTCCCAGCCCCGCCCGCCCTGGCGGGTGAGCAGACAAGCCTCTCTGGCTGGTGAGTGCTGGTTGGCACCGATCCTCTGTGCGGGAATCTCCCCACTTTGCCCTCCCCACCCCTGTTGCTGTGCTCTTCTCCGCGGCTCTGAAGCTTGCCGCCTCCGCCACCCGCAGTCTCTGCCCGCGAAGGGGCTTCTAGTGTGTGGCAACCTTTCCTCCTTCACAGCTCCCTCCCACTGGTGCGGGTCCGTCCCTATCCTTTTGTCTCTGTTTATTCTTTTTTCTTTTGCCCTACCCAGGTACGTGGGGAGTTTCTTGCCTTTGGGAGGTCTGAGGTCTGCCAGCGTTCAGTAGATGTTCTGTAGGTGGTGTTCCACGTGTAGATGTATTTCCGGTGTATATATGGGGAGGAAGGTGATCTCCGTGTCTTACTCTTCCGCCATCTTCCTCAACTGTCGAAAAAATTTTTTTAAGGGAGGGAGAAATGAAAACTCTGCTCTGAGAATACAGCCATTTTGTACTGTCATTCATAATTAGATCACAGTTTCTTCCCCACCACCAACTTCACTGATACTCCATAGTCCCGAGCTGACTTTTTCGTTGCAGTTGACACTCTTGACCTCCTTTTCCCTTTTGAAGCAGTCTTTCCCCTTGACTTCTATACATTCAACTCCTTTTTTTTTTTTTTTTTCCCACTCTGGCTGCTGCTCTTACATGGCCCCCAGGTGCTGGTCCATCTATACGCTGATCACTCCCGCACGTACGTACATCCCGCAGAGACCTTGCTCTTGAGCTCTGGACTCACACATCCAAATGCCTTTTGGACATCTCCATGCTGCTGTGTTACAGCCACGCAAACTCAGTGAATCCACAGCAGAACTTAGAATCATTCTGCCACCTCCTCCTGCCCTGTGCTCCCTGTTGGCACATTGCCCCTCTGCTCTCCAGACCCTGGACAGCTCTCAGTTTCTGTCTCCCTCCACCCCTTAAATCTCCAAGTCTTCTGCTCATCTCCAGATGTACTGGCTTCCCGTGAACGCTCCCTGGCTTCTGCTTCTTCAGGTTCTCAGTTTGGAGGTTACCTTCTGTAGGAAACTTTCCCTGAACCTTCCATCTGAGTCATCTGCCCTTCTTAGGCATTCCTTTCTTAAATTCTTGTTTGTGGCATCACAGCACTTAAAACCACCTAATTGAATCTCCAATTTACTTGACCTCATCCTCCCCAAGACCACGAACTTCTTGAAATCAGCCTGTCTCTTATCCTCATCCCCAGGTGGCCTTCCCTCATTGTTGCCTCCTGGGCAGTCCCTTGGACTTGTTGCCACCATGCCCCACTTTTTCCTGTCCCTTCATTGTTGCTGCCTCTCCTGACCTCTTTCTGACCTCTCTAAGGGAGGCACTCTGTGCAGCCCATCTGGGAAGCTGGTCCTTAGTAATGTGCCCACCAGAAGCAGCCTGTTGTGTGCCTGGGTCAGAATATTTGTAAGAATGGCCTAATGGGGATGAAGCCACCTCGTTTGCCTAAGGCAGGATTAATGAATAAGGAGGGGAAGGTACAGAAGGAAGCATCCTGAGAGCTGCAGCTAACAAAGCCATCACATTGTGAAGAGCATAGTTAAATGGTGCTGCATTTTTCTTCTCCTGTTCTCTGAATCAATGCTTTGGCTCCTTCTTCTTATTAAGTCCTGACATTCCCAAGACTATTATGGGAAGGGTGTCCAACAGAGCATCTCCAGGCTCTATCCACATGGCCCTTGTTGCCATAGTAGCCTCTGGGCAGATCTCCTGTATTCCCAAAGCCCCTGTACAGCTGTGACGAGGAGGTAAAGGTGGCACTGTCAGAAGACATTTCTCCCTTGGTTACTCACCCACGGGTGACGTCCTTCTGTGGTCCAGCAGTCAGGCTGAATGTTCCTGCTTGATGGCTCCATAAGACAGGATATAAAATGCCCAGGTCATCATTACCCGCCTACATACATTAGGCTTCATTGCCTGTGCATCTGAGAGCAAACCTCTTTTTTCTTCTTGTAGCACTAGAAAAAGATAATTTTCCCTTAAAGCCCTGAAAAATGTCTCAAAAATATGAAAAAGTTTCAAGAAAACTAAGGGACTGCTAACTTGTCTTGGAAAATCACTGTGAAATGCTTTGGCGTAAGGTTTATTAAAAAATATAATACACCTTCAAAATTTTACGGGAGATCATGCATTGTTTTCATTCTCCCACGGGCTCCCAGGGGAAAATCCCTTAAAATAACTTTGTTTATTAGTCTTTGACTAATTTACTAGATAAAATCACTGTGTATAAAATAGCAACTTTATGAAGATGGTGAGTAATTCTGTAGATTCCACTGAGGCCTGGAACTTTGAGCTTTGCTATAAATTATGGTACCTGTTACAGTCCTGTACCACACACATGATGGGAACATTTTTTTCTGAACGGATAAACTGGAACTAAACTAGTTGTGTGAAGTATCTTCTTAAGATCTTTAACCAATTATTTCTAAATATACAGAACATAAATTTATGAGTTACATTATATATACAAACATATATATTGAAAATAAAAACCAAATTTCACCACTGAAGTTTGATAAAGGATGATCTCGGAAAGAAAATGATAGAATATCGGATATTTGCAATCTACTGTCATTAAAATGTGTAAGTAAAAAAAAAAATAAGTCTTAAAGGAAAATATGGACAAATAGTGACCTCTGTTTAAAATAAACATCAATTGCTAGATGACAACAAATCAAATTCTGGATTAGCAAAGACAAATCGATTTTGCGATTTAACTCCATAGATAAAGAAGGACTGAGAATCAAACGTAATAGGCTATGTTAACATAGCTAGTCTATGGGAAAATAAGGAAAAGAATAGCAGACCCAGATGGAAACAGAAGCAAGAGCGAGAGCGTGCTTTATTTTGGCATATTTTTAGCTGAACATATAGCATTCAAACATTTTTAAATGATGTTTAAGAAAAATCAGAGGATAAAATTTATTTACTCTGGGAAATATTTGGAAGTACTTTCAATAACGGAGAAACTGTATTCTACCTCACAAGAGCTACAATATGCTTTCCTCTTCTGAATTAAGGGTTTTGCTGTCTTCTGGGAGAGAGGAAAGCCATTCGATGCTCCAATATTTCTACTCTTTTAGCTAATTTATTGCAATAGTGCTTGCATGTGACTGCTGCCTACTATTTCATTTTGTAGGATGTCTTCAAACGCTTTTGAGGATAGGGTCACAATTCATTACATTTTACCCCTGACCTTGAGAACTGGGAGTGTTACCCATAGGTATAAGGTCAAGAGAGGACATCCATCCCCCAGAGATGACCTTGCCAACCCTCACCATCTGTTTCTTGAGCACCATCTTCTCGTGGGTCCCTGTGGGCTTCAGTCCCAGCTACCGAGCCTACCCCATAGGGCTGTGTCATGTCTTCAGATGTGCGCTATGCTCTCCCACATGAAATCTCCCACAATTACCGGGACACGCCTCTCTTTTACCCCCAAGCTCTTCCCAGAATGTTCTTCTCCACTTACATGATTGGCAAGCTTCTACTCATGCATCAACGCCCAGGTCCCACCAGCTCCTCAGTGATGCCTTCTCCAGTTGCCTCAGGGCAACCTGACTGCTCCCGTGGACTGTCACTGCCCTCCACTCACCTGTGACCTGACATTTACCATGCTGGGCTGCACTTCACCCACTCTGAGTCTCCCTGTGAAGCTGGGTCATTCCGTGGCCACAGCTCACGGTGTCTGGCACACAGCAGGTACCCCATCAATGTTTGTTCTGTAGATTAGTGGTTGAAAAGAGACAGACTGGGTACAGGTCTAACTTTCTATATATTTGAAAAGATTTTTAAAGTATTTCCAACTAATTTTTTTTTTTTTACCACGAATGGTTTTGCGATTTAAGACAGGCTGAGTTTGAATTACAGCATTCACAATTGAAATTTAATTGTTTATATCATAACTCATACGGCATATTAGAATTTTATTTATTTATTTATTGGTCCCCTGCCCACACTCCCGCGTGGCATGTGGGATCTTAGTTCCCCAACCAGGGATGGAAACCACGCCCCTTGCAGTGGAAGCGTAGAGCCTTAATCACTGGACCATCAGGGAAGTCCCTAGAATTTTTATTTTTAAGCAGTGAATTCAATTCTCTAAATGCACCCATCCCACCCTTCACCCAGAGTGCTGGAGTCTCTATGTAATCATATCATGGATTGTACATTTTGAGTGGAAATTCTGCCAGATCCTTATTCCAATATTGATTTGTGTCACATATGGGTGTGTGAGTGTGTGTGGGCGTGTTAGGAGCTGGGGCCTGTGAAGATGGTGAAGGAAGAAAATGGGTGTAGACAAAAGGGGCATCCAAAGGGCAGGGCCCTGGGAAGGAGGGGAAGCTCGGGGCACACGTTCCTTTCAGGCTGACAAACCCGCTGTGCATCTCATCTCCAGGTGTCTCTGCCTTGTGCACCCCATACAGGGGTTACAGAGAGAGGGTTTCCCATCCTCTGCCCCTCCTTGCTTTTGAGTGAGTTGATATGAATACAAAGGTGCATACTAGTTAGAATACAAACGTGTACACTTGCTAAATACTGGAGCAGTGATAGTCTAATCTGTGTCTAAAGTCTCTTTATCTGGTATTTTTAACACAATGCTCTAAACAACAGCATTAAATCTCCATTAAATGTGGCGCCATTGATGCCTTCCCTTAGTGATTAAAGTGTCCAGGACAAGCACCCACACCTGCGGGGCACAAATAATGGATTGCTGCTTTGACAGCAGGTCTGCATCCCTGGCTTCTCTATTAAACAGTCTGCCTTCCTGTCCCAGGTGGCTAAACTCAGGGCAGAGACCAGGTTGATAGGACTGATCTCCACCTCTCAGTGCCTCACCCAGGACTGTGCTCACGTGACATCAAACAATCAACAACACTCTCATTTCCTATATGTGCCCTGAAAGAGTGGTTGAATTTTCCTTCTTTCGTTACTTACTGATTCTTCATATTTCTGCAAATGGTCACATCTTTAATTCATTTGTGACACACTTTTTTAACTGGGGAAATATTATTTCAAGTGTTGGTAGAATTTGCTATGTAGGAATCACAATGCTACCTGTAAATGTTAACTATTCTATTATGAATCATTCAAAGGTTATTTTTTAGAAAATATTAATAGAATGTAAAGCATTTTATTTCACATGCTTTAAAATCTAATCATCAATTACTTCAAATGACCTACATGTCCAACTTCTGTTTCTAAGGAAAGCATGACCTCCTGCCTCATCTATTCTGTTGCTACCCATTAAAATATGTCATTTACCTCCATTAGAAGGAGAAAAAGGTGCAAAATCCCCAGGTATCACTATTTAGCAACCTGTTCATGGGGAGTCAATAGCCTCATTTTTCTTTTCCTCTTTTCATTTGAAAAATACTTATCTAGTCAAAGAGAAACACTTCTCGCTGCTGGAGAATATTGCTTCATTAAACCAAGTAATAGAATCAGTGTTTAGATGATTAAGTAGGTATATAAGCTTTCACAAAAAGAAAATCTAATTAAGATGGTACTCATAGAAATCAAGACACGAATAATTAACAAAAATAATTGCGGCTGGTCTATAAGAGGGCTATGCAAATGTGAGGCAGTGTTATTATTACACGTGCAATGGTGCAACATTTTGGTGAGCTTTCAGGGTTATAAGTATGCAGGGTGCCCTGTCTGTGTAATATGTACTGCAGGACAGGCACACCTTGTTTTATTGCGCTTCATTTCTTTCTTTCTTTTTTTTTTTTTATCGTGCTTTGCAGACATTGTGTTTTTTTATAGATTGAAGGTTTAGGGCAACCCTGTGTCAAGCAAGTCTATTGGCACCATTTTTCCAATAGCATTTGCTCACTTCATGTGTCTGTGTCACATTTTGGTAATTCTCACAATATTTCAAATTTTTCCATTATTATACTTGTTATGTGACCTGGGATCAGTGATCTTTGATGTTACTATTACAACTTGAAGGTTCAGATGATGGCTAGCATATTTTAGACTTTTAAATTAAGGTATGTACATTGTTTTTTTAAGAATTAATGCTATTGCACACTTAATAGACTGAAGTATAGTGTAAACGTAACTTTTATGTGCTCTGGGAAGCCAAAAAATTTGAGTGGTTTGCTTTATTGAGATACTCACTTTATTGCGGGTCTGGAACTGAACCCACAATATCTTCAAAGTATGCCTGTAAGACTATTTTATTCCAATTATCTTTATCTTTTTACAAGCTCTCTGTACTGTTTCAGAAGTTAGAAAACAAGCCATAATTCCTAGAACTTGCATTCCTGGTGACAGGTTAATTCATCCTACACAAAAAGTCATGCTCAAGTGTGCCAACCAGCCTGAGGCATGAGGAAGACCAGTGCATCACAGAATCACCTCTGTGCTTTGCCCTTGATGGGCACTTTGGAATTTGCCCACAGCATTCTAAACTCTTCCCCATTGGTAGCATACCTGAAAAATTACACATGGAGCAAAACGTTTGATAAAAATATATTTAAAACAAGCAAGAAAAAAATAGTTTTGACCTTAAGGATAATGTTCACCATTCTTTTAACCAAGTAGCGTTAAATAATATGTATAATGATTTCAAGTACCAACTTATAAAAGATGTGATAAATCAGAAAGCAAAGAACAGGAGGACTGTTTTTTTCAGAAAAATGTATTTGCAATTCAAATGTTCATATAAAAAGCATAAATTTTAAAAAGTTCATAGATGTGTGTTTTTAGAAGTGCTATGGTTTTGCCATTCACTGCAATTACATTCCAAAATGTGCAGGGTGGTCCACACCGCACCTTCTTAGCTTTGTCACACTGAAGTCACTCTCATCACAACCTCCCCCGAGCTGTTATCTTCTGACAAATCTTCATGGGGCCTCATCCGATTGAACAGATGTAATAACATGTAGCCACACTGAAACCTTGGGGAGGTCAACTGTGTTGGGTGGACCAAGTTCCTGTTTCGTAGAGCCGTCAACGGCAACCATAAAGTTCTGCTTGTGGAAGACTCTCCCCGGCTACTTTCTTCGATGTCTGTGGCTTTGTCATAATTTAATACATCCCAGTGTAAGTTGACAGCTCGCCAGCGTTTAAACACTCTGTAAACTGCAGCTCCTTCATGGACAATGAGACCTAAATTTGAGGGAAAAATGAAAAAGACTGGTCATCATCAAAAGTTGAGAATGTTATTTTGTATACAAGTAAGATTAAAGATATAGTCTATTCTCTGTTACACATCATCATCAAAAACGTGGTATTCTGACTGCTCAAACACTATGTCTAATGGCAAGCTATTACCTGTATTACATAGGAGTTGTCAATATTCAAAAATAAGAATCCACTGCCATGCAGACAGTAAAGTCACCATGGATATAAATTACTTGCTCCATTATGGCTCAGAACATCCTTAGGCATTTACGTTGCCTTAGGAGAACCATTAGGTTCGTTTCTTCATTCAGCATCTCTTTCTTGAGTGCCCACTGTGAGCCAAGCAATGTGTTAGAGACTTGGTCCCAGTTGGCAACTTGATTTGTGAAAGAGACAAATATCAAGGTCACTGCCACCTCCCCAGCTTCTAGAACAATGTCTGACACACAGGAGATACGATCGAACCTTTTGTTATTTTTCCTCTCCTCAACAATTCAACAAATATTTATTAAGTGCCTACTTGAGAGATTTATGTATATTATCTCATTTATTTCTCACCACCCCCTTACAAAGTAAGCACTAGCATGTCCCCCATTTTACAAACAAGAAGTTGCTCAAGAGCAGACAGGTGGCAGCAGTGGAACAGGGATTCAAACCCAGGCAGGCGGGCTCCAGAGGGCTCTTTGCTGCTATACAGAGAATTGATGATTCCACATTTCTGAGACGAACTTTCAGGAAAGTGAACAAAATAATACGGGAACCTTGGGGACTACAAACTAGCCAACCGTAAGTTGGATATGGTGCCCTGTCGCATGGCTCCATCTCCACCATCCACTGCAGATCCCACCATACCCTGCATTTTTCACACATTTATATTTCAATGTGTAGTCCAAAAGCTTTTGAATCTGTGACCTAATACAAAAAGGAGTTCCTGGTGGGGAGGTCCCTTCAGGTAGAAAAGTGAGGAGGAGCTTCTCTCAGAGGAATTTGCAATTCCATTGAAAGTTGGAGGAGAAGCCAATGAAGTCTTTCTTAAGAATGGAATATGGCACGTAAGGAGGATGTGTCAGTTTTGACACAATCACTTTTCACCAAAATTTGAAAATGAGAAGATCTTACCACCTCCTAGCATTTAGAATCTCGGGAGTATGTCCTAGAGAAGCTCTCATAAATATGAAAAAGGAAGCATGTTCAAAAATGTTTATTACATATTTGTTTGAGAAAAAAAACGCAAACAATCTCAATGTCCATCCTGAGAAGAATGGACAAATTGTCCTGGGTGGATCCAAAGGACTATAGCAATGAAAGAGAAGGGAACAAAGTCACATGCACTAACACGGATAAATCTTAAAATAAGAGTGGAAATCTCAAAGCCACATAACAAATGAAAATTTCAGAAGTATAAATGATTGGAGTGAAGAAATACTATAAATTTTTATGGATACACATACATATGGTTAAAATGTTAAAACGTGCATGGGAATAATAACCATTAAATTCATGATAGTGAGGGGGGGTGAAATTGGAAAGAGGCTTCAAAGAGGGCTTTCTATTGTGCCTTTAATATCGCGGTTTTTTTAAGCTGGGTGGTGGGGATATGAATGTTTAACGTGTTATTCTATATACTTTTCATGTACCCAAATAATTCATAATTTCAAAAGTTATGGAAAATTTATTAGGAAAGTTGACCTAAGATGGGTTGAAGAATAGACAACAGAAGTAGGGGAGACAAGTAAGGAGGTTACCACGTTATATGTGAGGAGCAGAGCGTTAGCAGTAAGGAGAACACAGAGAAACAAAGCAATAAACTTGTCAGAGGAAAAACTGACAGAAATTGTAAATGCAAGAAGGGGAAAAAAAAAATCAGAGGCTCACATTTTTAAGGCTAGAAGACTGGGTGACTGAAAGGATGATAGTAACCTTCCCAGAGGTATAATGAGTACGGGTTTTGAACAAGTTTTTATTGAGGAGATTCTTTCTTTTTTTTTTTTTTTTTTTTTTGTCAATTAAAACAATGCCACAGAGATGATGGAGATACCAAGTCTTTGAAAAATCACACCTACCTAATATGAGAATTTAAATTTTACATCTATCCCCTACCAGGAGATAAACTTCTGGCACACGTGACTTAAGAGCATTCCAAAGATACTAACATAGGCCACTAAAAAATGCATATGCTCTAATAAATAAAAACGTCTTAAGCCCAATTATTGTACATCACCAAAATAATGAGAAGTAATGTAAACTTCTGTTAATCATAGCAATTCAGTGGTTTGATTCCTTTTTCCTAAAGAATAATCAGAGTTGACCCAACTGACCAGATGTTTTGGGGAAACAGTCAGAATTATAAGTCAAGACTACCAGAATTTAATTGGTAATTCTAATATTAGCTTTTTGAAATCTCCCTGGCTAATGATTTAACTTTTCTGGTTCTGTTTTTCCTCCTTAAAATGCAATTGGAACGCCTAATCTATACATTCAGTGGGATGGTATGAAGACAAATCGGAATTCATGAACTATAAAGCACTCAGATTTCTTTGGAGATGGTAACTATCTAAATACGAGACATTATTATTGATTAAAAAATCAATAGTGAATCTATGTGGTGAGAAGCATTCATTCACACTAATCATAAGACCATTACAGTCTGCAACAGGTTCATTCTTGTTAAGTGCAGTGATGGGGGGCTGACTTCACCAGGGGAAACCACTTGTTTCACAGGATCCTCTTCTTTTTTTTTTAGTGATTTCCTTTGAAAGGCCAGAAATCAGATCCTTTACTCAAGCTGAAAGTCATTTTCTGGGAATATATTCCTGGTAGCACTTTTCTAAATATTATACATAAATCTACCCAACGTGTAGAAATAAATCCCATAGGTCTTTATAGTACATTTTGAACTAAATTTAAAGAAAGAGAACTACTTGAAGTTCTCATGAAGACATAGTCCTCCTGAATTTCCAGCTCCATGTGCTGCTTCTTCATTGCATTCAGGTTATGAGTGACGTTTAGACTTTGCTTTATTCCCCGTGAAAGTTTGGAATTACTCCTCATCCTCTAGAGGCTTAAATTTTACTGAAATAGGAGGAACCCCACCTCACCCTCCTTTGTAATGTAAACTTTTCTCCTTAAGATTTTTCTGGGGCAGTGGCAAATGCCATTTGTACTAGTGGTTATGAGAAGACTTGACTACTGTGATCATTGAAATCCAGAGGTAAGGATTCATTTAACTCTAGTACAATGTGTTGAGAATCTGGCTGTTAAAAATCGTACTGCCCTCCTGTCTTACTGATGATAGGTCCCCTCTTGTTTCATAACTGATCAGTTCACATCCTTGAGTAGCCTTCACTCTCGGTGTAATACCTCAAGTTAAGCCTTAAAATGAATCTGTCACCTTGACATTTCAGGTCATAGGAAGACAGGCTTGGATTTGTTTCATCTGAGTCACTAACTCTGAAGGGAAAAGCAATTATAATTTCTATAAAATGTAAATATTATATGTTACTTGCTACATTATTAATGGCAAAGGTGTCAACAAGGTGTGATTCATGGGAACTTGGGGTTTTGAAACTTGAGGACCGTGTGTGTGTAGGTGTCCCTGTGTGTGCAGTTGGTTGCTTCTTATCATTTTCTTGCCAGTAACATTAATTTGAGCATTCCCTTATTGATGTGCAAAGGAACATTTTTGTTAGGGAATAATCTTTAATGACAGAGCAGGTTTAAGTATTTTCTGGTTTCATTGAAATAAGAGCAGTGTTTATGTAAGTAAAATATATCCCAAATTTGGAAATGGTGTGTTAGTTGAAATTCTTACAAAGTAGTAGAAAATGGGCTAACTACCCATGAAATAATGGGAAGACTCTCAAGGTACACAGACTCACACATGTGCATGTGTGCGCACACTCACCATTTGTCTATGTTTATTTCAATATAGACAAATGGTGTGTTACAATTAACAGAGACTTGCAAAATTTATGTTCAAATACAAACAAATGTTGATATTAGCTACCAAACCACCAGTCTAACCATTTCACTTCTTGTGTTGCTTGTTTCAGCTTTTGTTTGAATAGATTTGGTCATTTTTCATAATTTAAAAACTAAATTTTTATCAAGGATCTGTTCTGTGCCAAGTGCTTTTACATGCACAATTTTCATTTAATCTTGACTGCGACTCTACAAATATATATTATTGAATAGTTTCATAGTTAAGGAAATTGAGACCTAGAGAGATTTAGCCAATTGTCCAACATTATGAAGATATCAACTCTGAGAAGGAAGCCCCAAAATTTGTCTATATGTAAACACTGAGTGCTACAGTGCTATTCATTCTAAATATCCAGTGGATGGCAGCCTCTCCTAGTCACAGAATGACCAACTGAAAGAGATATTGCTATGGACTGAATGTTTGTATCTCCCCCAAATTCATTTGTTGAAGCCCCAATCTGCAACATGATGGTATTTGGAGGTAGGAGGTAATTCATGAGGGTGATTAATGCCCTTATAAAAATTGGGAGAGACATAAGTTTTCTCTGTGCGTGTGTGTGTGTGTGTGTGTGTGTGTGTGTGTGCATGCACCAAGGAAAGGCCATGTGACAATATAACGAGAAGATGGCTGTCTGCAAACCAAGAAGAGAGCCCTCACCAGACTGAATGTGCCAGCACCTTGACTTTGGACTTCCCACAGCCTTCGGAACTGTAAGAAATAAATGTTTGTTGTTTAAGCCACCCAGGCTGTGGTATTTCGTTATAGCAGCTCAAACAGGCTAAGACAGACCTGGTATAAAAACTACATCATCGTCATTTAAAATACGAGTAAATTAAGCCCCGGAGACTATGATTTGGGCAAAGTTATACAATTAGTTGCCATTTTTAATATCCTTGTGTGTCACTGACACTGTTTCATCTCTAGGAGTGCCAATAAAACAGTGCCTTCCATCTGTCCCCATCCTAGGAGAGAAAAGGGTTGAGGAACCTCATATGAAGGCAACACTGTAAGTGGTGAACACTCCATCTGGTAAGCTGCACTCATCCTGAGCTTTCCCAAGAAATGTAAGATCCTGATAACACAGCCTAAACGCCTGTATGCTGTTCAATCACAGAGACCCTTGGGAAAGCTAAAGAACTCGCAGCTCGCAGCGGATATTTGGCCAGAAAAGGCTCTCTTGATTGTGTGAAAATGTCTAAGATTTCTCAGTTAAATTTAACCATTCTCCCTGGCCAAGATTCTCATTCTCATTCTCCCTCTCTCCCCCTACCTCTCTCAGTGAGTTTCATTCTGGAAAGTCAGTGTGCACCAGAGCGGAATGGTGACTTTGGGGCCCCTATGGTTACAGTTAAGAAGAACAGGGCTTCCCTGGTGGCGCAGTGGTTGAGAATCCGCCTGCTAATGCAGGGGACACAGGTTCGTGCCCCGGTCCGGGAAGATCCCACATACTGCGGAGCAACTAGGCCCGTGAGCCATGGCCGCTGAGCCCGCGCATCCGGAGCCTGTGCTCCGCAACAAGAGAGGCCGCGACAGTGAGAGGCCCGCGCACCGTGATGAAGAGTGGCCCCTGCTTGCCGCAACTAGAAAAAGCCCATGCAGAGAAACGAAGATCCAACACAGCCAAAAATAAATAAATAAATAAAATTCAAAAAAAATAAAAGAAGAACAGATTAGAGAAGATTAGAGTCAACCTCATAAAGTGGCTCCATTTTTTAGTCCTTAATTCCCACTGGAACTTGGGGAAGACCAGAGTGTGGTTGCACAAAAGAGGGTTAACTAAATGCGACTGTGGCCCAAGATACCCTTTGTTGGGAATCATCATTGCTAGAATGTAATCAAACGCGTGAATCCTCCTGGCACATCTTCCCAAGATACTCTACATTTAAATGCCCAACCATTATGGAAACTTAGATGTAAGTGTAGAGGGGATCACTTTAAAAGTTACTCTTCCATTGTTGAATCTTGTTAATATGAATCCTGAAGAAATAACCACAAGTCAGTTCTATATACACTGAATGGTTTTTGTTGGGACTCAACTATATATGAAGCTTAAAGTAAAACAAAAACCAGGAAAGAAAAAAAAAGCAAAAATATAAAACTTAAAGAGAGATATAAAGATTGAAAGACAATACATATTCCATTACAGAAATCACTAAGCTCACAAAAGAAAGCTATCATCAGCTGATATCCTAAAATCTAGGCCTCTGCAAACTACAGTATCCTGATTATACATGGGGATTTTTGTGAAACATATTTCCAATATTGCCCATCAGAACAAATAATGAAAAGAAATATCCTGCATAAAATGTACTTATATCCCTAAAAGATGAGTTGATTCTTTTATTGTTGAATATTTTATATATATATATATATATATATAAAATAAGAACCAAGTTGAGAATGGCAGGTTGGTCATCAAAGTTTAAAGCTCAGGGGTTCAAACACAGATTCATCATTAGCATTGGTAGTAAGATCTGCTTTGCTAAGAAATGTGATAAGGACAACGAATTATTCAGAAACTTTCCACAACATGAAAACCCTTGACACTAGGGGCTGGCTAGTTTCCAAATATGGATGATCTAATCCACCTCACCCCCAACGTAAAGAACAGCACACATGAAGAAATGATTATGACAACGATTATGACAACAGAGACTAAATGACCGTTTCTCTGAGAGCACACCAAAGGAAATTCATGGTGTTTGTTTTACAACACTGCCACCCTCTATGTCTCCCTCTCTCCACTCAATGAAATCTGCCGTCATCAGCCTGGTTGCAAAGAACACATTTGTGCTGTTCCTTCAGTGCTGAGGACCAACACCGCCTGGGCACAGAACAAGATGCAAAGGCAAATTTTAACATGGAGTGTAACCTCTCACTAGTCGGCAGTGAGGGAAGCACCCCCTTTTCTAGAAGGTCTTGACATAGGTTGGATCTGGTTCTTAACCTACCATCTTTATTTCAGTTAATGATCATCCCCCAAGTCAGTTAAGCTGAAACTCAAGAATCACCTAGACTAGTCTATCCTCTTGCATGAAATTCTGCTAATTCTCTCTTCTTAGCAAATCTGAGATGAAACCATGAAACACAGAATCATCTCTCCGTGACCCCAACCAGTCATGTGCTCCCTGAGGACAGGAACCCTATTCCTACTTCAATTACTGTCATGAATCCAATAGTCATAAAATGACGGTACCCAGGCCAAAAGCCTAAGAGGCAGACATGGATTCCTCTCTTCTATTTCCAGGCAAAACAGGAGAATTAAAAAAATGCTGTCCATTTATCTGACCACTTGCTCTTCTGAGAAGCCAATCCATCAATCAATTATTTTAATGAATTTTTTTCTTCCTTAGTAGAGAGGAGATTCCGCTGAACTTTCAATTACTAGCCCTGGAGCACAAATCTACCGTAGGCATATTCACAGAATATTCCGCAAAAGCTGCAAACTTGTTATACATTATAAAATACATGATATGTTAATTTTTTAAAAAAAGGATTAAAAGAATTCACTGGAGAGAAGAATTGTTATATTATCTAAGTTTCCATCCAAAAGTGCTTGAGGAAAAAAAGATCTATGGATATGATTATTTCAGTAAAAGAAATAAAGGAATGAGTCCAATACTTTTATAGGTAATAAAGGTATACTAGAGTTCCCCTGTAACTGGGAGCATGATTTAGAATCAGTTTAATTTCAGCTGAATGCAACTCCAATTCATGGACAGATGGAACACCTGGTAGCAAAGAGTAACATCATATCACAGAGATGAGTTGTCAAATGTAGTCACTGAATTTCAAAATTAGGAAATATTGGGTATGATTTAACCCAACCTGTTCACATGGGGGGGATGAAGTCTCTGAGGCCCAGAGAAGTGACACAGCTTGACCAACGGGCCACAGTTAAGTGTCCAAGCCCAGAATCAGAGCCAGACCCCTGATGCCTGATCCAATGCACTCCCTCTGCAAGAACTCATATCTCAGGAGCCACCCCTGGCTGAAGCTGGTCCTCGCTAGTGTCTATTTGGCCCAAGGGATATTATACTGACTATGAAGTAGACAGAATCAAAATCTCTTTTCAGACTAAGATGGTCAGTTCTCCTCTGGCCTTTATTCTAAAGTGTGCATTGCAGCATCTGGATGGGAGATGGGAGTGATCCTCCCAGCTTATAAAATAAATAACTCTGCAAACCTCAATATCACAGTATTTGGTTAAAAAGCCTATCAATGTCTATCTTCTGGGTTAATTAATGCCTCAAGGATTGGGAATCTACTTTGGTAGATTTCCATTTGTTTCCCACACTCTGGACCAAAGCCAGTTCTTAGAAGGAGTCTATTAGTGGACTTTTCCTAGTGGCAAGTCAAGATATGTACAACTAATGTTCCCTTCCATCTCCAATGGATAAACTGTCTACTCCAAACTTGCAGATTATGATTTTATTAATCTTTGGGGTAAACAATACATGTATTGATTGTTCCATTTCAGGGGTGAGAACAGCATTTTAAAAGTTTTAATTGATCTAATTAAAACCTGTGGGCTTCCCTGGTGGCGCAGTGGTTGAGAGTCCGCCTGCCGATGCAGGGGACACGGGTTCGTGTCCCGGTCTGGGAAGATCCCACATGCCGCGGAGCGGCTGGTTCCGTGAGCCACGACCGCTAAGCCTGCGTGTCCGGAGCCTGTGCTCCGCAACGGGAGAGGCCACAGCAGTGAGAGGCCCGTGTACCGCAAAAAAACAAAAAAAACAAAAAAAACAAAAAAAAACCCAAAAACCTGTTTCTCTCTGGACCTGACATAGGCTATTTCACATTTGTTGGCTTTGCTTTTCATTTCTCTTAAATCACACAGACTGTGGGTAAAAATTCCAAACAGAAGTGACCATCCCAGCATAAGTACAGTTTCTAACTCTCTGAATTCATCCGCATAACATCAGTAAGATTTTTAATTGAAAAAGCAATAAAAATTTTTATGCTGAATATAAAAATGCTCAGACCTTAAGTTTCCTTAATATTCTATTCTGTGATCTAGCAAGAAAATTCAAGGTTGAGATGTGATTCTTTACATAAATTATTCTTATCAAGAAACTGTTTCACTCAGAACAATGCAAAGAGAGAGACATGGCTTTGGGTATGGTGTATTTTCCATTCTCTTTACTAATGTTTCTGTATGTTGTGGTTCTATGAATTTACAATAAATAAAGGCTTCGCAAAACAGCTACATTACTTTGGGTTTCTAAGGAAAATTTTTTCTCTATTTCTGATCTAAAATCAGTAGTTGAAGAAAGTATTTATTCCTGATTCCGTGCCTTAGGTGTTCGAGACAGCAACTGACAAAGTAGTTTCACTTTATTGAATAGACAACATTTTGTAAGTTAGCCATTTGAGCTCACCGTATAAGGAGATAGATGATAGAATTAGTCACATAAATAGTTTTACACAGGCTCTGGAGCCGCAGTGTCCGGAGTCCAATCTTGGTCCCTCTTCCAATCTGTGTGACCTCCGGAAACTGGTTAACGGCACCTTAGTTTTCTCATCTCTGAGGTGAGGAGAACAGTACCTACACCTCATTGGGTTGCTGTGAGGACTGAGTGTGAAAATGCAGGTAAAGTGCTTAGAATGTTGCCTGGGCCAGGGTAAACACACTCTTAGTCATCACTGGAGATTTGATTTTAAAACCTCCTTTCAACGTATTTGGAAGCAGCTGAAAACATATACAGGCTCCACTTCTCTGCTCCTCTGTGTGCTTCCTCATGACCCCAGAGAAAGCCTGGCAGCGTGCCGCAGTCCCACATCCTCCGTGTGCTACGTAGGAGCATCGTTTAGAAAAATCACGTTCACACTCTCCGTCGTGAGAAAGTTCTTTGTTGCAAAAGAGTGTGAAGCCAGGAGGCTCCCAAAGAGGTCGGTGCCAGTTCTGAAGAACAATCTCCAGCTTCTCAGGTAAAGGGAGCTGTGTCATCTTGTCATGGTTCCCATTACCGCGGTCTACTCTGCTTTCTCTTGCAAGGAAAACGTCCCATGTCCAAGTTGAATTGGCCTCTTTAAGAACCTCATTTTAGAGTAGCCTAGGGATGTACTCAGATCTCTCTAAAGTAGCTGCAATTGTTCCAACCCTCACGTGTTTAGAAATCACACAACCACTCTCGTGGAAAACAGTAAAGACAAAGAAAGAGTGAAGTCGCGCAAATCACACGTGCGCGCGAATGTGCGAATGCTCACATCCAGAGCGAAGCCACAAGGGGTGTCCCCTCCTGATGCCTCAGCTGACCCCTACAATCTCAGATGATTTGTCCCCTGGCTCCTGGATCTCCTTAGCCCCACAGACCCACACTCCTCAGGTCCATGTGGAAGACTTGACCATGACCTGACCTGCATAACCCTTGCCCTCCGCTGTCCCTCCTTCACTCCACCCCGGGCCTTTCCCTTCCAGAAACTGGTCCAAGTGCAAAAGCCCTGACACTGTACCAGCACTGCCGACAGCCACCACCTCCACTGCTTCTCACTCACCCGCTTTCTTCCTTTCAATGAGTGCACCCGCTCTACTTCCTGAAGACCTCGAGCCCCTCTATTGGGCAATCTTTCTCCACTCTGCCAGCTTCTTTCTGGCTCTGGTTGCTTCCCCAGACACTGAGAAAGCAACCCCATCCTGTAATCGTCCTCCACCACTCAAGGTGAAGGGCAAGGTTCATCTCGCTGCTGGTCTCCCAGCAGCTCTGTATATAAAACCTCATCTTAGCCCAGTCTCACCATTTCACTGCTCTGCACTCACTCTCAGTGCTAGTGGGTAAGAATACACAGCCTCATAGCCCTGGATGTTGGGGCCACCCCCGGCCCAGCCTCGGGAGGGCACGCAATCACGCCCAGTGGTTCTTCATGTCTCCTGGCTCAGCTCCCCTCCCCAAAGCCCTGCGCTGCTGACTGTCATTTTTAATTCTCTCCACAGACTCCTGTCCCCAGGCTGTGCCTTCCCTGTCTCCACAGATGACCATACTATCTGCCTGCCTGAAAAAGGGGAGATCTTTGGCAAGGAGGACCATCCACTTACCCTCCCAGAGCAGCGTGTGCGGCATCTCCAGCTGCGCCCGCCCTCTCCTCCCCCCTGCCCATCTCAGGGGTGAGGGCGCCCTTCCTGTGCAAGACACGGACCCCTCCCCTGTGTGCTGGGCTCTATCTCCGCACCTCAGGGGCATCACGCTGTCCCCTCCCACCTGGATCTTCAATCTGCCTTTCTGATTTCTTCTGGGTCTGTCTTCTCAGCATTTTGCTCAAACCTCTCTCCACCATTAAAACAAATAAACAGGAACTTTCCTCAATTCGACACCCACCCCCCAGATTCTACCCTCATTTAACTGTGCCCCTTTTCAGCCAAGACTTATAAACTTACATTTTGAGCCCCTTCTGCCTATCCCAGCCGTTCTCAGCAATCTTGTGTCTATCCACCGAACCCCCGTATTGCCAGATCCAGTGATACGTTTTCGTCTGGATTTCACCTGCTCTTGGTAAGGCATCTGGCACTGTTGGCCACTTGCTCCTCTGCCCCGGTCCCTTCCTCCCCTCGCCCGGCCCCACTCCCTCCTCCTGTGGCCGCTCTCCCCTCTCTGCCTGCTCTGTGTCTCACTGTGCTCCGCAAACTGCTGCTCATATCACCCAAATCACTTGCCCTCGCAGACGCTGGTTTCAACCACCAGATACAAATCCCCAGCTCAACTTTCCAACCCTAAGTATGATTAACCTTCCCCCACCTGCACTCACATATATTTCTCTCCTGGCACTTTCCACGTTGTATTTTATTTTATTTTTTATATTTTTTTGCATTACACGGGCCTCTCACTGTTGTGGCCTCTCCCGTTGCGGAGCACAGGCTCCGGACGCGCAGGCTCAGCGGCCATGGCTCATGGGCGCAGCCACTCCGCGGCATGTGGGATCCTCCGGACTGGGGCCCGAACCCGTGTCCCCTGCATCGGCAGGCGGACTCTCAACCACTGCGCCACCAGGGAAGCCCTCCACGTTGTATTTTAATTGCTTATTTCCCTGTCTCTTGTCAGCAGCTGGAGAGCAGGGAGGATGCTATATTCCATAAGCTTTTCTGCAAAGGCCCAGATAGTAAATATTGTAGGTCATGCACACATCATGGTCCCTCTTTGATGAGGCTGCAAGCACTCACTGACAACATATCAGTGAATGGATATGACTGGGTTCCAAGAAAACTTTTTTTATGGCCACTGAAATTTATATATGATATAATTTTCATAGGCAGTGAAATAATATTCTTCTTTTAATGTTTGTTTGACCATTTCAAAATCATTCTTAGATCATGGATTATACAAAAACAGGCAGCAGACTGTGAACTACTTGTACTTCTATCCTGTACTTTATTATTGGGACACAATAAATACCTAGTGAATGTTGGCCTAATAGATGACTAATACTTATTTGGCTAAACCGCCCCAACTGAGACAGGCTGAAAGATTCACACTATTTCCTATGGAGGAAAGAAAAGTCAACGATAACAATATATTTGGTCTGCTGCTCGGCTTATCATGTCCATGTTTCTCCAAAAGAACTTGAACTGTACAAGGTCACAAGAGGGGAAGGTTTGGGGTTGGGTTTTCTCCCCCAGGAGGAGGCCTGAAGAGTTAACTCACTTTGAGAGACCATTTCAGGCACAGCCTTGAGGACAAGTAGGAAAAGCAAGTTCCTTTCTGCTTTCTCTCGGGGGGTTTTAAAGGCAGCGATACCACTAATAACTATGATACTAATCATAAACTATGATAATAATCTTTGGAAAAGTTGGTAAACATCAGTGTGATCAAGGCACAGAATAGCCTATAATTTGTACTTCCAGAGTAAAGAGATAATAACGGCCTGCTTCTCAAAGCATATAAAGGGTAAAGCTCTGTTCTTTCTCTAACGATGCTGAATTATAAGGGCCCATTCTGCCTCTCCGTCCAAGGGGCCTGGCTAGATTCTAAGTGAAGCCGGGGCACTTCCTGGGGCATCAAGCCCACGAATACATTCTGAGATCAGGAACTAATGATCTGTGCTTGTAAAGGAATTCTGCTCTAAGGAACGATTCCAAACAAGCCAGGAGAGCATCCGAATCTGGTAACAGGCACGGCTGCAAGGATGACAGACCAACCAGCGTGGCCCACCTCGCAGCCCAGTCCCGGCCTGGGAGGAAGCTTGAAGGGAAACCCAGAGGGGCTCTGGGCCAGAGTAGAAGGCCTCTGTCCAGCTGCTGGGCAAGGGTCTCCCAAGTGGCCAAACTGAGACGCTGGAGGGACGTTGGTCCCCGATCAAATGAGAGATCAGGAAATTGAAGCAGGAAATGGAGCAGAGGTGGCTGACAGTCCTCTCCCAGCTGGAGGGAAAACTGTGATAGGACGATTCAAAAAGGAAACACCGGGCTAATCGACTTCCTTAGTTATTTTGCCAGACACCGTTCAAGCTGAGCTGCTTTTTTCTCACGCCTTATATGATTCACGCAGACTCACCCACATCCGTGCTTCCTATGAAACTCAGAGTGAGACAAGGGCAACACCACCTCCCCTCATCCGCTGCAACCTAAAGCGCCAACCAGGCACTCGCGCAGCCTTCTGCGTCTCCCCCCCGCCCCCCGCCTCCCCTCCGTGGCCGAATGTGGACCCACTGACGTCCAAGCTCCGTTTTCCTGAGTGATCCCAGTGGCTCAGATCCCAAACTTGGTGGTAGTGGTGGTGACTGGGGTGGGAGGGGGTGGAGTGTGATGAAAGGTGGGCTCCGCCCACCAAAAAAATCTACTTTACGTAGATTTGAAATCTTACGCTCAAACTCCCTGACAATTTTAAATGAGTTGGCGCTGTACCATTTGGCGGCCCTGAGAAGAGGTGTCCCCACTTCCCAGAGAGAAAGTCTCTTCGATGCGGAGACGCCCCATGTCAGGTCACAGTGGACTGACTCCGTGGTCTAGGCTGTCCCCTGGGAGGGCTGAGACGTCTGTCCAACATCCACAACCCCTTCTGTGAAAGAGAGCGCCCCACAGGCCCTAGAGAGTGTGGTGAGCTTGAGTGTTCTCTCGGTAATTTTACATTTTTCTCCTGGAACTATTTGATAACTTTTATATTTGCCCAGAAATATACTGCAGCTTAAAAAAAATGCTATCTCTCTATCACGACCCGGGAGCTGAACTTTTTATAAATCTCGCCAACTGCTGTCCTTTCAATCACACATCTGTATGGTAATGACCCTGTGTGACAAGGTAAGAAGCAGAAGCCCTCTGGAGGGCGCTCCCCAGCAAACCCATTTTTCTCTGCTCTAAGTTACGGCATGTTTCAATTCCAATGTTACTTTCTTTCAGTAAATATGTTTTTCACCTAAAACACTTTAAGAAATATTGTCTCCTTCTGAATCGTGCTAGGAAATGCCAGCGAGCATGGACAATTTTAAACAGGGGATGGTTTCAATGTCATTTATATTTTGTTTGGAACGCATTAGAATTTTCTTCCCTTAGTTGATTCACTTTCTTATGCTTTGCTTATGCTAATTGGGTTTTACGTGTTGAAAATGAGCCACAGGAAGGAAGATGACCTAAATGCACCATTTTAGGCGGAAGTAACCCTGGCATTCAGTAGACAACTGGTCATCCTCCGTGGCAAGGACTCATTTGTGGTAACCAAGACTCTGATTATCCTGAAATTCTTTGTCAAACTTTTTCACCTTTCCTCATATAATATCAAAAAAGTAGAAAATGTACACTTTACATTTCACATTAATAAAATGTTAAATCATGTGTTACTGTTAGCTGCTCTATATGGAGAAAAAAATAGCAAAGCAAAGCAATACCAAAAGCAAGAGAGAATTACCGTGTCTTTTTTTTTTCCGGTACGCGGGCCTCTCACTGTCGTGGCCTCTCCCGTTGCGGAGCACAGGCTCGGGACGCGCAGGCTCAGCGGCCATGGCTCACGGGCCCAGCCGCTCCGCGGCATGTGGGATCTCCCCAGACCGGGGCACGAACCCGTGTCCCCTGCATGGTCAGGCGGACTCTCAACCACTGCGCCACCAGGGAAGCCCTACTGTGTCTTTTAAAAAGTAAATATAGGTCTTATATCACTAATCCAAAACCATAGGAATAGGTTGTATTTATTTATTGTTCTAAAGTTCTATAATGAAATGTGAATAAAAGTTACCAACTGGTAACTCTAGATAGTTTTCTTACATGTGCCTAAGTAGCTTTAGCTTGGTATAGTACCAACTGTGAAAAACAGATTTTCAAAAGGGCCGTGATATATATAAGAATTTATCTGAATTTAAAAAAAAATTATTTAGATTTGAAACTTAGGAAAACTTCATGTTGAAGAGTATGAGATTCCTGCAGAAGAAGCATTCTTCAATATTGACTATAATTGATACAGAAAGAAGAAGAAACTTTGATCAGATCCTCGTCCTAGTATACCTCAGGTTATTTTTGAATACCATACTGAAATACCGGATCTGCGCTATAAACACTGCACTGATTCTTTTAGAAAATAAAATCTAGCAGGGGTGATCCAGATCACTGCCTCTCAAAAGCCCTGGCTTCGCCAGCACGTTTAGGAGCTCTGGGGTCAGTTTCTCCTACCTATTATACTGTTGACACGGAGGGGATTTCAATTTTCAATCTCTTCTTTTCGTGCAGTAAATGCTTCCTGAAATTGCTTTAAGAAAAACTGCTTCCCTCTGTCGCACGGCTCTGTGGCTAAAGTACCGATTCTGTTATTGCTGGATCTTCTGATTATTCTATTTCTCAAATTCAAGTGCGAGCATGCAGAACAGAAGAGGTACACACACACAGACACACAGACACACACACACACACACACACACACACACAGGAAACAAGCAGCAACCAAAAGTACCTCTCAGGGCGCTTTTGAAATAATGAGATAAAGTATAAGATGGTTGTTTATGCCGTCCTGCTCTAGAAAGCTTCACGTGGCATCCCTGGTGTCCCCCAGAGATGCCAGGCAGGATGAGCTGCATAGCAGCAAGGCTCACTCTTACTTTCTTACATAAAATTGCCCCGCAAACCTAAATTGTCAGAGAATGGATTTTTAAGAAAACCACTAGAATGGGGTTAAATACAGTCCAAGCTACAAATGTCAAAAAGCAAACTGTGAAAAAGATCTGGAGGATACACATCAAAATGTTGAGAGGGGACATTTCTGCAAAGGAAGTGACATAACAAAAGGGCAGTGTGAGGGAAATCGTCTTTTTAAAAACGTTACATATTTCACAGTTGTAAACACAAAATGTTTTTTAATTTGAATAGGCATATATTTATACTGTGAGGACGATTAAGGAAATCTTTAAAAAAAAAAACAAAAGTAATTCAAGTTTTTAAATTTTGTAGCCATAACCAGTTCCTTCCCTTACCATCCCAGGGAAGATACAAATATTTTCCCGACGCGGTTTTGGCACTAACTTGGAGTGTTAATGTGATTAGGTATAAGCAATGCTACCTCTGTTTCGGGAATCCCACTAACATAGTAGGGTTTTCGTTTTAGTTTGTTGCTCCTACAAAGAGACTGAACTCACCTCATGAGGTTCCACCAGACACTGACGAGACTTGGTAAACTGCCCTCACCTTCCAGACGCAACGTAATCAAATGACCCCCCGTCCTTATGGCCGAGTCTTACTTAGCCCCTCATTTCTGTGAGTCATTCATAAACGTATTCCTCTCGTGGCCCAAGCTTCCCTTGAGTTACACGGCCGATGGAAGTGTTTTATGTGCAAAGTGTGGAGCTGAGACCCAGGTCCTGTGCCCGGAGCCTTCCGCCAGGCATTTGCTTTTCATTTCTAAGTTTGCTAATCTTTCTTTGTCCACTGTGCAAATCTTCTCAGGGAGCCAATGCAGGCCTGCTGTGCTTATTACTTCTCCCTAAGTTGCTGACCCTGGGCTACAACATCTTGGTGATTTAAATCCTTTATATTAGTTTTCCTGGTGCACAATCATAGTCTGAATGCCATCTATGTAAATATTTATAAGAGCTCCACAAACATAATACAAAGTTATATCTCTTTGTACTTCCATTTCCTTAAGGCGTCTCCCTCTTACAGCTCCCTGTTTATCTCTTGACCACCACCCTCTCACCTTAACACCCTTCTCCTAACCCTCTTGAACTCATTTTCACTTTATTCATCTCTCATGGAACAGAGTTACTTTATCATTTAGGAAATACAGCCTGTTTATACAGACAAGGTGAAACTTGTTCATCAAACCCTCACACATTTACCATTCCATCATCTAGAAATCTGTCCAATGTGGTAGCCACTAGCCACATGTGACTGAGTTAAATTTAAATTAATTTAAATAAAATTAAATTTAAGATTCAGTTTCTCATTCTCACTAACTACATTTCAAGTGCTCAACAGCTTAATGTAGCTAGTGTCCATGGTATTGGACAACACAGATATACAACATGTTCATCACTGCAGAAAATTCTGTTGGACAGCCCTGATCTAGGTATTTGAACAATAATGGTACCTAGACCCTTGGGATAATTCAAACTTTAATAGTAAGAAGAAACTGGATCTTGGGAAAGCAGAAAATGTTTTACATAAAAATAAATGAAAGCAACAAACAAATTTACTTTGCCTGGAAATAAGTAAGTTTCCCCAAGTAAATAAATTTTCTACAAATCTTTACTTTTCTATTTAACAATCCAATAAAAATCTCTTCCTAAACATTACATGCACTGGCTGGATTATAACATATTTTTGGTTCTGCAATGGTCCTCTATGGATTCGCAGAATTCTTTTTTAAGAAGAACATTTACGAAGCTGTCAATCTGCTCCTCGTTTAGGTACAAACAAGTTTGAAAAGCTTGGATGAACAGGAATACGGGAATGTTTGCAACTACTTTAAAGCCCTCTGTATGGGGAGCCAATCTTACATCCTCCAATGGTGACAGCAGGGCCATCTCCCCGCTTGCCAAGCACCTCTTCATCCATCAGCCTGCTTGGCTATCACTTCCCCCACGAAATCTGCCTGAAAATGTTCCCTCCCTGCATGAAACAGCCAGCATCAATCTCCCCCTGCTTTGTCCAACGACCATCTCCTGTGCATACGTCCATCACTCTGCACATCCAGCTGAATTCTAGTTATTTCCACGTCTGTCCTGCTCTTGTGGCTGGGAGCCCTTAGGGGGACAGGAAAGTGACCGACTCTCATTTGCATCCCCAGCACTTAGTACTCTGTTTGACACATACAAAGTTTATTGAACTGAGCTGAACAAATAGGACTCGAAGTTGGAAAGCCTGCTTTTCACTCTAACTCTGACTCTGGTCTTGCAGTCAGGGGTATGTATCTGAGGTATAATCAATGTAATCTACTTTGTTACTGTCTACATTTAATTAGAAGACATTTTAATTCATTTGAAATGGTAGCAGGAGCTATTACCTGCTATGATCCAGTTGGCTGTTGGTAGCCTACATCTATTTGCTTTCTGACTATAATGGTTTCTCAATTTCTTGGGAAAAAAAAATAAGATTTTCTCTGGGTCCAAACAGGCTAATTAATGAGATTGCCAAATGAAATGAGCACTGTTGTTCAGTCTGAATTCTTTAATATTTTTCAAAATACACATAAACTATTGTATGATGGGATTTTGATGTGATGAACAAAAAGACAATGAAAAGTACTGTCAATATTTAAAACTTAGATAAAAATCCACTCTCCAAAGCTTATTCAGGAAAATGTCAATTGGTTTTTGTCCCTAAGAAACTTGACTTTATAAAAAGGGCAAACACCCAAATTTCAAAAGAGAGGCCCAAAGACATCATACATTGTCAAAAAGATCGTTAGTTTATACGTATGTGCTCTTAAAACCAGAATCCTAATAATCTTGATTAAAAGACTGGTATTAACAATGAAAATTTAAGATATAATAACTCAGCATTAAATTCAGGCTGCGGAATTCAAGAAAATGATTTCCTAACCAAGAAATACATGGCCCTTTTCAGTGCTGTAATAAAGTCAACTGGAATTTTTTTCCCTTCAGGTTGGATTGGGAGCCTAATGGCTCTTTTGCTTTTCATCTCCCCTTTTAATATCAGTGGAATACCACATTTTATAACTTTTATGTTGAAATATAGAATAAACACTGTTTCTGAATTTGCTGAGGGATTTGTAGAACAATTTTGTAATCCTTCTTAATTTAGAGCAATACCCCAGAGACTATATTTGTACAGAGATTTAGAATTTCCAAATGCTTACATATGCATTGTCACATTTAATGCAAATTGTTCATATACATGATTAGCTCAGTTATTCAGGCAACATCTGTTCAGTTTACACATTATTCATGACATTTCCCTCCCTTCTTTTTTCGTTTCTGGCCTGAAATTTTATACATTTCTTTCTTATTATTCTTATATTAGTAACAAGAGAGGAAAGAAGAAAAGGAGGTGAAATCCAAGCTGATCATATCTTTTAAATGTATAGAGTTCTTTTAGAAAAAAATGAGACTATTAAAACTGCGAGTTAAATTAAGGGTCTAGTGAGTAGAGGCGTTAATTTAGGTGGTTTGAAGCATTTCAGTGTTCGTGACTTATTTAAATACTCTTAATCTACAACTTCCAGTTAACAGCATAATTATTTTATAATAGTTATTTCCTGTACACCTGTGTGCTAGGGATGCTTATTCCCATTTTTATAGGTGAGAGAGAGGACTATGGAGAGACGAAGTTGATCTATCCAAGCAGAGGCCAGCGTTACAAACCAAGACACCTGATCCCAGGTCGGGAAGCCTTTCCCTGAAAACAGTGGCTCTCAAGCTTCATCGCACCTTGGCGAGCTTGTGAACACAGACTGCTGGGGTGGGGGGCACCCGGAAGTTTCTGATTCGGCAGATCTAGAGTGGGTCCTGAGAATGTGCATTTCTCAAAAAAAGCACTGCAGATGCTGCTGCCATGGGTGGTCCTTGGACCATTCTTTGCAAACCACGGCTGCCTCCCTCGGCTCTTTTTACATCCTTTAAGCTGTAAACCACATCAGAGCAGGGAATCTCTTGGATACGGTGCTGCCTCTCTCCATCCCCATCTCCTATTGCCAACTGGTCACCATCACAATGCCTGTGGCACCTCACACACACTGGGTAGACGCTGCATGAATTGAATCGACCTCCATTTTCTCACGGTATAAGGGAAACAAGAGATTGGTTAAGTGAGACACGTACGGAACCTTTTTTGTACGGTCTATTTAAGGTAAAATATTCTATCCTTTATTTCTCTTTTAAGCCACTGAATTTAATAAGTGAAACAAAGAGGCACAGGACAGCAAGGAAAACTGTCCCCAAGTCCTTACCCTTCCAAGGGGCCCTTTATGCCCTCGGAGTCACCACACCACCAGGTAAGACCTCCAGGGTATCAGTGCTCTCCCCAGATGTACAATATCGCCATTGGCACTAGTCAGTGCTTTCCCAGCTTTGTGAGGGGGATTTATGTGCTCCTATCCCTTAGAAATAAATGACTATCCTTCCATCGCCCACTCCAAATAATTTCTTCAACTCCACCTTCTTTGTGTTGCAAAACAGATCACTTTAAACGGGCATTATCCTGTTCATTTTTTCAGACTACTTGAGAATAGAGATGCTATGCTTTTTGAGAAAAGTGGCGAGATTGCGACGCCCCAGATAGTCAATGAGCTGGATAACCGAGATCATGTGAACCACAACATTCTGCGTTAGATCCAACTGATGAAAACGTAAGAGCTGCAAGAAATGGATTACTGACAGTTTGTTAACGTTGAAGGTCATGATCTTACCTATGCACACTAGATCCATAAAACCATACATTCCATAGCAGATTTGAAAAAGGATGTCCTTCCTCTGCCACACTGCATAGGGGCTGAAGGCTGACCAGAGGAGCCAGGTCACACTCGCTATTAAGAACAGGGATCCTAGGATTACAGCAATCATCTGAACTTTCTCAACCAGTGTTATAGAAATGCTTTGCCACTAAAAGAAAAACAGAGGCAGGTAAGAAAAAGGTGCTGTGTATAATTGAAAAAGAAAAAAAAAAACATTTTCAGCCCCATGTTTCTCTTCATGTTAGACCCTTTTCAATCTGATTGGCCCCCAAATGAATTTTTCCATTTCATCCAGGCTATAAAAAATAGACAAGCAGATAAAGATTAATGAATGGACTCTACTTCATTATTTTCAGTAATTCACCATTCTACAAGTTTAATCTAGTTTTATTCCAGATAACCACACTGAGTGTGAATGGCTGAGGAATGTTTAGTACCTAGGAATCACATTATCATCTTTCACATGTGCATGAAATTAAATACACTCTGAAGAAATATGGTGAGGACTCTTCTATTTGGAAATTTATTTTGCTCTTAACACATTTGCCTACTGCAAAAAAAAGGGAATTATCTCATTTTTTATGAAAAAAATGTAAAAAGCACATAAATAAGCTATATAAGAACATCCATGAAAAAGTCATTTAACACACTGAAATAATTATAAGGGAACTAGAAAATTGTATGTTATCTGTTACTGGTACATTTCATATGCTCAGATATTACTGGCCATTCATTATCTAATGAGTAATCCATGAAGCCATTCTTGTCAAGATTTAGAATTTGTACTTGAAGGAGTATCTTTGAAACTCACAAACTGTGTAAGCACACACCATTCAATGGAGAAAGTAATTTGGTGTCTGAAGCATCAACGTTTGAGAGGGTTTATAGTATAAATGATGAAAAATCTTTCAAGGGTGTTATCAACTTGAGAGAATTTATTAGTCATGTTCTCACTTTCGCATCGCTGAGACAGGAACAAAACTAGAATTTCTGTTATAGTCTGCCAGTAAACAATGAAACTCAAAACAACCTGCACAATCTCCCTGTGTGTGAGAGTTATGGCTGCTGCAACATGTGGCTTGTCAGCAGAATCCCTAAACAGTTTAAATAACCTTGAAAACAACAAACTTGAACAGTCAGCATCCATTGGGTGAATCAGATATCTCCTTAACCTCTTTACTTACCTGGAGTCTGAATATGTGCATCCCCAGATAGGGGTCTATCACTACTCATAAATTCCCTCTCTCCCTCACTGCCTCTGTCTCTCATCATAAAGAATTAACATATAATGATTTTAAATATGCTTTGAGTCTTGCATATTCTTAGATGCAAGGTTCTAAATTCTATACTTGTTAAAGATTAAATATCAAAATGCATTTGAAATATTTCATTCTCTCAGGTCATTTACTTCATGTTTCTCTTAAAAAAAAAAACAGAACCAAATGACAAAGGTTGTAGATTCTATAAGAAAGGTATTTCTCACGATTTTAATACTAAGATTCATTGACTGAAAAGTGGTTCTTGCTTTTGCATGAATAATAACTGAACTAGTCAATATTATTTTATCATTACAAATGAATCAATGTTGTATTTCAAGCACGTATTTGAAGTTTTTTTTTTTACTAGCATCCTGACATAATTTTAAACACATTAATTTCAAATGACTAGGCATTTGAATTTTAAACCATTTTAAATTTGGTGTCACAAGTGTGAAGTGTCAATGTTTGTGGTCTTGTTTAGTTCTGATGCTCATTAAAATCTGCATTAAATACAACATGGTAAATGATATAGAAAACTACTTCCAACTAATATCCGTCCTAGATGGATGCTATCGTGTCTGTATGCACTACGTTAGCCTTTGTCAATTTATTAATCACATCAAATAGATGAAAACAAATCATCGTTTTAAATCCAGGAGGCAAAGGTGTCCAACTTGTGTGCGTGTGTGTGTGTTTGACTTTCCCATGATGTGCTACATGTTTCAAAATACATATGCCTGAAACACAGAAGTCGGGTAATCAAAAATGAGTGAAGAGGATTCACCAAGAATGCGTTTTACATACTGAAATCTATTTTCCTTTTGCCAGGAATCCTTTATGTTCCAGATTCATTATGTGATTTTAGTGGAGTTAAATTTGGACAGCTCAATATTGTATAATTAATTATATTTAGCTTCAGTTAGGCTTATTAATTAATTAGTTGATCCAGGCTGCCTGCATTCCAATTCAGTAACAACATGGTGGACCCTAGTAGGCACTCGGATTTGGGTGAGCTGGTGGCTATAGTTTTATGGTGCTGTGGTGTGTCCTGGGACAAGGAAACTGGTGGCTTGGTCTCAGAGTCAGCATGATTGCCAGGACCTGGAGGCCATGCTCAGGTGGCAGGCTTCCCACACATGAGGCTCAGCTGTTCCTTGACAAGGAAGGTGAATGAGCAAAGGGACAGACTTACTAGGAATAAGAAACATAAGATATGGCTTATATGTGGAATCTAAAAAAAAAATTGATACAAATGAACTTATATACAAAGCAGAAATAGACCCACAGACAGAAAACAAACATGGTTAGCAAAGAGGAAAGGTGGGGGGAGGGATAAATTAGGATGTTGGGATTAAAATACACACACACTACTATATATAAAATAGATACGTGGGCTTCCCTGGTGGCACAGTGGTTGCGAGTCCGCCTGCCGATGCAGGGGACACGGGTTTGTGCCCCGGTCCGGGAAGATCCCACATGCCGCAGAGCAGTTAGGCCCATGAGCCATGGTCGCTAGGCCTGCGCGTCCGGAGTCTGTGCTCCGCAACGGGAGAGGCCACATCAGTGAGTGGCCCGCGTACCGCAAATAAAAAATTAAAAATAAAAATAAAATAGATATGCAACAAGGACCTACTGTATAGCACAGGGAACTCTACTCAATATTTTGTAATAACCTATAAGGGAAAAGAGTCTGAAAAAGAATACATATAATATATAATATATATTATATAACTGAATCACTTTGCTGTATACCTGAAACTAACTCAACACTGTAAATCAACTATACTTCAATAAAAAAAGAAAGAAACATCAATGCTTCACACTTGTTTGGTGTTACCAAATTTAAAATGGTTTAAAATTCAAATGCCTGGTCGTTTGAAATTAATGTGTTTAAAATCATGTCAGAAAGCTAGGAAAAAAAGAACAACTCGATTACAATACACTGGGAGGCTCAATTATTTACTCTTACCATAGAAATTATTTTTTGTTGTGGATATAAGAAGTAATTTGGGATTTTTGAAGTTTACTTTTAAAGAAGGATAAACTGTTTAAAATCTATAATGAGCCCCTTAAAAGTTTGGTTTTATGTCACTTCGCTAATAATGCAGGCGTGCAAATGTGTCTGAAAGTGCCTAGATACTCTTCACATACTGATGAACCCTAAAATTAATACCATTTCACTGAATAGCTAATGAAGACAAACTGTTATGGAAACAAAGTTTATTAAACCTTTGTTTATTAAATTAAACCAAATTTAATTAAACCAAAGTTTATTAAATTTATTAGGGATTTCCCTTTGAACACTGATAACATCTTGATAATTTCTTTTCTCACTATACACTGCTCTCTTATTTTTACCATTATGTGTGAAAAGTGGGATAGCTCACATTCTTCCCCTAGGAAAAATAATGCTGCTTCCTACCACTAGGAAACAGCCACCTAGCATCCTTGCCCTGGAAGACACACATCATCTACCAGGCTCAGCCTCAAGGAGCTGTGTTAATGCACCATTTGCTTGGACAATATAAACAGAAGAGGAGTGTCTTGGGTCTTCTCTCTCTACCCCAATGGTATGCAAGGCCTGAATTTCAGTTTGTAAAGCACTTCTGAATCTTGAACAAAATTTGTCAACTGCTGAGCACACTTCTCTCCTCTAAAACTTGATATATAAGTATGTATATATATATTTTTCACTTAAATTTCTTCCCATATTTGGAAAGTAATATAACAATAACCAGATTGGCTTAGAGCCAATAATTGCTATTATTTTCTTTCTTTCCATAGTACGTGTGTGTGACTCTTTTCTAGCCCTGAAAAGCTGTTCACTTCTACACAACTATTGAACCTATTGTTTCTAGCAGAAATGGGCCCAACTGGTTCCTCTTTGGGAAGTTCATTCTAATTTTCTGTACTAGAAGAAGTAATTGAATATTCACAGCCTGTATTTATCTAGGGCTAACATGTACCAGGCACTTTTCTAAGTCCTACGTACTAATTCAATTCATTCAATTCCCACAACAACCTTAGGAGGGAGGTACTATTATAATCCCATTTTACAGATAGGGAAACAAGCAGAGATAAGTTAAACAATTTGCCCAAGGTTAAACACCTAGTAAGGACTGGAGTTGAGATATAAACACAGATAAGTCTGACTTCTAGGCTCCTGCTCTTCACCCTTATACTATTCTGTGTAACGATTCCACTGAGCTCTGATAACAATTAATTGCACACCCCCCATCATTTCAGTGCCATGGCAATTTCCTGATAAAAGCTTCAAGTCTGTCTTCTCCCGTCTACCGAGATAGCTTTCTAGCTGGATGTCCAGCTGTGAGTCATTCGCTGATCCTCCATGTAGCTCCCCAGTCTACATTCCTAATGAAAGAAAAGCTGCCCCTGCTGGGCTGGACTCCAAGCTCCATCCAGGAGGCTAAATATTTGGTTCAGCACATATTCCCAGTGCCTGGCACGTGACTGCTGCAGGAAGGATGAAGAAAAGGGATGTAGGAATATTACAAGGACGAGAGGAAAGAAGAGAAGAAGAAAGTTGGAAGGATGAAGGGAAAGAAAGAAGGAAGGAAGGAAGGAAAGAAGGAAGAAAGGAAAAAAGGAAGGGAGGAAAAAAGGAAGGGAGGAAAAAAGGAAGGGAGGGAGGAGAGACAGAGGCACACTCCTCAATTCAGCTTCATCTGATTCTTTGTATTCTCCCAAATGCCGGGTACTTTGGTCCCTCTCTGCCTTTGAGCATGTATCTCACCTGATGAAATCTCTCATCCATCCATAACTGGCTATGATGCCAGCTCTTCTAAAAAGCTGTCCCCCTCCTGCCCCTCCTTTTCTAAGCAGAAATCCTCCTTAGGGACCCCACAATCCACGATGTATACTTCTGCTTAGTGTGTATTTCTTTCACTGGAATCCCAGATAGCTGTTTCTCTCCCTGTTGTCCACGGACTGCATACCATGATAGCAGAAGCTGAGTCTCACCTCCCCTTATGTTCACCAGACAGCTGAACACACCTAGTCAATGCTTTAAATACACCAGAGGCTGATTTTAGTTTCCATCACCTATCTGATTGCCAGATTAACGTTCTCTCCACATCCATTCTATCACAAGGTAAAATTCAGCTCTGGCTGAACCACCAGTGAGTAGAGAAGTGAGAATTTAAACTCAGATCTGTTTCCAAAACCTAAGTTCTTTCTAATGTGTCCTTCTCTCTGCATAACGTCTGCCCTTCACACCTTCTCTCTGCCTACTTAAACTGACACATTTTACATCTAAAAGCAAAACCAAAAAGGACATAGTTACACCTATCTAAAAGGTAGCTGTAGGGGTGAAAAAAAAGTCAACAAATGCAAAACGCAGCTCAGCAGAGTATCGACTAAATCTGACCTATAACTTCCCAACTGGCATCCTCACATACTTCTTGAGTCTGAAAGCTGCAGTTTATTAAATGAGTATTAACATAAAGATAACACTCTCAAGGAGTTATACTTCTTTAATTTTAGTGAAGTTTGGAGGGAATTAAATAAACTCATATTGGAAATTATTTAATATTCTCTTTATATATGACTATTCAGAGATGCACCAAGTAAGGTCCCTCAGCCCTGGAAAGATACAACGTGTGTGGCCCCAAACTGGGCATCACTGTGTGTGAGGGTCCACGTTGGTGTGGCACCCTTCCTGTGAAACTGGGTAAGTACCCCAATGATTACCACAGACTGCTCTGAAACCATGGCGCTAATTGTTGCCCTTACCAATGAAATTATATCCCAGGTTTACTACTGCCTTCAGACAAAAAAGGATAGAAGAAAAAGCTCGGAATTTTCTTTAAAGAAATGATGGGAGTCCAAGCCATGACAAGACCGAGTCTTCCCCTTGTATAAATCACTTCTAGCCAGTAAGATAAGAACCAGAGAAAGGAGTGCACTCCATCAGGCCTCCAGGAAGCTATTTAGAAAGATGCTCTTGTCATTCCATTGTCTGAAAGAGTTGATGCAGCTTCTCAATTTAGAATCAATTTCCTCCCTGAAAATAACACATGCTCAGAGGGAATGAGGCTGAACTCAGAGAAAGTAGATCTTTCAGTATGCATTAGATCACTCAGTCTGAAGCACTGTTTCATCTTTGTTTTTACAAGGTAGGCCAGATATGAATCTTAGCTAATAGATTTGTAGTACAATGATTTATAGCACGCAGTATGACAGGTGGGATTAGTTACTAGTGTCACAGGAGAGAACACCTCCTCTTAAGAAGTGTCCTCTTCAGAAAAATGAATTTAGCTGAGACCTATTTTCAGTCATCTTTAGATGGTGTTTAAATTGAACCACTAAAGTTGGGATTTGAAATGCTGGCAGAAAACATCTCAACGTGTAATCAATTTGACATGCGGATAAGACATTCAGTTAATTATATGCCCATTCTTTGTAGAGTTGTATTTATATGCTGCATATTAAAAATGATTTCATGGTTTAATTTGCGTCTTCTCTGCGAGAAAAGCATTTTCATAAACTTATCAGACATGAGGTAAAAGTCAGACAAAAGAAATTTACTTTGTCTGAGAAAGGTGAAATCTAAACCACCTAGAGAAAACAATTAGGGAAACACGAAACTGCTTCTTTTAAATGTTAACAAAACTGATAAAACTAGCAGGACTAACCAAGAAATGAAAGAGAGGATATGATGATGGATCCTACAGATGAAAAGAGAAGTAAAAGAATATTATAAACAGCTTTATGCTAATGAATTCAATTATACAGATGAAATAGACATGTCCTCTGAAAAACACAACTTCTCAAAACTGACTCAAGAAGAAACAGAATGTATAGAAACAGAATAACGCTATATAAAATAAATTGAATTTTTAATCAAAAGCCTTCCACAAACAAATGAACAAACACCTCCAGGACCAGACGGTTTCACTGGAGAATTTTATCAAACATTTAGAAAACACAATGTCAATTTAACATATACTCTTTCAGAAAATAAAGGAGGACAGAATATTCCAACTCTTTTTATGAGATCAGCATAAACCAGATACCAAAACCTGACAAAAACATTACAAGAAAAAAATAATTTCGGACCATATTCCTTATAAGTATAGGTGAAGAAAAAAGTCCTCTACAAAATATTAGCAAATCAAATCCATCAATATATAAAAATAATAATGCAGCACGAGTGAGTGGAGTTTATCCTAGGAATGTAAGGTTAATATAACATTCAAATATCAATCAGTGTCTAAAAAAAAGCAGGAATAAAGATGCAGACCTACTAGAGAATGGACTTGAGGACACGGGGAGGGTGAGGGGTAAGCTGGGACGAAGTGAGAGAGTGGCATGGACATATATACACTACCAAATGTAAAAGAGATAGTTAGTGGGAAGCAGCCACATAGCACAGGGAGATCAGCTCGGTGCTTTGTGACCACCTAGAGGGGTGGGATAGGGAGGGTGGGAGGGAGACCTAAGAGGGAGGGGATATGGCGATATATGTATATGTATAGCTGATTCACTTTGTTATGAAGCAGAAACTAATAAACACACCACTGTAAAGCAATTATACTCTGATAAAGATGTTAAAAAAAAAAAGATAACTCATGAGAACCTACTGTATAGCACAGGGAACTCTACTCAGTGCTCTGTGGTGACCTAAATGGGAAGGAAATCTAAAAAAAAGGGGATATATGTATACGTAAAACTGATTCACTTTGCTGTACAGCAGAGACTAACACAACGTTGTAAAGCAACTGCACTCCACTAAAAACTAATTTAAAAAAATCAATGTAATTGATCATAAACTAAAAGCTAAAAGAGACAAAGTCTTTGGAAATAGGAGGCTGAGTCCCAAAGACTATCCTATCTGGCTGTCTCCAGATGCCCAGGAAGATAGCAGATCAAAGGAGTAGAAGGTGTGACATTCTCTCATAAGGGACGAGTATCCTTAGTTTGGAAGGTTTCACCTCACTGAGAAGTCTCTCAAGTGACTGAATCAACAAGAGCAACAGCTTTTTGAACTAACAAGCATTACTTTAGCAACTCTAGGGTCTGGAGTCTACACGAGGACACCATAATTCTGGATCTCACTTAAGAAAAAGCATATTTATTCCTCCAGTTTTTTCTCCTAATTCTTTCAAAACCATCCATATCTCATTTCTCAATGTAATCTCTTTGTTTGTTTTGATTGCTACAGATTTCCATACTTTTCAAGGGCATGTTGATCCAGATTCAACAGTCTAAATGTTGAAATAAAAATACACTTTAGCTCTTCAGTGTTCAAGAGTTTATACTGCACTTTCCCTGTCTGTGTTAATTCTTTCTTGCAAAAGCAGGTGCTATCCATTATTTCAAATCAGGGAAATTTGCCCCAAGTGTCAACTGTCTAATATAGTTAATCTCAGTAACCAGATTTTGTCCCATATGAATTAAAAGTGTATGTCTGCATGTAATGCATTTTTGTTTCAATATTCTTCTCAGTATTTGGTATTAATGATGTTTGAACACAAGCTCCCCAGGGGATCTCTAAGTAATTAGTAGGTGGTCATAATCATATTTATTTGTTCTCTCCACAAGGAGTTGAAAGCTACCTTTGCTAAAGGAGCTTATTAAAACTCTCAGTGGGCTGTTAACTATTTTCAACGTTGTTTTTGGAACAGAATTTTCATGGAAAGCAACTATCTTCCCATTTGAAATACTCAGTTCATGCGGACTGATAAAAGAAATGTTCACATATTGAGGTATGGGGAAATCATTCTGGCTTATACATGAGTTAACATGAATTTTATGCTAACTAAAACATCCTGTTTGTGGCCCATCAAACATACATTGTACACCTGCTTTAATTATTAAAGAAAAGGGTGATTGACCAGAAGTAAAGAATGTCCAGGTTAAAAATAAAGTTTAAATGCCTCCCTTCCCGGATGCCAATGCCGGTACTTCTTTGATAATAAGACTGTCTCCCCAGGTGCCAAGGCCATACCGTCTGGGTGTGTATATGCTGGTCTGTTTTTCTTGAAACCTTGAAGGAATGTATCCCTGACTTGTTTCATGTTTTTTCTTCTGACAAGATACAAAACTGTGCTGAAAACCATGCTTCTCTGGAGCAGTTCCTTGGAGTTATATGAGAGGGTGTCTCCTGGGATATAGTCCTCAGTTTGTCTCAAATAAACTCTTTTCTATTCTTATTATAGATTGTTTATTTATTATTTTCATCGACAAGACCAAACACTGTATATTCTCCTGGTGGTCAGAAGAGCACCCTTGGTAATTAAGGACCAGAGCATGAGTCAAGGTCACCTCTTCTGTGTAATTTATGCAGAGTCTTTACATAGTGGTTTTCCTTGGCTCTGGGGAGGCAGTATAATATGCTGGTTCAAACAGAGAGCTGTGAATTGGCTCTTTGACCAAGTGAGTTATTCTTCTCATAAGGACCACAGTGTTCTTCACTATAAAGTGACATCTGACATAGCTGTCTCAGAATAATTGTGTATTGACACCTCCATACCTAGCTCTCCTTCCTTAACTGGGTTCTAGACTCTGAACCAGTGGCTGTAAGACAGTGAAGCTGGTGAATCAGTAACAGGGAGGACAGAGCCCAAAAAACTGAGCATTGAACGTGCAGTGTCTACTGCGTGAAACTGGGCTTTGCCTCAGTTCTTGGTTAGAGAAGTCTCACTATGGGATGACACCACCAACGCAAAGGTGCACGGAATTCTGCCGCCTTTAAATTTCTGACATGAATATGTTGTTCATTCAACATATACTTACTTACTGGCAGCCTGGTACGTGCCAGGCCTACAGAAGGCAGTAGACTGAGGAAAAAGCCTTTTTCTCATGGGATCACTCACAAATAGAAAAAGAAATACATAAGGCTTCCAGGACAAGTGAGCTGAGTTTAAAAGTTTAGGTTAAAAAAAAGGGCTCGGTGGAAAGAAAGTATGCTGAAGATTTGGCAGAGAGATGGGAAGGGCAGGCAAAAAGAAGCATGTGCAAAGGAGCTAGTATATTTTGGAAAGAGTGAGATTTTTATTGTCACTGCAGAGTAGAATTCATGTTGGCAAGCGGTGCAGGCCAGCTCACGAGGGGCTTCCAGGATTTGGCTGTGGAGTTGCACTGTATCCCGTCAGGCAACGGCTATTAGATAATCACAAGAAAGAGCGAGGTCTGAAGGTGACAGGATGCTTCCTAGTCCCGTCACACCTATCACCATGCCTGGGTACAAAGCCGGTGCTCAGGCAGCTATAATTATCATTCCAAAGGCAAAAGAGCCTTAATTGAAAACTTCTCTGAGACAGAGAAACCTTGAGTCCTCCACTTTTAGATGTTTCTAGATGAAGTCTGATGGAGAACCACCACCAGTGTGTCTGGGGACGGCTGCCCCACCCAGCTCCCAGATACACCTCAAACCGTGACCCATTTCCTGACATCCTGCCACGGTTAACATAACACTTTGCTTAAGTGCAAAAAATCCTTTCCACTGACATAAGAAACTATAAATTCCTTAAGCAAGATTTGGCAACTCATTAATCGCCAGTAAGGGGGAGGCGAGTGGTGGGAAGAATAGCTATGATATCTTCTCATATCTTATTCTTTACTCTGAGCAATATTTTGAACAAAACAAACAGACGAATGCTTCCTACTAGTTCCTGGAATTCCTCACCGTCTCGTAGTTTCCCCATCATCAAGGTTTTATATGAATAATAAAGAAGAAGCTTTTCCTCACTAAAGAGAGCTTCCCTTTGCTTAAACTTGAGGTCATTTGTTCACATTTGAATTGAGAACCTACTATTTGCCAGGCCAGGCGGAAGTACAGGATGGGACACTACTGTGAGATGTGTCAGCCCCTGTTCTGGATACCTGAGCGTCGAGACACAGGACAGGTGCCCGCAGGGGATCTCCCAGCAACCACATCTGTGCACACAGCGTTCTCCAAGTGCAGAGCATAGGTACCCTTCATAATAGGGAGCCACAGAAGCATAACGAAGGAGGTAAGGTGCTCTGGGGTTTGGAAGCATCAGTAGAGGCGCGTTAGGCAGAAAAGAACGTGCCAGACAGAAGACCAAGCGGCTCTCACTCTTTGGCTACAGGTTTTGCTTTAATTTCATTTTATCTTTCACGCATCTTTTCTAATAGATTTGAGTTCAATTCCCACACCTAGTTTTGCAAGCCAATAGCAGTCAAATAGTGAGTTCTTCGACCATTAACGTAAATATCCCAGTATAAGACCTGGTTTCCACCTCAAATAGCCCATAATCTACTTGAGTGATGAGGCCACTACATGGGAAACAGAGGGGGATCAAATAATGCAGCATGCAGTTAAGCCAGAAGCCGTGCAGAAGAGACTGTGAGTTTCATAATGGGAGTTTGGTGGGCAGACATCAATACAAACTCAAGCAATCTAGAATGACTTCCTGGAGGAGACTGGCCTGCCTATGAATGGCAGGGAGAACATGGAGATGTACAAGTCTGAGATTAAGACCTTCCAGGCAGGAGCGACCTAAGCAAGGCTCCAAGGTGGGGAAATGAACAAGGGATGTTTCTGTGGTGCCCAATTTAAAGTAAGGCTGTGTCTGCAGAACCCCCGAGGAACCATTTGAGAAGTGATAAGTGACAGAGAACAATCTGATAGATACAGAACATCCAGCAATATGACTGTCTCCCTATTAAGTCACACTGATACATGATTATCTGTTTACACGTCTGCTTCCCTGACCTCACTGTGAGCTCTGTGCAGGCAGGGATGGGACCTTATGGATGTCTGACTGAGTCCTTGTTACTTGGTACAGTGCCTGGCACATCAACAGAACTCACATTTGGTCAGCGAAGGAGACTTAGTTTTGCTTTACCTCTTTATGTGAGTGATTTGTTTTGACAGCATGAAAGGACACCAAAGTCACTGTAACTTTCTAGTCTAGTTCTCAACCAGGCCCAAAATGTCGATAGTGCCAAGGTCAATAAACCCTAGTCTATCACACGTAAGACTAAAATAGATGCTGTGTTTGGACTGTGGCTGTTTTAGTTGTACTCTCTTCTGAACTTAAAGCACGCTTATCTTTAAAAAAAAAATGAGGGGGAAAGAGCCTGATTCTTTTCAAGATAATTGCACTTAATTTCCTGGGAAACCTAACAGCAGTGATGTCCAAAATGTGTCACGGGTCATCTCATCAGCCAGCAAACTGCATTACATGGTGACTCAGCCAGAAAATGCATGAGAAACAGTGCAGGGAGGATAATGTCAGGTGGTGACTAATAGGCTGATATGTTCAAGGTGCCTAATTAAAAACAAATTCAAATTCCTTGTGATCCTGAATGAAATAAGCTACAGCTATATAGTAACACAGGACGCTAATTTTTGAAATGAATGATAGATGATTCAATGAGGCATTGATAAAGGAAGGAAAAGCATGTTGCTTAAGGAAAGATTTCTTTATAACATGGGATAGATAGATAGGGATGCACGGAAAGAAACGAGGGAGGGGAGGGATAGAGGGAGGAAGGAAGGAGAGATGGGTGGATGGATGGGTGATAGGCAGATAAATGGATGGATGGATAAATGGATAGATGGACAGACAGACTGAGCTACCCTCATCCAAGGCCACAGCCAAGGTCACTATAACATCAATAACTGTATGGTCATCCTGCACTGTGTCTCTATTCACTGAAATAACCCAGATTAGTAAAAGCAGCTGGGCTTTTCTGGTTTTGATTAGGAATTGGAAGAAAGCTATTCAAAAATGTTAGGATAATTCTAATATTTTGACACCAAATAGCTTCCAGATTAGGCAAATCAGAGAGGGAAACTACCTTACAAACTAAATGATTGTGCTGTTCTAGAGAATGGATAGCTCTTCAGATAAGAGAGAAAAGCAAAATCAGTCTGGTTCTGAGGCAGATGATGGGCACGGATGAAAAAAAAATGTGTCTACTGAGGAGGGACATCAGCCTATTCACGATCTGAACATACATATCTGAAAACCTGTCCTCATCAAAACACATTTGGAAGGAGGCAGAGAGCTCTTCAGAGGCCCTTTATTTTACGGAAGGGAAAAGAGTGGTCCAAGTAGAGAAGTAAGCTGCTGGGCAAGGCCACAAGCTGGATGGCGGGACAGCAACATGACCACGGGCATTGATCCAGCCATCCTGTTACTCTGCCATGATGCCTCTGAACTCATCCTGAAACCTCTCCCTGTCTCAAACTGGGTCATCTTCTCACTCCTATGGGCTAATGCACTATTCACTCTAAATTCTTTCTTGCCAGTCCCACGGAGACAGCCCGTTACTTATAATAGTGGCAGAAACCACCTGCCCCATGACCCACAATGTCAGAGGCAGCTCGGGGAGGACCCTCGACCCTGGCCAGGGACCTGGTTGCAGGTCAGATGTTTCACAAAGCTGCTCCTGTACTTCTTCTTAGGAAATCTCTGTCTATCCTGAAAAACATTCCAAAAGGATGCACACTACAGAAGGAATGAATATGAAATTATTCATATGACAGCTGAACTAGCTTTTAAGCCATTTTACTTATAAACAGGATTTATCTTACAGGAGATGTGAAGGCGGCTTTTCTAGAGCTTTCCCTCCCCCAAGAAATGCTTAGAGTGAGAAAAATAAACTAAGTGGTTTAGAGAAAAGAGAAGGGCTTGAGGGAAGTACTATTGATTTTTTTGGAAATTAGATTACCGCATTATTGCTTTTTAGGAGGTTATATCCCTATTAAACAATAAGTTATTCTTCAACAAACTTCTTTGACAAAAGTTTTGTAATTGGAAGCAGGAATGAATGACTGAAACTAAGCATGCTTTGCAAACAGTGAAATAAGGCAACCTGTATCCCCAAATAATGAATAAATTATTAAATAGCTATAACAATATTAAATGTGCCTCCCCACTAAAAGAAATAAAGCCTAAATCTGGGCAAGTTAGAGCTAAGAGATTGGAGAGGGACGGCAGGCACAGGGCTGCAGTGGTAGATGCAGAGCTTGGAAGGTCCTGTCTTAATGTCTATCAGGGAAGAGAAGGGGGACCTGCCGGTGGCAGAACTGTCCCTACGCAGGACAAGCTCCAGATGGAGAAAAGGAGGGGCACAGAGGATCAGATCTGTTCACTTCCATAAGCCCCAGTGGCCTGGGGCAGGGGAGGGAGGGTGAAGAGGGGGCTGCAAAGTGAGAGATTCGGAGTTGAAGTGGCCCAAGAGAGCAGGCAACACAAAACAAGGCCAATGTATTTCCTAGTAGCTGAGGCACATGAGAGAAAAGTGTGCTCTGGTCTGTGTTTCTCCTGCAGCTGCAGAAACAGAACTCTGCATAAAGAGCTCTATGGAGAGAACGTTTGTATAGTGTGTGTAGTGTCTGTGTGTGTGTGTGTGTGTGTGTGTGTGCGCGCGCGCGTGCCTATGAAAAGGGAACATTGCCAGCCATTCCAGTAAACTGCCATTGTTGCCCACCATCAAGCCATCAGCCCCTGCAGTGGCATCCAATGGTGTGCCCTGAGGGGAATGCAGAATGAAGAAAAACAGGAAATGATCTATATTCTGGATACTGGCCCTAGATAGTTAAGATGCGTATCTAAGAAACAATTTCAATGAGTCTAGACTCCTGCATCTCCCGTACATAGAAAATCACTATAATCATTTTTTTGTGATTAGCAGTACTTGTGATGTTTGACAGCATGTTTTTTTCAGCAAGAACTCCTATATACCCTGGCTCCTCCCTTACCTCTCTGGAACTGTCCCTCAGAGCTATCTGAAAGGCTGGCTCCTGGGCTATAGTCCTCAGGAAGGTCCCCAAATAACTTAACTCACAACTGGTATGTTGTGCGTTTTTCTCCAGTCACCACACATGTGTGTACGTGTGGGTGAGTGTGTGTATGTTCATGACCACATACCTGTGTCCTCCTCCTGGCATGGGTGATGGTTAACATCACAAGCCTCAGTGTGGTCCAGCCTCAATGACAGTCCTAATTCTGCTATTTCCTACATAACCTTGGAAATTTGCTTGACCTTTCAGAGCCTCAGTCTCCTCATTTGCAAAACAGGATAATAATACCTACCTCATAGGACTGTTGTGAGCATCACAGGAGACAATTTTCATAAAATGCTTAGCAGCATCCCTGGAACAGAAGTGCTCAGTGAACTGCATCTAGCTATTAACTGTAAACATGACAGAGTTCCCAGAAATTCACCAGCTGAGCCCTAAGAGAAGGCAGGCCCAGGCATGTTTAATCCAACAGGCAAAACCAGCAATTGTCACTTTTTTTTTTCTGGGACCACTGGTATAACACACCATTGACGTTTCATTTAGGGAATATATTTTCTTCACAGATCTCTAAAAAACTAGGCAAATTATATTCATATATTTTTATTAATTTAGAAAATTTATAATATATGCAATTTTAAAGGTCTCCTTTAGAAGACAGAAATGAAAGACAAAGAATATTGTTTAGGACACTAACTGAGACCGAGATCACAGAATTCAGTTTCCATACTTTTAAGATTGTTTTGCGCACGTGAATCATTACATCCTGTCACTGGACTCAAAGAAGACCAGATGTAGTTGAAGAAAACCATATAGCCCAGCCATCTACTGCATTTTTCCACAGCTTATATGTGGGCTACTAGTTGTGGGTGAAGACCAGCATTTTTCATATATGAATGCACAATTGTAATACAATAAAATAAAACTATATAATATTAAATATTTATTTGAACTAGAGAATATTGGAGGTCAAAAACAAAGCAGAAAACCTACCTCAAGAAACAAGAAAAACCTCAAATAAACAACCTAGCCTGCCATCGAAAGGAATTAGAACAAGAAGAATAAACACAGCCCAAAGTCAGCTGAAAGAAAAAGTATAACAAAGATCAGAGAGGAAATAAATAAAACAGGGGCCCCCAAAACAATAGAGAAGATCAATGAAACCAAGAGTCACGTTTTTTGAAAAGATGAACAAAAGTGATATAAGCCTTGAGTCAGGCCCATCAAGAAGAAGGGAGAGACGATCCAAATGAACAAAATAAGAAATGAAAGAGGAGAAATAACAACTAATACCACATAGATACAAAAAAATCTTTAAAAAAATACTATGAACAGTTACATGCCAACAAATTGGACAACCTAGAAGAAATGTTCAAATTTCTAGAAACAAAAACCTGCTGGGACCAAATCAGGAGGAAATAAACAATTGGAAAACTGTTAACTAGTAGTGAAATTGAATTTGTAATAAAAATTACTCTCAGTAAAAATAAGCCCAGGACCAGACAGCTTCACAGGGGAATTATACAAAACATTTAAATAGGAGCTAATATCTATCCTTATCAAACTATTCCAATAACTTGAAGAGGATAGAACACTCCCAAATTCATCCTATGAGGTCACCATTACCTTGATACCACAACCAAAGACACAGACACTACATAAAAAGAAAATTACAGGCCATTATCTCTGATGAATATAGATGCAAAAATCCTCAGCAAAATCTTAGCAAACCAAATCCAACAGCATATAAAAAGGATAATACACCATGGTCAAGTGGAATTTATTCCAGGGATGCCAGGATGGTTTGATATTTACAAATCAATTAATGTGATATAGCACATTAACAAAAAGAAGGATAAAAATCACATGATCATCTCAATAGAAGCAGAAAAAAGCATTTGGCAAACTTCAACATCCATTCATAATAAAAACCCTCATCAAAGTTGGTATAGAGGGGGCTTCCCTGGTGGCGCAGTGGTTGAGAGTCCGCCTGCTGATGCAGGGGACACGGGTTCATGCCCTGGTCTGGGAAGATCCCACATGCCATGGAGTGGCTGGGCCCGTGAGCCATGCCTGCTGAGCCTGCACGTCTGGAGCCTGTGCTCCGCAACGGGAGAGGCCACAGCAGTGAGAGGCCTGCGTACCGCCAAAAAAAAAAAACAAACAAAAAGTTGGTATAGAGAGACCATATCTCAACACAATAAAGGCCACTTATGACAAACCCAAAGCTAACATCATACTCAGCAGTCTTTGCTCTAAAATCAAGAATAAGACAAGAATGCCAGCTCTCATCATTTCTACATAATATAGTATTGGAAAGAGAAAGCAAGAAAAAAATTATGTTTAAAAATCTCACCAAGAAGAATAAAATACCTAGAATAAACTTAACCAAGGAGGTGAAAGACCTGTACTATGAAATCTATAAAACACTGATGAAGAAATCTGAATATGATACAAAGAAGTGGAAAGATATACTGTGTTCCTGTATTGGAAAAATTAATATTGTTAAAATGTCCATACTACCCAAAGCAATCTACAGATTTAACACAATTCCTATCAATATACTCATGACATTTTTCACAGAAATAGAACAAATAAACCTAAAATTTATACTGAACCACAAAAGACCCTGAATTCCCAAAGCAATCTTGAGATAAAAGAACAAAGCTGTAGATACCATGCTTCCTGACTTCAAACTATACTACAAAAGCTACAGTAATCAAAACAGCATGGTACTGCCCCAGAAACAGACACACAGATCAATGAAGCAAATAGAGAGCCCGGAAATACACCCACGTACTTATGGTCACTTAATCTACAACAGATGAGGCAAGAATATACAATGGAGAAAAGACAGTCTCTTCAATAAGTGGTACTGGGAAAACTGGACAGCTACATGAAAATGAATGAAATTAGAACATTTTCTCACACAGTATAAAAAGATAAACTCAAAATGGCTTAAAGACCTAAATGTAAGACCAGAAACCATAAAACTCGTAGAGGAAAACATAGGCAGAACACTCTTTGACATAAATCTCAGCAATATTTTTTGGATCCCACTCCTAAAGCAAAGGAAATAAAAGCAAAAATAAACAAATGGTACCTAATTAAGCTTAAAAGCTTTTGCATGGCAAAGGAAACCACCAACAATACAAGGAAAACAACCTACTGAATGGGAGAAAATATTTACAAATGATGTGACCAATAAGGGGTTCATATCCAATACATATAAACAGCTCATACAACTCAACATCAAAAAAGAAAAAACCTGATTAAAAAATGAGCAAAAGATCTGAATAGACATTTTTCCAAAGAGGACATATGGATGGCCAACAGGCACATGAAAAGATGCTCAACATCACTAATCATCAGGGAAATGCAAATTAAAACCACAATGAGATATCACCTCACATCCGTCAGAACGGCTGTCATCAAAAAGAACACAAATAACAAATATTGGAGAGGGTGTGGAGAAAAGGAAACCCTCCTACACTGTTGGTGGGAATGTAAATTGGTGCAGCCACTATGGAAAACAGTACGGAAATTCCTCAAAAAACTAATAATAGAACTACCATATAACCCAGCAATTCCACTCCTGAGTATATATCTGAAAAAAAAAATGAAAACACTATTTCAAAAAGATACATGCCCCCTAATGTTTATAGCAGCATTATTTACAATTGCCAAGATATGGGTGAAACCTAAGTGTCCATCCACAGATGAATGAATATATCATACACAATGGAATACTACTCAGCCATAAAAAAGAATGAAATCCTGACATTTGCAACAACATGGATGGACATGGAGGGCATTATGCTAAGTGAAATAAGTTAGACTGAGAAAGATAAATACCATATTATATCAGTTATATGTGGACTGTAAAACATACAATAAACTAGTGAATATAACAAAATAGAAACAGACTCACAGATATAGAGAGCAAACTAGTAGTGACCAGTGGGGAAAGAGAAGTGGGGAAGGGGCAGTGTAGGGATAGGGAATTAAGACGTACAAATTAATATGTATAAAATAAATAAGATACAAGGATGTAATATACAGCACAAGGAATATATCCAATATTTTATAATAACTATAAATGGAGTATCACCTTTAAAAACTGTGAACCACTATATTGTATACCTGTAACTTATATAATATCGCACATCAACTATACTTTAATTTTAAAAATCTCAGCACCACGATGTCTTTGAAAAAATTTTAAAAATACAATCCTCCCTCCTAATAACAACACTTTATATCAAGAGCATATTTTTATTTTCAAAAGAAAGCTATTATCTTAGTTTTTCACAGAGCTGGTTTATAGTGCAAGAATTAAAAGTTAACAGGGGACTTCCGGGAAGATGGCGGAAGAGTAAGACGCGGAGATCACCTTCCTCTCCACAGATACACCAGAAGTACATCTACGCGTGGAACAACTCCTACGGAGCACCTACTGAACGCTGGCAGAAGACCTCAGACCTCCCAAAAGGCAAGGAACCCCCCACGTACCTGGTTAGGGCAAAAGAAAAAACTAAACAGAGACAAAAGGATAGGCACGGGTCCTGCACCAGCGGGAGAGAGCTGTGAAGGAGGAAAAGTGTCCACACACTAGGAAGCCCCTTCGCGGGTGGAGACTTCGGGAGGCGGAGTGGGGGAGCTTGGGAGCCGCGGAGGAGAACACAGCAACAGGGGTGCGGAGGGCAAAGCGGACAGATTCCAGCGCAGAGGATCGGGCCGACCGGCACTCACCAGCCGAGAGGCTTGTCTGCTCGCCCGCCGGGGCGGGCGGGACTGGGAGCTGAGGCTCCGGCTTTTGTCGGAGCGCCGGGAGAGGACTGAGGTTGGCGGCATGAACACAGCCTGCAGGGCGTTGGTGCGCCGCGGCTGGCCGGGAGAGAGTCCGGGGAGGGGTCTGGACCTGCCGAAGAGGCAAGAGACTTTTACGTCCCTCTTTGTTTCCTGGTGCACAAGGAGAGGGGATTAAGAACGCTGCTTGAGAGGGCTCCAGGGACGGGCGCGAGCCGCGGCTAAGATTGCGGAGCCCAGAGACGGACATGGGACGCTGAGGCCGCTGCTGCCGCCGTCAGGAGGCCTGTGTGCGAGCACAGGTCACTAGCCACACGCCCTTCCGGGGAGCCTGTGCAGCCCGCCACTGCCAGGGTCCCGGGATCCAGGGACGGCTCCCCCGGGAGAGCGCACGGCGCCCTCAGGCTGCAGCGTCACGCCGGCCTCTGCCACTGCAGGCCCGCCCCGCACTCCGTGACCCTCCCTACCCCCCGGCCTGGGTGAGCCAGAGCCTCCGAATCAGCGGCTCCTTTAACCCCGTCCTGTCTGAGCAAAGAACAGACGCCCTCCGGTGACCTACACGCACAGGCGGGGCCAAATCCAAAGCTGAGCCCCTGGGAACTGTCAGAACAAAGAAGAGAAAGGGAAATCTCTCCCAGCAGCCTCAGAAGCAGCGGATTAAAGCTCCACAATCAACTTGATATACCCTGCATCTGTGGAATACCTGAATAGACAACGAATCATCCCAAATTAAGGAGCCCTGTGGATGAAAGGCTCTTGGTGCTGCAGCCAGGAGTCAGTGCTGTGCCTCTGAGGTGGGAGAGCCAACTTCAGGACACTGGTCCACAAGAGGCCTCCCAGCTGCACATAATATCAAACAGCAAAAATCTCCGAGAGATCTCCATCTCAACGCCAGCACCCAGCTTCACTCAACGACCAGCAAGCTACAGTCCTGGACATCCTATGCCAAACAACTAGCAAGACAGGAACACAACCCCACCCATTAGCAGAGAGGCTGCCCAAAATCATAGTAAGTCTACAGACACCCCAAAACACACCACCAGACGTGGACCTGCCCACCAGAAAGACAAGATCCAGCCTCATACACCAGAACACAGGCACTAGTACCCTCCACCAGGAAGCCTACACAACCCACTGAACCAACCTTAGCCACTGGGGACAGACACAAAAAACAACAGGAACTACGAACCTTCAGCCTGCAAAAAAGGAGACCCCAAACACAGTAAGATAAGCAAAATGAAAAGACAGAAAAACACACAGCAGATGAAGGAGCAAGATAAAAACCCACCAGACCTAACAAATGAAGAGGAAATAGGCAGTCTACCTGAAAAAGAATTCAGAATAATGATAGTAAGGTTGATCCGAAATCTTGGAGATAGAATGGACAATAGAATGGACAAATTGCAAGAATCAGTTAACAAGGACCTAGAAGAACTAAAGATGAAACAAGCAACGATGAACAACACAATAAATGAAATTAAAAATATTCTAGATGGGATCAATAGCAGAATAACTGAGGCAGAAGAACGGATAAGTGACCTGGAAGATAAAATAGTGGAAATAACTACTGCAGAGCAGAAAAAAGAAAAAAGAATGAAAAGAACTGAGGACAGTCTCAGAGACCTCTGGGACAACATTAAACGCACCAACATTCGAATTATAGGGGTTCCAGAAGAAGAAGAGAAAAAGAAAGGGACTGAGAAAATATTTGAAGAGATTATAGTTGAAAACTTCCCTAATATGGGAAAAGAAATAGTTAATCAAGTCCAGGAAGCACAGAGAGTCCCATACAGGATAAATCCAAGGAGGAATACGCCAAGACACATATTAATCAAACTGTCAAAAATTAAATACAAAGAAAACATATTAAAAGCAGCAAGGGAAAAACAACAAATAACACACAAGGGAATCCCCATAACGTTAACAGCTGATCTTTCAGCAGAAACTCTGCAAGCCAGAAGGGAGTGGCAGGACATATTGAAAGTGTTGAAGGAGAAAAACCTGCAACCAAGATTACTTTACCCAGCAAGGATCTCATTCAGATTTGATGGAGAAATTAAAACCTTTACAGACAAGCAAAAGCTGAGAGAGTTCAGCACCACCAAACCAGCTCTACAACAACTGCTAAAGGAACTTCTCTAGGCAAGAAACACAAAAGAAGGAAAGGACCTACAATAATGAACCCAAAACAATTAAGAAAATGGGAATAGGAACACACATATCGATAATTACCTTAAATGTAAATGGACTAAATGCTCCCACCAAAAGACACAGATTGGCTGAATGGATACAAAAACAAGACCCATATATTTGCTGTCTACAAGAGACCCACTTCAGACCTAGAGACACATACAGACTGAAAGTAAGGGGATGGAAAAAGGTATTTCATGCAAATGGAAACCAAAAGAAAGCTGGAGTAGCAATTCTCATATCAGACAAAATAGACTTTAAAACAAAGACTATTAGAAGAGACAAAGAAGGACACTACATAATGATCAAGGGATCGATCCAAGAGGAAGATATAACAATTGTAAATATTTATGCACCCAACTTAGGTGCACCTCAATACATAAGGCAAATACTGACAACCATAAAAGGGGAAATCGACAGTAACACATTCATAGTAGGGGACTTTAACACCCCACTTTCACCAATGGACAGATCATCCAAAATGAAAATAAATAAGGAAACACAAGCTTTAAATGATACATTAAACGAGATGGAGTTAATTGATATTTATAGGACATTCCATCCAAAAACAACAGAATACACATTTTTCTCAAGTGCTCATGGAACATTCTCCAGGATAGATCATATCTTGGGTCACAAATCAAGCCTTGGTAAATTTAAGAAAATTGAAATTGTATCAAGTATCTTTTCTGACCACAACGCCATGAGACTAGATATCAATTACAGGAAAAGATCTGTAAAAAATACAAACACATGGAGGCTAAACAATACACTTCTTAATAATGAAGTGACCACTGAAGAAATCAAAGAGGAAATCAAAAAATACCTAGAAACAAATGACAATGGAGACACAATGACCCAAAACCTGTGGGATGCAGCAAAAGCAGTTCTAAGGGGGAAGTTTATAGCAATACAAGCCCACCTTAAGAAGCAGGAAACATCTCGAATAAACAACCTAACCTTGCACCTCAAGCAATTAGAGAAAGAAGAACAAAAAAACCCCAAAGCTAGCAGAAGGAAAGAAATCATAAAAATCAGATCAGAAATAAATGAAAAAGAAATGAAGGAAACAATAGCAAAGATCAATAAAACTAAAAGCTGGTTCTTTGAGAAGATAAACAAAATAGATAAACCACTAGCCAGACTCATCAAGAAAAAAAGGGAGAAGACTCAAATCAATAGAATTAGAAATGAAAAAGGAGAGGTAACAACTGACACAGCAGAAATAAAAGAGATCATGAGAGATTACTACAAGCAACTCTATGCCAATAAAATGGACAATCTGGAAGAAATGGACAAATTCTTGGAAATGCACAACCTGCCAAGACTGAATCAGGAAGAAATAGAAAATATGAACAGACCAATCACAAGCACTGAAATTGAAACTGTGATTAAAAATCTTCCAACAAAGAAAAGCCCAGGACCAGATGGCTTCACAGGCGAATTCTATCAAACATTTAGAGAAGAGCTAACACCTATCCTTCTCAAACTCTTCCAAAATATAGCAGAGGGAGGAACACTCCCAAACTCCTTCTACAAGGCCACCATCACCTTGATATCAAAACCAGACAAGGATGTCACAAGGAAAGAAAACTACAGGCCAATATCACTGATGAACATAGATGCAAAAATCCTCAACAAAATACTAGCAAACAGAATCCAACAGCACATTAAAAGGATCATACGCCATGATCAAGTGGGGTTTATTCCAGGAATGCAAGGATTCTTCAATATACGCAAATCTATCAATGTGATAAACCATATTAACAAACTGAAGGAGAAAAACCATATGATCATCTCAATAGATGCAGAGAAAGCTTTTGACAAAATTCAACACCCATTTATGATAAAAACCCTGCAGAAAGTAGGCATAGAGGGAACTTTCCTCAACATAATAAAGGCCATATATGACAAGCCCACAGCAAACATCATCCTCAATGGTGAAAAACTGAAAGCATTTCCACTAAGATCAGGAACAAGACAAGGTTGCCCACTCTCACCACTCTTATTCAACATAGTTTTGGAAGTTCTAGCCACAGCAATCAGAGAAGAAAAGGAAATAAAAGGAATCCAAATCGGAAAAGAAGAAGTAAAGCTGTCACTGTTTGCAGATGACATGATCCTATACATAGAGAACCCTAAAGATGCTACCAGAAAACTACTAGAGCTAATCAATGAATTTGGTAAAGTGGCAGGATACAAAATTAATGCACAGAAATCTCTGGCATTCCTATATACTAATGATGAAAAATCTGAAAGTGAAATCAAGAAAACACTCCCATTTACCATTGCAACAAAAAGAATGAAATATCTAGGAATAAACCTACCTAAGGAGACAAAAGATCTGTATGCAGAAAATTATAAGACACTGATGAAAGAAATTAAAGACGATACAAATAGATGGAGAGATATACCATGTTCTTGGATTGGAAGAATCAACATTGTGAAAATGACTCTACTACCGAAAGCAATCTATAGATTCAATGCAATCCCTATCAAACTACCACTGGCATTTTTCACAGAACTAGAACAAAAAATTTTGCAATTTGTATGGAAACACAAAAGACCCCGAATAGCCAAAGCAATTTTGAGAACGAAAGAAGGAACTGGAGGAATCAGGCTCCCAGACTTCAGACTATACTACAAAGCTACAGTTATCAAGACGGTATGGTACTGGCACAAAAACAGAAAGATAGATCAATGGAACAGGATAGAAAGCCCAGAGATAAACCCACGCACATATGGTCACCTTATCTTTGACAAAGGAGGCAGAAATGTACAGTGGAGAAAGGACAGCCTATTCAATAAGTGGTGCTGGGAAAACTGGACAGCTACATGTAAAGGTATGAAATTAGATCACTCCCTAACACCATACACAAAAATAAGCTCAAAATGGATTAAAGACCTAAATGTAAGGCCAGAAACTATCAAACTCTTAGAGGAAAACATAGGCAGAACACTCTATGACATAAATCACAGCAAGGTCCTTTTTGACCCACCTCCTAGAGAAATGGAAATAAAAACAAGAGTAAACAAATGGGACCTAATGAAACTTAAAAGCTTTTGCACAGCAAAGGAAACCATAAAGAAGACCAAAAGACAACCCTCAGAATGGGAGAAAATATTTGCAAATGAAGCAACTGACAAAGGATTGATCTCCAAAATTTATAAGCAGCTCATGCAGCTTAATAACAAAAAAACAAACAACCCAATCCAAAAATGGGCAGAAGACCTAAATAGACATTTCTCCAAAGAAGATATACAGAGTGCCAACAAACACATGAAAGAATGCTCAACATCACTAATCATGAGAGAAATGCAAATCAAAACTACAATGAGATATCATCTCACACCAGTCAGAATGGCCATCATCAAAAAATCTAGAAACAATAAATGCTGGAGAGGGTGTGGAGAAAAGGGAACCCTCTTACACTGTTGGTGGGAATGTAAATTGATACAGCCACTGTGGAGAACAGTATGGAGGTTCCTTAAAAAGCTACAAATAGAACTACCATATGACCCAGCAATCCCACTACTGGGCATATACCCTGAGAAAACCATAATTCAAAAAGAGTCATGTACCAAAATGTTCATTGCAGCTCTATTTACAATAGCCCGGAGATGGAAACAACCTAAGTGTCCATCATCGGATGAATGGATAAAGAAGATGTGGCACATATATACAATGGAATATTACTCAGCCATAAAAAGAGACGAAATTGAGCTATTTGTAATGAGGTGGATAGACCTAGAGTCTGTCATACAGAGTGAAGTAAGTCAGAAAGAGAGAAACAAATACTGTATGCTAACACATATATATGGAATTTAAAAAAAAAATGTCATGAAAAACCTAGGGGTGAAACAGGAATAAAGACACAGACTTACTAGAGAATGGACTTGAGGTTATGGGGAGGGGGAAGGGTAAACGGTGACAAAGCGATAAAGAGGCATGGACATATATACACTACCAAACGTAAGGTAAATAGCTAGTGGGAAGCAGCCGCATAGCACAGGGAGATCAGCTCGGTGCTTTGTGACCGCCTGGAGGGGTGGGATAGGGAGGGTGGGAGGGAGGGAGACGCAAGCGGGAAGAGATATGGGAATATATGTATGTATATAACTGATTCATTTTGTTGTGAAGCTGAAGCTAACATACCATTGTAAAGCAATTATACTCCAATAAAGATGTTAAAAAAAAAAGTTAACAGAAATCTTGGTTTTAATATGTAAACTGAGATTTATGCAACTCAAGAAAAAAATACAGAAAGAGGCTAAAATCTGAAAAAGATTTTTTGTGTTTCATTTGTGCAGTGATTAGGTTTGTAGGTCGATTGCCAACATGCCCTTTTTTCTTACTTCCAGCTTGGTTGTCTCCAGTAAAGCATCATTACTCTTTTTTTTTTTTAAACATCTTTATTGGGGTATAATTGCTTTACAATGGTGTGTTAGTTTCTGCTTTATAACAAAGTGAATCAGTTATACATATACATATGTTCCCATATCTCTTCCCTCTTGCATCTTCCTCCCTCCCACCCTCCCTATCCCACCCTTCCAGGCGGTCACAAAGCACCGAGCTGATATCCCTGTGCTATGCGGCTGCTTCCCAGTAGCTATCTACCTTACGTTTGGTAGTGTATATATGTCCATGCCTCTCTCTCGCTTTGTCACAGCTCACCCTTCCCCCTCCCCATATCCTCAAGTCCGTTCTCCAGTAGGTCTGTGTCTTTATTCCTGTCTTACCCCTAGGTTCTTCATGACATTTTTTTTTCTTAAAATCCATATATATGTGTTAGCATATGGTATTTGTCTTCCTCTTTCTGACTTACTTCACTCTGTATGACAGACTCTAGGTCTATCCACCTCATTACAAATAGCTCCATCATTACTCTTGAGTAGTAATCTCCCTTTTTGGTCCAGAGGTGTCACATTGCCCAAACAATAGATTAGGAAGACCTTCTGTCATGTGCACAAGGGCTGACATTCTTGGAAGTCTTTTATTATAAGGAAGACATGGCTGCCATAATTATAAATATGAAAATGAAATACAATGTGGTTTCTCATATTTCCCCTTGATTAAATCTGCTCTGACTACTTGGATTGTTCTTTTAAGAATAAAAAAAGATCTGTGCTATGGAATCAAAAGCCATTATTCTAGGCTTTTCTAGTTGATGGTATTTCTCTATAGCACTTACCTGCACACCACGGCTTACCCCGTTGTGATTATTTCATCCTTTTGCAGTGAATAAATTACTGTCATCAGTGAAAGTCATGAATAAGGTTGTGAGTCTTGACTCTGCAGTAACATTTTTAATGGAGGCTGAGGTGGGACTTTGTAAAGGGCATTTTGCAATGAGCACAACTTGAAATGAAATATTTACTCAATCTATTTCTTATGATAAAATTTGTGAGTCGAATTTAAAACGTTATTTTATAATGAGTGCCCTCTCATTCCTTAATTCACCCATTTCCGTCCTAACACTTGCATTCAACATGCACTTAGATCCTCTTCCTGTGCTTCCCTGAATTGCGTCTGTTGTGCTGCTGGCTTTCTCCTCAGCTGAGGAGCACCGTCAAGTGCAGCTTGATGTCACAGTCTCATGAGTTTAGGAGAGAAGAATGAACTCATCAGTAAAATCTGAATCAAGAGCTCAGCAAGGTAGAGGAGAGGACAGAAGCAGTGACAAGCAAAGAGAATCCTGCTTCTTAAAGAAGCATTTACAAGAAGCATGCCAGTTAGGAGTCATCTGGAATTTTTAACAGATTGGGTAAGAGGGATGGAATAAAAAGAGTGACATAAAAATTTTGTTATCAGTTAAACTGAAACTTGGAGCTTGCTTAGTTTTTTAAACCTCATCTTTTTATCTGGGAAAATTTCAGTATAAACAATTGGGTTGAGACTGGTTTTGCAGGCTCCTCTGTGGGAACAGGAAGCACAGGTGGACATGCATTTTGCATGCATTTCGTGAGGCTGAGCATCGCTTACAGTGAGATGGCAAAAGTTTAGTGGCATGATTCTTGCCTTCAGAAATGTACTTATTAATGACCGTCAATAGAGAGACACTGCAGGCAGCAAAGAAAATCATTCTCTTTATGTTTAATTATATCAAGTCAGTGAATAGTATTCTTGATGTTAGTGTCCTCAATCTCATCCATCTGTCGGCAATCACAAAGTTGAATCTATCTGTAAGAAATCAAACTGGCTGCATTTTGGTGCCTAGAGCCTGGGATTGATTCCCTCTCACCAGGAAATGTACTGCACCCACTACACTACCTTCACGACATGTGCCCCATCTAACAGGGAGTTGGGATTGCCTGCTTTTCCATGCTTATGATTTCATCAAACAACTCTGAGTACCTCCAATGGCTTAGTTCCCTGTAACCTCTACCCCCAATTGCAGAGAACTGATATTACAGGTGATTTAGAAAATCGTTTCTGCTACCATATGAACTCCTCAAAGAAGGCAATACTGAACCACTGATTGTACTGTCTACTTTGACAGAATAAAAAGATCCTATAAAGACTTTAGAAAAATTAATCTTAGGTTACTGGAATGACAAGTAAAAGCTGCTATGCTACTGTGCACAATTACATCACATTTTGAAATATTTGGAAAGAACTCAAAGGTATCACTTCATGCAATGATGAATAGGACTTCAGCATCCCAAAACAAATAGTATTCATGAATAGCATCCTTTAACATTGTAAAATCTCAAGGCTTGTAATTTTCATGGCTCTGGAAATTTAAACAAAACTATCTAAACCTAGGGACAAATGTTTAAGAAATCGAATTTGGGTAAAATTCCCAAAAGCACTCTTATAATAGAAGTTGCTTTCTCAGAGTCCCATCACCTCATGAAGGGTCAGACAGCAGGAAGTGCTAAGACTTTTTTCAGGCACAGGGATAAAAGCTCAAGGAAAAGAGCTGACACTATCCAGCTAGGACATTTAAGGAGGACACAGATAACGGAGAAGAACTAAACTCTACTGTAAATGTCATTCTGGCGATTAGAACCTCAAAGCAATTATTTAAATTGCAAGTCAGAATTACACTGAGAAGGACAAATGCGCAAACACTGCAGTAGTACCAGCAGTGGGGATCTTACCAGAGAGGTAACGAGAGCAAGAGAGAGGATGAGTTTTACAGCTGTTCCATCTGAAAAGAACCACCTAAGTTAACACACAGAGGAGGGGAAGTGGGTAAGCACCAGGAGACCAGGATTGCTCTGGAAATCTCCTCAAATTGATTTCCTTCATTCCATAAATAAATAAAATATGACTGAATCAGCTGTGCTGTAACATGGCTCATTTGGGATGCTGTGAATTATTTATTCCTGACTGCATACCCATTTGGCACGTTGACTCACTAACCTTTTAAAGCCATCTGATAAAATGATGCAAACTTCTTAAATTGATTCATTTGGGTAGATATGCTTCAGGACCAGCTTCTTTCTTTGCAGTCCTGAACTAACTTCCATTTATACATCTGGAAAAAAAACATACATGTAGGAAGTGCTCTACACAAAGCAACAGAGCACAGTCACACCCACATGTGGACTTGGTCCCTCAGGACGGTCACAGGCCCAAGGAAACTGATGACCGCTTTCTTCCAAGATAAACTAGGAAATAAAACTCACTCGTTCATCCTATAACTTAGTGCTTACTATGTGTCTGACGTGGGACGTGCGTTGGTGAAAAGACAGGCAAGATCCTGCATATGTGATGCTTACAGGCTAGCAGAAGATGCAGACATTAGAACAAAAATGGCACAAAGAAAGTGGCATGTAACTATACATTGTGACACTTACTATGGGCAAGCACAGGCTGCTCTGAAGGAGGAAAGCAGAAAGTACTCATCTGGGTTTTGGGGTTCAGGGAAGCCTCTTCAATCAAAAAGCTCTTTATCCTGAGACCCGAGGGATGGGTCTAAGGTCTCAGGATAAAGAATTCATCAGGAGAAGAGCCGGGGACAGGTGTGCATGGCAAAGGGAAAAGCACTGAGCACCTGGGGGGATTTTGAGGAACACGTAGAACCGTAGGTGAAATATGGCCGGTGAACATACAAGTAACATGAAAGGAGCTCGAAGATGCAGGCATGGTCTGGGTCAGGCAGAGCCTGTGAGCCCTTTCAAGGATTGAGGTTTTCTTCCAAGCTCACAGGGGAACCAGCCACTGAAGGGTTTTAAGGCAGGGGGTGATGTTTCCTTCACTGTCATATAGGCAGAGAATGGATCTGAGCAGGAGAGAAGTAGAAAATCCATGTAAAAGGTCATTCAACTGGTCCAAATAAGAGGTGGCCATGACTCGGGCCAGACAGTGGCTTGAGACGGCAAGTGAATGGGGGCACAGCACATGGAGATGGGGAGACTGGAGGAGGACGAGGTTTGAAGGGAAAGACCAAGAGTTCTGTTATAGACATTTAGTTTGAAATTCCTGTTAAACATTCAAGGGGAGATATCAAGTCGGTAGTTGGACTTATGAGCATGAAAGAATTACCATATTCGATAGAGAAGGAAGAACCAGGATGAAAACCAAAACAAAAAACAAAACAAAGCAGTCAGAGAAATAAGAACCCAGGAGAGAGGAATCAAGAGCAACAGAAGAAAGGAAGAGCCCACTGCCCACCGTGCCACGCTCTGCGATGTCTGAAGACCCCTCTTCCAGGCCATGACTGGGTTTGTCAAGAACATTCTCGGCAAAGTAGCAGAAGAAGAATCTCGCTTAGAGTGGGTTGAAGAATGACAGGGAAGTGAAGAGGTAGAAACAGTTAATCACGGGCAATACTTTTAAGGAGTGTGATGGGAAAGAAAAAGAGAGCAGTAGCTGAGTGGGTCAAAGGAAGGTTTATTTGTTAGCTTTTTGCTTTTCCTGTTCTGTTTCTTAGAATGGGGGGGGAGACTCTAGAACTCTATACAACTACTCTTGGAAATAATCCAATTGAAGAGGAGATGCTGAAGAGTCAGGAAAGAGAAGAAACAACCAGGGAACAAAAGAAGAGAAGAAACATGAGTCCTGAAGAGGCTACTATGTCCTCTCTGGTACAAGGTGGAGAGAGATCATGCAGGAAGCATCAATGACATGACACACAGGGCTTGGAAAAAAACTGATTTTAATCCAAACTCCCAGAGCCATGAAGATTGGAAGCCTTGAGATTTTAAAATGTTGAAGGATGCCTACCCACGAAGACTATAGGTTTTGGGATGCTGAAGTCCTATCAGCCAACAAAACAATTATGTTTACTGACTGCTGACAATACCTCTTAAGAATCCTCCAAGTCTGAGTTTATTTCACCAATTATTCCTCTAAGGCAAAGAAACCCAAGGCTCTGTGTTTTATTACTTCTATTTATAGTAATAAAAACTCAACCCACAGATCCAAATAAACATGCAGAATGAAATGAAGTAAAATGAACTAGCTTAAAATGCACTGTGTACTAAATAACCCTTCACAAATGGATTCCCTTAGGCTTTATGTCCATACTTATGCCACTAAGTGCTTAACTCAAGGACAATCTCCTCCCAGCAGACGGTCCAAGGACAACAAGCAGGGCCTGCACCTAAGCAGCATCCATGAGCATCCTAGAGCCAGTGGGGTCCCTGGAGGAGTTTCTGAGAACGGGGCTCCATTTCTTTCTGTAAGTTCACCTTGGAAATCTAAAGTCCAACAGATTCATTTACTCATTCACTCATTCAACAAGTATGTATTGAACATCCACCATGTGGCAGCCATGGTCCTAGGTGCTGAGAAAACTGTGGAAAATCAAACATTCCTTGCCCACAAGGATCTTGCACTCAAGATGACAGAGAGCGAGAATAAGCAGGGGATGGCTTCCAACATATATCTAGAATGTGGTCAATTCTCACGACTTTCACTGCTTCCACCCTAATTCAAGTTGCCACCAAGTCTCTCTTAAGATTATTGCAACAGCCTCCTAACTGGACATTCAACTTCCACTTTGCCCCTTTATGATCTCTTCACAGAGCAGCCAGAGAAACACTTTTCAATTATTAATTCAGATATGTCAAATTCTGCTCCAAAGCCTCAGATGGCTTTCCAGCTTACATTTACAACTTACATTATGAATAAAATACAAACTTACATTTATAGCTTGCAAGGCTGCACTCCTCTCTGACCTCATGCCCTGCCACTCCCCTCAGGGTAGATTGCAAAGAAATGGCCACAGTGCTTGGCAGTTTGTCCCATCAAGACGTGGAGCCAGTTCCCCACCCCTTGAATCTGGGCTTGGCCATGGGACTTGCTTTGACCAACCGAATGTGGCAGAAGTGACCCGCCGTATGAACAAGCATCCAATAACCTACAGGAGGAATATCAATGTGGGCCAGAGACTGGCCATCCTGCCTGTGGTCCCCAAGGCCAATCAGCACTCAGCTTCCTGATGGCTGCCAGAGACACATGAGTGAGCCCCGTCAAGACCAGAAGAAGAACTGCCCAGCTGAGCCCAGCCAAATGCCCACAAATAGGTTACTAAGCTAAATGAATGGTCATTGTTTTAAACCACTCAGCTTTGAGGTGGCTTATTATGCAGCAAAAGCTAACTGATACATCTCCCCTTATCTGTTTCATCCCTGCCACGCCCACTTCCTTACCATTGCATGAATACAAGTAAATTTTGTACCTCTGACCCTTTGCACTTGCTACTCCCAATTCTTAAGAGCACTCCTCACCCAGATATCCACAAATATCACTCTCTTCAGATCTCTGCCCTGCTGTGAGCCCTAAGGGAGGGCTTCCCTGCACACACTATATAGAATTGCAAACCCACCACTCCAGCCCAGCACTTCTTTGTTTCTCTGCATAGCGTTTCTCATCATCTGACATATGAAATTTACCATATATTTAACCTATTTATTTGTTTTAAATCTACCTTTCCCATTAGAATATAAGTCCCATGAGGACCGGGACTTTCTCTTGTTTTGTCATCCTTATGTCTCCAGTAACTAAGACAACGCCTGGCACATGGTAGGAATGCAGTACATATTGGTTAAATGAATAAGCCAATGAGTGAATGAAACAAACTAGGAAATACAGGATAGTAATAACTACTATAGGGTGATGAGGTAGTAAGTGAGCAGGTGCTCACTTTAGATTCAGTGGTGACAGAAGGCATCACCGAGGTGGTGACATTTGAGTGGACACCTGAATAAATTCAAGTTCTAACTATACAAGGTTCAGTTTGCATGTAAGTGTCACACCAATAATGTCACTGTCCCCAGTTGCAGCTGACTGTGCTACAATGGCTGAGGGACAGTGTCCATTGATAGATCCAAAAAGCAAGGAAAAGCTTTGTACCCGTCCTGAAGTAGGTAGTTTTTCCTGTCCTCTTCATCAATTACACCATCAATATCATTATAGCTACACTATCACAGCTGCCAACAATCACATGAACCTTTTCAAGTGATTGTACTGTGCCAGGCAATGTCCAAGGTACATCATGGGCTTTACCTCATTGGTACTGTCATTACCCTCATTGTCCAGACAGAAACTAGGAGACAGAGAATACAGGTACTTTGTCCAAGGGCACAGGACTCAAAAGCAGTAGGACTGGATTTAAACACAGGTAATTTGAGCAATCCCACTCCTGGGCATATATCTAGAGAAGAACATGGTTCGAAAGGATACATGCACCCCACTGTTCATTGCAGCACTATTTACAATAGCCAGGACATGGAAGCAACCTAAATGTCCATCGACAGACGAATGGATAAAGAAGATGTGGTATATATATACAATGGAATATTACTCAGCCATTAAAAAGAATGAAATAATGCCATATGTAGCAACATGGATGGACCTGGAGATTATCATACTAAGTGATTAAGTCAGACAGAGAAAGACAAATATCATATGATGTGACTTATATGCAGAATCTTTTAAAAATTACACAAATGAACTTATTTACAAAACAGAAACAGACTCACAGACTTAGAGAACAACTATGGTTACCTGGAGGGAAGCGGGGGGAGGGATAGATTGGGAGTTTGGGATTGACATGTACACCTACTATATTTAAAATAGATAATCAACAAGGACCTACTGTATAGCACAAGGAACTCTGCTCAATATTCTGTAATAACCTAAATAGGAAAAGAATTCAAAAAAGAATAGATACATGTATATGTATAACTGAATCACTTTGTTGTATACCTGAAACTAACACAACATTGTTAATCAACTATGTTCCAATATAAAATAAAAATATTTTTTAAAAAGTACATTGCAGTAACACGGATGGACCTAGAGTTTATCACACTAAGAGAAGTAAGTCAGAGAAAGACAAATATCATATGATATCACTTATACATGGAATGATACAAAAAATGATACAAATGAACTTATTTACAAGACAGAAATAGACTCACAGACATAGAAAACAAATTTATGGTGACCACAGGGGAAAGTTGGGGGAGGGATAAATTAGAAGTTTGGGATTAACAGACACACACTACTATATATAAAATAGATAAACAACAAGGACCTACTCTATGGCACAGGGAACCATATTCAATATCTTATAATATCCTAAAATGAAAATGAATCTGAAAAAGAACAGAAGTATGTGTAAAACAATCACTTTGCTGTACACCTGAAACTAATACAACACTGTGAATCAACTACACTTCAATAAAAAGTTGCTTTGAAAAACATAAAGTACCTATTTACATAGAAAAAAAGTAAAAACAGGCACGTTGGCTCTGTCGCCCACACCCTTTCTCATCCACTACACACTGCCTCATGTGGATCCCGATGCCTTGCTCAGAACTTTGACAGAAAGAAACTTCGGGGCCCTGGGACCTAAGCATCATGCTTTCCCTGGGAAGCCTTGAAGCAGGCACGGGGCATGGGCCTAGAGAGAGGGAGCAGAGTCTCCCAGGAGAGAACGGAAAAGCTTCTGCACTTTCACAGTGAAAGGTGAAAGCCAGCCTTGTGCCACCTACTGACTGTTCAAGTTCCAGAACCCACGTTTGGTCAGCAATCTGAAATACCAGTGCTCATCACATATGTGATATTCATGTTTATTATCTCTTAAGAGCCCAGCAGAAATAAGTCATATTTAAGGAAAAAAATTATGTATTTTTTCTGCCAGTTTTATTGAGATATAACTGACCTACAGCACTGTATAAGCTTCAGGCGTCCAGCATAACCATACGACTTACATACACTATGAAATAATTACAATAAGTTTAGTGAGCATCCATCATCTCATATTGACATAAAATTAAAGAAGAGTTTAAAAAATCGTGTTTCCTTGTGATGAGAACTCTTAGCGTTTACTCTCAACAACTTTCGTATGTAACATAGAGTGTTAACTATATTTATCGTGTTGTACATTACATCCCTAGTACCTTTTTATCCTATAACTGCAAGTTTTTGTCTTCTGACTGCCTTTGTTCAGTTCCCCCTCCTCCATCCTCTGCCTTTGGTAACCACAAATCTGATCTCTTTTCCTATGAGTTTGCTGGTTGGTTGGTTTTTGAAGTATAATCGACCTGCAACACTACGTTAGTCCCTGGTACACAACACAGTGATTCGATATTTCCATACATTTCAAAATGATCCCCGTGGTAAGTCTAGTTACGATATGTCACCACACAAAGATATTACACAGTTATTGAATATATTCCCCACACTGTACATTTTATACCTGTGACTCATTTAGGAAAATTTTTTAAAACAAGAAGAATTATGCAAATGCCAGAAGCTCACAAAATGGCTCTCTTCTCACTGTGCCTAACAACTGCCTCGCTTTTCTATCTTACAGTGGTGGCCACGACGATTTTCCTCCATCCAGCCTGGGTGCTCCATGCAGCCTTGTGACTTTCTCCCCCTCCTCTCTAGCATTCTCTCACCACACACCTCAGTGGCCCTGGCTTCCCTCTGCCTTGGTTACCCAGCGCGTCCCTTTCTAACTGCAGATTAAACCACCTGGGCAGTAAGGCGAGGAGCCCAGTACAGTGGAGGTTTGTTTGCCCCATTTCAGAATGAAGGGCACATCACCAAGAGAGAGGGCCACGGAGATGTCTGAGAAAAACCAGACCACACACGTCCATGTTCCCTGAAGAAAACACCACTGGTAAGACAAGCTCTGTTAAGCAGAAAGGCGAGTCTACGCCATCTCAGTCTTGCATGCGTTACCTACAATGAGCCATTCTTTCAGCAACTGTGCTGAGAGCCTGTAAATTCAGAGGCACTTCCTCACGAGCTCACCTTGCCCGTTCTTGTTGAAAAGCCGCCACTCTTCACACTCAACTCAGAAGCCACCTCCTCCAATGCAAACCTTTCCCTCTTTCAAACTCATCACTTTTTGTTTGTTCCATTTATTTCCCACATGTTATGGGCTGAATTGTGCCCCCCTAAAAATTTCCTATATTGAAGTCCTAACCCTCAGTGTCGTATTTGGAGATAGGGTCCTTACAGGTATTACCACGCATCTTAGTCCATTCGGACTGTTATGTCAAAGTACCATAGATTGGGTGGCTTTTAACAAAAGACTTTTTTTCTTACTGTTCTGAAGCCTGGAAGTCTGAGATCAGGGTGCCAACATAATTGGTTCTGGTGAGGACCCTCCCCAGGGTGGCGGACTGCCTTCTTATCGCATCCTCACAAGGCAGAAAGAGAGCTAGGCATCTCTCTGGCCTCCCTCTTCTTCCAAGGGCCATGATCTCATCATGGGGCTCCACCCTCATGACCTAATCACCTCCCAAAGGCCCAACCTCCTAATACCATCACACTGGAGACTAGATTTCAACACATGAATTTGAGAGGTATACATATATTCAGTCCATAACACCAGGTAACTGACGTAAAATAAGGTCATTAGGGTGGGCCCTGATCCAATATAACAGGTGTTCTTATAAGAAGTGGGGATTTGAAATGCAAAGACACATATAGAGGAAATACCATGTGAACACACGGGAGAAGTCAGCCATCTACAAGCCAAGGACAGAGGCCGGGAACAGACCTTTCCCTCATGGCTCTCAGAAGGAGTCAATCCTGCTGACACCTTGACCTTGGACTCCTAGCCTCCAGAACTGTAAGACTATAAATTTCTGTTGTTCAAGCCAGCCAGGGTGTGGCACTCTGTTACCGCAGCCCTAGCAAACTCATACACCGTAAATGGGCTTAGGATATGTCCTGTGCTGCCTTGTCACTGAACACCTAGGGTTTTATCTTATGACTTGATTTGGTTGCCTGGTATTGTTAGAAGGTGGTGAGGATGACAAGGAATTCAAAGATGAGACTCAGTAATCTGGACAAAAATGACCCCTCTTCTTCATTAATCCAAGAGAGGACAGAACTGTGAGTTGTAGGCAAACAGTTCTACACGGGATGGAGAGCTGGATCTGGAGGCCAGCATAATGGACTGAAAGTAGACGAGCAGGGAATACAAAAGCATGTTTTCTAGAAGTGGAGTCAAAACTGGAGGCATGGCCTCTTTCTCTATATGCTCCATTAATAAAGTTCGCTACGTCCCATAGGGCAGGCTGAAACATGCGACCCTACTAAGGAACCTCACATCCATTCACTTCAGTGACAGCTACAGGGAATTTGGTGTTTGAGGCATGTCCTCAGCCTGTGTCATCTCAGCTGCATAATCAAATTAAAACCCAAGGTAAGCCATGGTTTTGGAAATTCAGTCACCAATTCAGGGTAAATAATGTCTCAAGATATGAACTGAGGTTAGCCTAATGCAAATTTGTAGACATGGTGAGAACTATCAGATTTCATAAGACCTTCAAAAGGTTTGAGGCACATGAATAAAAATGATCTGCTTTGTTCAAACGTGATTGGAAACTATCTTTACAGAAACAATGTAACAGATCTGTCTCTCTGTTTTGCATATTAATTTTTGAAAAGGTCTGCGTAATGATGGATTTACAGCTGAGGTTCCCAAATTTTCTCGGTTCATGGAGCCCCTAGCATCACAATAAATTTTCTCACACTGCCCCTAGGCCAAAAGAAATAGCTTACAGTTCTGTTTATGAAGTAGTCAGATCCAGACAATTTAATAAGTACTTATTTCTTAACAACTTCGCAGCCATTTGAAAAAATACTAATAATTGTCATCATTAAATGACCACAATTGCTTGTAATAGAACATGTGACCCTGCTGGGCACTGCTCAGCTTCTCAAATTTTGGACTGAGAGAAGACACTGACACCGCCACTCCCTGTTCCACAACTGTCTTCACGGGTCACTTTCACTGTATCACGGCAATCCTGAAAATCTGACTTTACCAACTATGATATCATCAAAAGGAAACTTGAAACCTGAAACCATGAATTACCTTGAGCTAGTAATTCACCCAATTCCCAACAGGTGGTGCTGTATTTTCCTTGAAAATTTACAATATCCGGTGGTATCCCCAGAAGTTTCTGGGCATAAATTTCCAAGCCAGAGATTTATACCATCATTAGTTTATATCTCAAACACAACAATACACTTAGGGACAAGATTCATAATTAACAGTAGAAGATGCAAATCCACATCTTTGGATTTCTAATAATCTGTTAATCATTTCTAAGTTTTGGGCTGACTTTTCATCAGATCTGCTAGATTTGCACTGGTATGAGGAAGGCCAGCTGAGCCATGTTCTTATTGTTTGATTATGTGTGTATTATTATAATTGCCTTCAATCCAAGGTTTCTTTGCCAGAATATTTTTCAGCCTCTTGTCAGTTATGTGATGGTAAAGCGGAGTTTAAACCAAGTGTTGTCATCTACAATATCAATCCCACAGGGTCCTGATAATGTGATATGTCACATTAAGCTGAAATGAAACTCCAGTGAGGGTGACACTGCCAACCGCTCCTTCTTTGGAACATTGCTGATAGCATATTCATGACCATCTGACGTTTGAACTGAGCACTGGCACAAAAGCCAACCTGTATATTAAACATCAGTAAAGATGCTCTTGTGTGGACTGAGGATAATACATGTAACTGTCCTAGAACTGGGATGGCACGTGGTTCAAGTTCAATAAATCCTATTATTATCATTACCCTAGAGCCCTCAGTGCGGTGAAGTCTCCAAAATGGACCCCTGCCATGTGGCTTTTAAAGTATGAAATAACTCTCCAGCAATGGTTGAGCTGCCATGAAGAATCTAGCCCCAAGGCTGGCATCTAAGCATGGATTTGGAGCTTGTAAAAGTAGCCAAGACCTTAGGACTGTTTCATCCATGGACACCTCTCAGCTGGGGAACCCTGGCTACCCGTAAGTTCATACTGACCGCTGCTTCATAATATTATCTAAGGGATCCATGTCAAGAAATCCAGAATATGTGGCCTGGTTATGAGAAAATCTAACTACATTTGCTCTGTGAGGGACCGAAAAGTTACATAAATAAGTGGTAAGAAATTTAGTACAAATCACTTTCAAGTTCAGCTGACAAATGTCAGGAGGCGTGTGAGGTAACCTACGTTTTCTCTATGAGAAAAAAGACACAGCAAAGACATGTTGCCCCTGAAACCTGTATATACTAAGTCAATGTGATGAGAATTTTATCATGCTGATTTGTGAACATAACTTATTGCTTGCAAATTTTTAGAAAGTGATCAGAATATGTGCTCGCTGTAAAGAATTCAGATGAATCCCTTAATTGTTTCAGTTGAGCTTCGGTGTCTTAAATAACATCACTCCAGCTAATGGTTATTGTGCAAATTAGGCACTGCAATGTGATGCAGTCAAGGAGAAATTGTTAACGAAGGACTAAAGGAGTCATCATTTTAACATAAACTATGGATGGTTGTAAGTTGGGGTGGTGGGTGGAAGGACCACATGGGGATCACTTGACATTTACAGAAAGGAAAATAAAGATAAATCACTTTCTCATCTGCATGGCGCTCACCGATTCCATGAAGTCACACGCCAAGAATGTGCCATAGAAACGCCGCTAATTAACAACTAAATCATTTACAAGAAAACGTTGGCACATAGACCAATTTTTAAACACGTGAATTATTTTGTACTTTATTTCAAATTATAATACTTTGCAGCTGGAATTAAACTTAAGTTCTTAATAGCAAAGCCTCTTTAGATTGTTCTTATTGTTATAATAGCTACTTTTTTTTAATGCCCTACAGAGACATTTTATAAGCAAGAACTAAGTGCTTATAAAAATAAAAAATACGGAGACCTTCTAGATGGTGTAGGAGTAAGATGTGGAGATCACCTTCCTCTCCTTAAATACATCAGAAATACATCTACATGTGGAATAGCTCCTATAGAACACCTACTGAACGCTGGCAGAAGACCTCAGACCTCCCAAAAGGCAAGAAACTCCCCACAAACCTGGGTAGAGCAAAAGAAAAAAGAATAAACAGAGACAAAAGAATAGGGACGGGACCTGCACCAGTGGGAGGGAGTCGTGAAGGAGGAAAGGTTTCCACACACTAGGAAGCCCCTTCGCGAGCGGAGACTGCGGGTGGCAGAGGGGGAAGCTTCGGAGCCGTGGAGGAGAGCGCAGCAACAGGGGTGCGGAGGGCAAAGTGGAGAGATTCCCGCACAGAGGATGGGTGCCAACCAGCACTCACCAGCCCGAGAGGCTTGTCTGCTCCCTCGCTGGGGTGGACGGGGGCCGGGAGCTGAGCCTCGGGCTTCGGAGGTCGGATCCTAGAGAGAGGACTACGGTTGGCAGCATGAACACAGCCTGAAGGGGGCTAGTGTGCCACAGCTAGCTGGGAGGGGATCCAGGAAATAGTGTAGAGCTGCCTAAGAGGCAAGAGGCCACTATTTTGGGTGCGCAAGAAGAGGGGATTCAGAGCACTGCTTAAAGAAGCTCCAGAGACGGGCACGAGCCGCGGCTATCAGCGCGGACCACAGAGATGGGCATGGGACACTAAGGCTGCTGCTGCCGCCACCAAGAAGCCTGTGTGCAAGCACAGGTCACCATCCACACCTCCGCTCCCGGGAGCCTGTGCAGCCCACCACCGCCAGGGTCCTGGGATCCAGGGACAACTTCCCCGGGAGAACGCACAGCACACCCCAGGCTGGTGCAACGTCACACCGGCCTCTGCCGCTGCAGGCTCGCCCCACATCCGCACCCCTCCCTCCCCCCAGCCTGAGTGAGGCAGAGCCCCCAAAGCAGCTGCTCGTTTAACCACGTCCTGTCTGAGTGAAGAACAGACGCCCTCAGGCGACCTACATACAGAGGCGGGTCCAAATCCAAAGTTGAACCGTGGGAGCGGTGCAAACAAAGAAGAGAAAGAGAAATCTCTCCCAGCAGCCTCAGGAGCAGCGGATGAAATCTCCACCATCAACTTGACGTACCCTGCATCTGTGGGATACCTGAATAGACAATGAATCATCCGAAAATTGCGGTGGTGGACTTTGGGAGTAACGATATATACATTTTTTTCCTTTTTCTCTTTTTGTGAGTGTGTAGCTTTATGCTTCTTTGTGTGATTTTGCCTGTATAGCTTTGCTTTTACCATTTGTCCTAGGGTTCTGTCAGTCTTTTTTTTGAATAGTATTTAGCGCTTGTTATCAATGGTGGAATTGTTTTTTGGTTTGGTTGCTCTCTTCTTTCCTTCCTTTTTAATAATTATTTTTTATTTTAATAACTTTTTTATTTCATTTTCTTTTATTTTACTTTATTTTATTCTTTCTTTCTTTCTTTTTTGCTCCATTTTCTTCTGAGCCATGTAGCTGACAGGGTCTTGATGCTCCGGTCAGGTGTCAGGCCTGTGCCTCTGAGGTGGGAGAGCCAAGTTCAGGACACTGGTCCACCAGACACCTCCCAGCTCAACATAATATCAAGTGGCAAGAGCTCTCCCAGAGATCTCCATCTCAACGCTAAGACCCAGCTTCATTCAATGACCAGCAAGCTACAGTGCTGGACACCCCATGCCAAACAACTAGCAAGACAGGAGCACAACCCCACCCATTAGCAGAGAGGCTGCCTAAAATCATAATAAGGTCACAGACACCCCAAAACACACCATCAGACGTGGACCTGCCCACCAGAAACACAAAATCCAGCCTCATCCGCCAGAACACAGGCACTAGTCCCCTCCACCAGGAAGCCTACACAACCCACTGAACCAACCTTAGCCACTGGGAGCAGACACCAAAAACGACGGGAACTATGAACCTGCAGCCTGCGAAAAGAAGACCCCAAACACAGTAAGCTAAGCAAAATGAGAAGACAGAGAAACACACAGCAGATGAAGGAGCTAGGTAAAAACCCACCAGACCTAACAAATGAAGAGGAAATAGGTAGTCTACCTGAAAAAGAATTCAGAATAATGATACTAAAGATGATCCAAAATCTTGGAAATAGAATGGAGAAAACACAAGAAACATTTAATAAGGACCTAGAAGAACTAAAGAGCAAACAAACAATGACGAACAGCTCAATAAATGAAATTAAAAATTCTCTAGAAGGAATCAATAGCAGAATGACTGATGCAGAAGAACGGATACGTGACCTGTAAGATAAAATAGTGGAAATAACTACTGCAGAGCAGAATAAATAAAAAAGAATGAAAAGAATTGAGGACAGTCTTAGAGATCTCTGGGACAACATGAAACACGCCAACATTCTAAGTATAGGGGTCCCAGAAGAAGAGAAAAAGAAATGGAATGAGAAAATTTTTGAAGAGATTATAGTTGAAAACTTCCCTAATATGGGAAAGGAAATAGTCAATCAAGTCCAGGAAGCACAGAGAGTCCAATACAGGATAAATCCAAGGAGAAACACGCCAAGACACATATTAATCAAACTATCAAAAATTAAATACAAAGAAAAAATATTAAAAGCAGCAAGGGAAAAACAACAAATAACATACAAGGGAATCCCCATAAGGTTAACAGCTGATGTTTCAGCAGAAACTCTGCAAGCCAGAAGGGAGTAGCAGGACATAATTAAAGTGATGAAGGAGAAAAACCTACAACCAAGATTGCTCTATCCAGCAAGAATCTCATTCAGATTCAATGGAAAATTAAAACCTTTACAGACAAGCAAAAGCTAAGAGAACTCAGCACCACCAAACTAGCTTTACAACAAATGCTAAAGGAACTTCTCTAGGCAGGAAACACAAGAGAAGGAAAAGACCTAAAATAACAAACCCCAAACGATTAAGAAAATGGTAACAGGAATATACGTATTCGATAATTACCTTAAATGTAAATGGATTGAATGCTCCCACCAAAAGGCATAGACTGGCTGAATGGATACAAAAACAAGACCCACATATATGCTGTCTACCAGAGACCTACTTCAGACCTAGGGACACATACAGACTGAAAGTGAGGGGATGGAAAAAGGTATTCCATGCAAATTGAACTCAAAAGAAATCTGGAGTAGCAATTCTCATATCAGACAAAATAGACTTTAAAACGAAGAGTATTACAAGAGACGAAGAAGGACACTACATAATAATCAATGGATCAATTCAAAAAGAAGATATAACAATTGTAAATATTTATGCACCCAACATAGGAGCACCTCAATACATAAGGCAAATGCTAACAGCCATAAAAGGGGAAATCGACAGTAACACAATCATAGTAGGGGACTTTAACACCCCACTTTCACCAACGGACAGATCATCCAACATGCAAATAAATAAGGAAACACAAGCTTTAAATGACACATTAAACAAGATGGACTTAATTGATATTTATAGGACATTCCATCCAAAAACAGAATACACTTTCTTCTCAAGTGCTCATGGGACATTCCGCAGGATAGATCATATCTTAGGTCACAAATTAAGCCTTAGTAAATTTAAGAAATTGAAATTGTATCAAGTTATCTTTTCAAACCACAATGCTGTGAGACTAGATACCAATTACAGGAAAAAATCTGTAAAAAATACAAACACATGGAGGCTAAACAATACACTACTTAATAACCAAGAGATCACTGAAGAAATCAAAGAGGAAATCAAAAAATACCTAGAAACATAAGACAATGAAAACACAACAAACCAAAGCCTATGGGATGCAGTAAAAGCAGTTATAAGAGGGAAGTTTATAGCAATACAATCCTACCTCAAGAAACAAGAAACATCTCAAATAAACAACCTATTCTTACACCTAAAGCAATTAGAGAAAGAAGAACAACAACCAAAAAAAAAAACGCCAATGTTAACAGAAGGAAAGAAATCATAAAGATCAGATCAGAAATAAATGAAAAAGAAATGAAAGAAACAATAGCAGAGATCAATAAAACTAAAAGCTGGTTCTTTGAGAAGGTAAACAAAATTGATAAACCATTAGCCAGACTCATCAAGAAAAAAAGGGAGAAGACTCAAATCAATAGAATTAGAAATGAAAAAGGAGAAGTAACAACTGACACTGCAGAAATACAAAGGATCATGAGAGATTACTACAAGCAACTATATGCCAATAAAATGGACAACCTGGAAGAAATGGACACATTTTCAGAAAAGCATAACCTTCTGAGACTGAACCAGGAAGAAACAGAAAATATGAACAGACCATTCACAAGCACTGAAATTGAGACTGTGATTAAAAATCTTCCAACAAACAAAAGCCCAGGACCAGATGGCTTCACAGGCGAATTCTATCAAACATTTAGAGAAGAGCTAACACCTATCCTTCTCAAACTCTTCCAAAATATAGCAGAGGGAGGAACACTCCCAAACGCATTCTACAAGGCCACCGTCACCCTGATACCAAAACCAGACAAAGATGTCACAGAGAAAGAAAACTACTGGCCAATATCACTGATGAACATAGATGCAAAAATCCTCCACAAAATACTGGCAAACAGAATCCAACAGCACATTAAAAGGATCATACACCATGTTCAAATGAGGTTTATCCCAGGAACGCAAGGATTCTTCAGTATCGCATATCAATCAATGTGATACACCATATTAACAAACCGAAGGGGAAAAACCATATAATCATCTCAATAAACACAGAATAATCTTTTGACAAAATTCAACACCCATTTAGGATAAAAACCCTCCAGAAAGTAGGCATAGAGGGAACTTACCTCAACATAATAAAGGCCATATATGACAAACCCACAGCCAACATCACTCTCAATGGTGAAAAACTGAAACCATTTCCACTAAGATCAGGAACAAGACAAGGTTGCCCATTCTCACCACTATTATTCAACATAGTTTTGGAAGTTTTAGCCACAGCAATCAGATAAGAAAAAGAAATAAAAGGAACCCAAATCAGAAAAGAAGAAGTAAAGCTGTCACTGTTTGCAGATGACATGATACTATACATAGAGAATCCTAAAGATGCTACCAGAAAACTACTAGAGCTAAAGTAGCAGGATACAAAATTAATGCACAGAAATCTCTTGCATTCCTATACACCAATGATGAAAAATCTGAAAGAGAAATTATGGAAACACCCCCCTTTACCACTGCAGCAAAAAGAATAAAATACCTAGGAATAAACCTACCTAAGGAGACAAGAGACCTGTATGCAGAAAACTATAAGACACTGATGAAAGAATTTAAGAAGATGATACAAATAGATGGAGAAATATACCATATTCTTGGACTGGAAGAATCAACATTTTGAAAATGACTATACTACCCAAAGCAATTTACAGCTTCAGTGCAATCCCTATCAAACTACCACTGGTGTTTTTCACAGAACTAGAACAAAAAACTTCACAATTTGTATGGGAACACCAGACCCCAAACAGCCAAAGCAATCTTCAGAAAGAAAAACGGAGCTGGAGGAATCAGGCTCCCTAATTTCAGACTATACTACAAAGCTACAATAATCAAGACAGTATGGTAGTGTCACAAAAACAGAAATATAGATCAATGGAACAGGATAGAAAGCCCAGAGATAAACCCACGCACATATGGTCACCTTATTTTTGATCAAAGAGGCAAGAATATACAATGGGGAAAAGACAGTCTCTTCAATAAGTGGTGCTGGGAGAACTGGACAGCTACATGTAAAAGAATGAAATTAGAACACTCCCTAACACCATACACAAAAATAAACTCAAAATGGATTCAAGACCTAAATGTAAGGCCAGACACTATCAAACTCTTAGAGGAAAACATAGGAAGAACACTCTGACATAAATTAGAGCAAGATCCTTTTTGACCCACCTCCCAGAGAAATGGAAATAAAAACAAAAATAAACAAATGGGACCTAATGAAATGTAAAAGCTTTTTCACAGCAAAGGAAACCATAAACAAGATGAAAAGATAACCCTCAGAATGGGAGAAAATATTTGCAAACGAAGCAGCTGACAAAGGATTAATCTCCAAAATTTACAAGCGGCTCATGCTGCTCAGTATCAAAAAAACAAACAACCCAATCCAAAAATGGTCAGAAGACCTAAACAGACATTTATCCAAAGAAGATATACAGACAGCCAACAAACACATGTAAGAATGCTTAACATCACTAATCATTAGAGAAATGCAAATCAAAAGCACAATGAGGTATCACCTCACACCAGTCAGAATGGCCATCATCAAAAAATCTACAAACAATACATGCTGGAGAGGGTATGGAGAAAAGGGAACCCTCCTGTATTGTTGGTAGGAATGTAAATTGATACAGCCACTATGGAGGTTCCTCAGAAAACTAAAAATAGAACTACCATACGACCCAGCAATCCCACTACTAGGCATATACCCTGAGAAAACCATAATTTAAAAAGAGTCTTGTACCACAATGTTTAATGCAGCTCTATTTACAATAGCCAGGACCAGTAAGCAACTTAAATGTCCATCGACAGATGAATGAAGAAAGAAGATGTGGCACATATATACAATGGAATATTACTTAGCCATAAAAAACAAAACTGAGTTATTTGTAGTGAGGTGGATGGATACAGTCTGTCATACAGAGTGAAGTAAGTCATAAAGAGAAAAACAAATACCGTATGCTAACACATATACATAGAATCTAAAAAAAAAAAAGGTTATGAAGAACCTAAGGGCATAAAGCAGAAACTAACACACCATTGTGAAGCAATTATACTCCAATAAAGATGTTAAAAAAAAAAAAAAAGAACCTAAGTGCAGGACAGGAATAAGGACACAGGTGTAGAGAATGGACCTGAGGACACGGGGAGGGGGAATGGTAAGCTGGGATGAAGTGATAGAGTGGCATGGACAGATATACACTGCCAAATGTAAAACAGATAGCTAGTGGGAAGCAGCCACACAGCACAGGGAGATCAGCTTGGTGCTTTTTGACCACCTAGACGGGTGGGATAGGTGGGGCGGGATAGGCAGCATAGGAGGGAGACACAAGAGGGAGGAGATATGGGAATATATGTATATGTATAGCTGATTCACTTTGTTATAAAGCAGAAACTAATACACCATTGTAAAGCAATTATACTCCAATAAAGATATTTTTAAAAAATAAATAAATAAATAAAAGCCTTTGGCAGAATTTTCCTGAAAAGAAAAAGAGAAAAATATTAGCATTACATGATGGTCCTATATTTCTTAGGGCAAGAAAAGCTAAATGATATATTCTTCCTCTGGACCTCTCTTTGGTTCTAAATATTTGGTTTCGAATATTTCAAGAGTCTCATATAATGGGACATGTAGAATTAAGATTCTAATTGCAGAGTTAAGATTCTAATAAGTACTGACATTAAATCAATTCACCATATTAACTGCTCAGCATAATACTGTTTGTTCTAACCTTAAGATATGACATCTTCAGAAGTCCTGCTTTGATAAGCATCTGCTTTTAATGGCCATGGACGATTTATATGAAGTTAAATTAATAACTTGATTAAAGCACTAAAAATTGGGGGCATATTTTTGAAGAGTTGTAAATCTTTAATAACAACATAAATCTACCTACTTACATCATCTCGACTCAATCAAAAAAATAAAAAATTAAAAGCATCTCCCACGGTTCTTCCAAAAATGAATGGTGGAGATAATTAAAGTCGCATATAATTAAATAATTAGATAATTAAAGTAGCATATCTAGAGTAACTAGTTAAACATTCAGGTTTCACAGGGTATGGTGGAAATCCCTAGAATAACAAGAATTAATGGATATGCAATCATGGGGGCTGAGTATTCAATTAACTTGGGCTAAGGAGTTCCACTCACTCTAAGTTACATTCATCGTTGGGATTCAGGCACAGAACACAGACTGTCAAAACTCTTCAAAATCCTGCCTTTCTTTGCATTCAGGGTGGAGCCATGTAACTAAGTGGTCAAGAGGATATGAGTGGCGAGATGTCAGCCACTCCAGGCCTGGCCATAATATCATCTTATGTGATCCCCCCTCTATCTTCCTTCTTCTCTGGATCCTGGAGGCCCCGTGTTGCAAACGGTTTATCTACAAGACAGAAGGCACTTGACCCATCTTGGACTGGAACATAAGCAGGCAGTTCTCTTTGGGTTAAGTCACTGAGATTTGGGGGTTTGACCCACATCAAAACCTAACCTCATTTGATTAATACGAGGCATGTCTGGGCAGGTCTGGTGAAGTGCCTGGGTCAAGGTAGGAGAAGTTTACTTGCCTGAGTAACCAGTCCCCTGGATGAGGACTCAAGCACCACAATTACAATCTTCATTGCTCTGCAGAGAAGAGGGACTATTCTGAGTGTGGCAAGGCATCTGTTTTGCAGATTTCTACTCTGACCCAGCTCCTAGGACCCATGTCTAGTGCATTGTGGGAGAGGGGAGGGGAAGGAAAAGCTATGTGCCAAATACTCTTAGTTTGGGCCTCCACATCTCAATTCTGTCTTTTCCTGCTCTGTTCTTATGAAACCATCACATTAGCTCCCCTGCCCTCTGACTTCAGGTTGGATGCAGCTACGGGAGGAGCCTGCAGGAGGTCAGAGGGAGGGAGGAGAGTGAAGTCGGGGTATCTGCTCCCCCTGCTTTTCCTTACCTGACAATGAACGTGGCAGTGGCTACATTCTTCTAACCTCAGCTCACCTCCTCTTCCACTGCCAAACCTCTGAACAGACAGTCTCCAGGAAGCCTCCACCTGCCCCTTCACACCCTAGGTGTCCACCATCTCTTGTTGGTTCTCTTAACCCTGCTCACAGCATCTACAAGACACATCCAGTGATCCATCTGTTTCCTACCAGGGCTGATGCAGGCCACGTGTAATTTAAAAAGCTAAAACTATCTTTATTGAAATTTCTGTAAGATGCCAAGACACAGGCAGCATTATCAGGTGAAGTGTAACCGAACAAAGGAAGTGAGGTGTTCCCCCGTTCTGACTCAAGGCAAGTGCAGCTGGGCTATTTGCAGGCTCCCAGAAACCCACAGGTACATGAGGGCCCTAGTGAGTGAGTTGGCAGCCTCACAGCTCTGGTTGGAGGGACCCACAGGGACCACACGAGTCTGCAGGCAGCTCAAACATGGGCCCAAGAGGTTGCGGCTGGGTACTTCCAGGCAGCTTTGCAAATTGCTGAACAACTACAACTGCCAAGGCGTACTCAAGCCCACTGAAATGACCCCTGGGGATGCCCAGGAATATTCCGGAAAGGGTCTGAAGCTGTTCAGGGTCCCTCTAGAGGAAGGAATGGCAAGAACCAGAGAAATAGAATTTAATGCTCTTGAAGTCACCAGCTATGTAATTCTACACTGACGTGGCCTGGGGAGATAATCTTTCTTAGAGAAGGTGGTGTAGGAAAAGTCTCTGAGTATAGAATGTGCCCTAACAAAAGAAATAACATCCTTGGAATGAATTTTAGAGTTTACCAGTCATGTACTAAACTCTGTGTGTGTGTGTGTGTGTGTGTGTGTGTGTAAAACCACGACTTCAAATGTGTCTTTCAGAGTCCATAAGAAAACATCCAATATTCCAAAATTTAGGGGAAAAATGTGAGTGAGCTGGACCATCTGTTCATGCAAGTAACTCATAAAACACCAATTCCAGATGTATATTTAAACCTTAGACATTCATTTACTCTGCCCTTTTGTGCCTAGTTGTTTTCATTTTCCAAAATGTCTCTTTTATTTTGTACATAAGACCACTCCCCTTTCAACATTTATGTTTATGCAAAGAAGTCCCATTAACCCTTGATTAGTAAGGGTTGATTAAAAGACGAGCTTACAGATAAATGTCTCTAATTTTAGTATCATAATTCAGTCCTTCATGTGGCAACTCAGAACTTATCAACTGTTAATCATAGTTCATGCAATTGGCACAACTGACATGTAACTGACATGAGCTGCTATGCTGCTGCTTACCCTGGAGTAATACTTTTTCTCATTTCTGAAAAGTCAGATGTCTTACAAATAAAACAGTAAATGTTTGACCATCCAAAGACATTTGTAGATATTTAAAGCTGGGGAATGGCTGGGAATGTTTTCTATCATCTTAACACTATTATCAGTGTTTTTTTTTTTTTTTTTTTTGCGGTACGCAGGCCTCTCACTGTTGTGGCCTCTCCCGTTGCGGAGCACAGGCTCCGGACACGCAGGCTCAGCGGCCATGGCTCACGGGCCCAGCCGCTCCATGGCATGTGGGATCTTCCCGGACCGGGGCACAAACCAGTGTCCCCTGCATCGGCAGGCGGACTCTCAACCACTGCGCCACCAGGGAAGCCCTATCAGTGTTTTTTGACTATATTTTCTTGGCATTGCTTAGGAAATGCTTTTTCTAGCATATAGTTTGTGCCCTTCATTTTTTTCTATAAAGCAATGTGCTAGAACAAACAATTTTTAAAGTCACAGTTTACAATGGAAAAATTTCCTTACTTTTCAGACAAGTGTTTTATATGAAACAGCTATGCCAAATTTAACTTTATTTAATATAAAGATGTCCAAATAGAGATATTTAAAATATTTATTTTAGGGTTATTTTACATTCCTATTATACTTTAAGTAAATTATTTTTCAAACAACTTGCTGACTGAGCAATACTTTATTTCTACACTGAGTTTCAGTGATTCCAAAAAGGACTGTATAAAAGTTAGCTGTAGAATTAAGTAAGATATTATTAATACAGTACCATTCTTGAGTTTGTTTTCAGGTGTTTCAATAGAGAAATAGTAATTTTCAATTGACATTCATCACAGTAAGTTCCATAATTGTTTTGTTTGAGGTCATTTTATGCCACTTGTCCCAACTTAATTTTGCCCTCACATGGCACTGGGACTATATTACTGGAGTGAGGAATGCCTATTAGTGAGACAAGGACCAAAAGAAAAATAAATCAAAATGAAAAAAAAAAGAGAATGCAGTCAAATTTGTGCTATGAAATACAAAGAGGATGAAATTTCCATGTTTTCCCTTTCTTAGCATTTCAAGATATATTTCCTAGGAAATTAATAAAGACAAAATATTTCATCAGTTACAGAGAAAATGAGATATTTATTGCCCTTAAGACTTTACCTAACTGAATTATGTAAATATAGGTAAAATATCAATTTAGTAAATTCAATAATTATATCCAGATTCAATTTTGGAAATTTGGTCCACCTCTCAGCTAATAATTCATATTAACTGCTGTACTGATGGAAGCACCATCAATTCTAGGTGATAGACGCACACGTATTATAGGTGTGTTCACATTTTTACTAACCATTTGTTAAACGTTGGTCAATGTTTCTAACCAATGAAGATCATGAGCTCTTCAAAAAGACTGTGTGTACAGACCTTGAACTTGAATACTTCTGCTATGCTAAATACACTCAAAAATTAGGATATTGTGACACAAAATACTGTTCTGATGATATCTGGGCTTTATAAACATAGTTTTGCTGTTTTCCAGACTTCTGTAGAGCTGTGGGATGTTACAGAACAAAATCAGTGCAGGGTGCCACTCACTGGAAGACTACTCACTCTTTGGAAAATAAAGCATCCTTGGTTCTGGTAACAAACAAACAAACAAAAATATGGAGATTGGCTCAAGATGGTGGAGTAGAAGGACATGCTCTCACTCCTTCTTTCGAGAACACTGATATCACAACTAACTGCCGAACAAACATCGACAGGAAGACACTGGAACTCACCAAAAAAGATACCCCACATGCAAAGACAAAGGAGAAGCTGCAATGAGATGGCAGGAGGGGCGCTATCACAATAAAATCAAATCCCATAACTTCCAGGTGGGTGACTCACAAACTGGAGAAAACTTACACCACAGAAGTCCACCCACTGGAGTGAAGGTTCTAAGCCACACATAACGCTTCCCAACCTGGGGATCTGGCAATGGGAGGAGGAATTCATAGAGAATCAGACTTGGAAGGCTAGTGGGATTTGACTGCAGGACTTTGGCAGCACTGGGGGAAACAGAGACTCCACTCTTGGAGGGCACACACAAAGTAGTGTGTGCATTGGGACCCAGGGCAAGGAGCAGTGACCTCATAGGAGACTGAACCAGACCTACCTGCTAGTGTTGGAGGGTCTCCTGCAGAGGCAGGGGGCAGCTGTGGCTCACCAGGGGACAAGGACACTGGCAGCACAAGTTCTGGGAAGTACTCCTTGGTGTGAGCCCTCCCAGAGTCCGCCATTAGCCCCACCAAAGAGCCCGGGAAGGCTCCAGTGTTGGGTTGCCTCAGCCCAAACAACCAAAAGGGAGGGAACCCAGCCAGACCCATCAGCAGACAAGCGGATTAAAGTTTTACTGAGCTCTGCCCACCAGAGCAACAGCCAGCTCTACCCACCACCAGTACCTCCCATCAGGAAACTTCCACAAGCCTCTTAGATAGCTTCATCCACCATAGGGCAGACAGCAGAAGCAAGAAATGCTACAATCCTGCAGCCTGTGGAACAAAAACCACATTCACAGAAAGGTAGACAAGATGAAAAGGCAGAGGGCTATGTACCAGATGAAGGAACAAGACAAAACCCCAGAAAAACAACTAAATCAAATACAGATATGCAACCTTCCAGAAAAAGAATTCAGAATAACGATAGTAAAGATGATCCAGGGCCTCGGAAAAAGAATGGAGGCAAATATCGAGAAGATGCAAGAAATGTTTAACAAAGATCTAGAAGAATTAAAGAACAAAAAAACAGAGACAAACAATACAATAACTGAAGTGAAAAATACACTAGAAGGAATCAATAGCAGAATAACTGAGGCAGAAGAACGGATAAGTGACCTGGAAGACAGAATGGTGGAATTCACTGCTGCAAAAAGAATAAAGAAAAAGAATGAAAAGAAGTGAAGACAGCCTAAGAGACCTCTGGGACAACACTAAACGCAACAACATTCACATTACAGGAGTCAGAGAAGGAGAAGAGAGAGAGAAAGGACCGGAGAAAATATTCGAAGAGATTATAGTCAAAAACTTCCCTAACATGGGAAAGGAAATAGCCACCCAAGTCCAGGAAGCGCAGAGAGTCTCATACAGGATGAACCCAAGGAGAAACACGCCGAGACACATAGTAACCAAATTGGCAAAAATTTAAGACAAAGAAAAATTACTGAAAGCAGCAAGGAAAAAATGACAAATAACATACAAGCGAACTCCCATTAGGTTAACAGCTGATTTCTCAGCAGACACTCTACAAGCCAGAAGGGAGTGGCATGATATACTTAAAGTGATGAAAGGGAAGAACCTACAACCAAGATTACTCTACCTGGCAAGGATTACATTCAGATTCGATGGAGAAATCAAAAGCTTTACAGACAAGCAAAAGGTAAGAGAACTCAGCACCACCAAACCAGCTCTACAACAAATGCTAAATGAATGTCTCTAAGTGGGAAACACAAGAGATGAAAAGGACCTACAAAAACAAACCCAAAACAATTAAGAAAATGGTCATACGAACATACATATTGATAATTACCTTAAACTGAATGGATTAAATGCTCCAACCAAAAGACACAGGCTTGCTGAATGGATACAAAAACAAGACCCATATATATGCTGTCTACAAGAGACCCACTCCAGACCTAGGGACACATACAGACTGAAAGTGAGGGGATGGAAAAAGATATAACATGAAAATGGAAATCAAAAGAAAGCTGGAGTACCAATACTCATATCAGATAAAATAGACTTTAAAATAAAGAATGTTACAAGAGACAAGGAAGGACACTACATAATGATCAAGAGATCAATCCAAGAAGAAGATATAACATTTATAAATATATATGCACCCAACATAGGAACACCTCAATACATAAGGCAACTGCTAACAGCTATAAAACAGGAAATCGACAGTACCACAATAAGAGCGGGGGACTTTAACACCTCATTTACACCAATGGACAGATCATCCAAAATGAAAATAAATAAGGAAACAGAAGCTTTAAATGACACAATAGACCAGATAGATTTTATTGATAATTATAGGACATTCCATCTAAAAACAGCAGATTACACCTTCTACTCAAGTGCGTACGGAACATTCTCCAGAATAGATCACATCTTGGGACACAAATCAAGCCTCAGTAAATTTAGGAAAACTGAAATCATATGAAGCATCTTTTCGACCACAACACTATGAGATTATAAATCAATTACAGGGGGAAAAAACATAAAAAACACAAACACGTGGAGGCTAAACAATACATTACTAACCAACCAAGAGATCACTGAAGAAATCAAAGAGGAAATCAAAAAATACCTAGAGACAAATGATGATGAAAAGACGATGATCCAAAACCTATGGGATGCAGCAAAAGCAGTTCTAAGAGGGAAGTTTATAGCTATACAAGCCTACCTCAAGAAGCAAGAAAAATCTCAAATAAACAATCTAACCCTACACCTAAAGGAACTAGAGAAAGAAGAGCAAACAAAACCCAGAGTTAGCAGAAGGAAAGAAATCATAAAGATCAGAGCAGAAATAAATGAAATAGAAACAAAGAAAACAATAGCAAAGATCAATAAAACTAAAAGCTGGTTCTTTGGGGAGATAAACAAAATTGACAAACGATTAGCCAACTCATCAAGAAGAAGAGGGAGAGGACTCAAATCAATAAAATTAGAAATGAAAAAGGAGAAGTTACAATGGACACTCAGAAATACAAAGCATCCTAAGAGACTACTACAAGCAACTCTATGCCAATAAGATGGACAACCTGGAAGAAATGGACAAATTCTTAGAAAGGTATAACATTCCAAGACTGAACCAGGAAGAAATAGAAAATATGAACAGACCAATCACAAGTAATGAAATTGAAACTGTGATTAAAAACCTTCCAACAAACAAAAGTCCAGGACCAGATGGCTTCACAGGTGAATTCTATCAAACATTTAGAGAAGAGCTAACACCCATCCTTCTCAAACTCTTCCAAAAAATTGCTGAGGAAAGACAACTCCCAAACTCATTCTACAAGGCCACAATCACCCTGATACAAAAACCAGACAAAGATACTACAAAAAAAGAAAATTACAGACCAATATCACTGATGAATATAGATGCAAAAATACGCAACAAAACACTAGCAAACAGAACCCAACAACACATTAAAAGGATCACACACCATGATCAAGTGGGATTTATCCTAAAGATGCAAGGATTCTTCAATATACGCAAATCAATCAACGTGATACATCATATTAACAAATTGAAGAAGAAAAACCATATGATCATCTCAATAGATGCAGAAAAAGCTTTTGACAAAATTCAACGCCCATTTAGGATAAAAACTCTCCAGAAAGTGGGCACAGAGGGAACCTACTTCAACATAATAAAGGCCATCTACGACAAACTCACTGCCAACATCGTTCTCAATTGTGAAAAACTGAAAGCATTTCCTCTAAGATAAGGAACAAGACAAGGATGTCCACTCTCACCACTATTATTCAACATAGTTTTGGAAGTCCTAGCCACGACAATCAGGGAAGAAAAAGATATAAAAGGAATACAAATTGGAAAAGAAGAAGTAGGACTGTCACTGTTTGCAGATGATATGATACTATACATAGGGAATCCTAAAGAGGCCACCAGAAAACTACTAGAGCTAATCAATGAATATGGTAAAGTTTCAGTATACAAAATTAATGCACAAAAATCTTTTGCATTCCTATACATTAATGATGAAAAACCTGAAAGAGAAATTAAGGAAACAACACTCCCATTTACCACTGCAACAAGAAGAATAAAATACCTAAGAATAAACCTACCGAGGGAGACAAAAAACCTGTATGCAGAAAACTATAAGACACTGATGAAAGAAATTAAAGATGATACCAACAGATGGAGAGATATACCATGTTCTTGGATTGGAAGAATCAACATGGTGAAAATGACTCTACTACCCAAAGCAATCTACAGATTCAATGCAATCCCTATCAAATTACCAGTGGCATTTTTTACAGAACTAGAACAAAAAAATCTTAAAATTTGTATGGAGACACAAAAGACCCCGAATAGCCAAAGCAGTTTTGAGGGAAAAAATCGGAGCTGGAGGAAACAGACTCCGTGACTTCAGACTATACTACAAAGCTACAGTAATCAAGACAATATGGTACTGGCACAAAAACAGAAATATAGATCAATGGAACAGGACAGAAAGCCCAGAGGTAAAACCATGCACCTATGGTCAACTAATCTATGACAAAGGAGGCAAGGACATGCAATGGGGAAAAGACAGTCTCTTCAATAAGTGGTGCTGGGAGAACTGGACAGCTACATGTAAAAGAATGAAATTAGAACACTCTCTAACACCATACACAAAAATAAACTCAAAATGGATTAGAGACCTAAATGTAAGACTGGGCACTATAAAACTCTTAGAGGAAAACATAAGAAGAACACTCTTTGATATAAATCACAGCATGATCTTTTTTGATCCACCTACTAGAGAAATGGAAATAAAAACAAAAATAAACAAATGGGACCTAATGAAATGTAAAAGCTTTTGCACAGCAAAGGAAACAAACCATAAACAAGACGAAAAGACAACCCTCAGAGTGGGAGAAAATATTTGCAAATGAATCATCAGACAAGGGATTAATCTCCAAAATATATAAACAGCTCATGCAACTCAATATTAAAGAAACAACCAACCCAATCCAAAAATGGGCAGAAGACCTAAATAGACATTTCTCCAAAGAAGATATACAGATGACCAAGAAGCACATGAAAAGCTGCTCAACATCACTAATGATTAGAGAAATGCAAATCAAAACTACAATCAGGTATCACCTCACAGCAGTTAGAATGGGCATCATCAGAGAATCTACAAACAACAAATGCTGGAGAGGGTGTGGAGGAAAGAGGACCCTCTTGCACTGTTTGTGGGAATGTAAATTGATACAGCCACTATGGAGAACAGTATGGAGGTTCCTTAAAGAACTAAAAATAGAATTACCATATGACCCAGCAATCCCACTACTGGGCATATACCCAGAGAAAACCATAATTCCAAAAGACACATGCATCCCAATGTTCATTGCAGCACTATTTACAATAGCCAGGTCACAGAAACAACCTAAATGCCCATTGACAGACGAATGGATAAAGAAGATACGGTACATATATACAATGGAATATTACTCAGTCATGAAAAGGAACGAAATTGGGTCATTTGTAGTGACGTGGATGGATTTAGAGACTATCATACAGAGTGAAGTAAATCAGAAAGAGAAAAACAAATATCCTATATTAACACATATATGTGGAACCTAGAAAATGGTACAGATGAACCAGTTTGCAGAGCAGAAACTGAGACACAGATGTAGAGAACAAACGTACGGACACCAAGGGGGGAAAGCGGCAGAGGGGTGGGGGTGGTGGTGGGATGAATTGGGAGATTGGGATTGACATGTATACACTGATGTGTATAAAACGGATAATTAATAAGAAAATAAACAAACAAATAAATAAACATTAAGAAAAAATCTGATGATGACATACATTAAAGGGATAGACATAAAAGGGCAAAAGGCAATAACAATTTCATAGATGAAAACAACTGAGAAGGCATTATTAAACAAAGTCAGAGTGCTCAAAATATACTTCTAATTTGTCATTACTGAGGTAGAAGACAATCGTCATCACTCGCACATCAAACCAGTAACGCTGTCAAAGATCCAACCATAAGCTGACAGTCTAACTCCAGATGTGTTTACATAATAGGCACTCCATTTTCCATTCTTACTGAAATTAGTTCACTTCCTAAATCTTTTTCCATCTCACAAAATTTGTGATCTCTATGTCTGAAGGCTCATGTTAATTTACCAGGCAAATATGATCTGATGGGATCCTTCATTTTAAATAGATGAAATAATGGTGAATATTTACACATGCTTTAGATATGCATTTTAAAGCCAGCAGTAGCTTGACTCCTCCATTTAACAGAGGAAAGCCTGGAGAACTAGGATAGAAGGACAGGCTCAACTAAGACGGACGCACATGTAATATTAAGGCAAGTGCTGCAACAGTGAAACATAATTCTTTTTTAAAAAGTTCCAAACTCTAATCCTAATGGCAATAACTCCTTATTACTTTGTAAGGAAGAAACCGAACAATCATTATGAAAGAAATAGCAGGCAGTAATGTAGTTTAATTCACAAGCAGTAACATAATCCCAGTAGAATTACCTTTTGTGTAGAAATAGAAGCAGAAAATAGTAAATTACAATTTGTTACTTATGATTTTCTAGACAACCAGAAATAGATTCTGGAAATATTTTCGATTTTGAAATATAGAAAATATAGAAAATTGTAATTATACCAGGACAAATGTGAAAAAGTTTTGGACCCTGGTAGTAGAAAGAAAAGAAAATACAATCTAAAATAAAATATGTTATCAGCAAAGTAGTGTAAAGAGCTGGGGGGAAAATAAAGGATAAAAAGGCAGTGGATTGATGGGACCTGGATCTGATTTCCCATTCTGGAATCATGAATGAATCATTCCTACCCCTCTGGGGCTCAGTTTCTTCCAGTTAAACCTGATGATCTCTTAGATCCCTTTCAGCTCAAATATTCTGGGAACACTGCCATCTCGCAAAGAACAGCTTAAACAGAAAGATCACTTTACTTTGTGCTTAGGAGCTGAAATACATGTCCTTTTTTTAATCTAAATACCTACTCAGTTCTCTCTTCTGCCAGCTCTTGATGTGAGGTATTAAATAGTGGTGATGTGGCATTTAAAAGGGAGACACAATAATCAAGTCACAGATGCTCTGAGGTAAGGTAAGATTCACCCACATAGAAAGAACAGAAAAGAAAAGCAGAGAGGAAGCCAATGGCTTCGGCCCAAGAGTGTAGTCCAGAGCCAGCTATGGAGGATTCCTTTCATCTCTGATCCATGGCCCCAGGGCAAGAGCTCAAAGCATCCCCAGCTGTGGCAGGACAATGTGGCAAGGGCAGCACTTCCTCTTACCTTTAAAGCAGAGCAGCTGCCATGTTCAGAACCAAGCGTAATAACGTGAGTTATTCTCAAGGTGTTTAAATGGCTTAAGAGCAAAGAGGAAATAATTATCTGGCTGAGAAAGAGAAGGTATAAAGTATAATGAGCACCATTCTGAATATGTTCCTTTTGGTCTGTTCTTACCAGCCTCAGGCCAGTGAAGTGTGTCCTATCAGTCCAACTTAGTACCTATTTCAGGGCTCCATTCCTTGCTGGTCTGGAAGCTTCCATTTTGCATCCACCTTTGGCTTCTTCCTCCCTAACATGGTCCTCATAACCCCCCTATAGTGTCTGGACTGCCAGGACCAATGATGTTTAATGATGGAAAGTTTGTACAGTCCTCCATGGTATCTGCAGGGGATTGGTTCCCGGACCAAAATCTGTGCATGGTCAAGTCCCATAGACAGCTTTCTGTATCTGAGGTTCTGCATCTGTTCATTCAACCAACTTTGGATGTGTAGTACTGTAATATGAAAAAAAAAATCCATGTATAAGTGGATGTATGCAGTTCAAACCCATGTTGTTCAAGGGTCAATAGTACATGGAAATTTAGTTCTATATGGAGAGCTTTTTACAAGCAAGGTAATAAGATATGGAAAAAGTTTCAGTAACAGGCAAATGAAGGGTTGCATTTGGATTTGGATGATTTATATTTAAAGTGTCAGAGAACAAGATGTGTGGAGTGTTAGCCTGGAGACCAAAAATAAGAAAGCTGACGTTTTATTAAAGGAACCCAAAGAACATTTTAGAAGACTTCTTGGAAGCCTCAGAAGTATAAAAGAAGCAATGTCTATAAGAACTAGAAGCAGAAAATAACAAGGAAAGAAAATCCTCAGATGAAAAGTCAACAGGAACAGATAGAAACACAACTTACCAAGATAGAGGTAAAGATAAATAATTGCAAGGAAATAAAAACACATAATAGGCAAATCAAAATTCACATTGGAGTAAGCAACTGACATCAACACAAGGAATAGGAATAGATACAATAATCAAAGACATACTGAAGAAAATCTCCTTGCACTTAAAAAAAAAAGAGTAAAATTAATTAATTTTAAAATGTCTCTTAGATACACCCTAGAAAAATCTTTGAAACAAAAGGATGAGGAAATACCCTAAAAGAATCCAGTGAAAAAACAAAAACAAAAAACAAACAAACAAAAACCAAACTAGTCACCTACTGTGGAAAATTAAAAGAATGTCCACAATTATCCCCTCCTCCCTTTACCCATGCCTTTTGCAATGCATTTTGCAATTCCTCCCGTTGAGAGGTGGAGGCTATTTCTCCACTCCTTGAATCTGGTCTGGTTCTGTGACTTGTTTTTGCCAATAAATGTATCAGAAATAGCTGTGTACCAGTTCCAAGCCTTTTTGGAACCCTACCATTTGAACAAGCCAAGCTAGCTTGCTGAAGAAGAAAGAACTGAGTTGCCCTAGCTTAGGCCATCAGGATTCAGCCAGCCTGCCATTGCCCAAAATGCAAGAGATTTTGGCTAAGATCAGCAGAAACAACTCCCTACCTCACAGCTGACTGCAGAGGCATGAGACACGCCAGCCAAGACCAGAAGACCACATAGACTGCCCAAAGACTAATAAACAATGACAAAGGATTATTGTTGTAAGACACTGAGTTTGGGAAATTTTTTGTTACACAGTGCTAGCTAACTAATTTACCTAAATAGGAACAAAAAATCGTCACATGCACACACACGCACCCACATATTCATACACATATATTTGTAAAAATATGAAAAATCTTGAAACATTTGAAATGCCTTCAAAGGATACAGGCAAAACTTTATACATCAACAGACGACTGGGCAAAGAATCTCTTTAGACAATTTACAGAAAAAATACAAATGGCTAATAAATATCACAGTTTACACAATTCCATAGATGAAAGAAAGAAAAATTAAAGCAAAGAAATGCCAGTTTTCCATTTCCTATATTAAATTGACAACAAAATTTAAAACTCATAAGGCTACATGCTGAGGTTGGCATGGGAAGGCAACCACTCAAAACACATTCCTGGTGAGAATGTAAAGTGGTAATGGCCATTCTCATGACTAATCTCATATTTTGAGCCTGAAAAATGCTCATGCTTATGTTATATTTCTGTACATGTAGTACTTCGCAATAAAACACTTAAACAAACAAGCAAATTGGCACCGAAAAAAAATCCTCACGCTCTTTCACTTATTAATTCTACATCTCGGACATTATCTTAATAAAAGAGTTATAAATATGGACAAAATTTGGTAATACAAGAACTTCAGCAGTAAGGGAGTGACTGACTAAATTCTGGTATAGCCTTATCATTTAAAAGTATGCAGCCATTACAAAAACTATAAATAAAGAATATTTACCAAAATGAGATAACATAGCAATACAAAGAAAAAAAATACTAAATTTTAGGTATTTAAATCATGACTAAAGTTTAATAAAATTATGTGTGTATATATACTTAAGACCAGAAGGAAACACAAAATCATGCTAAGTAAACTTTGTACCTGTAGGAGTATGATTATGGGTGATATTATACACACACACTCACATACACAGAGTTTTCAAATGTCCTACAGTAAGCATACATTAATTTTGTAAATACAACCAATACATTCACTTTTTAAACAATTAGTTATATAGCAACCTAAGTGCCCATCAATAAACAAATGGATAAAGAGGTGGGGGGTGAGAGGAGGGAGAATTAGATGAAGGTGGTCAAAAGGTACAAACTTCCAGTCATAAGATAAGTAAGTAGCAGGGATGTAATGCACAGCATGATAAATATAATCAACACTGCTGTGTTCTACAGGAAAGCTGTTAAGAGAGGAAATCCTAAGAGCTCTCATCACAAGGGAAAAATATGTTTTCTATTTTTCAAATTTTGCATCTATATGAGATGATGGATGTTCACCAAACCCACCGTGGTCATCAGTTCATGATGTATGTGAGTCCAATCATTATGCTCTACACCTTAAACTCATACAGTGCTGTATGTCAATAATAAAACTGGAAGAAAAAAACAATTGTTATAGGTTTGGATGAATTTTTGAAGTCAATTCCTGGCCCAGTACATTTTACAATCTCTTCATTGGTCACTACACAGTGGCACAGTATATAAACTTAATAACTTTGGATCTTTCACCAAACCAGAAGACTTTATGAATTCAGAATAACATTGTTAAATGCTGAAGTGATCGGAAACGAACAGGATGAGATCCAAAAGGGACGTCTGCTGGGTCATTTACAGAGGATGCACTAATTACACAATGCAATACAGAGAGTGAGTGCAGGTGTATCTAATACAGATCCAGGAGTTGGTGGACCAGAAGCTGAATGGATGTGAATTAGAAAGCTGTATATAAAATCAAGTACGTTATTGAAAACTACATCAAAACTACAATAAAACATGAGATTAATTCCTCCCCACCCTACTGACCATATATAGTCTTTATATCATCTATAGTTTTTTGGATCCAGAGTTTAAAAAAGAAAAGTTCAAAGGAAAACATTATATAATACTATCTCTTCAGGTAGAGATCATGTAGCCCAAAGGGAACACTATTGAAAAGTTTAGAAGTCTCAGGATAGGTGAAAGCTGCCAGTGACCAGGTGGTCTCCATGTCTACTGAGAAAACGCCCCCAACGACATGACAATTACAGCTACATTTTTATTGGGCTGTAAAAGATGTGGGAAAAGATATCAAAGACAATAAGAATGAAGGAGGGGAGGGAAGGAGAGCGTGGGAGGTGTGTGGTTGGGGGAGGGGTAGGCAGAGAAAAGGAGGGAAAGAGGAGGAACAAACTTGGAAAGGTCTTCAATAGGAAGACAGGTGCCCCTCTAAAAAGACAGAGAGAAGGTAGACCTGGGTTTGAATCCTAGCCAGTCCTGTCTCTTACTATGCCTCAGTTTCTCGTCTACAAATTATGAAGGATGATAAATGAAATATGATCTCTAAAAAGTCAGGGAGAAAGGGATAGCAGTTAGATAAGGAGATGCTATATTTGCATAAATGGTGTCCTAGAATAAGGAAAAGCAAAAGAGACAGATAAATACATACGTATGTACATACATACAGGTAAGTAATGCAAGAAAATGTTTAGAAATAAACAGACTGGAAGTGCACACTGGGTACCAGAAAAAAAAAAAAAAGATAAGTAACAATAAACATGAAGCTAGTGGAATTCAACGATAAAGAAAAATCCTTTGGGCATCCAGGTAGGATAAAGAGATAAATATATCTTGAAGGAAAAGACATGAGCTAACCTTGGCTTCTCCCCAGAAACATTCAATACTGAGACATGGTATAAGGCCTCCAAAGTCCTTGGGCAAAGAAAGCCAAGAGGCAAATAAAAACCTTCAGCAAAATGCCTAGTAGTGATCACTGACTGCATTTAATCAAGGAATGAGAATTAAAGCCACCGTGAAAACAGGAAGAGAAGCCAAGAGGTGGCAGAATGCACTGGCTGACTCACCTTTTATAGCCAGGGTAAAAACATAACATTTAAATCCGGTAAAGGAAAAGAAAAAGAAATGTAACCAGATTAAAAATATAAAGGGAAATAGTAGAACAACTAAAAATATGTAGTGTAATCAACTAAAATTAGGTGGTAGAAAGAAGGAATGGAAAGTAGAAATAAGTAGAATTATACATATTTCTTCATGAGTCTTAGGAGGCATAAATAGATACTGGTTAAAAGATTATAATTAGCTAAATATAACTATGAAGCTATAGTTATAAAGGTTATCACTAAAAGAGTTATGACATAACTCAGGCAAGAACTTTCCAAATAACAGGAAAAAAACACACAATTAAACTGAGACCATATAATTAAAAGTTAAGTAATAAAGCGAAGAATAGCATAAAGTATAATTACAGAATTAAGACTAAATACATCCATTATAGTAAAAAACACATTTGCATTATGTGCAAAAATCAAAACAAAAAGCCCCAGACTGGTTCCCAAAGAAAAAAACAAATTGTATTCTCTATGTCAGAAACACCTAAAATAAAGTGACTCAGAAAAGTTGAAAATAAAAGTCTGGGTAAAGGCATGCCAGGCAAGTACCAACTAAAAATCAGAAATCCTGATCTTAGTATCAAGCACACTGAATTCAAAGCAAATAGCATCCAATAAGAAAAGGCTCCTTTAAAACTGCAAGAGAATACAATCCACAGTAGGCAGTTATAAATATGGCATCATCATTTATATAGCAAAACCTATACGAAATACAAAAGCATAAGAAATACAGACTATTGAAATTTATTTCCGCTGAAGAAGGATCACATGAACAAGAAATAAGAATAAAATCACAAAGCTGTTCTAATTGATATATAAATGGAATTCCATATCTTAAAGCAGAAAATATGACTTCTTCACAAATCTCCATGGAATGTTTTGACCATTTATTAGGTCAAAAATAAAGCCTCAATCAATTACAAAAATTAAAATGAAATAAAAATAATTTCTGTTCACAGTAAAAAACCAGAAAATCAAGAGATCCCACCATCTGAAAAATTTTTACTTCTCCAAGATATACTTTGTGTCAAAAATGAAATTAAAGCTAAGAACACAGAATACGCAGAAAATAATAAAACGGAGTGCTCTCTATTGCAGTCTCTGGGATATAGCTATGATGTGCTCCAGGGAAAATGTACCACCTAAACTACTTATATCAATAAAAAACAAAGAGTCATCTTTTCAAGTTAAGAACGCTAAGGCCAATGAATAGATAAACCTCTGACTAACCAAAATAAAGAAAAAAAATAAAGTGAGAATATAGAAATAATCACAAATTGTTCATGAAATATATGAATTGGCTGAAAAATATTATAATAAATGTAAAAACCTAAATGAATGGATGATTTTTGTACATTACCAATTACCACAAATGAAACTGTAGTACATGTTTAAAGAATGACCCCTCCCAGAGATGCAAGAGGGAGGGTATATGGGGATACATGTATACGTATAGCTGATTCACTTTGTTACACAGCAGAAACTAACACAACATTGTAAAGCAATCATACTCCAATAAAGATGTTAATAAAAAGAAAAAAGAAAAGAATGATCCCTCCCAAAGTGCACCAGACTTAATCAATTTCACACTTGTGAATTCTACGAATCCTTAAAGGAACCGATAATTTCAATGCTATTTACAATGCGCCCAGAAAAGGAAGAGAAGCTTTTGACGATTTCGACAAAACCAGCATAACATCAACACCAACATCTGACAGAGACAGCACACCTACAGAAAAAGAAACTATGGGCAAATTTCACTTACATTCTCAATGCAAAAATTTTAAATATGTGCTGTGAGCCCCAATGAACCAATTGTGCAGCTCACTGGGGCTCACAACAGGTGTTCATGGACTGTTCAACGTTAGAGCATATGTCGACATAATTCTTTGTATTAGTAAGTAAAAAGAGAAAATTTATGTTTTCCACTAATTAATTAACTGGACAAAATTTGATAGAATTTAAAATTTATCCACTTTTGATTTTTAAAAACCCTTAATAAAATAGGAAACGGCAACATCGCAACATCATAATAATGACTAACATTTATAAAGTGCTTCTTACGTGCCCGGTGCTGTTTTAGGTGGATGTGTACCTATTCAGAACTGCGCTTTTTTCTTTTCCTAAAGTGATGGTGAAGTAAGGCAATGGCAGTGGGAGCGAAGGATGCAGGGAAGCAGAGCCCACACTCTAGGCTCCTGATTTCTTCTGAACGTTGCAGAAATCATCCAGCTGCCAAACCAGAAGAAGAAACATCTAAAGCCTACCTCCCAGAATTCTTTCAACCCTCTAGACAGGACACCTCAGGCACTGTGTACAAAGTGCTCTGCTTTATCCAACAGCTGATGCATAACCCATCAGATGGCAAACACACTCACGGAACACGCGAATATTCACTGAGTGCCTGCTGGGTGCTAGGCACCGTTCTAGGTGCTGGAGGTTTAGCAGTAGAATAAACTGCCCTGGTCTGTCTCACATTCTGGCCCTAAATCTAAAAGCAGGAAGAAGTGAGTAGTGCAAATCCTCTTAGGCACTGAGTAAAAGGAAAACAAAACTGCGGTCCTTCCCAAGGTGCCCGCGGCGCACACAGGCCGTGCAGGCCGTGTGGAAACAGGAACTGTGACTACCCTAGTCATTTCCTATTGGCAAAATAAAAGAAGGATGTCTTTGGAAAGTCACAAACAGAAATAGGAGAGAAATACACCCACCAGCAGCTAAATAATGGCTTGGGAACACCCTTGTCTACACGGCAGCATCACCTTAATATTCTGAAGGAAAATAACATTTTTAAGAACCAATAAAATTTTCTTTCCATTCACCTTGAAAATGTGAATTGAAGCTCAGAGCCAAGAAGCACATGAGAACAATATATTCTGACCTTGAGCAAAAAGAGTGGCATTGCCTTCAAAACCTCTACGTTGTGGAAAGTACTTTCCAGTACCTGAGCACTTCATGCTCATTACCTCACAGCACAGGGACCCCTCAAGGCCTTCGGCAACCAGGATGTTGCTTGATTTTTAAGAGATTTCTCTCCCTTTCTCCTAGCAAATCACTTTAATACAGAGATTTTAAAAGGCAAGTCAGAGCCTCCCCGTGGTTTCCACATGAGTCACTGCCAAGAATTTAGAAGCCAGCCTTGTGATCCTTTTTAAGAGGAAAAATAGCAGATTCTATCTTATTCACAGAGTATCAACTCTGGCCAGTATGACTAAAAACCTCACTGGAAGAGCTAACATCACTCTTTCCGAAACCAAAACGGTTATCAACAAGTAGTTAAAATTGAGGGGAAACTATTAAAGTGCAAAGGCAAGTCATTTCTGAGGTGAGCTGTTTACGAGGCAAAAGCATCCAAGAACTTGACAACCATAACATGGCTTTCTGGACCACCTGGAACCTTCATCATCTCCTCTACCCACACTCGCTTTCCTTGTTAAAATAACAACATGAAGAGTAATTCTGCTCTGGGACCATTGGGACAGATTTCAAAACTCCCTCTTCCGAGTCCAACAGCGTCTTAAGCCAAGTAGATGGCTCATAACTCAACCAGATAAAAAATATATCATAGAGTAAGTACCACAAGGCGGCCTGGTTTTGCACCGAGGATTCAAACTGCCGACAAGTTCCGGAGGCCAGCGTTTCAGCGGAGCACAGTGTGCTGTGCCGTCTGGTGGGCCAGGGGAAGTTCACCACCATCGCTGCTTCTCTTACCCCTGCCTTCCTCTCCTTTGTCAGTCCACTCAGAGGGAAAGCCCTGCTTATACCTTGTGTGTTTTACCTTCTATTGCATGAAAGCAAAGAGTATCAGACCTTAAAAGGGGCAAAACACCCTATCCCGTATCTCCTCCCTTCTCCTTTCTCTGTCCTTTGTCTCCTTACCTGTCCTTGGCTCTCCATTCTGAGACTCTTGTAGCTGACTGCTTTGTGCCATCCCTGTTTCTAAGATAGCACAGGGAGGTGGAGAGTCAGGGAGCACCGTGAACGTGCTGGAGTCGGGGACGTAGGGTGGGATGGGAGAGGACAGCTGATGGGAGACACGTCTTGACCCGCCCTCTGCTCCTGCTTCCCAGTCATTCCCTGTCCCTCTGACAACTCAGTGTCTGGCTGGCCTCCCGGGCCAAGGCAGTCTGGCTGCCCTGGTCCTCCCTGGCTGGCCTGTTCCTCCTCACTGGCTCCCAGGAGCTGGCTCACTGTGCCACTGAAGGTAGACATTCCCCCTTTTGAAATGAACTTGTCTTTAGAGTCCCTTTGACCTCGCAAGCAGCTAACCTGAACGCCATTCAACAAGAACGTGTACTCGGGTGAGAGCTGTCCTGAGCAAGAGCCACGCCCTAGATAGCATTCCAGGAACAAAGGAATCTTCCCTCAACTCCAATTCACTCTTTTTACCTCAACCAGACAGATACAGCAAGGTCAAAGAGAGAGAGGTGGACTTCCCTGGTGGCACAGTGGTTAAGAATCCACCTGCCAATGCAGGGGACATGGGTTCAAGCCCTGGTCTGGGAAGATCCCTCATGCCACGGAGCAACTAAGCCTGTGCGCCACAACTACTGATCCTGCGCTCTAGAGCCCACAAGCCACAACTACTGAGCCCGCAAGCCACAACTACTGAAGCCTGTGCGCCTAGAGCCCGTGCTCTGCAACAAGAGAAGCCACCTCAATGAGAAGCCCGCACACCGCAAGGAAGAGTAGCCCCCGCTCGCCACAACTAGACAAAGCCCGCGCGCAGCAACAAAGACCTAACACAGCCAAAAATAAAAGATTTTTAAAATAAACAAATAAATAAAATATTTTTTTTTTTTAAAGAAAGAGGGAGGCAGGTATTGAGAGAATTTCGTCTTCGTCTAGCAGAGGGTGAGCATGGAGTGGCACGTGCAGTCGTAATCCTCAGGCCTGAGTTTGGGTGACTGCTCCCAAAAAAGAAACCTGGCTTAGACATCCTGATAGTAAAAGCTCCTCAAAAAGGAAACTGGCAGGACGTCAGAAGTCGTTTGATTTAAATGCATTGCAGTGGATCCCACTGCAAGAGCCGCCGTCCAGAGACCCACGTGCAGGGCTCCCTCCCGGTTCAGCCCTCCCTAGCAGTGAAGGTTACTCACTCGTGTTAACTGAAGCCAGTTGACTTGAGCTGACTAACAGAAATTCCCACTTCTTTATCTCTGAACAAGTGATCCAGGATAAATTGCTTAATCTCCCCAAGCCTCAATGGACCCAACTGTAAAATGGGACTAATGAAATTAACATCATATATTTTCACAAGGGATTACTGAGCTAATGCATGTGAAAGCACCTTATGCATAGAAAAGCAAGAAGAAAATGTTAATTATTGTTTCTCAGAGAAACAGAATTAACACTGTAAAATGAGTTTAGTAAAGAAAAAAGTCAAGAATATGTTTTTGAATGCTCTTTAAATATTCGTTGAGATGACTTAATGCCCTGTAAAATAAGATTTACCAAATTGCTCCGAGACGCCCAGACCATACATCCTCTCCTGGTGTGTTATCATCTCAATCACCTGCCATCATCAGCAGGTCCTCACTTCCCTCTCCATAATGGAACGCTTTCTAACAGCATCACTTACACTCTTATTCTCTCTTTTCTTCGTTCTCTAGCACTATCAAATGTGTGCTCACCGACCTTCTCTCCTCTTTATCCCATACATAATCCTACTTCTTGTTTTTCCATCAGCCCGTTTGATTGATTTGGGGGGGTTTGCTTTTAGTTAAAGCACGCAGCACTCTGATTCTTAATCAAAGCAACATATTGCAATCTGTTTATCAAGCACCCAGAGGAATGCTCAGATATGAGTCACATGGCTCCACATCCCTTGAAACTATATATAGTTTAATAGCAAAGTGAGAAATTCACGGTGCCAAAGTAAGTGTCTTACTCTGCAGCGCCAAACTCCGTGATTAAAAAATAATTTTCAGTTTGTTATCTGAATTTTTAGGCTATTAGGCAAACATTTAAATTAAGTGGAAACATGAGGATAGCTGACTGAATTTTTCAGTCTTAATCCGGATTTTAAATGCCGTGCGTGCACAACAGAAAAAAGGCAAAATTAAGAGTGACTGCTGACAGAAATGAGAAAAGGAGAAAGCACATGGAGCTTGCAGGAAGATCACGAGACAGAGTCTTCCCATTAGAGTTAGGATAGGGTCAGAACCGGGATTCACTGAGACGTTACAGGTTAACAGAAGAGAGTTTAATACGTTCATTTAATGAAGTCAAAAATCTTGCACCCTTTGAATGTGGAATGCACTTGCCAACTTGTTTTCAAAGAGCAAATTATGGAAGGAGGTGGGAGGAGGAAGGAACTGTAGAGCAGAGAAACCTGACAAACACTGCCACAAACTGGGTGCTCAAGGCCAACATCGATGGTTATATATAAGTCCTGTTGGTAGCACGTACCCTCAATACAATGTGGTAAGGACGGCACTTCACCTCTACGGTCTTCCTCCCCAAAAGCCAGAATCATAATCCCAGTCTATCTACGAGAGAAAAACATCAGCATACCCAAACTGAGGCACATTCTAGCAGGCACCTGGCCAATACTCCTCAAATCTGCCAAGGTCATCAAAAACAAGGAAGGTCTTGAAAGTGTCACAGCCAAGAGGAGCCTAGGGAGACACGACAACTGAACATAAAGTGGTGCCCTGGAGAGGATTCTGAAAGAGAAAAAAATTTATTACGGGGAGAAATAGTGAAATTTTAGTAAAGCTTAATCAATAATAATGTGCCAGTGTTGCTTTCCTGGTTGTGAAAAGTGCACCATAGTTAACATAAGATGCTAATAATAAGGAAAACCGGGTGTAGGGTATCCAAGAACGCTCTATACTAGGCGGCAGAGATGGAGATGGTCAAGCTGGAGGATGCTGAGCTCACCTCCCCACCATGAACACATCAAAAATTCAACTATAGTGGAGCATCTCTCACCGAAAGCAACAAGGAGACTGGCAGAAAGGCTCTCCTGCAGGCAAGGCTGTAACGAAAGGTCCACACAGAGTCTGGTAGGAAGGGCGGGGACCTGTACCCCTAGCAGGGGACACAGAAGAGGAGGAGGATATCACAGGCACAGTGATCCTCCCTAAGGAGAGAGGGGTTCGAGCCACTTATTAGGCACCCCAGCCCTGGGGTCAGACACCAGGAAGATGTGTCCCCTTAGCTGGTTTGAACACCAGTGGGACTTACCAGAGGGCTCTAAGAAACCGACATTCCACTCCTGAAGAGCACATGCACCCTTGCTCACTCCTGGTCACAGAACAGAGGCAACAGACAGAAACTGCCTGGTCCTGAGGTTGGCTGGTCAGGACGGCCCCAGCGTGCAGGCCAGCCTGAGCCAGGCACCTGCTCCGGCCCTTGTTGCTCTGGTCCTGCTCTCCACTAGGGCAAAGTTTGCCATTGCCAAGGAGAGTGTGCATACTTAGAGGAAACAGAACCAACTCAGACCCAACCTTGCCTCTCACAAGGGTGGAGGCGGCATGTACAAGTGTGCGAGTCCCTGCCCACATCTGGGAGGAGCAAAACTAGCTCCAGGGCAGAGAATAACAGTCCCTGCAGGAGCAAAGCCAGCTCAGTCGTGAGGCACCAACCCCTCTGGCCCCAACTCAGCCTCTAAACAAAGGACCCACAGTGAGGACAAAGTGAAACCAGCACAGAAGTGCAGCCCCAAGCCACTTGCCACTACCCCAACCAAGGTGGAGACTACTCTCACACACTCGGGAGAAGCCCCAACCCTCAGGGCTTCTCCTCCAGCCCCTTGGGCCCCGACCTTACCCCTGATAGGATGGTGACCACCACTGAGCATAGGAGAAGCCCTGGCTCACAACTGGTTCTGGCTCTAGCCTTCCATCTCCAGCCTTACCTCCTACCAAGGAGGTGGCTGCAGCACACCTGGGGGAAGATGTGACCTATGCTCACTCAGATCCAGCTCTCCTACCAAAGCCTCTGGGCACACAGAGACGGCATAGGGATGCTCCCACACAAGAACACCCCTTCAAGACTGGGATAGGTAGCTGTTGCACCTAATTTCATAGAGTCAGAGAAAGTTAAAACAAAATCAGAAGACAGAGGAACATGTTTCAAATGAAAGAACAAGGAAAAATAACCTGAAAAAAACACCCTAATGAAATAAATAATTTACCAGATAAATGGTTCAAAGCAACAGTAACAAGAATGCTAATTGAACTTGGGAAAAGAACAGATGAACACAGTGAGAATTTTAACAAGGACCTGGAAAATATATAAAAGAACCAGTCAAAGCTAAAGAATACAGTAACTGAAATGAAAACTACACTAGAATGAACACTGTTAAGCTGACTAGGTGATACAGAAGCACGCATAAGCAATCTGGAAGATAGAATTATGGAAAACACCCAATCAAAGAAAAACAAATTTAAAAAAAATGAGGATCGTTTAAGGGACCTGTGAGATAACATCAAGCATACTAACATTCTCATTATAGGGGTCCCAGAAGAAGAGAGGGCAAAATTGGTAGAAAATGTATTTGGTGAAATTATGGCCTAAAACTTCCTGAACCTGAAGAAGGAAACAGATACCCAGGTACAGGAAGCGTAGAGAGTCCCAAACAAGATGAACCCAGAAAGACTCACACCAAGACATATATATCATTATTAGAATGGCAAAAGTTAAAGAGAGAATTTTAAAGGCAGCAAAAGAAAAACAGAGTCATACAAGGGAACCCCCATAAGGCTATCAGCTGCTTTTTCCACAGAAACTTTGCAGGACAGAGGAAGTGGCATGATCTATCAACTTAAAACAAGCAGATATAGTTATATTCAACATATATGAATGAACTCCAGGGTAACCACAAATCTAAAACCTACAACAGATCCACAAAAACTATAGAGAAAGGAACACAAGCATAACACTAAAGAAAATAATCAAACTCTTTAGGGAAGAGACAACAGAAGAAGAAAAGAACAGAAGAGCACTATAAAAACAACCAGAAAAAAAGCAACAAAATGGTAATAAGTACAGACCTATCAATAATCACTTTAAATGTCAATGGCTTTAACGTTCCAACCAAAAGATGTAGGGTGGCCGACTGGATAAAAACACAAGACCCATCTATGTGCTGCCTATAAGAGACTCCAGAGCTCAAGACATACACAGAATGAAAGTGAGGGAATGGAAAAAGATATTCCATGCAAATGGACACAAAAAGAAACCTGGGGTAGCAATACTCATATCAAAGTAGGCTTTAAAACAAAGTCTATAACAAAAGACAAATAATTATATAGGCATTACATAAGCAATATAATGATAAAGGACTCAATAAAGAAGAGACTATAGCATTCATAAACATGTATGCACCAAATATAGGAGTAAATATATACAGCAAAGATTAACAGAAATAAAGGGAGATATACACTAATAATGAACTATCAGAAAGGGAAAACAAGAACACTATCTTGTTTAAAATTGCATCAGAAAGAATCAAATACCTAGGAATAAACTTAACCACAGAAGTGAAAGACCCATACTCTGAAAACTGTAAGATACTGATGAAGGAAATTGAAGATGATATGAAGAAATGGAAAGATATCCTGTGTTCATGGACTGGAAGAATTAATATTGTTAAATGTCCATACCAAAGCCATCAGCATATTTAAAGAAATCCCTATTATGATATTCATGACATTTTTCATAGAAGTAGAATAATCCTAAAATTTATATGGAATCACAGAAGACCCTGAATTGCCAAAGCAATTTTGAGAAAAAAGAACAAAGTGGGACATAGCATGCTCCCTGACTTCAGACTATACTACAAAGCTACAGTAATCAAAACAGTATGGTACTGTCACAAAAACAGACACACATAGATCAATGGAACAGAATAGAGCCCAGAAATAAACACACACACATATGATCAATTAATCTACAACAAAGGAGGCAAAAATACACAATGGGGAAAAGACAATTTCTTCAACAAGTGGTGCTGGGAAAACTAGACAGCTGCATGAAAAAGAATGAATTAGAACACGTTCTCACAGCATATACAAAAATAAACTCAAAATGGATTAAAGACCTAAATGTAAGACCTGAAAACATAAAACTCCTAGAAGAGAACATCAGGCAATACACTCTTTGACATAAGTCTCAGCAATATTTTTTTGGATCTGTGTCCTCAGGCAAGGAAAACAAAAGCAAAAATAAACAAATGGGACCTAATTAAACTTAAAAGCATTTTCACAGCAAAGGAAACCATTGACAATATGAAAAGACAACTTATGAAATGGAAGAAAATATTTGCAAATAATATATCTGATAGAGGGTTAATATCTAAAATATACAAACAGCTCATACAACTCAATATCAAAAAAAACCAAAAATTTAAAAATGGGCAGAAGACCTGAATAGACAATTTTCCTAAAGAAAACAATACAGATGGCTAACAGGCACATGAAGAGATGCTCAACATCACTAATCGGCAGGGAAACGCAAATCAAAACCACGATGAGATATCACCTCATACCTGCCAGAATGGCTATCACCGAAAAGACAACAAATAACAAATGTTGGCAAGGAAGTGGAGAAAAGGGAAACCTAGTACACTGTTGGTGGGAATGTAAATTGGTGCAGCCACTATGGAAAACAATAAGGAAATTCCTCAAAAAATTAAGAATAGAACTACCATATGATCCAGCAATTTCACTCCTGGCTCTATATCTGAAGAAACTGACACCAATTCAAAAAGATACATGCACCCCAATGTTCATAGCAGCATTATTTACAGCAGTCAAGATATGAAAGCAACCTAACTGTCCATGAACACATGAATGGATAAAGAAGATGTGGATAAAGAAGAACATATATACAGTGGAATATTAATTAGCCATAAAAAAGAATGAAATTTTGCCATTTGCAACAACAAGGATGGACCTGGAGGGTATTATGCTTAGTGAAATAAGTCTGACAGAGAAAGACAAATACTGTAAGTTTTCATTTATATGTGGAATCTGAAAAATAAATAAATGAATATAACAAAACAGAAACAGACTCACAGATATAGAGAACAAATGAGTGGTTACCAGTGGGGAAAGGGAAGGGGAGGGGCAAGATCGGGGCAGGGGATTAAGAGGTACAAACTACTATGTATAAAATAAATAAGATACAAGGATGTAATCTACAGCACAGGGAATATAGCCAATATTTTATAATAACTTTAAATGGGTTATAAGCTATAAAAATGTTGAATCACAACGTTGTATATCTGCAATGAATGTGATATTGTAAATGAACTATACTTCAATAAAAATAATTTAAGAAGAACACTCTATACTATCTTTGAATCTCTTCTGTAAAGTAACACTATTCTAAAATAAGAAGTTTATCCAAATATCACAGATCATTAACTGGAAAAACTAAAATTAATTACTTTCATTGCTAGCACTTTATAGGCCGTGGATAAACAGAAGGTAAATTTTGTTTTATTGCTGTTTCTACATCCTCAAATTCCAAATCAGGCCTCTCTTTCATCTTCTTCTTGTCCCCCTTTCTGCCCTGGTGCTAGGTTTCTTCTGCTGCCACTAAACTGCCAAGGAGAGGCCTCCATCTCTAGCCAGCTCTCCCTCTAAAGCCCCTAAACTTAGTCCCTTTCCTGGCTGTACCCTGAACTCCACCCCCTGTTCCCTGGGAGTAACTGCTCCATTCATTGATGTTAATGTATCAATAATAGCTCTTAAGTAATCTACAGGTCACCTGGAGTAATTCATTTAAAGACAACAAAATGAATTTAATGTGAAAGGTCCATAAATTGGGGGGTAAAGCAAGCTTTTCTGGACTTTTCCATCATGCCCAGGGAATGTTAGAGGGCCCACTCTTCAAGGAGACAGCTGGATGGAATGTGTAAACTAAATCTCAGTGTCCTACTCAGACTTTAAGGAAAATCAACAACTAAACTGCTTTCATTTTGTAGTTATCTACTTAAGACCAAAAGTAAGTCCTTCCTGTGGACTGAATTATGTCCCCCAACAAAATTTTTATGTTCAAGCCCTAATCCCCAATGTGACCGTATCTGGAAATAGGATCTTTACGAGGTAATGAAGATTAAATGAGGTCATAAAAGTGGGGCCCTAATCTGACAGAAGAAGAGAGTCCTCCATGTGAGGACACAGGAAGAAGATGTCCGTCTACAAGCCAGGAGGAAAGCCACACCTGGAATCGCATCAGCCAGCACCTCGATCTTGGACTTCCCAGCCTCCAGGGCTGTGAGAAATAAAGGTCTGTTGGTTAAGCTACTTAGCCTGTGCTATTTTGTTATAGCAGCACAAGCTGACTTATATAGTTCTTTATGAAGGAAAAAGTAGTTTTAGAATATGGGAGCAAACATATTTACTCTATATAAAGTGATACTTGTTGAAAAAATCAGTTTGTCAATGTTGACAGAGTGTATTTTGGGAAAGTATAAACCCTGTCCCTTTTTTTCTCATTCCAGCACATGCTCTTATCCAATCAAATGCATAAAGATTTTTTCTTTATGGGGAAAAAAGTGATTCACTGAATCACTATCTCCATATTTCAGTACGCATGTGACACATGACCCTCAGATGGGTGCCCTACACACAGTACATTTCCTTCCTTTTCTAGATAAGTTTTATCCATATTTATCCAGGGAAAAAATTAGATAAAATTTTACCATTTTTATGCACTGGATCTTAAAAGAGGGTTCTGTGTGGAAGCATTTCAAATCCCTTATGTCTAATTCAGTTAATACTTCCCCAAATTTCATAACTGGGGTGCATGATCCAGTTGCATTCAGTTAGTGAACATCTGAATGCAAAGCTCATAATAATTTTCAAGAACAGGGGAAAACAGCTTGATTTCGTAAATAATTAAAAGAATTGGGACATAAGGTCAACCTCCTCAATCATGAGCGGCTGATGATCTTGTTCATCTCCCTGTGTAATTGCCAAGACCCAATGTGTTTCTATTTTATTAAAATAAAGGGGCAGGTAGTATCCCTATAATCTCTCACAGTGGCCTTCTTTGTATTATACCAATCATTCTAACTCACCAAAGTTGATGTCTACTACTCATCAGTTAAAATCACAACAAGGTACAGACAAGCAAAGTCTTCGATTTGCTAAAAGCATCCTATTTTTTTTTCTCTTTAGCTCTGATGATTGAAATAGTTTCAAAAAGAGTATTCATGCTAAGAAAGGAAGACCTCAACTGATGATTGAAATAGTTTCAAAAAGAGTATTCATGCTAAAAAAGGAAGACCTCAACTCAAGACTGCAGAATTCTCTCTGGTTCACCACCACTTGGAGAAGAGTGAAAATATCCTTGGACAATATCCTTGGACTGGGGGACCGAGACTTCAGGGCTCACTCCACCAGCTCTATGATCTTGAAGGTTTGGAGTATACGATGTCTGAAGTACCTGCAGCTCGAACAACTAAAAACCTGAAACGAATTCAAGGTTCTGATTTGAAAGGCTGAGAGAAGAAGAAGAAACTGTTTGGGGTGTGTTGTTTCCAAGTTTTGAAGTTTGTGGCACAATAGCTAAACCAGAGGATAATCCATCATCTCAGTTCAGCTTTCTGCTGTAACACAATTTGAAAGCAGTCCAGCTAGTGCAGAAGCAGAAATACAGGCTGTAGCAGGCACGTGGCTTAAGCAGTACGACTCCTGCCTTCTATTACAGTGCTTTGTAGGAGACCAGATATTAAGGGTAAAACCGGAAATTCTAGCTTAGCTATTCTGTGCTAAAAATCTTTAAAAGATGGAAACAGAGACTGACTGACAGAGACAGAGAAGATGCTGAGCTATAACAGCTTTCAAGTCAACCAGAGTGGAACCACTGGAAGTAGCTCAAGAGTTCTCAGATCAATTTTCTCAAAAGAAGGGACATTTCAAAGAACTCCCTTCATTTGCTATCATGGTAGATGTCATGTTTGAGGTGACTGTGTTTAGAGTAGGTCACAGCCATGACAGAACTGGTTTTGACTGGTTAATCTATAGGTGCTTCTATGAACACCTTGAACACTTTGAATCAATACTTAGTTTCTCTTTGCCTTCAACTGTAAAGCCCTTCCTTTAGAAAAACCTTGCTAACGCCAGCTGCCATTTACTGAGTGCTTACTCCATGCATCCCTCTGCTAAATGCACTACATGCATCATCTCATTTAATCCTCCCCAAAACTCTATGACACAGTTACTATTATTATCATCTGCTCTTGACAACAGAGAAAACTGGGACACCCAGAGGTTAAAAAACTGGCTCAAGTTTACAAAGCAAGTAAAAGCAGACAGACTCAAAACCTGACCTGTGGGATTATTAAACCAGGCTCTCACCTGCAAAGCCACTTGGGAGAAACAGCAGACCCTAGTTCTTGACACGGCTCAGCCATTAATTACCTCGGGGAGCTTGGCTACCTCATCCCTTCTTTGAGTAAAGAGGATTGGTCTAGATGATCTCTAATGTGTTCAGGGAAATCTACAATTGGGATTGCCCAGATATGTGGAAAGACCATGGTTCTGTCCTAGTTATCTCAGAGAAGCCTGTCCTGGGCAGTGGAGCCTACTGGATCTATTTATGCTAACTTAATATTGTGCTGCACACACAGCAATTCCTAACACTCTGCATGTTGGTTTGTAGTTATCTGGGTCCATGTCTATGTTCGACTAGAAATCCTTGAAGGCAGGAAACATAATTCATCACTGCATTCCTCCACACTGTCTACCCGGTGTCTTGAGTATGATTCACATTCAATGAGCACACCCCGATGGACTGAATCAGCTACGGAACCCAGGGAGGAACGGCTGGTTTATACAACTGTATATTCCAGGAAATGTCTACGCCACCTGCAAGGCCACTGGGGTGCACCCTTGGTGGCACTAACATGTCATGAGGAAATTTCTATAAAGTGTGTTTTTCTTAATCTGCCTCTAAAATTTTGCACACTTTAGGAAATTTTCAGGAAAAATGGGGGGGCAGTTGCATTCAACAGCATATCTATTTAATGAATGATCAGAGTATGAAGTAAGTGTGCTATTAGGAAGCAGCGGACGTGAATTTAGTTTTTGTTAAAAGAAAAACAACTTGTAAGATTAAATTTACGGGAAAATCATATATGTGTGTGTGTGTGTGTGTGTGTGTGTGTGTGTGTGTGTGTGTGTGTGTATACCCACACACAATGAGTCAAAAAACATACACATCATAAATGTAACACTACTTCACGGTCCCAGATGATTTCTATACCCCTTATAAAACAATGGCTACCCAGAAATTGACCAAATTCAAGTGGCTATGTGGGATTTTCCTCTCCTCTTTCCTTCTTTCCTCACTAGCCTACACAGACCCCAGCAACATTTGGCCATCTTCCCCTACCCCTGGCACCAAAGTCCAACTATAATTAGTATTGACCCTTGTCCAAATGCATGTGCACCATCGTGGGTTTGGTGATGAAGACAGGGAAAGAGAGAATAAGTCTCCCATCTTTTCATGGCCAGTTCCCCATGCCACCTATTAATTCTCCCCCAGCCAACAACTAGGCACCTTGTGAGCCGCCCTTTACCCATCTCCTTACCCAGGGTCCTACTTACCCTGTCCAGCACTGCTCCTGCCCCGGGGCCCTGCTCTTCCCCCAAGCCCTCACCCCAACTTCCAAGGCCTTCTTTTGAAACCTAAGTGAGGTCTTCCCAGAAAGTCATGAATACATCTTGTTTTAAAGACCTAGTGTCTGAGTAAAATGAAGAATAAGGGCAATGGAAAGTTGAGATGAGGAAGGAGCCTTTTTACACTACGGAAGCTTCCTGACTGTGGTTAGAATTAAAATTCATAAGTACCAAAGCATTGGCAAGGACATGGAACAGCTTGAGTTTTCTTACACTGCTGGTGGGAATATAAATTCGTACAAGCACTTAGGAAACTCTTTGGTGGAGCCTACTGAAGTTATATATACATATGTCCTATAACCCAGTGTCACTGACTACATATGGCCCAAGTTCTTCACCTTACCCTATATCCATGTCATTAGCAGTGTAACTTTGCAGTTTTTCCCGCATCTATTGATACACTTTCTGCTCCTTGACTTTGGACCCAGCCATGTGACTGGCTTAGGCCAATGGAATGTTGGCAGAAGTTGCTTGCATGCTTTGTCATGTTCCCTTGTGCCTAAGGCACCTCCTTAAAAACAACATGTCCGGTGGTCCAAGGGGAAAGACAGCAGTACAGCTGACCAATGGATGTGCATCTCTAGGGTGGCCATACGACAGTACTACACGGCAATAAGAAAGAGTTAACTACTGATGCATGCGATGATGAATCTCACAGATGTAATGATAAGCTAAAGAAGCCCAAGATAAATAGTCAATACCGTAAGATTTCATTTCTATGACGTCCATAAACAGATAAAACCAATCTAGTTTAATAGACATTAGAATCATGCTTACCTTTGAGAGACCATCTGCAGGGAGGGAGCAGCAGGAAGCGTGCTGGGGACTGACCTGGATGGTGTTTACACAGGTGTGTGTGTATACACACGTAAAAATGCATCAAGCCAGATTTGTGCACTTCGTTCTCTAGGAATCATTCTTCCATGAAAGAGTACACTATTACAAATAAATTACATAATTCTTAGGCTTTAGAGGGGTCGTGTGTCTGCTTCAGGAACAGCAGGAAGCTCTGAGAACCAGTTCTGGTTGCACCAAGACAAGAAGCTGCACAGCTCAGAACCAGGATAGAGTAGGAGGAGGGGCTTGATTCCCCAGGCCCTGGACGCCCGTCACGCAGTTGGAGAGAGTAGAGATGAGGAGAAATGTGTTTCCTGCCCCCTCAAATCCAGAAATCAACTCACCTGAGAAGCACAGTATGCGCTGCTACTGGACATACAGGCTGACTGGCCTCCAGGGGAAGCCTGCTAAAGCTATGCTGTCTCCGTGAGTGAAAAAGCACTGCTATTTCCAGACAAGTTAAATGCATTACCCGTTGGTAGGCTGCAGGCAGCCTTTGTTGCCCGTGTAAACGTTCATGTTCATTTCTAGCACTGGTTACTCCCCAGCTTGCTAACCCATCCTCTGAGTTCAGCTCACACTCGTCACTCCTGCAAACTCCCCACATGCAGCCCCTCACCCTCTCCCCCTATTCACCACACTCTAGGCTTAGGTAGTTACCCGTTTCCAGTATTCGCACAGTGCCCTGGGCACAGCTTCATAGATGCATTTCCCACACTGGATGGTAACTTATGTGCTTTTATTCTCCGCTAGGCTATAAGCTCCTTGAGCCTGAAGGCCACAACGTATATGTGATTCCTGGTGCCTGCCTCACTACATCACACAAACTTTGTTGGCGAAGGAATGCTTTACCCCAACCTAAGATGCTGTTCCCGCCTCTCCACCCATCCAAACCCTAACTTGGATAAATGACTCAATTCAAGTGCTTCCTCCTGTGTGAGGCTCTCTTTGACCTTTCTGGCTACACTGAGCTTCCCCTTCGCTGAAACCCTGAGACCTTTAAGGGTTCATTGTAAGTATCTCTCATCACTCCCCATCAGCTTCGAGTTTGCATGTATCTTCCCAGTTAGATTTTTAATTATCAACGTCAACATTTTAGCAAATGTTTTTTCTAGCTACCTCTTTACATTCATAGATATGTCTAGATATATAGATATGAATCTACATATCTATTCAACTACTAAGTAGAATTAGAGCATACATGTGTTCTGGAACCTCCTTTTTGTCCTCGAAATAGGTTGTAGAAATTCTCCCAAGTCAATACACTTCATTGGCTTTGTAGTACACCACTGTATGGTGTACTACACCCTTATGGATGAGCATTTAAGTGTTTTCCAATATTTCTCTATCACAAACGAGGCAGAAATCCATATCTTAGTACATACATCATTTCAGACTGGTATAATTATATCCTTAGAGTAAACCTCTTGAGGTGTGATTGCCAAGTCAAAGAGTCAAAGATTTTATATTTGTATAAACATTCCTAGATTACTTTCCAAAAACACAGTGTCAGTTAATAGGCCCAAATCCTTTGCCCAGAACCATTCCTCCGCCACACCCCACTCTTTGAGACTGATTAATTACTTTCTCTCCTAGAAGGACAAAAACCTGGCAGCTTAATTTTGCATTTTGCCTTAAGAGTGTGTGTGTGTGTGTGTGTGTGTGTGCACGCATGCACATGCGCACTATTGAAAGGCGATATCAATCAGAGTTCTCCCTTCCATGTCTCTAGTTACTGCCACAAGTAAACATTTCAACTCTCATTCTTAACACTGGCAATAAACATATGAAAAGATACCCAATGTCCCCACTAATCAAAGGAATGCAAATAAAATAATAATGACTGTTTTGGTTTTATTTTCTTGTTGTTTTTGTCATTTGGGGGTGAAGGCAAAGAATAATATTCTCTGTTGATGCAAGTGTGGGGAAAAGACACTTATGTTCATTTTTTGGTTCTCTTTCCTAATTGCGGTAGCTAGCACTTCCAGAAAATTTTCAAACTACTGTGGTGACAGCAGCGCGCATGTTCTGATCCTGACACTAGTAGTTGTATTTCCAGCATCTCGGTCATCAAGCACAAAAAAGTTTTTAGTTGAACTTTATATTTTTATTTATATTTCACTCACAGTTCGCTTATAATTAAATGACTTTTACCAAATGAAGCTTTTGCATATCTTTCAAGATAAATATACACTGATTCAGATGCTTACAATGGGTGTGATATAAACCAGACAGTTTCTACCTGCCTACCCGTCTGTCTAACAAAGAACTTTTTCAGTTTCTGTCCAAAGATGAGGTTTCTTCCACGTTTCTGGACTAATGTGCAAAAATATAGTTAAAACACATGTCCTGAGTGTATGTACAGCATAAGAATAATAAGTACTATCAAGATCCATGTCACAAACCGTATCAAGCCCTGTTTATTAATTTCATCTTAGAGAAACTAAGCCAAATTTGGGCAAGATCCAGTCTGATGCAAAGAAATCCTGTTTGAGACAAGATAGATATAAAACCACAGGATAAGATTACCTATAAACAGCTTTCACAGCAAAATCAGACATCCATTTCTTACCCTCAGTGAGACACAAATGGAGCCCAAGATGTTTCATCACTCCTTCCCAAAGTTTATGAAATAAAGTGCCCCCTGATGAATCCAATTTCAGGAACTGGCATTGTTTCTAAATTCTGCTTCCTCTATTTGGCTAAGAATAAATCTGTTAAAATATTAAGATATGCAGTAAGTGGTATCATGTTTTCTCTCCCCGCCTGCAGCTACTTATGGTATCTTTGAACTAAAAGCATCTCTGCTTATTACTGTGATCAAGCACTGACCACGTCATTTGGACCACACAGAGAATAGATTACGTTAATGTAATGTAATATTGTAGATTTGTATAAAATAAATATTATGGCACTAAATGCACACATTTTACAATCAATCAATCATTCACTTTATTTAACTTCCTTTATTGATGTATCATTGTCCAATGTTATACACATGGCTAGGATGGAAAAGTAACTCAGGCACCAGTTCTGCCCTCAAATGCTTCCTGGTGTAATGGAGAGACAAAATGTGGACACAGTTACAGAAGCACAGAAAAGATAAAGTGTCGTGGTAGTTCCAACAGGAAGATTACGCACATTTTGGAGTGATCAGAGATGTCTCAATGGACATGTGGCTTTTGGATTAGACTCAAGAAGCAAGAGGAGATTTCTCCATGTAGAAAACAGAGAAATCGCATTCCTAGATGACAAAGGAGTGTCATCGGCACAGGAACTAAGACAGGGTTCACGGTTTGTGCTGGGAAAACAAGAATAACTCTTTGGCAGGATCACAAGAAGAAGCACAGGAAGCAGGCATACTTTTGGTAACTTCAGATACGGCCAGCTCAGTTAAGACCTTGACGTCAACACCATGCTAGGGAGCATGAATGTGACTCTGTAGGCGACTGGTAGTTGCTGAAGAGGCTCTTAAGAAGGGGTACAGCATGCTCAGAGTTGTGTTTAAGATGTGGAAAAGGTGGAGTTCTAAGTATTTTAACAAAGATTGCACACAAACTTAAGTGTGGTATTCTTTATACTTCAGGACACTTATATTCAATAAACTGAGTATTAACTGATAGATGTACGTATTGATAGAACTTATAGCAGAGACTGCTAATCGTTGCTCAATACCTATTTATCCCTTTTGTTAAAGTCCTCCCAAAATTAGGCTGGTCGCAGGCTACCAGAACAAAGACCAAACAGTTCCTAGTTTGCCTTGCAGCTAGATGTGATCATCAGACTAAGTGGTAGCCCATGGGACATAGTCTGAAGTACTGTGCCCCACTTCTGAGAAGTGGCCTCTAGACATTTCCACACATATCTAGAGGAGTGTTCTTTCCCTTCTTTTTTCCTTTGTCCTGGAATGTAGATGTAATGTCTGAAGCTGAAGCAGCCATTATCGGCAATAAGATGAACTTGAGATGGAGGTCACATATATCGGGACAATAGGAGGAAGAGCTTGGACTCTGACACATGGAGCACCTGCACCGCCCCGGAGCACCTTCCCTGATATTTTTATGAAAGAAAGAAAGAAATTCTTATATTTTCTGAGCTTCAGATATTTTGGATATTCACCACTGGCATCTAAACCAAATCCTATCTGACATGGTTGGGAAAGGAGCTTTCTGTAGCTACATGTCCAACAAATCTGTTAGCTTCACCTTAGGAACTCAAAAATTCTGTAAGGGGTGGGGCAAGCTGTACTGGACAATCCAATTAAACTTGAGAAACTGCATCCAATAACTGAAGAAAACACATTCTTTTCAAGCACACATCACACATTTACAGAAATTAACCATATAGCTGGCCAAAATTCAAGTCTCACCAAATATTGAAAGACTGAATTCATATCAAGTATGTTTTCTAATCACAAGGCTATCAGTAACACAAAGATAATCCTCATACGTTTAAAAATTAACTGCATGATGACTTGTTAATGTCTATATCCCAATTAGATTCTAAGTTATATAAGAGAAACTGACAGATCAAGCTGGCCAAGAAAAGGGGAAAAGTTTGTAATGATGTGAACGTAAATTTTTAAACAAATAAACTTGATCTCAATCAAAAACAGGCAAAGGATATGAACATATTTGCACACACACAGAAATGCCAATGGTTAGTAAACACAGAAAGCAGTATTCCACCTCACTAATAATTAAGAAAATGCAATTTAAAATGACAAGCTATTACTTGTATAAAACATTAATAATTTAGTTTACTAGTAATTAATAATTGATGATTTCCAGTGTTGCTGAAGATACAGAAAATGGCCACTGTCTCACGCTGCTGACAGAGAGTCATATTAATACAGTGCTGTTGGTGGTCAATTTGCAAGTGTCTTTCAAAAGTTTAACGGCACGTACTTCATAACCCAGGATTTCCACATCTGGCTCAATCCTACCGTAATGTTCCCAACATGTGTGTAGGGTTATCTGCAGCATTTTTATAACAGTGAAAAATTATAAACTACCTAAGTGTCCCTCAACAGGAAAACTGTTAAATAAATTGTTAGATTCATTCTGAAGAATATAATTAATGCATTAGTTAAAAAAGTAATAGTCATGTGTGATGACTTACTATCAAGTAAAAGAAACTAAAGAATAAGGCACGAAGTGAGGGAAAAATGCTATAAATACACAAACATATATGTATATACGTGTAAATGCATTCTTCAAAAAGTACTAGAAGGCCACAGACCAATGTTTTAACAGTGATTACCTGGACTGGGGTGGGGCCTTGTGGGTAAAAAAAGAGAGGAATTATCCATTTTACTGGTCTCTGTATTATCTGAATTACTAAAATTTTAACATACTTTTTATTATGTTTTCCTGAGTTACTTGTGTAGTTAAAAACAGTTCAGTAAATTATTAAATTTACCCCAAATCTCATAGTGATATGTGGTGACTCATAAACTAGGATTCAGGCTCCTTAACAGGTGGGAAAGTGTTTTTCCATTTTCCCAAAATGATTTAAACTTTTCTGAACGCCAGAGAGTTTGATTGATCCTGTACATGCGGGCACAACTTATACTGAAGCACCTCCAAGTGAGATACATTGTTCTACACGCTCGTTCTTATAGCATTTGTGAGAATTAAGTCAGGCAACGCCTCTTAAGCACACAAGAGCTCAATAAATGGCAGCTATTATTATTATCAGTTAGAATCTCTATAAGCAGTCCTTGTAGTGCGACACAAACTTTACAATAAATGTGCTTATTTTCTGAGCTCATCAAAGGCTCAGCCACAGTCAGCCTGAGAAAGCGTGTACAAGGGGAGATGCCCAAACATACTCTGCATCCTCCTACACCAGATCGCTCTCAACCACACTTAAGAAACACTTTCAGTCCTGGAAATGATGTACTGGGATTTGTTTAAAGTAAACGCTTGTCTAATCTACATCACTTTACACTGTTGCTTGCCATGCAATCAAGTTAGTTTTAATCCATAAATATCTCTAAGTATACAAAGCAATATAATTTTTGTACTGAGTTCTGAATGGATTTACTAGATCCTTAAAAGATAATAATTGTATAATTTAATCATTGTAAAGTCACTTTGCTGGCACTGTTTGGTTTTGATCAGACATGTAGAAGAAATTCCATTATCAGACTCTGATACCACATGAGAAATGAGCTCGCTTCTAAAGTGCTGGCCAAATTCTGACTCACAATTGATAAGGAGTTCTGTGTTACTTTTTAGATCATAAAACTGTCATCCATATATAATTAGCACCTTATCTGAAGTATAGTTTGCCTTCAAACTATAAACTAAAACTGCCTTCAACGAGGGCCAATATTCTTCTAGTTCTTTATGGAAATACTAGTCTTATGTCAATGCGGAGCTGCTGGGAAATGGTTAAAGGAATATGTTTTAATACAGAACGTGTAATGCAGACACATTATTGATGTAAGAATTTCTCTCCTTACTCTCAATGAAACTTCATGCTATTTCATTGAAAACTGTCCCAATTTGCTATCAACCCTTTGCTGCAATAGCACCATAAAATGAATACGCTCTGTATTTTGCTAAAGACTTAACTGCTGAAAACATGTTATTGTTCTCATGAAATAATTTTAATTTACTTGTGTTTATTTCATTTAGCACCTATGGTCTGCTACTCAGACAAAAAGGCATTTACTAAGTAACATAAGCCATTTTTCTCACCCTATGAAAATCTGAGGAAGAACATTTTTCTAGCTGTCCAAACTAAAACATACACGATCAAGATATTCAGCTACAAATTAACCACGCTAATTTATGCAATCATTATCATGTTTAGCTTTTTAAATCTTCTCTGAAATCTATGCTGGCCTCAAAATACTTTCCAATTTTTAATAAGGCAAGAGTATCTTTATGTAAAAGGCAGTGTACTTCTTTTATATATTTATCTGTTCACTTAAAGTCCCCCCCCACCTTATCCCTATTTAAAACATATTTAATGAATGTTATGCTCCCATAGTCATCTATCGGAAGCCTCATATACCTACAGGCCCCCACCCGGCCTGTGATGCTGGAAACCACAGTGTTGAAATGGTTTTCCCCGACAGAGCATAACATCCTTTCCACCTTTTACCATGCTTTCCTGTCCTTCTTAATAAATGAGTTACTCAGCCAAAAAGGCAGGGACAGTGTTACTAACCAAGTTCTTTGAGCTAGTTATGTATTGTTCATTTTCAGTAACTAATAGGTCATCTTTTCCAAGCATTGAACTAAGAGTAACTGCGGCCTCATTGCTCTGGAAAGGATAGTCACATACTTCCAGACAAATAACCTGTTTGTCTAATACCCACTATTAATGTTCTTGAAATGTTTTGTACCTCCAAAATAAAAATATAGTTCCCATTTAGAAAAAGAAAATTCTATCTTTCCTTTTTCCTTCCTCTATTGCTTTTTTTTTATTCCAGTTATTTCCAGGGTACAAAGCCTTTCCTGGGGACTCAAAACCAGACAGAAACACTCACTCTTCATGGTCCATCCCCCGAGTGACGAACCTCAGGAGATGGCCGGGACCGCTTAATTAAGGTACCTCTGGTTGTTAGCTAAGAACTTAACCCTCTTGGAAAAAATTTTCTCCCTCAAGCAAGATGACCTGCCATTAGTAAAAACAATCAGCAGTAATTAAAAACCTCATTTTCACACATAGTTCCTAAGTTTTACATCATGAAAATTGCTTCTCATCTAATACTCTTTAAAAATGTTGCCCTGAGCAAAATAAAAGGCCCTCTTTGAAAAAGACTAAAGCTGAACAAAAGAAGCTGAAATATAATCAGTTTCTCTTTCAAATAATAAAACTGCCCCAATATTTGGTCAACAGTTTTTCTTAAATACATGAATCCAAATAAGGGATATTCTTTTCGTCTTATTTCAAAAATATCTAAAATACTTGATCATCAATGTTACAAATACTTTGGCAGAGACGCTAGATGTCGTAATTATCTTCTGTTTAAACTTGTTGTACCCAAATATTCAACGGCCAATCAAAATGTGAAAGTACTCCCTAAAATAACTTTAAATGGATTTAACATTCTGCTTGAGTTCACATGATTTATATTCTTAAACTATTTAATAAGTAGTTATTCCAAAACCTCTGAACAGACTAAAGTTTAAACCCCCAAACTTGCAAAGTGGAATTAAAAAAACAGACAATGTTTGATATAATCAAAATCTAATCAAATTGGGGGGTGGGGGGAAGTGCCTTTTCTGAAACAAATTAGGTAAATAATAACGGATGTCAAAGCCTTTTAAGTAAATGGAACCTAGGCCAAATTTATTTTCAAACGAGATGGAAAAATATATATATAAATATCTCTAACCTAATGGAATTCTGGGCACCATGGGTCAAATTTCGAGAACATGACTATAGTTATCAGGAGACACTAGAGGGCAGAGTTGCCCAGAGAAGCTCTTCTGACATCTAATTAGCAAAAGGGATGCCAATAATCAGATGCTTGCTCTTTATATAAACCCTCAAGATACTGACTTATCTTGAAAGGTTTTAGACTTTTAACAGATGATCTAAACTAGTCCAGTACAATTAAACAAACAAAGGAAACCCACACTAGGGCTCCATGGAGACTACTTGTCCTAAGAATGATCTATCTTCCTTCCTGTACATGTTCATGACTATAACATCTCACTCCCCATGAAACAACCATCCCTTTTCTCCTGAATAAAAGATCTTACTAACCCACTTATGCTCATGCCTTCAAAAGCTAGGGGCTTTAAGTTTCAGATGACATTTCCCATCAAATCTGGGGAACGGATTATTCCAAGTACCATAAGCTCAAACAAAATTTGTCTCCATATTATTAAAAGTTTTCTGAAGAGGAGGAAGAAGTGTTCAACCTTCAGAACTCCTTTGTGTTCATTCTCTGTCAATGACAGAGATTCAACAAAGATGGGCTGCCCAGCATGCCACTGCACTGATTAATGGAAGCCATTTATGTCAAGTGGATTTTGGAAGCCCAAATATCAATTTCTGTAGCTCTAAGAGCAACATAAAAAGTCATTTCCCCTCTTTCAGCCACTGCATGACTTTCATAGTGGCCAAGTCATGTACAAGCCACATCAATAGCTCCTAATTATAGTAACTTGAAAATTAAAGCCTCACACATTCATTCTCCAAAGAGCCAAGTTTCCTCGATGGCATTCCATGAGGTGATGGAGCTTCTCTTCAAAACAATCCATCTCAGAAAATGTGTGTTTTTCAACAGAAATAAAATGTATTTGTCCTAGAAGAGTGTTTTATTATCACTGTATTTATAAAATATACTCATAAAATCAGTATTTAAAATAGTTATAATTCAAATAGGCTGAATTTCTCATATGTTTCTCATATGTGATGATGGCTTTTAAGATCCTAACCCCTTGATAATTCTGTAGCTTGAACAGTGAATGTGACAACATAAACATATATTTTAAATAACTCAGGAAGAGCAAATTGAGCGTTTGTGATTCTTAGAATCTAGAATACATTTTTCACTATTTCTCACTACTCTTTTTCTCTTAATACCTGTCTGATCGTACCCTTTTTTCCTGGCTTTTAAAACCAATGTCTTGAATATTCACCATAATATCCAAGATATACATACAACGGATCAAGGAAATTGGGCCCCTATTGAGGCATTTAATATATTGATGCAAATTATAAAACTATAGGCTGTAAAGTATTGACCTCTCCAGTCCACTTGTGGAAAACTAAAACTCAGAATGAAATGTACTTCAGCAGGAAAACTAATCATGGTAAATATTCACTAGTATATCTTATTTCTAGAAAGCCATAGATGAAGAATTTCTGTCAATCAACATCAAAGATGGCCTTCCCTAACCACTTCATCTAAAATTTTAACCACCCCTCTCAACATTTCATATCCCCCTTCTTTGCCCAGTGTTTTTCCCTTAGCACTTACCATTAATTAATTTACTAATTCTTTTACTTGGAATTTTTACTTGTATATTATCAGTCTCCCTCTCTGGAATGTATGCCCTCTGAGGGCAGGGATTTTATTTCTTTTGTTTATTCTTTTTTTCATCTCCAGTCCCTAGAACAGTGCCTGGCACCTAGTAAAGTAATTAATAAATATTTGCTGGATTATTAAATGGATGAATAAATAAATGAATAAACAACAAATCCAAAACCTGGCAGAATTGTACGTCTTCCAACAGAATAACAGATCCTTCTAAATTGATAATTGCACAAAAAAAGCAATCTCAACAACATTCGTTGACTTTCGTAAGGCTCTATTTCAGGAATAACTATATACAGGTCCAAATAACCCAACTATATGCTGTCTGCAAGAGACACACTTGAGATTCAAAAACCAAATAGGTTGAAAGTAAAAGAATGAAAAAGATACATCACAAAACAGTAACCAAAAGAGAGCTGGAGTGGCTATACCAATATCTTAAAGATAAAAATTGTTACTAGAGACCAAGGCCATTTTCTCATGATAAAAAAGTCAATCTGTCAAGAAGATTTAACACTTACAAATGTATTTGCCCTTAATAACAGAGCCCCAAGATATATAAAGCAAAAACTGACAGAATTGAAGAGAGAAAAAGACAATTCAACAATGACATTTAGAGACTTCAATACCCCACTTTCAACTAGACAAAAGATCAACAAGGAAATAAAAGACATGAACAACACTAAAAACTAACTACACCAAGCAGACCTTTATAGAACACACCACTCAACAACAGCAGAATACGCACTCTTCTTAAGAGCACATGGAACAATTCTACAAGATAGACCATATGTTAGACCAAAATCCCTTACCCAAAACACTTTGGGCCATATGTGTTTCAGAATTCCAAATTGTCCAGATTTTGAAAATGATATGGTACATTTTTATTGTATTATGTAATATCCCACATGCTCAGCAGGATCTAGGTCAACATCCTGTAACCAATCACAATATTTCTATGGCAAAATATATGAAAGTTGACACTACCTGAGATAAAGACTATAAATAGCTTCAACTCAGTTCAGGTGTTTTGCCACAAAATAAATTACAAAAAATTTTTTTAACTCTTGCTTCTACTTTCAAAGCATTTTTCAAATGGATCCACTCTTCTTCATCTCTGCTGCCATCATCCTAATATGAGCGCCCCTGTTATGTCCTTCCCAGCCATCGGGGAGCATTCTAACAGCACCCTGCTCTCAGCCCAGGCTCCTTCCAACCCAGTCTTTACAAGGTAACCAAAGGCATTTGTTACTTTTATTATATTGCTCCTCTGCCTGAGACTCTACAGTGATGTCCCATTGCTCCTAGAGTGAAACACGCCTCCCTCACGATGGCCTCCGTGGTAAGGTGCATCCCGGCTTCCCCAAGGTCTCCTACTCCTACTCACTCGTGGACTTCTTCTTACTCCCTTCAACGCAACAAGCTCTTTCCTACTTAGTCTTTAGTCTAGCCGCTCCCCCTTCCAGAATGCTCTTCAAAGAGTTTTTTCAGAGGGGAATCATCATCAGTCTTTAGATCTAAGCTCGGATGTCATCTCTTCAAAGACTTTCCCTACCCCTTCTGTCTAAATACACTTAGCCTTCCCCATACCTTTAAAACAAACAAACAAACAAAACACGGGGGACTTCCCTGGCAGTCCAGTGGTTAAGACTGCAGTGCTTCCACTGCAGGGGGTGCAGGTCGGATCACTGGTCAGGGAACTAAGATCCCACATGCTGCACAGCGCGTACAAAAAATAAAAAAAATTTTTTTTTAATTTTTAAGAAACTGAATTTTTTAAAGTTGCTTTAGATGTACATAAAAGTTGCAAAGATAGTACAAAGAGTTCCCATATATGCTGCACACAGTTTCCTCTACTGTCAACCTCTTACGTTGCTAAGGTACATTTATTTACAACTTAGTAAACCAACCCTGGTACGTTACTATAATATTAACTAAGCTCCACACTTTACTAAGATTTCACTAGTTCTTCCCTAATGTCCTTTTTCTGTTCCAGGACTCCATCCAGGACACCACATGACATTTAGTCATCATGTCTCCTTAGCTTTCTCTGCTCTGTGACAGTTTGTCAAACTTTCCTTGTTTTTTCTTCACAGTGTTGAAGAGTACCGGTCAGGTATTTTGCAGACTGTCCCCCGACTTGGTTTGACCTGCTGTTTTTCTCATGGTTAAACTAGGGCTATGGAGTTTTAGGGGGAAGACCACAGAGATAAAGTAGTCTCATTACATCATACCGAAGGTATACAGTATCAACATGACATCACCGATAATGTTAAACTTGGCCACCGGGCTTAGGTAGCATTTGCCAGGCTTCTCCACTGTAAAGTTACTCCCTCTCCCCACTTTCCACTCTGTAACCAATCTACTCTTTGGAAACAAGTCACCAAGTACAGCCCACACTCAAGGGCCAGGGGGAGTTGAGGTCCACCTCCTGGAGGGGATGGTATATAAATAAATAATTTGGAATTCTTCTGTAAGGGAGATTGTCTATTTCCCCCATTTACTGATTCATTCAGTCATTTATTTATAACAATATGCACTCATAGATGTTCATATTAGAGTTTAGGTTATAACCCAAAACTACATTATTTGTTTCATTGCTCAAATCACTCCTGGTTTAGCCACTGGGGGCTCTTTCAAGTTGGCTCTTATGTTCCTTTGCTATGCCTCATCCTTTTGTCTTTTTGAGCACTCCACTTTCTGGAGCAAGATACTCCAGTCTCATCTCGTGTAAGAATAGCACCTTGTATGAGACTGGTTCCTTTTATTGGAGAATGGTTTTGGAAACCAAGATCTGGAGCTAGGTAAACTTATTGTTACTGGGGTGTTACTATTAGGCCTTCTCAATAGACAGAGCTAGGAAATGTATGTGTGTATACTAACCCATGCACAAGCACAGATCTAAAAATATTTCCATATGTAACCGTTTGTATCTATATTAAGCAAAACATGAGTTTATACTGATGTTCCCACCTCTAATCCAGTATCACATGATTCGTTGTAGGATTCCATTTTTTTAATCACTCAGATTCTTTTCCACTGGAATTATTAACATAATCTAAAATTACCTAGTTTGTTCACTTACTGTTTGTCCCTTATCATCAAGAATTTAAATTTAGAAGCAGAGGTCTTGCCTGTTTTAACAAATTCTGGCGCTCTAGAACCTAGAACAGTGCCTGCAACATGGTAGTGGTTTATTGATCAGGGAAAAAATAATCGATAAAGAAGTACTGATTATTTGATTTATAGTAGGAGAAAAAAGATGAAATATTTTGAGGCCACCCCTTGATATGAGTAAGATCATCTTCTAAACGAAAAATAAACACATATTCATCCAACGCTATGCCCTGTTATATTAATAATCTCCACGCATTCACCATCACTTGGCATTGGAATTTCCCCCACAAGCAATTCAAGGAATGCTTGACAATTTTCCCCTAGAGTTTACTGTAGTAGAGCTTAATCATGTCCAAAATGAAAGTAACATATTTCTTCCTCAGATTTCCTCCTATGTAACACATACTATCTTCAGTCTTAGTAGGGTGTAGGTCAGAGAGAAGAGGCAGACAGGAGGTAGAGAGATTCCTCACCCATCCTTACACGTTTCACTAAACTACCCAAGGAGGTTTCAGTGTCTTTCCCCCCATAGTCTAAGGACCATGTGTCACTCAAAGCTACAGTTAGTTGTAATTTTGTTGGCATTTTCCTACTTCTTTCTACTACTTCTCAAATTGCCGAAAAGTCTTGTCTAGATCTGAAAATGCCTTTCATAGAAGCTACTGTGGTATGAAAGGTAAAGAAAGACAGTTCGGGAGGGGATTGAAAGGGATTTTTCATTCAAGATTTTCTTTAACCTTCCAGGTTTGCACTTGGGCATGCTTGTTGGTCCTAGAGAACACAATGTGGGCAAGGGCTGTCACCCCTGTTCACTGTGTCTTTCTCTCCAAAGAACTGGAGGTTCCCCCGGAAACCTCCCATCTACTTGCTCCCACTAAAAAGATACGGGTATGTCAAGAAAAGAAAGAAAGAGGTGGAAGGAGGGTAAGAGAAATACTGAATGCTCAATGTATGCCTGGCAAATCCTGTGCTCTTTACTACCCTACTCTCAAGATTGCAACTAATTTTACCAAAATTTGGTAAAATTTTTTTAATTTTCTTTATTTTTTTTCCTTTAAATTAATAGAGGGGGCACTTACATACATACTGATATTAAAATCTGCAAATGTAACACAGAAAAGAAGTTAATACTGGGGCGGGGGGAGAAAAGAGCAAAAGTCTTTCCCGTGGCTTCTGGAATATTCTTTCACAATAAGTAAAATCCCCTAATATTTGTGAGAGATGTTATCCTTCTTAAAATCTTTTTTTTAAAAAAAAAACAAGCTGAACAAACCAAGGCAAGCCTGTATATATTTCTTGAAATAGTTCCTTGTTTATCTGAACTATTTTGTACCTCGGAGCCATGACACGTAAGTGTCAGCGCACAACTGCACGTCCATATATAACAAAGGAGTGCCCAGAGGGTTCCCGAAATAAGAGCTTGATGCTCAGTTCATATGAGGAGGGCCCCCTACGCCCAAATTAAGCCTTGGCCACTTGCACATAATTAGCATGCCAAAATGAGAAATGAAACCAAAAGGCACACTAGGGCAATGGAACTCTGTTACCATGTTAAGGATACAGTGCCCAGGCGTCATCAGTCAAAATGAACTATGTCAAAGAGATGAAAACTGAAGAAAAAAACAGGTTTCCAGACAGCAGCTTTCAGAGCATATACACCTAAAGGAATATCTCCCCAGTAAATTCTCTTATCGACTTTACCTACACATAAACGCTTCCAGGTTTTTGTCACATCTTCCCACGGGACTGCTCCCAGCCCACCTCTACTCATGTGGGACTTCATTTGGCTGAGTCATAAGAACAGCTGTTGAATTATGAGTTATGGGCACAGGCAAGAAGCTGTCGAATGTCCAAGGATACAGAAAGCACAAGCCACAAGTGCAGTTTTTCTTGGCCAAGTCCTCAGTGTCTGCCATCCATTTACTTGTAATTGTAGGTGATTATCTCGTCCCCTCCCTGCCACTCTGAAGGGTCGGAAGCACTCGAGCTGTGCCCTCAGAGTCATCCCATTCTACTCTTAGAAGGTCCAAAAATAGAAGGAAGCTGAGTTTCCTTTGTTCCAATCCTTTCAGCAAACATCAGTCACATCACAGCAAAGCCACGCGCCAAGACAAAGCAGGAAATGAGTAAGGGATAAAGAGTCTGTTCTCTTGCTGCCTTTCCCTGTGTTGGAGTATTGTACTCACCAGTGGAAACTCATTTTCGAAGTTATGTTGCAGCTGTACAAACTGCTCATTGAAAAAAAAAAATCCGTCACCTTGTTTTCAGCCCAGTGGCAGATTTCACATCAAAAATATTATACCCAGTAGACATTCCTAGCAGTTCATCTATATCTTCAATCATACAGTAAAATTTCCAACAAATTATTCAAATTCTCTGAACAAATGCTAGATGAAATCCTTCAACCAGTGACAACCTCAAGAAACCAAGTGTGTCACACATGGGTAATTTCACATTCACTGAGGCTTTTCTCATGACATTTTATTTTCTGAAAAGAGCAGATATGTCTCACTGGAAGCATTTTTTTTTTAATTTTAGGTTTTTAAAAATAGATCCTGCTCTTAAGACTTCTTCCTGTGGTCTGAAGAACTGAACATATTTTCCCAGGCAGATTCAGAATAGAATTATCAGATCAATTTAAGAACAAGTTGAAAATTGACAGTAGATGGCTAATGGGTGAGCAGTAAATGCAACTTGTTTCCTTAAGTCATATTCTCACTGCAGAAATATGAACATGACCCCCATGATTCTCTCTACCTTTCTAAAACACTGACTCATGTATTCATTCACTCATTCATACCACAAATACTCACTGAATACCCACAAAGTGACCAAGAAAATGACTGTCAAGCTACATTGAGCTGTGTCACATAATCTTTTCCAAAATCTATCCCACTCAGATCTTCCTTTCTTCTACAGGCAGCTGAGTGGAGAGGCCAAGAGAGCAAAGAAGAGAAAGCCGTCGAAAGGAAAATACATTTAAAAAGAGCTATAAAGAAGGTAGAAAAGCAAACACATGTGGAGAAGAAAGTTCTGGAGAGTTATCACCATCGGGACCACATCAGCCCCAATCCTCTCTGCATAAAGGATAAAAGCAAACACCAGTCCACGATGCCCTAAATGGTCCCCATCGTTTTTTTTTTTTACTACCATCTCAGAACCATCTGGCTTTGAAACAAATTGTAAAATCACTGTACATATGGTCTATACAGTAAATAAGATGGCTAGAGTAGTAGACAAAGTATAATTTACATATTTTATTCACTAGAGGATCATTAATCTGTTCTAGTGAGTAAAATGCAGATTTGAGTGTTTTGAGAATTAGTAAGCAAATGAAACAAAAATCACCTCAAAGGCCAGAGAGTTGCCTCGTGATGTGTTCTTTGTTAATTCTGACGTTTTTAATTACCTATCAAATATGTCAGTACATGTATTTAAATATTACGTTTTAACATTGTTCCTTAGTTATTCAGGCATGGTAATAAAAAGCTTCCCCTCTGCTTGTCATTTGCTATCAAACCTATAAGAGCAACAGTTAGAGAAGTAAAAGTGGTGGCTTTACCACTTCAACCAGGCTGTATGTATGCAGACATTCTTAATCCATAAAATACAAACGCCTTAAAGTATTTCAACTGACAGCATGCAACACTGTCATGCGCTGACGTTTTCGCTGACGTTTTCTTAATACACTTTCAAAATCGCACGTCAATTTTCAATGAGGATTTGTCAGTCTCTTCTAGTGCATCAGCTATGTCATGAGAACAACTTAATCAGTTCTGAAGAAGGAAATACCCCTTTCATGACAGAGCCCTATTTAGGAAAATAATGATCAGAGGGCCCTCAAGAATTTCATTAAAGTTCTATAAACGCTTTACAAATAGGTTCAGAAGCTGCACCTTAGAACAGTAGCCAAGGTGAACCTACCTAGTGCCAACTTCCTCTCTAATTCAAAACTATCATGATGAACCCCATCATGATAAGAATATGGATAAAAATGAAAACTACCCTCCTTCCTAGGAGTCTCTCCAGTCATTCTCACTGCTGTAAGAAGACTTGCTGCTGACAGCCCATTTTAAGAGTTTAAAGGAAAAGCAGTAAGGGGAAGACTAATACAAAAGTTAAAGGCTGGTAAAGATGGCCAGGGCTCTACTATCCTCAAAGACAGGTGGCCCATCTGCAAGTCTCAATCCCTACTCCGCAAGTCCCTTGCCAGTCCTTTCCTCTGGTGCTCTGAGTAACAAAGGAGGAAAAAAAGCTGATGGACACCACGATTCGCTGTGACTGATGCTGGACTACCTGCCTGTGTCCTTTGCGATTTCCCCTTGCCCGGGATCTCTGGGGGTTCTTCAACCTCCTGCTTTACTCACATACACCCCAACCACCAGGGGCCTTTCCAAAGCATAAACACACACCGGTACCCAGTGACGCCGAAGAGCGCTGCCTTGTGCTTGGCCACATGCAAAAGTATCTCATAACTCCGCTTATGAGCTGACTCCAATGAAGACCCATGGGGAGGGACGACTGGAGAGTAAATATGCTCCCATGTGCTGAGATCATTATAGCTCACTACATCTGAGTTTTTTTTTTTTTTTTTTTTTTTTTTTTTTTTTTAGTACGGCGGCCTCTCACTGTTGTGGCCTCTCCCGTTGTGGAGCACAGGCTCTGGACGCGCAGGCTCAGCGGCCATGGCTCACGGGCCCAGCCGCTCCACGGCATGTGGGATCTTCCCGGACCGGGACACGAACCCGTGTCCCCTGCATCGGCAGGCGGACTCTCAACCACTGCGCCACCAGGGAAGCCCTACATCTGATTTTTTAAATGCTGATTCCTTCTTTATTTACAATAACAAATTTGGTCAGAAACCAAGGTGGGCTCACCTAGAAAAAGCAGGGAGTAAATATCCAGAGATAAAGAATGATATGGAAAGAAGAGTCATTAACTTCATTTTGGTGACAAGAGATTGAAGGAAATAACGGGGACCTGTGAGCACTGTTGCTGTGAGCAAATGAAGGTCCCCATCTGCTAGCTGATTGAACAAGTAAAAATCATCAGCACCAACACTAAAATGACACCTACTATTGTTAGCACTATTCTAAGCACTCCATAGGTATGTATGTATTTCATCCTCAAAATACGTATAAAACAGGCGCCATTATTATCTTTTAAAGATGAGTGAACTGAGGCACAAATAGTTAAGTAACTCGTCCACGGTAACACAGCTATTGCCTTCCGTGAACGCTCTATTTTCCTATGTTTAGGCATTATAGTCCATCCCTTACAAAAAGTTTAAAGTTTCCCGTACAACACTTCATCTAGTAAATGTCATCTCTTCAAACATCTCTATTTCTCGAAAAAGTACTGAAAGCATTCATAACCCTAAATATACTCGCTTAATTAGTTTAAAATATCACCATCTCAAAATAAATTTGATCTTATAGGTTCTTAGATTGCACTTATTTTATACCATACTGTGAGATTCAAAACAGAATTAGCTTTTACTCTTAAAATATCATTAATGCATCATCTTGAATATGGTAATCGATAAAAGAGATTCTGCAAGGAGGTAGGAACGTAAATGCATGTTAATTATTTCTAATGTCTTAATTAACTCCTACTGCTAATGATACAGTAATTAAGGTTTAAATATATTGTAGAGGATACATCAGTTTTCTATTGGGTCGTGTTTAAGCATTAAACATGATTAAACAGATTAATCATCACTAAAATCTCACAAAATGGGGAGATTTAGACCCAAATTCTCATTGAGATTAGAATTCTGTGTCTAAAACTAAGGTTTTAGACACAGTGCAACATGGTTTCCTCACACACACCTGCTTCCTAGTTAGCTCTTCTTCTCCTTCTCTGTCCCCATGTCCCTCTGAGCACCCAGAGGTACGTCATGGCAATAATCACTTCTGAAAGTGGTTTAGTATATGCATCAAGCACCACTGATGAAGTCAAACTCCCATACATTTTTTTAACCTTCTTGATTTCTGAGCCCTGGGAGGGAAGTGATGGTGATGCCTGTTGACTGACCTGGACCTGATGAGGACCAAATGTAAAGATCAGAGTAGGTAGAGAGTGCCATTTTAGAAGCTATCTCCTATTGTGGATTAAAGAGGTCCACTCCCTTTAAAGAAGGGCAGACTCCAGCGGTGGAGTCTATTTTTCCTTCTCTTTAATCTGGTTGATCCTGTGACTTGCTTCAATCAAGGGAGTGCAGCAGACATAAAGGCATGTCACTTCCAAGGCTGGGCCTTAAGAGATCTGCAACTTCCTCTTTTATGCTCCTGGAACCCAATCATCACGGTTGTGAGCTATCCAAATCACATGGAAAGAGAAGTGAGTAACCAGCTGACAGCCCCAACTGAGCTTCCAACCAACAGCCAGCACAAACAGCAAGTCAAATGAGTGAGCCACCTTGCATGTTCCCATCCAGTCAAAACTCTGAATGATGCCGCATGTGGACAGCAACCTCCCAATTGATCTCAGTCAACCCGCAGACTCCTAAGAGATAATACATGATGGTTGTTGTTTAAACCACTAAGTATATGAGGTAGTTTGACTATACAGCAATAGATAGTCAAAGCCTTTCTAGACCCTCAAAGAGACTCAGGCTGAAACCAGTTCCTGCTTGACTTAGCATAACACAGGATTAGTCGTGGTGGACCCAGACACATCAGGATGGCTACAAGGAAGTTGAAAAAACACTTTCCAGTGGGGGCACAGTGGCTAAGACCATGAACCTCGGAGCCAGACTGTTTGAATCCTGGCTTTGCCTTTTACTAGATATGCACCTAGTAGAGGTTATTTAACTATTCTGTGCCTCAGTTTGCCTCCATATAAAATAGAGATAATAATATTCTCTACCTCATAGGTTTATTTTGAAGACTAAATATCAGTATCACTATGTGTAAAGCACTTAGAACAGTGCCTGGCACAAAGTAAGTGTTCGGTAAATGTTTATTATTCTCTTGAACGTCCAAGGAACCACCCACTCACAGCTCTGGGAGGGCTCTATACTTAGAACAAAGGGATATGGAAAGTGAAGGGGAGGGTCATAACATGGTTCCTGTTTGATCCTGTGCCATGAGGAAACGGATCTCTGCCATGCCATAAAAGCACGAATATGATAAATGCTAAATCTGATTAGCCTCACACCAGCAAGGGAGAAACCCAAAAATCAGAGTAAATGCTCAGTTTCTGGGTCATCAGTAATAGAAATGTCAGACAATCAGTCACATTTTATCTGAGAATAAACTACTCCTAGGTATAATAATCCACACTTTGGATTTTATAACTGATTTCTGTTCATTAAGTGTCCTGAGCTTTATAAACGTATAATGCAGTCCTGGTAAGTTATGTTCTCAGGCATGATCTGAACTACCATCATCATACTCATATCAGTTTTGTTTCTAAATATTATTTTGCAGTTCACTGCAACAAACAGATCAGGCTACCGATTACAGCAGTTTTTGCATATGTCATAATAAAATTAATCTTAAATGTATTAGTAATACCAGGTTAGTTTTTGGCTTTTGGTTGCTTTTTGTTTTCTTTTGATTTTTTGGTCATATCATATACACACTTCGGGAACTGTTTTTGTTAAAATGATTATTGATTTTTTTAAATGAAGCAAAATACAGTAATAACTCATTTTGCTATAGGATTAGAATTAGTAACTAGTATTTTTTGCCCCAACCCTTTGTCTCTTCTCTATTTTAAAATTATATCAAGGACCTATTTATATTTACTTCAGAAGTAACCAGCCCAAGTGAATTAATATATTGTGGCCATAAGTTAAAGTTTTTGAAATATTTAGCAATCTTGAACATCTGACCATAGCACTTCTCATGGGACTTTTCACTGGAGCCTCAAAGCTCTCCATTTCTCATCTCCACATACTCTATTCATAAAATTATTGCAGATTCAATTATACTACTCATATTCTGGTATTTGGACATGTCTCCCTCTGTTTTTCAAGAGAACTATGATGGATCAATAAATTGATACCAAGTAGTTCAATCAATTAGCAGTTCTGAGAAAATATGTCAGGTTTGTGCCTATCTTCACCATGATAACATCATTCATCCACATTAGTTATTCATCTTCTTTCCAAATTATTTATAAGCCTGAGATCAGCTTGAGAAAATTCATACTTTCATTTCATACCTGCTAGTCATGCCTTAAATGGTGACTATCAGAGATGCAAATTAATTGCAACTATATGAAGGATGCACAAACTAAAAACTATGAAATTTAAATTATTAATTCAGCATCCAGATTCCTTCTGCAATCACTAACAATTTCACCTGTTTTATTGCTCAATGCAAACTAAATTTGGTAATTTAAATAGAAATAGAGAACACTAGACCTTATCACTGTTTCCCTCCTAACTTTAAGTCCCTCTTCCTTTTCCTTCCATTATCTCCTTCGTCTCTGTGTTTTGAACCTACTCTTTTATGTCTGCTGAACTTCAGTCCCATGTCATTGTCAGATCTCATCAACTACACACTATTCTGCTTTAATCTAAGATGTCATTCTTAATATTATTTTACATCCCACCAGTCTATTCCAAGAACCTGAATCCGTTCCACTATACCAAAAAAAACCAAAAGCCTATTTTTCCATGGGCTTTTGTCGGGTTATGGGCATTATGTTATTATGTGATTATGCACTAAAAGTTTTAAGAATATATACAATTTCGGTAGTATTATTGAGAGTAACTTTGGGAATACTTCTGCATCCACTATGTAGCTGAACAGAGCAATGAATGAAAGTAGGCAAAATGTAACTGTGAAAAAAACTCATATGAAAAAGAAAGCTTGGTTAAGTAAAAAGACTGTTCAGATTAGAACTAATAGGTTCAACCAAAGTTTTCAGACTAGTAAAGTTTTGCTTTACGTGCATCTATTTTCTGTAAATGGAGCCCGTTTAGAGTTTCAATGCTTAAATTAACAAAATAATTTGTGTAACGTTTCTAATGAATAAAATTGAGTTAATTGAGTGTAAGACATTTGTACCAACTTGCCCTTTTAGAAACAAGGATGGGTATAATTTCATCAATAAACAACAAATAAAGGAGAACATTTGAATAAAAATGGCTTTTGAGTTTCTCAGATAAAAATGTCACAGATTTCTCAAAGCACATCTCTACAAATTCTAAATCTTGGTTTTAGTGTGATTTGCATAAAATGTCTTAAGTAGCATATGCAAATATTCTCGTGTCTAGCAACATTATTTCAGGGGGAAAAAAATGTCACAAATGTCTACCTGGCAAGGTTGCTTCATTTTAATGGCTATGACATGGTATCTGTAACAGCAGAGTTCACAGGTCCAGGAACCCCTCTCACTGATCCACTTCAGCAAGCAAAGCTGATGTGTATACCGAACGGACCCGTCACATCGGCAGGGGTTTAACAGCTCCCCCTGGAAAGAAAACAACTCAGTATGAATATATATTGTGTCTCTATTTTAAAAATCCAACAGTTGCTTTCTTTTCTTTCAAAGCCATTTACCCAGAAGGATACAAGCATCAAACTCTATCCTAGAAAATGAAATTAAATGTTCATACCTCTGGTGGGAATGCAACTAAAGTCTTAAAACTATTTCAAAGATATTACTTAGAGTTATGACATAAATGTTCTACCAACATACGAAATATCTGCAGGATACAGCTCCCAATACCCTAGGGGAAAAGCTGTACTATTAAATCTCTTTAATAACTTTTAAGTGGACGGTCAGATGCAATTCCTCTGCAGTTTTTCTTAATCATTGCTAAAGAAGAAATGCATGCCATCCCAGAAAGTAGCTTGCAATAGCATTATGCTTTTATTTTTTCTAACTGTGGCATCATAAATATTGACTTAGGGGACTATATTCCTGAAAGCCTTCATATTCTTACGCAATTTCCTTACTTTGAAAAATATTAAACCTAATGTTTTCTCAGACCACACATTTTGTAAGAGAGATGTATTATCCCTGTTGTCTTTGTGATTACTCGCATGTAAGTTTGCATGCACCTCTAATGGAGTTTATAATTTTAGAATTGTGTTTCTTTCTTTCACAAGGTCAAAGTAGTTTTAGTTCTCTTATGAAAACTCTAACATGCTTTTCACCTCAGTGATATTGAGTCACCAAAATGGGCAATAAGGAAAGACCCTGCCTTTTTGGTTTTGACATGACTCACCCCCTGTTTGTCCTCTAAGACTATCTGCCTCACGATACACCTGTAGAAAAGGAATACAGGTTTGTCTCTATGTATAAACCAGACCCATCAAGGAATTCACACAAGAGATACTTATGGCATTAACACTAAAACACCTGAGGAATGTGTAACTGCAAAACCAGGTAGAAAAAATCAAGCGTAGCCCAAAGCAAACACTATTCGCCACCGGGACAATTGTATCTGCTTTCACAGGAAAGGAAAAGGGAACGCGCAGGAGCTGCCAGGCAACCGCTCAGCCCAGGAACCCAGAGGCGGGCGCTGTCCGTGGTGCTGACAGGGCGCCGTCGAGAGCGGGAGCCAGCCCAGCCCTGCCGGACCCCACAGCAAGCTGCGCCCGGGGCCCGTCGGGCCTTACCTGCTCGGCGCCCTGGAAGCAGATCTTGCAGATGGGCTGGTGGTGCTGGTGCTGGTGCCCGGAGCGCCGGTCGCCGCCGCCGCTGCTGCTGCTGCGGCTGCTGCATACCGAGCGCGTCTCGGGCCGGTCGCTGGAGCCCCGCCGCTCTCCCTCCCCACCCGCGCGGACCTCCGGCTCCCCGGGGCCCTCCTTCCCCGCCGCCGCCTCCGGGACCGTCGTCTCCGGAAGGCGCCTCGGACCTGCCCCGGAGTCGCCTGCCGCGGCCACCTCCTGCCCTGCCGGCGGCAGCTCCTCCGCGCCGCTGCGCCGCGGGACCACCTCCGCTGGCGACTCGTCTGGCCCCGCGGGGCGCTCGGGAGACGCGGGCGGCGCGGGCAGCGGTGGCAGGTAGCGCGGGGGCGCGGGGACCGAGGCTGGCTCTCCTGGCGACGGCGGCGGAGGCGACGGGGGCGGCTCGGCGTCCCCGCTCTCCTCCCCGCGGCGCCGACTGCCGCTGGGGCCGCCCTCAAAGCTCATGGTGGTGGGGCCACCGCCGCCGCCCTCCTGCCAGCCCGGCTAGCGCCCCCGGCTCGGGCTGCAGGCGAAGGGAGAAAGGAGGGGGGAGGAAGAAAGGAGGGAGGAAAGCGGGGCGGGAGGAGGGTGGGGACGGAGCCTGGGGCGCCAGGGGCCGAGGGGCGGGACGGGGAGGGGACGCAGAGGGCCCGGCTGCGACGGCGGCGGCTGCTCCGCGGAACCGCGGGCTCGGCTCTGATGGAGGCGGTGCCGAATTCCGCGGCGCGTGAGAGCCGGGCCGCTGGGGGGCGGGGGGGGGGGCGACGGCGGGGGCCGGGGAAACCCGGGGAGGGGGGAGGAGCGGCGCAGCAGAGGGGATGGGCCGGGGGGAGGTATTTGGAGGGAACTGGAGCGGGGCGGTAGGTGTGGAGGAGCGGAGGGTCGTTCCCGGGAATGGGGATGTGGAGGGCCGGGTGCGAACCCCGGGGGAGATGCGGAGACCGCGGGCCGGCATTGGGGGCGTGGGGGAAATCCCTCAGCCGCCTCCGCCGACCCCGCCCCAGGGCCGCTCACGTGTGTTCCGGGGCGGATTACCCCTCCCCAAGCAGCGCGGCGCTGCAGCTCTTGTGAGCGGGGGCGGGGGGGACGGGTGGAGGAGAGGGGGAAGGGTCGGAGGCCACGGGTCCAGAAGCCGTTACTGGATGGGCGAGTGGGATTCTGCGGCGCGGGGCTGGAAGGGGCCGGGATGATCGAACGCGAGACTCGCGAGGGCAGAGGGGGTCGCGAGACTGACGCCGCGGGCGCGCCTGAGCCGGCTAAGCAGGGGTCGAGGGGAAGGTCGCGTGGGCCCCGAGGACTAACGGACGCTCCCAGGAGACCGCTTCCAGCCCTGTGCGCCCTCTCCCTCAAAGGTACTCTCACCGACCTTCCAGAGCCCCCAAAACAGACGCCTCTGGAACCTGCATCCTCCCTCTGCCCTCCTCGCCCTCTCCCTCCTGCAGGGGGTATCTGGGTTTATTTGAAACCGTTCTGGTGACTTTGTAAATATCGTTTCCTGCAGTGGTTGCTCCTAGTGAACCCTGGTGCCACGTTCTGTGGCGGGCGTGCTCTTCCACCCTTGCGGTAGGAGAAAGGACTCAAAGGACACCTCTCGTGCAGAAGTTGCTGCAACCGCGGATTTCGGTTGTATGCACCCCGAAGCCAGCTGGTTTCTCTATAGTTAACTCCACTCCGCAAAACCTCTCTGGGACTTATCTTCCGGCAGGGCAACAGTGCCCTCAATTCTTTTCTGAAAATAAACTACCTTACCTGCAGGAAAGTAGACGAAAACAGTGCACAGGCAGTAGTTTCTAAATTCGAACAGTGTAAACGCATAAAGCAATAGATTTATATATAGTGCAATGTGTCTAGTCAAAGCCTTGGTGATTTTCACTAGTGTAACCCTTTGATGTCTTTGACGCAACCGACTTGCTCTTACGGCAGTCATTTTTGGCTGCATAGAGCCGGGATCAGATAGGCAAAGTAACTTGTTCAAGGTCACAGAACTGTTAACGAAGAACTTTTGAGCTCCCTGACTCCAGATTTTCCGGCTCAAACACTGAATGATTTTTTTTCCCTCAGTTCTCCTGCCTCCTAAAACAATATGTAATACATGGTGCGTTTGGTGGCACTGACTCCCATTAATAGTTAGATGGGTTTTTTGGGGGGGGGGGTTTGTTTTTTTCTTTTGCGTTACACGGGCCTGTCAGTGTTGTGGCCTCACCCGTTGCGGAGCACAGGCTCCGGACGCGCAGGTCCAGCGGCCTTGGCTCACGGGCCCAGCCGCTCCGCAGCATGTGGGATCTTCCCGGACCGGGGCACGAACCTGCGTCCCCTACATCGGCAGGCAGACTCTCAACCACTGCGCCACCAGGGGAGCCCTAGTTAGTTGTTCTTAAATGGTTAAGATAAACTACCAGCTTAAGTTAATTTTTCCAGTATACATTTTGGCAGTAAGAAGTATATTTGGTTTAAAAAAAAAAAAGTCCAGCTCTTTTGACAGAAATTGGTCTGGTTGGAAAGCAGAGAAGGAGGTAGTAAAAAAAGTCAAGAATGCTTTGTTACAAATGGTCCCAGATGAAATAGTTCCCAGAAATGTCCTCTAACACTTAGCACCCTCAGACTGACTTAGTTTTGGTGGCGAAATGGCAAGCAGCAAGCACATTTTGTTAGAAATCATAATCCCTGAACGTCCTAGGAACTTATCACACTGAAGAAATGTGGTTGTAGATAATGCTTTCATTCTCAGTCTTCACCTGTCAAAATGACATTGCGCAAGATTGTGTATTGCCACAGTCATAAGATAATCCTAAACCTTGATTCTAAATTCTTGAATTAAATGGAGTCTAAATTCAATTTATGACTAATACATTTCTACCAAGTATGATAAAGTACCTTATTATTTGAAGGACAGCATAAAAGCTGTGGGTTCTGGATAAACAATGCACAGTGACTCAGGCAGCAAAGTAACATGGATGGAAGAGGAGAAGGCCACAATGCTAGATGTATCCTCTCAGTTGATTGTTGGAAAATAACTCCGGTAAGAGAAGATTAACCTTCCTTGATATGGTGAGTAGCCACATAAAAACATTATTTCCTAGCGTCTGTGACCTCCAAAGCTGACCTCTCCATGAAAAAGGGAAACTTGTTCATGATCTTCAGTTAACTCAGTGAGTCTTCAACGGATCAAGGAAAAATACCTTTGTAACTTTGATTGCATCCTCTGCCATAAAAATATAGAACAATGGGGAACACAAAAAGGATGAACCACTCTCAGCTGCTGGGACCCAAGTAGAAGAGCTGCTAGAGAGACACAGACATCGCATAAAGAACAACAGGGCACCCACAGCTGCTGACAGCCATCCAATAGCCAACATGGCTCCACCAACTAAAAAATGGATGAAGGGAGAGGCAATTCTATCAATCTGAGCAAATAGTGAAAGGCACATCCAACCTGCTTCAACCTATATAAATGAAGAGAGAGATATAAATACAACAAATGCTTGAAAAGTCTCCATTCTCATGTTTCTCCCTACCCACGCACCCATACATGCAGAGAGTTAAATATACCCTTTACCAAAAGAGGTCTTTCATTATGAACATGCAAACTCTTTAGACACCAGGAATCTCTTGAGTTGAATCCAAGGATGGAGGGGAGGTGGGAGGGTCCCAGGCAAGTATGTCCCAAAAATTTCTTTGGTGATATTAATGGATATCTGTAGGATATTCTCCTTGAACTTCCCAAGTGACCATGTCCTGAAGGTGTCCCCTGAAGTCACCTCAGGGATATTAGGTAGAAAAGAGTCCAGGCTACACTAGGTCAGAGTTGTTTCAGAATGACTTTGAAGCTATATTAGTTGTGATGACCTTGATGTGTCCTCCAATAGGAGAGTTAGCCTGAAGAGCTCTTTAAAATTGCCTTTCAGATGAAACTAGAGATTATCATGCTAAGTGAAGTATGTCAGACAGAGACAAATATTATATGACATCACTTACATGTGGAATCTTAAAAAAAAAGATACAAATGAGTTTATTTCCAAAGCAGAAATAGACTCACAGACCTAGAAAGCAAACTTACGGTTACCAAAAGGAAAGGGGGGGGGTAGGAAAGGGTAAATTAGGAGTTTAGGATTAACAGATACAAAGTACTATATATAAAATAGATAAACAACAAGAACCTACTGTATAGCACAGGGAACTATATTCAACTATCTTGTAATGATGGAAAAGAATCTGAAAAAGAATGTATATATACATATATATATCTGAATCACTTTGCTGTACACCTGAAACTTTGTAAACCAAGTATAGTTTCAATAAAAAATTAAAATTAAAAAATGGTCTTTCAATTCTTTTTAAGTTTAGCTTTTAGAGATATTCCAAAATTTTTCACTTGGCACCTTTGGGGTGCATTTATTTGCCTCTGTGGTCACTGAGTACAGAACAGAGAATTCTCAACTGTCTTCAAATACCCGAGAGAAAAGAACTTGAGAACTCCAAGTATGTTATAGAGCAATAAGGTTATGTTGTGTGAGTGGGAGGGTAATTTTTAAAGAGGACAGTGAAGTGTGATCTGTGGATTGCGAGCACTTGGTGCAGAGTATAGCTTTGTCATACACCAGAAACGAAGCAGTGTCAGCCCAATGCCATATACAGAAAAGTCCACAATTTATGTCTCCTATTCTAACCTGTTGATTGAATTCCAGCCTTCTGTGTCAAGTCGCCTCTATGACTGCTCTGCTTAGATACCTAAGAGCTATTCTAAACTAACCCAGTCCAAAAGCACACAACACTCTCAAACCTGCTCATTTCCCAGTCTTCGTCATGCCGGTAAACCAGTTGTTCACTCATCCAGTTACTTAAGCCTTAGAGTCGTCCCTTGACTTTAATTGTTCACGTCATATATTCAGTGTATCACAAAATTATTTCGCATGTACTTTCAAAATATACTTCAAATTTCACTACTATATTTCACCTCCACTCCCGCCATCCCAGTTCAAATCAACGTGATGCCCCAGGATCATCAAAATAGCCTCCTGTCACCCTGCTTCTTATTCTTGAATCTGTCCCCAACAGCAGCCTGGATAATCCTATTCAAATGTAAGTCCAGTCATGTCATCCCGCTGCTTGGTACCCACCAGTGGCTCCCCAACACACTTGGTGCAATGTCAGAAATCTTAGCATGCCCTACCAATCCTCAGTCTAGCTGCTGGCTACATCTCTGAAGCTATCAATCTCCATATCCTCTTCACCACCCTCTCCCGGTCGGTCCCTATTATTCATTCCTACTCCACTGACTTCCTTGCTACTCCCCAAGTACATTCCCTCCTCACTCCTCCAGTTATCATGGCTCACTCCTTCACTCCTCTCATCTTGCTCAGAGACACTTCATCCAAAAGACCTTCCTCAACCTTCCTAACTGAAATAGAATCCTCCACTCCCATTTTTTTTAACTCTAACCTTTGCCCAGTTTTACTTTTTCATATCCATTTACTATTCAACATTATATATTGATATTTACATATTGTGTGCATTTCTTTTGCTTTTTTTATTTTTTCTCGTCTAATATCTTCCACTGGAACACTGGCTCCATTGGAGACTATTTTGTTCACTGCTCCGTCCTTACTGTGCCTAGAACTGTGCCTGGTCAGAGTAGTGCTCGGCCAATACTTAGAGAACCATTATATGAAGAATTCAAGCAATCAAGCAGGTAATTATTAATCAGCTTCTGTGTTTAAGGCACTGTGCAGCTTGTTAAACCATAGTTTCCAGGTGGGAATGCAATCTGTAGGACAAAGAAGGATGTAGTCACAGCATTTTGGTGCACTCCATGTGATGCCATTGTTTTTCATTGCTTAACCAACTTACCTAAAAATATTCTTTCCCTTAGTAATTTATATTAGCTGCTTAATGTGTCATTTGCTACTATGTATGTGAAGTCAACGTCTTGGTTGACCTTGATCCTCACATTCAATGAAGATATCAGAAATTTGAAAACACACACCCCTGGTCTTAAGGTAAAGTGAAGGAGTGTGGATGGAGGGTCTCCATCTCCGACCAATTTCACTGATCATGAATCATGCTCCTCTTTTGATTTTATACTACACTGCATTCTAACATTTGTCAATTCTACCTGTAGAATTGGATACCATACTCTCCTTCCATTTTTCTATCTTTGCCTCTTGTATCTCTCCACTGTTCCCTGTCCCTGCCTTGGTCTCCCTTGGTCTCCCTTGGTCTCCCTACCTTGAAACCTGGACATGTAGAAGGGATTTTTACCTGACAGATTGAAAACATGGAAATATGTTGAATCACTGTGTACACTGGAAATCCTAAACCTGACTGACATCTGGAATGCCGTTGAATCAGCAGGACCTGACAGGGCCACCCAAGCTTTACAAGGATCTTGAATAAAGCTAGCCCTGATTCCCCTCAGCTGAAAATCATCTATTTTTCTACCAAACTCACATATTAAATATGATTTTTATGACCTCTATTATATTATACCTTGCCTTGTGGTTTGTTATGCGCTTATCTGCGTTTTTTGTGTTTTTTTTTCCTCTTGTGCTAGATTGTAAGCTACTTGGAGTTTGAGCCTATCTGTTTAAGTGAACCTTTTATCTTCATATACTCTGATGGCTGACATTAGTGGCAGCTCAGTAAATATGCACTAAGTAAATATTAACAGAAGTCTTAATTCAAAAGAGCTACTATTTATTTGTTAAAAGTTACTGATAGAGTTCTGCACAAATAACAACTCAAAGATAGCTATGCTTCCATGATGTTTGGATGAAGTGCAGTAAATTAGTTTATATACTAGACAGAGAACTTGCTAGACAAAGACAAACCCTTGTGTGGGTAAAGGATTCAGAGTCCCTCAGGATCAATCTGAGGGTAATAAGTACAGTGAAACACCCAGGTGTCCTTTCCCTTCTCCCTTCCCCTGCCCACTCTCCCTTAGGAGATTTATCTCACTCACCTAGGATGTGATCAGTTTCACCACCAATCTGAGAAGAGTGGAAATGAAGCAGGAAACATGCAAGGATGCTATGCCAGAGCTTGGCTCCAGTGGGGTCCTGCTCGCAACCCTGGTTTCTCTACCCATAGAATCCTGGGGTCTCTACTTTTTCCACAGGGCCTCTGCCTAGATTAGGATCACTGGTATGTTTCCCTCTGTCTTAGAAAAGTCCTTGTTCAGACAAGAAGAGGAGGCAACTCCACACCTACACCAGGTCACAAATTTCATACCCCACCCCCAATTCTACCTCAATCCACCCCTTTTCCAGACTTTAAAGTTTTCAGGAAAGGACCATGAGTGACTCAGTCTGGAAGATGAGCTGCTGACTAGTCGCTGAAGTCATCTTGAACAGAATTACATCGTTATGGGTAAACAGCAACTCCTCGAAGAGAAATGTTGCTTTCAGGGGAATGACTGCTTGACAAATACAACTAGATGCCAACTCTCCCCACATTGTGGAATTTGACATCTAGCACATACAATTTACAGTACTTGTCAGCTCCTTCCTCCTGTCCAGCTGAACTCCTGAACTTAGCCCTTCCCAGCTAAGCCAACAACATCAAACTGCACTCCAAAAGATACAGAAATGCAAAATCGAGAGTTATAAACTGCAACTATAGCAAGGCTTCTTAAATGCAGGAAGTTTTAAATAAGTGGACCTAACAGTACAAGTAAAGAAAATTAACCTTTGATATTATAAGCATGAGTTCAACATACAGGTGTGCGCATGCACACGCACGTGACCACATGTCTGTGTGGTGGGATGAGTGGATGACTGGGTAGGGTATGTCACAAATGATGGGTATCATCAAAAAGAAAATGAGTGCAAGCCATAAAACACCATCTTTTTGTGCAATCAATAATCAGCAAGTGACAATTTTTGGTAATGCACTTTGAGAGATGGATGGACCTGACCTCAAAAAAGCCCTAGTCCAACTAAGAAGATAGGCACATAGATATAAACATGTTACATATATTAAGAGTTACAGTAGGAGGATTAAAAGTGTTATGGAAGTACAGATATAAACAATTCTGCATGAGAAAGATGATTCATCCTAAGAAAAAGTTTCTCAGAGTAGGTATTTGAGCTGGGCTCTGAAGGCTGGATAGGAGTGTGCCAGGTATGATCCATCTCATCAACTAACTCAATAGGTTAGAGAAACTGCTGTGGACCTTAGACTTAAGTGTGAGGACTATAGAGACAAGGAAGGATGAGAGAGGATATGATTTGAGCCATAAAAAATGAAGATGGTGACAAGTAGGATAAAAGTGAACCTACTACATACTGAAATACTAGAAGAGAGGCACAACTTCTGTTAGAAAATTGTCACTATAAGTAGAATTTAGATCATTTAATTACCAAGAAGTCACTATCCCATCAAATGCAACCAGAGCCACCTAAGGACCAGGAAATAAGCAAATCAGCCTCCAAAAACCACTACAGTCCACCCCACACACTACCGCATAAAAATCCATTTACAAATGCTTCCACTTTCCTGTCAGGTGAGACTACTAAATCTGTGATATTTGATTTTACATATAATCCTAATAAACATGCTTACCTAATTTCTCTGTCCACAGCAAATTACAAATAACAAACTTAGAAATGTAAGCAGAATAGCAGCTCCGGGAAACAACAGCTAATAGTCCAGCCCTCTTGAAGAAGCCGATCCAGTGATTTTTAAACCTCTGCAGTTTAAGAGTTTATTTAAAAGCAGACAGCTCTATAGGCAGTGTAGTAAGCCACTAGAGGTCTGTCTGCCTTTTAGACTTGCACGATCACTGGTAATTTTAATAAAGGGTTCAAATATCCAAGAAACATTTACACCTGGGCATGTATGTTGATTAATCTGTAAGCATGATGAGACACGTGTTCATAAGACCCCCTTTCAACATGGTTAATTACAAAATTTTTACCACTTAAAATATCGAGATTAGAAAGTTCCCTTATCCTTCTCTGGGCCTCCCTCCACCTCCAACCCTGGGCTGTGCCCGTATTCAATCGCACTGCGCCCTTGTGAGCACGCCCTACCAGCGCCCTCCCCTTACTCCACCAGCAGATGGCAAGTTATTTGAGGCCAGATCATTTATATACATATAAAGTGTATAGTTTGTCCCCAGCAGTTAGTACAAATGCATTGGTACGTAATGGGTATTCAAAAAAGTTTTATATGATGAACAAAAGAAAAATGAAGTTTTTGTAACACTTTTAGAGAAGATGTATGTTAAAAATGAATGAGTCTCCAATTACGTGAACAATTCTTTTGCACTTACCAATGATAACTAAAATTGGTTGATCATTTACTGGGTCAGACACTGGCCCAAGCACTTCACATGTGTTAATTTGTTCAATCCTCAGCCACAGTCTGTGAAGCAGGTACTATTACCCGCATTACACTGATGAGGAAAGTGAGGCCAAGGAAAATGAGTTGTGACGATTCAGGGAGCTGAATTGTGAGAGACAAGGGGCTGCCTTCACAACTGGGCACTCTGGCTCCCACGCCTGCACCCTTAACCACACAGTTATTTGCTTCCTGTGTCATCGAATTTATTACAGACCCGAAAAGAAACTTGTGCTACAAGAGGTGGCTAAGACCATCAACATAGCTTCACCAGTTTGAAAAAACACTCAGTTTTTAAATCATTCTTCTACCCTCTGTTTTTGTAAGTTCAACTGTTTTACATTCTGTATATAAGTGAGATCATACATTATTCTTTTTTTGTCTCATTTAACAAATGCTCTCAAGGTTCATCCATGTTGTTGCAAATGGCAGGATTTCTTTTTCTTTTTTTTGAATTATATTTTATTTATTTTTATACAGCAGGTTCTTCTTAGTTATCTATTTTAAACATATTAGTGTTGTATACGTCAATCCCAATCTCCCAGTTCATCACACCACCACCACCCCTGCTTTCCCCCCTTGGTGTCCATACGTTTGTTCTTTACAGTTGTATCTCTATTTCTGCCTTGCAAACTGGTTCATCTGTACCGTTTTTCTAGATTCCACATATATGCGATAATATACGATATTTATTTTTCTCTTTCTGATTTACTTCACTCTGTATGACAGTCTCTAGATCCATCCACGTCTCTTCAGATGACTCAATTTCGTTCCTTTTTATGGCTGAGTAATATTCCATTGTATATAGGTGCCACATCTTCTTTATCCATTCATCTGACGATGGACACTTAGGTTGCTTCCATGACCTGGCTATTGTAAATAGTGCTGCAATGAACATTGGGGTGCATGTGTTTTTTGGAATTATGGTTTTCTCTGGATATATGCCCAGTAGTGGGATTGCTGGGTCATATGGTAGTGTTATTTTTAGTTTTTTAAGGAACCTCCATACTGCTCTCCATAGTGGCCATATCAATTCACATTCCCACCAACAGTGCAAGAAGGTTCTTTTTTCTCCAAACCCTCTCCAGCATTTGTTGTTTGTAGATTTTCTGACGATGCCCATTCTGACGGGTGTGAGGTGATACCTCATTGTAGTTTTGATTTGCATTTCTCTAATAATAAGTGATGCTGAGCAGCTTTTCATGTGCCTCTTGGCCATCTGTATGTCTTCTTTGGAGAAATGTCCATTTAGCACTTCTGCGCATTTTAGGACTGGGTTGTTTGTTTTTTTAATATTGAGCTGCATAAGCTGCTTGTAAATTTTGGAGATTAATCCTTCGCCAGTTGCTTCATTTGCAAATATTTTCTCCCATTCTGAAGGTTGACTTTTCGTCTTGTTTATGGTTTCCTTTGCTGTGCAAAAGCTTTTACGTTTCATTAGGTTCCATTTGTTTATTTTTGTTTTTATTTCCATTTCTCTAGGAAGTGGGCCAAAAAAGATCTTGCTGTGCCTTATGTCAAAGGGTGTTCTTCCTATATTTTCCCCTAAGAGTTTTATAGTGTCTGGTCTTACATTTAGGTCTCGAATCCATTTTGAGTTTATTTTTGTGTATGGTGTTAAGGAGTGTTCTAATATCATTCTTTTACATGTAGCTGTCCAGTTTTCCCAGCACCATTTATTGAAGAGGCTGTCTTTTCTCCATTGTATATCCTTGCCTCCCTTGTCATAGACTAGTTGACCATAGGTGTGTGGGTTTATCTCTGGGCTTTCTATCCTGTTCCATTGATCTATATTTCTGTTTTTGTGCCAGTACCATCTTGTCTTGATTACTGTAGCTTTGTAGTATAGTCTGAAGTCAGGGAGTCTGATTCCTCCAGCTCCTTTTTTCTTCCCTCAAGATTGATTTTGCTATTTGGGGTCTTTTGTGTTTCCATATAAATTTTAAGATTTTTTGTTCTAGTTCTGTAAAAAATGCCATTGGTAACTTGATAGGGATTGCATTGAATGTGTAGATTGCTTTGGGGAGTAAAGTCATTTTCACAATATTGACTCTTGCAATCCAAGAACGTGGTATACTCCATCTGTTTTTGTCATCTTTGATTTCTTTCATCAGTGTCTTACAGTTTTCTGAGTACAGGTCTTTTACCTCCTTAGGTAGGTTTATTCCTAGGTATTTTATTCTTTTTGTTGCAATGGTGAAGGGCATTGTTTCCTTAATTTTCTTTCTGGTCTTTTTTTGTAAGTGTATGGGAATGCAAGAGATTTCTGTGTGTTAATTTTTTATCCTGCATTTTTACCAAATTCATTGATTAGCTCTAGTAGTTTTGTGGTGACATCTTTATGATTATCTATGTATAGTATCATGTCATCTGCAAACAATGACAGTTTTACTTCTTCTTTTCCAATTTGGATTCCTTTTATTTCTTTTTCTTCTCTGATTGCCGTGGCTAGGACTTCCGAAACTATGTTGAATAATAGTGACGAGAGTGGACATCCTTGACTTGTTCCTGATCTTAGAGGAAATGCTTTCAGTTTTTCACCATTGAGAATGATGTTTGCTGTGGGTTTGTCGTATATGGCCTTTATTATGTTGAGTTAGATTCCATCTATGCCCACTTTCTGGAGAGTTTTTATCCTAAATGGGCATTGAATTTTGTTAAAAGCTTTTTCTGTGTCTATTGAGATGATCATATGATTTTTCTTCTTCAATTTTTCAATGTGTTATATCACATTGATTGATTTGTGTATATTCAAGAATCCTTGCATCCCTGGGATTAATCCCACTTGATCATGGTGTATGATCCTTTTAATGTGTTGTTGGATTCTGTTGGCTAGTATTTTGTTGAGGATTTTTACATCTATATTCATCAGTGATATTGGTCTGTAATTTTCTTTTTTTGTAGTATCTTTGTCTGGTTTTGTTATCAGGATGATGGTGGTATCATAGAATGAGTTTGAGAGTGTTCTTTTCTCAGCAATTTTTTGGAAGAGTTTGAGAAGGATGGGTGTTAGCTCTTCTCTAAATGATTGGTAGAATTCATCTGTGAAGCCATCTGGTCCTGGACTTCTGTTTGTTGGAAGATTTTTAATCACAGTTTCAATTTCATTACTTGTGATTGGTCTGTTCATATTTTCTATTTCTTCCTGGTTCAGTCTTGGAATGTTATACCTTTCTAAGAATTTGTCCATTTCTTCCAGGTTGTCCATCTTATTGGCATAGAATTGCTTGTAGTAGTCCCTTAGGATGCTTTGTATTTCTGAGTGTCCATTGTAACTTCTCCTTTTTCATTTCTAATTTTATTGATTTGAGTCCTCTCCCTCTTTTCCTTGATGAGTCTGGCTAATGGTTTGTCAATATTGTTTATCTTTTGAAAGAACCAGCTTTTAGTTTTATTGATCTTTGCTATTGTTTTTTTTGTTTCTACTTAATTTATTTCTGCCCTGATCTTTATGATTTCTTTCCTTCTACTAACTGGGTTTTGTTTGTCCTTCTTTCTCTAGTTCCTTTAGGTGTAAGGTTAGATTGTTTATTTGAGATTTTTCTTGCTTCTTGAGGTAGGCTTGTATAGCTGTAAACTTCCCTTTTAGACCTGCTTTTGCTGCATCCCATAGGTTTTGGATCGTCATGTTTTCATTGTCATTTGCCTCTAGGTATTTTCTGATTTCCTCTTTGATTTCTTCAGTGATCTCTTGGTTATTTAGTAACATATTGTTTAGGCTCCATGTGTTTGTGTATTTTATGTTTTTTCCACTGTAATTCATTTCTAATCTCATAGTGATGTGGTCAGAAAAGATGCTTGATATGATTTCAATTTTCTTAAATTTACTGAGGCTTGATTTGTGACCCAAGATGTGATCTCTCCTGCAGAATGTTTCGTGTGCACTTGAGAAGAAAGTGTAATCTGCTGGTTTTGGATGGAATGTCCTATAAATATCAATTAAATCTATCTGGTCTATTGTGTCATTTAAAGCTTCTCTTTTCTTATTTATTTTCATTTTGGATGATCTTTCCATTGGTGTTAGTGAGGGGTTCAAGTCTCTCACTATTATTGGGTTACTGTCAATTTCTGCTTTTATAGCTGTTAGCAGTTGCCTTATGTATTGATATGCTCCTATGTTGGGTGCATATATATTTATCATTGTTATATCTTCTTCTTGGATTGATCCCTTGATCATTATGTAGTGTCCTTCTTTGTCTCTTATAACATTCTTTATTTTAAAGTCTATTGTATCTGATATGAGTATTGCTACTCCAACTTTCTTTTGATTTCCTTTTGCATGGAATATCTTTTTCCATCCCTTCACTTTCAGTCTGTATGTGTCCCTAGGTCTGAAGTGGGTCTCTTGTAGAACAGCATATATATGGGTCTTGTTTTTGTATCCATTCAGCAAGCCTGTGTCTTTTGGTTGGAGCATTTAATCCATTCACATTTAAGGTAATTATCAATATGTATGTTCCTATGACCATTTTCTTAATTGTTTTGGGTTTGTTTCTGTAGGTCCTTTTCTTCTCTGTGTTTCCCACTTAAAGAAGTTCCTTTAGTATTTGTTGTAGAGCTGGTTTGGTGGTGCTGAATTCTCTTGGCTTTTGTCTGTAAAGCTTTTGATTTCTCCATCAAATCTGCATGAGATCCTTGCCAGCAAGAGTAATCTTGGTTGTAGTTTCTTCCTTTTCATCACTTTAAATATATTGTGCCACTCCCTTCTGGCCTGTGGAGTTTCTGCTGAGAAATCAGCTGTTAATCTTATGGGAGTTCCTTTGTATGTTATTTGTTGTTTTTCGTTTGTTGCTTTTAATAATTTTCTTTATCTTTAATTTTTGCCAATTTGATTCCTATGTGTCTTGGCGTGTTTCTCCTTGGGTTTATCCTGCCTGGGACTCTCTGCACTTCTTGGCCTTGGGTGGCTATTTCCTTTCCCATGTTAGAGTAGTTTTCAACTATAATCTCTTCAAATATTTTCTCGGGTCCTTTCTCTCTCTCTTCTCCTTCTGGGATCCCTATATACGAATGTTGTTGTGTTTAATGTTGTCCCAGAGGTCTCTTAGGCTGTCTTCACTTCTTTTCATTCTTTTTCTTTATTCTGTTCCACAGCAGTGAATTCCACCATTCTGTCTTCCAGGTCACTTATCTGTTCTTCTGCCTCAGTTATTGTTATTCTGCTATTGATTCCTTCTAATGTATTTTTCATTTCAGTTATTGTATTGTTCATTTCTGTTGTTTGTTCTTTAATTCTTCTAGGTCTTCGTTAAACTTTTCTTGCATCTTCTCAACCTTTGCCTCCATTCTTTTTCCGAGGTCCTGGATCATCTTCACTATCATTATTCTGAATTCTTTTTCTGGAAGGTTGCCTATCTCCACTTCATTTAATTGGTTTTTGGGGGGTTTTATCTTGTTCCTTCATCTTGTACATAGTCCTCTGCCTTTTCATTTTGTCTATCTTTCTGTGAATGTGGTTTCGTTCTACAGACTGCAGGATTTTAGTTCTTCTTTCTTCTGCTGTCTGCCTTCTGGTGGATGAGTCTATCAAAGAGGCTTGTGCAAGCTTCCTGATGGGAGAGACTGGTGGTGGGTAGAGCTGGGTTTTGCTCTGGTGCGCAGGGCTCAGTAAAACTTTTATCTGCTTGTCTGCTGATGGGTGGGGCTGAGTTCCCTCCCTGTTGGTTTTTAGGCCTGAGGTGACCCAGCACTGGAGGCTACAGACTCTTTGGTGGGGCTAATGGTGGACTCTGGGTGGGCTCACGCCAAGGAGTACTTCCTAGAATTTCTGCTGCCAGTGTCCTTGTCCCTGCAGTGAGCCACAGCCACCCCTCGCCTCTGCAGGATACCCACCAACACTAGCAGGTGGGTCTGGTTCAGTCTCCTATGGGGTCACTGCTCCTTGCCCTGGGTTGTGTGTGCCCTCCAGGAGTGGAGTCTCTGTTTCCCCTAGTCCTGTCGAAATCCTGCAATCAAATCCTGCTAGTCCTCAAAGTCTAAATCTCTGGAAATTCCTCCTCCCATTGCCAGACCCCCAGGTTGGAAGCCTGACGTGGGGCTCAGAACGTTCAGTCCAGTGAGTGGACTTCTGTGGTATAAGTGTTCTCCAGTTTGTGAGTCACCCACCCAGCAGTTATGGGATTTGATTTTATTGTGATAGTGCCCTTCTGACCGCCTCACTGCAGCTTCTCCTTTGTCTTTGGTTGTGGGGTATCTTTTTTGGTGAGTTCCAGTATCTTCCTATTGATGCTTGTTCAGCAGTTCAGGATTTCTTTCTTTTTTAAGGCTAAATAATATTCCACTGTATTTATAGATCACATTTTCTTTACCCATTCATCCACTGATGGGCACTTAAATGGTTTCCATAATTTGGCTATTGTGACTAATGCCACAATGGACATGAGAATACAGTCTTAAAAGATAAACTGAGGCATATTTAAATTTTTTAATAGTTTGAGTAGAAATTGATTCATATGGGACCACATCCAATCTGGCAGATAGAAAGGAACTTCAGAGGTCTGTACAAAATGAAAGACTTTTATAAGCAGAAGGGAGCAGGAACAAGCAAGTTATATCAGGTAAAACAAAGTGGGTTAGTTATTGGAAGATTACTTTTCTTTAGGGGATGGCAGCAAGGTATCATGCAGATTACCTAACTAGTACTGATCAGGTGATTCCTGATTGACTGGTTTAAAATTTCATTTCTGGAAGAGCTGAAACTATAATTATGTCTCAATTTGGTGACATTGGGCTTAGCATAAGTAAATCCATCTTGGGCCTGTTGTCTTGTTTTTAACAGAGGTAAACTGAACTTTCATCTACATTTTCAGATTTTTGCTCCTGAGTAGCAGGGAAACTTAGGGGGTGGGGGTGTTACATGCCTGACCTTTTGAGATTGATAGCATGAAGTGTCATAACCATACTCTTTTAATTGTTTTTTGATGCTACTGGCAGAAAGAAAATAACAGGAGTGGAGGGGCACTGAGTTGAATAAGTATGACATACATTTCCTGGTGTAATGTTAACTTAAAACAATAAAACAGACAATTATTTTACCAGCATTTATTTGGGGGCAGCCAAGAATTGCAATTCAGGATGTGCAACTAAAGGAAAGGAGAGGAAGCTCTTTTATAGAGGAGAGAGGCAAACTGGGAAGGACTGTTATAAACAAAAATTCCATTGGAGGAAACTGGGAATTTGAAATATAGTGGCTTTTCATTGGCTGAGTTGTGACAGTCTCTGATTGGCTGAGCTGTTGCCAGGCTAGGAGAAAATCTTTCTTCCTCCTGCCGGCAGTAGTAAAGTAGTGTCACTTCCCCCCCAGAGACGCAGGTATGTCTCTTCCTAATGGGGTTTATGTTGATGTCCAGTGGTATGTGCATGACAGCTCACCCTTCTGATCTCCTCACTCGGTTTTACTGAGGCTTCCCTTTATTAATTTGCACACCCTTCTCTGTGTACTGACTGAAAAAACAATCCTGCCATAGAAGACCTATTTACTTTAATGCTTCAGAGAATAATTCATTCATAAATCATGATTGAAAACAGAAACACAAGCCTAAAACTTACCCTAACTCTCTGTTTCTCAACAGGAAGCAACTTTGTCCCCTCTTGCTCCTATCTTCAGGGGACACTTGTCTGTGGCTGGAGGCATTTTTGATTGTCACAACTAGTGGGGTACTGCTTCTGGCCTGGAGTTGGGTAGAGGCCAGAGGTGCAGCCTAATATCCTACAATATACAGAACAGCCCCCAAAACAAAGAATTATCTGGTCCCAAATTTTAATAGTGCCGAGGTAGAGAACTCCCACCCTAAATAACAGCAGAATTTCCCCGAAGATCTGAGTAAAGGAGAAAGAGTTAAAAATTTTAAAGCAACACTAAAAAGGAAATGATAAATTATACAAAGGAGGATATTCTAATTTTTTCTTAGAATTAAAAAAAAAGAAAGTTTAAAATCAGAGTTTTTTAAATCTTGAAAGAAGTAGAAACAATTAGGAAAAAAGGACAATGTCCAAAGACTAATTGAACAGGCTGTGCATAATACAAGAGCATATGCTTAAAATAAAATGCTAATTTAAAATAGATTAAAGTAATGCATGTGCATGATGTAACTCAGACTGGTGAGAGTCACTTTCTTTCAGCTTATTTTTCATCTTTTCCAATGCTCAGTGGACAGCCTTCCCAGTTATTTCAAAGTATATTTTGGCTCTGAGATTAGCTTTATAGAAGCTAAAAATTAGACGTTAAAAATTATTGACTCCTGATCATTTAGATTTTGAAACTCCTAAAGTAAAAGGACATGCTACTAAACAACATGTACTAAACAACGATAAATATTTTGATGATGGTAATGATATCTGTATTTCTAGAAGAGGTGTTAGTGATGATATGAAAAAATCTGACTAGTATAAGAAAATGTTATCCTAATAAAGTGAGTTTGAAACCAAAAACACACAGAAGAAATCCTCAATCATTAAAAAGATCATGTTAGTAACTCTTAAACAGACAAAAAGAAAATATTTAATATGATATTAGTTGCATTTTTTTCAAATTTTATCATTTATATATGAAGAGGAGCAGAATATGCCACCCCAAAATATGCCTCTTTGGCATAAGGATTATCTTGAGCTGATTATTTTTAAGAAACAGCAGACTCAGGAAAAGCTCTGAAAACTAAGAAGTTGCTCTTTGTAAGGGACAGTTACCTTTATAAGGAAAATCTCCATTTGTAAGGTTGTATCCCTCCCTGTATTAGGAAGAGAAGAATGATTCTAAATCTCTAGAAACTCTTGTCAATGGAGAAGGCAATGACCTTAATCTGCAAAACAACCTTACCTTTGTTTACTGTGCTTTCCCCATAACTGTACCCACTGTCCCAACACACTCGTATCTACCTTTTGTCTTTAGTTGAAGATGGTATTTAAGGTGGTGGCTTGGGCCATTTCAAGGAGTTACTCAGTTTTCCTGCGTATCTTAAGTGTATACAGGGGGTATACAGGTCATTAAACTTCTGTTTGTTTTTCTCCTGTTAACCTATCTTTTACTAATGGGGGCTTCTCAGCCAAGAACCTAGAAAGATAGAGAAAAAATTATTTTTTTCTCCCCTACATATATGTTGTTTGCTGAAATTTTGAAAAACGCAGAAAACCAAATAGAAGAAGAAAACAATGACTCCTAATTCTACCATCCGGTAATAACAAACATGTGCATTTGTAGGGAAGGAACTTTTCTCTCCACTCTAGAAATCCCTTCCAAGGAGGAAGATCTTTGGTAAGAGGAGGAAAAGAGCCACAGTCTCCACTGGAATAATGATGCAGCAGAGGTAGAGTCAGAGTGTCTGCTGGGAGGGAAAAGTTATGTTGTGCAAATGCTTTCTTTTTGTTTCATACTTTTCTCTGAAGCACCCAGAGATACCTTCCACAAGCCCCTCCATTCCACCTGGGGGTGGGGGTAAACAGGAAGGTACCAATTGACTAAGTTGCAAGAGCCTCCAGGGAAGACAAAGACAAGGAAACCTTAAGATGGGTTTTCTTTTTTTTTTTAGATGTTGGGGGTAAGAGTTAATTAATTAATTAATTAATTTTTGCTGTGTTGGGTCTTTGTTTCTGTGCGAGGGCTTTCTCCAGTGTGGCAAGTGGGGGCCACTCTTCATCGCGGTGCACGGGCCTCTCACTGTTGTGGCCTCTCTCGTTGCGGAGCACAGGCTCCAGATGCGCAGGCTCAGTAGTTATGGCTCACGGGCCTAGTTGCTCCACGGCATGCGGGATCCTCCCAGACCAGGGCTCGAACCCGTGTCCCCTGCATTGGCAGGCAGATTCTCAACCGCTGTGCCACCAGAGAAACCCTTAAGATGGGTTTTAATGCTAGAGTAAGAGCCAGAGGAGAGACGGACCAATTACTTTAGGAGGGAACATAAGGACCAAGAACACCCTTATCAGCATAAGAAATCTTCTCTACAAGCTAGTCTTTAGGGTGCACACTCATCAGAAAGATTTCCTTTAGTTAATTAACTAAACCCTCTAGTCCTCCCAAGCATTATGGCTCAGCTAAGGGAATTCTACTCTACAGACAGTATATTTTGATCATTTTTTTCATATCTTTCTAAAATATACTTTTTATTGGAGAGATGGCACCATATATTACATGGATGTCTCATTTATTTATTTCCTGCTAGGATATTTTGGTTATTGCCTATTGTTTTCTCTTTTTTCTCTTTTTGGGTTTGGTTTTGTTTTGTTTTTTATGAGAGAAGGGCAGGCCAGGACTATTAGCAATAATGTTTGTATATGCATCAATACAGACATTTTTCTGATTATTTCCTAAGGGAAAATCACTAAATGAGAACCCATGGGCCAAGCAGTATAAAACTGAAGCCATAATGGGATGGACACAGTACAGATGTAAAACCAAGCTTCAGTTATTCTCTAGGTTCCAGATGGCCCTCCCTTGAACTTTGAGAATCTCAACAGCTGCTGGCTGTGCTTGTTGAGATAGGTCCTGGACCTTGGCTTCCTGCGAAACTACGTAGGTATCTAAAGCTGGATCCATGTGGAACTGCTCTGTATGGCAGCTTGCTTCATCAACTGTGCAGATTAGAAGAGCCAGAGAGAGGGAATTCAGCAAGAGGGAAGTCAGTCTTTTGTAACCTACTCTTGGAAGTAATATCCCATCACTTTTATTGTATTCTCTTCGTTAGCAGCAAGTCCCTGGGTCCAGCCCACCCTCTAGGCTTTTTCTTTCTTTCTTTCTTTTTTATTGAAGTATGGTTGATTTACGTTATTATATTAGCTCCAGGTGTACAACATAGTGATTTGATATTTTTATAGATTATAGTCCATTTAAAGTTGTTACAGAATATTGGCTATATTCCCTGAGCGTAGCTTATTTATTTTATACATAGAAGTTTGTGCCTGTTAATCTAGGCTTTTTCTATGTTTGAAGAATCCCCTGTTGTACTTGGAAAAGCCTATAAACCTCTACAGAAAATGAAAACGTCAGATGCTGCATATTCACTACCTTCCTGGTGGCTGGCATACAGATACATGATCTATGCTTATTCACCGAGGTGTGCCACTGCAGACGTTGAAATAAAAGCATCTTATGGGAAGAAACAGGGTGGCGGCAGCAGGGCAGCGGTATCCAAGTGCCAGGCACAGCAGCGAGGTGGAAGCATTCCAGATCCAGCATTCAATACTTCTGCAGTCCAAGCTGTGATATCTTTGCCTGATTATCTGCCTACTTCCTGGTTACCTAGACTCCAAGCCTGATCTGGGACCCTCTGGGAGATATTGTGAATTAGCCAATATTTTTAAGTAAATTCCTTTTTGTTAAATTAACCAGAATGGTTTTCTCTAGCCAGTGAAGAAAGCTGAGTGCTCAAATGTCCTCATTATCCCTTTACTCCCTTCCTTCTAGTGTCTTCATCAAGATCGGCAGCTCTCCATCTCTGCTCTTCATCTTCCATCTTCATTTCTTTTTTCTTTCTTCTTTTGCCTCACCTTTTTGTACTTTCCTCTGTATTCTAAGATATGTGTGTGTGTGTTTCACCTAATGATTTGTTTCTCTGCAGTATCAATGGGTCTTCAAATAACAACTTGACTTCTCTAATTTTTTCTTTGCATTGCTTTCAGTCTTCCCCTTTGCAATCAGTTATTTCTTATTTCCACCTGCCTCTCAGGTGTATTCTTATTCATGTGAGACTGGGATTTTCATCTCTTCAGCAATCTCTTCTTTCCAGAATTTATCTACTCTTAAATTTTATTGAGCATCAAAGCAAATGTTTCCCCCAGCTAACCTTTGTTTTCCATAGTAAAATTTTAAATGTAGGCTCTTTTCCTCTATCTTAAGTGCTATGTTCTCTGTCATCTGAGGTGCAGAATTCTTTCAAAGACCCACTATTACGAGGAATATAAGTTGCTTCAGGGGACTCACTGTGCACCTGGTTGCTGTTAGAATCATCTCAGATTTCACGTAGAAAGCATGATGATCTGCATGGCCCTAGCAAACATTTTTTTAAAGTTTAGATTAAATCTAAAGTCATGGAACAAATATGGTATATTATTTTTTTTTTTTTGGCGGTACGCGGGCCTTTCACCACTGTGGCCTCTCCCGTTGTGGAGCTCAGGCTCCAGACACGCAGGCTCAGTGGCCATGGCTCATGGGCCCAGCCGCTCCGCGGCATGTGGGATCTTCCCATACCAGGGCACGAACATGTGTCCCCTGCATCGGCAGGCAGACCCTCAACCAGTGCGTCACCGGGGAAGCCCGATATATTCTTTATAGTCTTGACTTCGAAACAGGAAACTTCAAAGGTAGAATATGTTGCTTATAAAATAGGTTAACATATAAAAAGTTTCCACCACAACGTGATCAAAGTCAACTGACAAATAGCAAAAAAAATTTAGCAATATTCATGTAAAGATTAATGTCTTTAATGTCCATAAATAAATATAATGCTTACTATAAATATTATTGATTTATTATAATGTATTGATAAGAAAGAAACCAATAATCTTATAGACATGGGCAAATGTCATGAATAGATAATTCACAGAAAAGGAAATATAAATATTTTTATACTTATGAAAATATATTTACCTCAAAATAAGAGAATTGCAAATGAAATACAATATGATTGCATTTCTTACCTGTCATCTTGGCAAAATTATGTGACACACTGAGTGGGCAAAGGTTTGGAGAAATAGGAAAATCATACATTGTTATTGGTGGTGTAATTTTTGTACAATCTTTATGAATGTTGTCAATAGCTATTAAAGTTTAAAATGTGTATACCTCTTTCCTCAGCAATTCCACTTTGAGGCTTTTATCTCACAGATGCATTTACACATACGCTTAAAGATAGTGTACTATACTTTTTAATTGTGGCATCTTCTATAGCAGCAAAAGATTAAAACAACTTAAATTTCCATCAATAGGAAAATCATAAAATAAATTATAAGACCTCATACGATGGAATAACATGCAACACTGAAAACACTGACATAACCCTGGTCATTCAAACATAGAATAATTGCTGAGATGTGTTGGAAATAGTAGAAAAGAAAACAGGGTCCTGGATAGTATTTATATCATATTATCACCTGAGAGAAATAAAAAGGAAGCACCTACCTAAATGCTGGATGTGCATTGATTAGTTCTAAAAGGATACAAGAAACAATAATATGATACAAGTCATATTATTGACTCTTAGAAAAAGCACTGTGGGACAGGTGGGCAAGGGTGGTATATAGAGTTACTTTTTACTCTGTGGCTTCTGTAGCATTTGATATTTGACCATACACATGATTTCAAAAATACAACAATCAAAGTCTTAATGAGATTGCATAATACAGCTGTCCATTTTTTTATGTACGAGTGCTTCAACTGTTCTGCTTGTGTATTTTTAATGGTAAAAATCGAGGCAGGAGTAATATGACTTTTGATCCTAAGATCCTCAGACAATTTTATAAACCAAATAAAGGCTAATTTTAAAAAATAATGGAGGCAAAATTATTTGCAGAGGTATCTTGGCAGTAAATTCATTAGATAGTAAAATACCTTTGAAAAATAATAGCCAATGCTCAAACGTTGGTCCTTTGCACTTAATATTGACCCAGAACTTGAGCAAATGACACTTAAAACACCTGTCCAATCCAGGATGTAAGCCCACGTGTCTACATATGTGTAGATCCACAGTACACATATGGTACATCCTTTAGCTTCCTTGAAAACTGTCAGGTCTTTGATCTTTGCTCTGAAATAATTTCATGTATGTTGATGATTTCATATTTAAAAAAAAAAAGAAAAAACTTGGTCTTAATCTTGCATTTTCTTTCATTTCTTCCTTTTTTACCGGTTAAAATTATTGCCGTTTTTCATCCAAGACTGCTGGATTCAGTTCATAATGGAGTTAATCTATAGCAGTCTTTAAAATAACATGCCAAGATTTTGAAAGGATTGGAGTTTTTATGAGTAAGAGTGGCTGCTTCATTTGTAATATTGTATTTATGAAAAAAATTAAAAGGCCTTCAAGTCATTTTTCTCTCTAATAGACTAAGAATCCATTGAGTTGAAAAACAGACACACACACCTTGTATCTAATGGTGTTGCCCTATCCAGATATTTCAGAAATATTTTTGCTCAAAATTAGTGAATAATAATTACTGAAGCAGGAATTCAAGTTCAAAAGGAGTTTATTAAGTCAGTTTCTCTACTTTTGTGTAGGTTGACATTTCCCAGTGTTAAAAAATTTTTTGAGCATTGTTGACACCTAGGTTTATAATCCCCTCACTTCTCCTAACTTCTCCTCCTCTTTCCTCTCTTTAATCTCTTCCCTGCCCTTCCCTAAAAAGGAGGAGCAGATGAGGTCACCCCATGAGAAATGGTTCATTCATTCAACAAATATTTCCTGTGGGCTTCTGTGGGTGGCTCCCAGGCTCTGTTCTAGGCTTGATGACCACAGTGTAAACAAGACAAAGTTCTTGGCTTCACAAGGCTTAAATCCTACAAGGGAGGGCAACAAATAAGCAAGTATACTAATTTCAGATAGTGATGGGTATCTGTCTTCCATTGGTATACAGTCCCCAAATTTAGTAACTTAAAATGACACCCACTTATTTGTTCATGATTCTGTGCATTGTCTATTTGGGCAGGGCTCAGCTGGGAAGATTTACCTGCACCAGGAGATAGCAGCTGGGTTCATGTATATATTTGTAGTAAGTTAGAAATGACTGAAGGCTGGCAGTTGGCTTGGGTCGTAGTCTGGGACACCTCAGTTCTCCACCAAGTGATCTGTCCAGCAGACTAGCTTGGGCTTAATCAAATGATGGTCTCAGGATTCCAAGCCCAGCAAGTGAAGGCAAGACCTAATGCACAAGGAATTTTAAGTGTATGTCATATTTTTTTTGCTCTATTAGCCAAACAAGTCACTAGGCCAAGGCCAAAGTCACTGTGGAGGGTGACTTAACAAGAGCATAGACACAGAGAGGGAAATTATTGCAGCCATTTTTGCAAAAAAATATTCCATGTATGTCATGTACCAAGGATCCCAGATTCAGGCATTTGCATGCTGGTCTAGAGCACTGGCTTCCATGAGGTCCTGCTTACATTTTGCTTCTACATGTCTCAAAGTATATTTACTATCTAAAAAAAAAAAAAAATTTTCTTGTCCATTGGAAAATCCTGCATTAAACAAAATTAAAGTTATTTTTATCATTATCAGTAATATCAGCATTATTCAGGGATTCTCAGGGACTTAGACATACTACCATACAATGGGAACCCCTAAAATGGGGAATTTTCCTTGTAGTATTTCACAGACTGTTTTGACAACAAGGTATCTTCCAAGGCAGATGCTACCTGAATCTAGACAGTTGTTGCCATTAAGATTGTGGGTTCAATATTTCCAGATCTTCCAGGGATTCCGAACAAGCAAGAAAGGTTGTTTTTTTTTTTTAATTTTATGTGAAATTGCCTAATTTGTAATAGATGTTGACAACTTGTTCAAATGTTTTTTTAAAAAATATACTATAAATAAATTTTTAATAAGAAATACACAAAATACAGCTACAAATCCAACGTGGCTAGTTTATCCTTTATAGGACAAAAGGAGACTCTTGGGAAAGAACTCATGCTAATAGAGGGCAGAGTGGAGGCTCGGAGGTTTGGTGGAAGGACAAAAGTCCTAGCTGGAAGGGAAGGGCTTGTTCTGAGCACAGCACTGAGTCTGGCACTCAGATTGTTCTCAGCCCAGTACGAAAGACCTCACAGGAGTCCCCTTAAGGAGAAGACAATACAAGATTGAATACAAACCAGCAAACTGTTCTCTATAACCTCCATGGGCACCAAGAGCTCAGGGAGAGAGAATCTCTGGTGAAAACATTGGTGGCCTCAGCTCAGTACTCTCAGCATCAATGAGGACTCTAGGCCTTGGTGTCCCAAGGAATCAGCAGGGGGAGAATCTAACTCTTTCTGATGAGTCCACTTTTCACTGATTTGTTGCATGTCAACTGGAACAGAGATGGGAGAAAGGCAATTTTCCTACTCAGCTTTCCTGTTGGAAGGAAGCTTTTCCCATGAAACATGTTAACTGGGTCCATTCCTTTTCCTCATCTGATATGATGTATATTCAGGACTCCAACTTCAATGGCCTTGACTGCTAAACTGCCCCCCTCCTCTGCACATCCAACCCAACATATCTGTTTATGCTTCCACCTCTATTGCAGTAAGTTGTATTTTTCAAAGCTGTGCTATCCACATGCTCTAACTCAGTGTGACCTTGCCATCCCCCCCATCAACAGGTGGAGTCTGTTCCCTTCCCCTTTGAAACCAGGCTGGCTTTGTGAATCTCTTGTCACGTATACAATGGAGAGAAGTGACTCTGCCTGACCTCAGGGAGGCCTTGCAGCTGTTGTCTGTTTCTTGTGGCTCCCCGGATCTACTGCCAAGTTCCTCAGCATCAGCACTATTGATATTCTGGGCTGAATAATTATTTGTTGGGAGGAGGGGTGGGCATTGTCCTGTGCATTGAGGATGTTTAGCAGCATGCCTGGCCTCTACTCGTTAGATGACAGGAGTACCTTCTCCCCCATTTGTAACAACCAAAACTAGCTCCAGATCATATTGCCAACTGTCCTCTGGGAGGGCAAACTCACCTTCTGCTGAGAGCCTCTGTTCTATAGGAAGCCAGCCAACAATGAAGAAGCTCAACTACTGAAGACCGCCGTGCTAGAGACATTGGACGTAGGTGCTCCAGTGCACAGTCCCCGCTGGAGCCCAGCCTGCCAGCCACCCTCACCAAGGTGCTAGGTTTGTGAGAGGAGCCATTCTGGAGCCTCAGAGGAGCCCATCTGCCAGCTGAGTACCACTGAGTCCTCTCAGTCAACTTCACTAGAGGCAGAAGAATGACCCAGCCCAGCCCTGCCTGAATTCCTTGCCTACAGAACCTATAACATTTGATTTTTTAAAAGTCTGCTTTTTTGACCCACTATGTTTTAGGACAGTTTGCTTTGTAGCACTAGTATGCTATGGAGCACCTATACAGATGAAGAGTGAGAAGTAATGATGTTTTGCTATTTAAAAAAAAAAGGAAATTAATATTCATTGCTTGTCCTTAGATGTTTATTTTAATTTTCATAATTTGCTGAGGAGCAAATGAAGCTGCTCTCACTCATGTAACACGTATTCATTGAGGGCCCATATTGGTGCCAGGAATCATGTTGGATCCCAGAGACACACAGACAAATATGACATTTTTGAATCATTGTATCTGTATAATTCCCTTCGTGTATCCTGTTATCAAATCAACATTCGCACTTTTGTGAGTTGGTGGCCTTGACGTGACATTCACTCTTCTGTTTTTTGCTTGTGCTCATGCTGGTCCTCTCCCTGGAACTTACACCTCCCTCTCCATTTTCCTAAATCGTGTCCACGTTAGGGCCAAATCCAATACCACCTTGTTCACAAAACCTTATCCATTAGGCAGAATTACTTTCATCCCTTATTTTGACTTTCGCTCTTTTTCTCCCCCTCTCCCAAGCTTAATATTGCATATTATCATCCTTACTCAGCATCTGGCCTTTCCACTTACTTCATAGAGAAAAAGGAACCTGTGAGCCCTGAGTTCTGTTGGCTTCCAGCTTCCCAATCCACAAACACAACCGCATCTGTGATGCAAGCAATCTCCTGTATTAGTCAGGATTCTCCGGAGAAACAGAAGGAGATATGCAGGTAGGTAGAGAGATAGATAGATAGGTAGACAGATAGGTATTGATAGATATTGATACAGACAGACAGATAGATAGAGATTTATTGTAGGAATTGACTCACACAGTTATGGAGGATGAGACAGCCCCTGACCTGCCCTTTGCAGGTCCTCCACCCAAACAGCTGGAGAACCAAGAAAACAAGTGGTGTAATTCAGTCCCAGTCTGAAGGCCTGAGAATAGGGCCAGTGTAAGCCCCAGCCCAAGTCAGAAGGCCTGAGAACCAGGAACAACAATGCCTGAGGGCAGGAGAAGAAGGATGTCTCAGTTCAAGCAAAGAGAGCGAATTCTTCTTTCCTCGGCTATTTGTTCTAGTTGAGACCTCAGCAACTTAGATGATGCCTGACAGCATTGGAGAGGACCATCTTCTTTCCTCAGTCTACTGATTCAAATGTTCATCTCTTCCAAAGACACTCTCACAGCCACACCCACTGTACCAGCTCTCTGGGCAACCTTTAGCCCCATCAAGTTGACACATAAAATTAACCATCACAACTCCTTAACTCCATTTTCATAGAACACTGGTTTTCTTCAATTGAAAGCCACGCCATCTCTGCTCTGGATACACAGTCCCTGACCTCTGGGAGCCAGGGTCCCTTTTTCTCCAACATTTCTGTCTCTCTGTCTCTCTCTTTCCCCTTCATTAGCTCCAGCTTAAAATAATAACCCAAATCCTCTCACACTGATAAAGGGGAGAAGCCTTCTGAATTCTCTCTCTAAATCCACTCATTTGTCTTTACAGAGTCAACATTCTTGGAAGAGTTCTTTCCAATCACCACCTCCATTTTGAATCCCTCATTGACTCTTTAATCTTATATAATTTCTACTTCCTCATCCTTATACACAGCCCTCACCCTACCTATCACACACTTATTCTATTACAACTTCTCTGGTAAAGGTGGCCATTCACTTCATTGTCACTAAATTGCAGACAGTTTTCAGTCTCCGTATCACAACCTTCTGTTATGATTGACAGTTGCCCACCTCCCCCTGCTTACAACCCCCTTGGCTTTCCAGGACACCATTCTCTCTTCACCCCTGCAACTCCTTCTCATTCTTTGGGTTTGTTTTTGGGGGCGGGGAAGGGGGTGGCCTCTTTTCTCTCCCTGCACATGTGTAAATATTCTCTTCTCTTCACACACGTTCCTGCTTCTCTCCTGAGGGGCCACCTCAATGCTCTCAGACACTCCGGTAGCTTCTTCAGTCACCCAAACAGCTCCCAATTCAATGCTTCCCAGTTCCAACCACTCTGCTGAGCCCTGAACTCATAGATTCAGCTGCCTCTTGGAGATACCCACTTAATTGTCCACTTAAAAGCATCGGATATCTCCAATGCTCCAGGTTCAAGACCAAACTCATCATCTTCCTGATTAAATATGTCCCTCCTAAGGTTTCCACCTTGGGGACTATTCTCATGGAAGCATCTGACAGAGCCGCCGTATCCTATCAATTACCAGATGCTAAGGATTCTGCCTCTGTTAAATTAGTTCACGTCCAACTACACTGACTGCCTTAGCTCAGACCCTCATCATTTCTCCCCTCAACTATTGCAGCAGCCTTTTAATTAACCCCCATCTCCAACTTTGCCCTTCCGCCAACTATTCTCCACTCCACTGAAAAATTTATCCTTCTAAAATAAACATTTGATGATCTTGGTGATATGATTAGAATCTTCCTTGAGAAAGAAGTCCAAGTTCCTCAATCTGGCAGGCTGGGCTCTATGATCTGATCCCTGCTCACCTTTCCAATTCCACCTCTTGCTGCTTCATACCCTGCACACTGGTCACATTAAGGATGTTTTGCAATTCCTTGAGTGCGTCATACTATTTCATGTCTACGACTTGCCAATGAGACATTTTGCTCTATTATTTTTTTCTTCATCTTTTTGGTATATCCTTCTCCCATTTTACCCCTTTCTTAATGGCTAATCTAATTAGATGAGTTAGATAAACCAAATATTAACAGATTATTGCTGTATTTAGAAGATGTGTTTGTAACTCAGCATAATAATAAAAGTATTAGAATTTAAGTATCTAGGTTTTTTGACTATTAAGGTGATTCAGTGTTAAAATACATTTCTCAGTTTTGTCCCCATAGAACATTTTAAAGCAGTTTTAGCAGCTAATATGACCTTGTATATCTACTCACTTATTCCCTCCATCCCAGACGACCCCACCCGGAAAATACACTCCATGAAGCCAGAGACCTCAGCTGTGTTGTTGCTATAGATCCCATATGCCTAGAACAGTGCCCAGAAGAGGGTGGAAGTCAATCCACATGTGTCCAATGAAACAGTGAATAAATGCTCAGTCCTAAAAATCTCAGCTCAGCCCAGTTGTCAACTCTTTGGGGAGCCTTCCCTGATGCTCCCAAAGGAGGATAGTGTACGATCATCTTCCCTGTGCCCCCCCGGGTTGTCCTCTGTGATTGCACTTAGAATAGCATATTGTAACTGTCAGTAACCCTGTCTCTTCCCACTGCCCCCTGCAACTGTATCACCACCTCCTTGAGAGCAGGGACTGTGTCTCTTATGTCTGTATCTGCAGCTTTAAGCATAGTACCAGCCATTTAGTAGACATTCAATCAATGTTTTAAGTAAATAACCCCATTGCACCTTCTATGACCACACTTTACATTCTTTGTCTCCTTTGCTGCCTGCAAACTCTTTGAGAATCGGAACTTTTTCCCCCAAGTCTTTCTCCCACTGTCTATTACCATGCTGCTCACATTCTAGACACACAATAAATGCTGAATTAAATTATCATTAGTGTTTCATATGTTCAGATAAACCTAAATGGAGCTCATCAAAAACAACAAGATGTTCGTTTTTCCACTGTTGACCAACACAATGCTAGGATATGGAAACAGATGGTTAGTTGTGACTTTTATAATTATATGGAATACATTCTTTCAAACAACAAATTGCTATGGATCCTTTGGCATCTAGTCCATACATAATAGTTTGCATGCTTTCTGTTAGGATTTTGTACTAAGTTTCCCGTGTCTTCAATCAGGACCTCCTAGGAGGATAATTTCTATAGCCAGAGTGTCCAATCTACCACAACCTGGATAATATAGCCTGCAAAACAGTTCAACTCCCTTTGCTACCACTGTGTGCTCACCAAGTCTATGCATCATCTGTTGGGTGATAAGAAGTAGAAAATTTCCTGGTCTACCTCCTGGACAGTGTTTACTTAGCCCTGGAAAATTCTGACTCTGAATCTCTTCTTGTGAGATTTTATATTTTCTGGAACATTACTCCTGACCTACTACGATTAGATGCATCAACATTTATTTTATAGTAGCTATAACTTAATTTCCTCAATACTTGATAAATACCCTTGCACCTATATCGAGATTTGGGAAGAAAAGAGGGTGTTCATATGATTTTGAGGATAGATCGCTTCAGTTGTTGGTTAATTTTATCCAAATTATGTTTAATCTTTTATAGTTTCTAATGTATTTGAAAACATGTTTGCTTTTACTAATTCAAGTGTTAACATACTGATTATTTTGAGAATATAAATTTTAATCCCAGTAGAGTTGCACTGTATCCAGGTTAGATTCTAAAATCAGCCTATCTGGCAAAAATCATGTGTAGAAAATTACCCATCTGCCAAACAAAGGCAGACCTTCCTTCTCTCCCAAGTCCAAAGCAGCCTGATCTCTTCGCACATCACCATGGATTTGTTTCATCATTTCCACACCAAATGAAATTACTGGCTTGCATTTAAGGGCCAATTTGTATGAACAGCATATATGCAAACAAGAATTATTTTCAGTACTGTGACATGATCATGAAACCAGAGGCGCCTGGGATCAACATCAGGGTTACCTCCCATTTAATTCTCACTTAAGAGCACGTGTTCTTTGGTACAATATCAGGCAGACCAACCACCATGTGGTGTCTCTCCCTCTGTCTCTCCAAATTAGATAATCCATAGAAGTTCTTTGTGCATGTTCGGTGTCTACACTAAAAGTTTTCTTAACTGTACTCAATAGCTTATTTCAAACCCAACTGAAACCAAGAGAGTGTCTGTCTAACCATCCATTCCAGCAGTTTCCCATGTCTGATCATGCAAGTTTGATTTCTGTTCTGCAGTTCTGAACTTCCCTTACTGTGGGCACTCACATAAGAACAAACTGGCTTTGTCTGTTTCTTCCACATTTTAATGAACATAGAAGAGAATCCTGATGGCGTTATTTACGGTTCTAGCTTTAGGACTCTTCATTTTCTTAAATAGCTAAATAAGAAAATAAGGCACACTCTTTCAGCCATCTTGGACCCTGTGGAGGACTTCTAAAATGACAAATATGTCTGGACGGCTGTGGTCCAAGGCCATTTTTGCTGGCTATAAGTGGGGTCTACGGAACCAGAGGGAGCACACAGCTCTCCTGCAAATTGAAGGTGTATATGCTCGAGATGAAACCAAATTCTATCTAGGCAAGAGATGTGCTTATGTGTACAAAGCAAAGAACACAGTAATTCCTGGTGGAAAACCTAACAAAACCGGAGTAATCTGGTAACTCACACTCATGGAAACAGTGGCATGGTTTGTGCCAAATTCCGAAGCAACCTTCCTGCTTAGGCCACTGGACACAGAATCCGTGTGATGTTGTACACGTCAAGGATTTAAACTTATTGAAAAGTAAATAAATAAAAGTGTGGGGGAAAAAAAAAGACAAGAAGGCACAGCCTGCAGCAGACATGCCCCCATGCCCTGCCCTCCCCACCCCTTCCAACAGATTGCACTTCTGTGCTGGTGGCATCTGAATAAGGAGGAAGGGATTCTGCAAGGCCACTCACCAAACGCTCCTTGGCACTGCCTGCCAGGGGATCGTGCCTGAACTTGACCCTCCCCTACCTGTGCCCAGGGCCCTGATGGGCTGGAGGGCTGCCTTCCCCAGCTGACCCACGGGATTCCGTCCCGGGCAGAGGGCAGCGGTACTCACAGGTTAGGGCCATGGAGAGGCAGGCTGAGTGGGGCCCAGGGGCCCAGGAGAACTGCTTCTGGGGAGGCAGGAGGGAAACCTGTTGGAAGGTGGATCTGCACCTGCTTCCGAGCCCATGGTGCATACGTCCTCGTCCCTTAGGCTCCGCTTACGCGGCACGCATTTGATTGAATTAAAACTGAAGAATTTCACGGCGGCAATTGCAGGAAACCCCAAGCAAGGGGTCTTGCTGTGTGGGAGTTCCTGTGTGACTGTTCCGGCCACAGCCCGGCCCCTCGCCACCCCAGCAGCTAGCTGATTCTCAGCTGCGAGGAGCTGCTTCCTTTCTCAGAGATATCCATCTAGCGGCAAGAATTCTGGAGCCCAGTAGCGAAAAGGGGTCGGGAGGTCTAACTGTCCACGTAAAGTGTAAAGCGTTTCACTTAATGCCCTTGTTTTCAGTGTCCCCATCCTCAGCCAGGAATTCCCGAGCCTGGATTTCCTGTTTCAGATTCTTCCTAGACGAATTCTCAAGTCTTCTGCCAGGTAAAAAGAGCTGGAATCAGGACGGAACGGGAAGGGGATGTGCAGAGGAGGATGGTAACTGCTTATAAATACTTGGAGACAATCTGTCGTCTTCAACCCCACGCTGAACACCCCATTTTTGGAGGCCTATGGTGTTTTCCATTTCCAAAAATGTCCATTTCTGGACTTCTGTGATAAAACTTGACTTAGCTTTGCCTCTCCGATTTTTATTTCAATTTCCTCTGCATTGCTAATTCAGTTACCACTCGCTGGTTTCCTTTCCAGCTTCCAAAATTATGTTGGTATTCTCTTTACTTCTATTCTTTTTATCCTATGAGCTTTTTTTCCTTTTCAAAAGCTCTCTAATTATCTTAATGAGGTTTTGCAAGGGCAGAATTGTTTGTACATTTGTAATCAAATCTACACGTTTAACTGAAAGTCTCTCTTTTTTATTTCCTTCCCCATTTTAAAACAGAAGTTCTCTTTCTCTTTTCTCCTCTTCCCCGATGGTTGTATACAGGGGATGCTGGTGGTGATTATATTTACAATTTAGGCTAAGAACGCAGGAGCCTGAGAAGCGTGACCTCAAATATGGACATGTTGACACTGTATTGTCTGGAAAAGGGGTGCTTGGCTGCTGGATGACCCAGCAATAGCACACACCAGGTACCTAATTCCTAAATGCAGAGGAGCTTGAAGTGCTTCTCTAGAAACTGCATGTATCATGATGGTGAGGCCCCAGCAGCAGCATCTGTGCCGTGGATTCCCCTGGCTCTGGACGATGGACCCAAGTTGGACCAACTGGACGATCTCCCCTCAGAGTTTGGACTTTGATCGCAGACGAGAGAATTAGGAGTTATCAGTAATTGAGGGAAATAAATGGCAGCACTCCAGAGGGAAGACCCCCCCCATTCCACTGCAGAGGCCCTCAGAGCTACCATGGTCCTCATACATCAAGAGGTCCAGTGGGTCAGCTCTTCTTTGTGTTCCACGAGACACCACCTTACACCACACACATCCTATGCGTTCTTCCTTTTTTGTTGTTTTTTTGGGTTTTTTGCTTAGGCTGGCTCTTGGTTATTTTAATTTCACTCAAAATAACCTAGAAGAGTGAAAAGCACTCTTAAAGATGCTGCAGTCAGTTGCCATGAAGCATTAGGGTTCTGAGCTACTGTTGCAAGAACCAATTATGTCCATCTCTTCCAACCTCATGTCAGTGACCTCACATGGGTAGCTTGGGTCAGCCACGGTGGGAGTATTTACATCACAAGAACTGGTAAATGATACAATTCAGGGACTTGGGGTTCCCTCCCCTCTCCCCAGGAGAGCTGGTGTTTAAACATCTAACAACACACCACTGATTGTAATCCTAGGTGTAAATTTCCCTGGCCCTCAGTTTGCCCATCCCTAAAGTGGGTATAACACGTCTGCTTCTCCATCTTCTCAGAGATGTTAAGATTTAACCAAGGTAAAAAAAAAATTTTTTTAAACTATTCAGTAACTTTTGACAATATAAATTAAAGAATTTAATTTAAATTGAATAATAAATTTTAACTAATAGCATTGATTATTAGTGACATGTCAAGGAGAAAATACTTTCTGAGAGCAGGACATAGACTGGACATATACAATCATGACTGGCTTATTCATAACTTGAGGAAATAAAGATAATAAAATAATACTCAAACATATTATGAAAATAAGTGAGTAAATTCTCCACCCATTTTCTTTAGCAAGCTACGACAACCACCAATCACAATCACAGAAGGAGAAAGCTAAGTTTGCTTAGTTTTACTGCCTTTTACCACCCTCCTCCCTCTTTTACATGGTAGGAAATTCAAAGAAATTTTCTCTGAAAGATTAAAACAATCATCTAGTCTGAAGGTGAAAAAAAATCAACTGTCAGTATAACATTATTATTTTATATTTGTACATGAATATATTTTACAAAGTGAATCTGTATCCCTTATCTTATTCATTTCTATGAACATCTATTTTTATTTTTGAGTTCCAATACAGATCTCACCTTGCCTTTTTTCCTTTTCTTACTATAAAATAGAGGTTCTCAGATAAAATATGGTCTGAATTTCAATTTCAAGTACAGAGTAAGGATGCACAGCTCCTACCTTTAGAGCCATGTCTTGGGCTTTGTGCTGTGTGCTCTGAACACTTGAACTAACATCAGCTCTGGGTCCCTCATTGAAAACAGATGTCATATCAAGACGTTGTGGATATTTATCACTGCGAAAAAATACGCGTAAGGTACGCAATTCAGATAACATTAGAAAATGACAGCAAAACAGAAAACAGGTGTTCTTGTTATTTATAGGGTGCTTTTGAGAACATAAAGGAAGGGACAGCCTTTGTCCACTGGGACTGCGGTTGAAGGACACAATAGGAAATAGACCAAATAAGTCAGAAACATGAGTCCAGAGGAAGGCGAGCTTTACGGATGAGATGTTACTGACGTTCTGTCACATTTCTCTTCTTCCCTGACCCACCTCGCGTGTCTTCTCCTCCAAGGGGGAGAATTTTACTAGGGGATCAGATTCAAAAGATCTGATGAAACATAATTCTGAAAACAAATTTGCAAGGGAAGGATTTTGCTGAGAAAAGCCTAAGAGAAATATGTTATTCACACATAAGAAACAGCCTGAAAAATTTTATAGGGCAACGCGGAATATCAAGATCTGGAGAAAATGATGAAAAGACTCTATATGGGCAAAGGAAGAATGAAATTTGACCAAAACAAGGGAAGGAAGGGATTCACAGGCAGTTATGATGCATAACAGAGTATTATATGTTTATGTGCCAACAATTCAGAATTATAGAGCTCTCATGACCCACATTTGCACCTCTCTACCAGAATAAAAATTGCAAAGGGGGGCTTCCCTTGTTGTGTAACGGTTAAGAATCGCCTGCCAGAAGCCATAGGCAAAAACTGACGTTATTCAACTTTTGCGTTTAAAGGCGTTTTCCCCCATCCCCATTTTCAGGTACCAAATAAGTGCTTGCCCACTAAGCCTCTTCCCAGGTCTTTTATCTTGAAACTTTATCTCTGATTTAGAATGTAAAACTTTGCCTCAGTAAAGGAATTTCAGGCATCATTGACCAGTCAAAGAAAGTTTTTTTGCCCAATCCCATGGAATCTATTACTTGTGTATTTTACATAATTTTAATTATCTGTTTGCCCTTGAGGCAGGCAAAAATATATAACTTGGCAATGCTGGTAACTTATTAGGGTTGAATAAGTGAAATATTCAGGATGATGTAAGACTAAGCATGTTGCAAAACTGGATAATGTAATGGTTGTCGGCAAAGCCGAGGGCTGGCTATAGGAGATCTTCTCAACAAAAGAAAGGTGGGTCTCATTACCATTTACTGCAATTTTTTTTTTTTTTTTGTGCGGTATGTGGGCCTCTCACTGTTGTGGCCTCTCCCATTGCGGAGCACAGGCTCCGGACGCACAGGCTCAGCGGCCATGGCTCACGGGCCCAGCCGCTCTGCAGCATGTGGGGTCTTCCCGGACCGGGGCACGAACCTGCATCTCCTGCATCGGCAGGTGGACTCTCAACCACTGCGCCACCAGGGAAGCTCTATATCTCACATTTTAAATTGTGTGACTGGAGGAGGTTTCTCTAAGAAGGCAATATTTAAATTAAGCAAGTATGCGTGGCAATAGGAAGCAGGCAAGGGAAGATCTGGGAGGAAGAACACTCCAAGCAGAGGAAATATGTGTCTTGGCATGGAAGGAGGCAGATGTGGCTGGAATGTGGTGGATGAGCAGGGAGGGTGTTAGGTGATAGTGGCAATGTAAGCTGGCAGCTCATAGAAAGTGGGCATCGTGAGCAGGAAAAGAGATTGGATTTCATCCTGATTACTACGGGAAGCCTTCGTAGGGTCTTAAGAAGGAAAGTGATGAGATGAGATTTAAACTTTTAAAAATCGCACTGGCCACTGTGCACAGGATGGTTCATAAGTCATCAAAAGTGAAAACAGAGAAACAAATTAAGAAACTATCACAAGAGCTTACATGAAAGCTGTCAGTGGCTTAGATGAGGTCAACAAGAATAGAAACAGCAACAAGTTGTCAGATCCAGGACACATCCTAGAAAGACCCTCAGTGAGAGCTGCTGATGAATTGGATGGGAACGTGTGGAGGGAAAGAAACAAATCATGAATTTTCTGCAGTGGGCTGCCAGCACTCCTTGGCATTCCTTGGCTGGTAGCAGTGTCACTGTACTTGCTGCCTCCACCTTCACAAGGCTGTCTTTACTCTCTGTGTGTCTGTGTCTCTCTCTCCTAATGACGGCACCACTCATGGGACTTAGGGCCCACCCTAGTCCAGTATGACCTCATCTTAACCTGATTCCACCTGCAAGAACCCTATTTCCTCTGGATGGACAAGAATTTTAGGGGACACTACACAACCCACTACAGTAGCCAGGGGGTCTGCATGGTTCTCCTCAACGGACTGCTCTCTCTTGAGTAAACATTCAGGCAGCACTGGCTCAGGCAAGGGTGTCACCCAGGCTCATGAGGCTAAGAACTACCTCATTGTCTTCTGAAGCCTGGCCTTGCAATGAGGTGGTAAAGAGTGTTAAGTACATGGAGACGCTACCTCTTAGCCCTGGAGGAAGAGTACGGTTGTGACTGGAGCATTAGCAACAGGTGAGTAGTAACACATGTACAGCAGATTATATCTCAACTTTGGAGGTGACGGGAAGCATCAGCAGGTGTTATGGCTTGAATTACATCCCCCCAAATTCATATGTTGAGGCCTTAACCTCCAGTGTGAAATTTGGAGATTGGGTCTTTAGGGAAGTTATTAAGGTTAAATGAGGCCATAAGTGTGGGGCCCTAATCCACTAGAATTGGTGTCCTTATAAGAAGAGGAAGAGACACCAGGGATCTCTCTCCACACACATACAGAGGAAACGCCATGTGAGGTCACAGAGAGAAGGTGGCCAACTCCAAATCAGGGAGAGAGCTCTCACCGGAAACCAACCCTGATAGAACTTGGTTCTAGGACTTCCAGCCTCCAGAATTGGGAGTAAATAAATGTCTGTTGTTTAAGCCACCAAGTCTGTAGTATTTTGTTATGGCAGCTCAGCCAACTAGGACAGCAAGTCTTCATTTCAGGTACGATAAATAGGAATCAAATGCCCCACAGACATCAGGGGGAGGTGAGGGAAGATCAAGGTATGGTCTATCCTAGAGAAACACACCTCAAATCTTCATGACAGAGTTTCTGATTTGATTATAAAGAATTTTATTAAACAAATATTTATTGCATGCTTATTATGTACAAGTCACTAGTTGCATCATCAAATTTCAGACACCTGTCAAGACCTAGTATATATTAGTGGACCTTGGTCTGAAGCCAAAGAGAGTGTGGCTTTGTTCAGTCACTGTGTCCCTCATTATTCTTCTGAAGTAAATGGCAATAACATTCACCTCTGGTATTATGATTTTAAAGAAGTGAAAACAAGACCTGTGCTTGAAAGTAATGTGACATTAACTATTTCTTGGTATTGGAGAGAGATTTTTAAAACTAGTTACCATATTCTGTCCACTATAGACATTGCTCCTATGTCATCTCTAGCAACAAGATCTAAAATTATTTCATCCTTTTCCTTAGGTTTTCTACTTCTTACTTCATGCTCTAGTCCAAGCTGTTTTCCATTTGATTACTGCTTGGGGAATTATTTTGACCCTTGATAACAAGTTTAGAAGCTTCTTGCAATCCAGTTTCACAGTTTATATTCACTCTAAGCTCTTCCTGGATGGGCTCCCTGAAAGAGCATACAAACGGGAACCAAGGGGTCACTTTGAAGGTCTGGTCTGGTTTAACATCTTTGTTGGCAACCGAGAAGAATGTGAAAACACCACAGTAATGAAATCTGATTCTAAATTGGGAGTTGCTGCAATGACAGAGGAATAAATTGAGGAGAAAACCACAGAGTAACTGAAATTCAACTTAGCAAGTTACAATCTAATATATCTGAGAACTGAAAAAGAATTCACAACATGAACTGTCAATGGATGAGTGAAGTCAGTCAAATATTAATGTCCTAAAAGACCTGAGGATAATGGCAAACTTAATCATGCATATTAGAACTGAGACGGGCTAGAAAATGATAAATGCTGTTTTATACAGCAAGTAAGGAGGTAGCATAGGGAAGGAAAATGTAGAGGACTGGTGAGATGACATCTAGAATTTGATATTGTATTGGATGTGTTATCACTTGGAAACTCCCTCAATCACAGACAAGTTGAAGTCATATATCAAAGGAAGAATGGAAGGAGAGGATTGACATTGGGAGAACAAGTTGAATGGAGGATTAAAGTAGATAAATACAAACTGGCAGCATTCCCAATTACTCAAAGTTACAGAAAGCAGTGTGCTTAGTAGGTAAGAACTTCAAAATCAGACTGGTTTTGTGTCTCCCATTCAGCCGCTTATTAGTTGATGGACCTTAGGCAAGTTGTAGAACTCTAGAAGTCTCAGTTTCTTGGTCTGAAAACATGAAGTAGCAGTAATACTTGATTCTTAGGGTTGTTTGAAGGGTGAATAAGATAGTGCATGTAAGAAATTAGTGCAATCTCCAATGCACACATTCTCAAGAAGTACTAACTACAACAAGCAATAATAATAATAATGATCTACACATAATTAGATTTTTTATATTAACGTACACACATTTTCGTCAAACATTTTTACCCTCTGTTAGTGATAATTTTTGCACAGGAATTTTTCTAGACATGACATTCAACTTAGAGTTTCCACCCAATAATGTGACAGCCTCTACACCAGCAGAGCATTCATTTTAAGTAGTTCACTGTCCCCCATCACTTTCTCCACCACATACTTCTACCATCTGTCCTCCCATATCTTCTTAATCAGAATAGCCTGATAGGCAGTCCTGGATCTAGTGATTTTTTAAAACAAGAGAATATGGAATGAGAGCCAGATGGTAAATTTGAGCATATCTAGGACAATCACTTTATTTAGCTACAAAAACAAACAAAATTAAACAGTTGCTTCTCTTTTTTATCCATTGGTTTCCCTGGCCAGATAAGTCCTTGAACTTTTTTAGATGACAGAAAATTTCCAACCACTCATCAGATACCACGTATCATTTCAAACCATGGGATATCAAAGAAAGAGCATATTTTGCTTGTGCCATTTTTAAAAGTCTCAGTCTTTGTGTAGTTGCTTTCTATTGTCTGTCAGGTTGTTTCTACGACTTTTAAGCTGAAGGGCAAATGGAGATATTATATTGAAAAAGGTAAATATTTCAAGGGAATTTCATGTGCACTAAGGGAAACAGGGAGGGACAAACTGTGATACCCTGCCCCCCCCCCGCAAGGTAAATGATGTAAATGACCAGGTTAAAGAATTTCCTCCTTGCTGAAGTCTGCATGCTGCTTTGCAAGCATTCCACAGAAATGAAGGCAATGAAGTGTGTTCCCTGAAAGGTCCTTTTCTGAGATTAGATCCTGGCTTGCCCCGCTATAGTCTAGAGCCTATCATATTAATTAACCAGATCAAACAAATTCCTTTTTCAATTGAAAACCTGTGGTCCAGTGGCTTGATCAATCTGATACCATAATAATAAAAACCATTCTGGTCCCAAAGATTTTCCTCTGAGAAAAGAACTGAATGACAAAATACTTCTGTACATCGTCCAGACACGTCAATTTCTTTTTTCAAATTGGACACTTTTCGAGGAGTTTGTAAAAACTATCTAGCAACCATGTGTAAAATAGATAGCTAGTGGGAACCTGCTATATAGCACAGGGAGCTCAGCTTGGTGCTCTGTGATGACCTAGATGGGTGAGACGGGGCAGGGATGTGGGAGGGAGGTCCAAGAGAGAGGGGATATAGGTATACGTATAACTGATTCACTTCATTGTACAGCAGAAACTAACACAACATTGTAAAGCAATTTTACTCCAATTAAAAAAAAAGAAAAAACAAGAATTATATTAAAACAAAATGAAAGAAAAAAACTATCAAGCAGATTCTGGTGGAGACATTACTTTGAGATAATAGATCAATCATCTCAAACTATTCTGTGTCATCTTGGATTTTAATGCCATTGAAATAATGCAGGCCTTTAGGCTATTTCCACTGAGGCACCAAACTAACTATTATAAATAATTATTAAGAAGTTTGGGGGTTTTTTCCACTTGATTAGCTCATCAAATATTTCCCTCCTTTTCTGTTTTTTTTTTAACATCTTTATTGGACTATAATTGCTTTACAATGGTGTGTTAGTTTCTGCTTTATAACAAAGTAAATCAGCTATACGTATACATATATCCCCATATCTCTTCCCTCTTGCATCTCCCTCCCACTCTCCCTATCCCACCCCTCTAGGTGGTCACAAAGCACCAAGCTGATCTCCCTGTGCTATGCGGCTGTTTCCCACTAGCTATCTATTTTACATATGGTAGTGCATATATGTCCATGCCACTCTCTCACTTCATCCCAGCTTACCCTTCCCCCTCCCCATGTCCTCAAGCCCATTCTCTACATCTGTGGCTTTATTCCTGTCCTGCCCCTAGATTCTTCAGAACCTTTTTTTTTTTTTTTTAGATTCCATATATATGTGTTAGCATCGGTGTTTGTTTTTCTCTTTCTTACTTACTTCACTCTGTATGACAGACTCTAGGTCCATCCACGGCACTACAAATAACTCAATTTCATTTCTTCTTCTGGCTGAGTAATATTCCATTGTATATATGTGCCACATCTTCTTCATCCATTCATCTGTTAATGGACACTTAGGTTGCTTCCATGTCCTGGCTATTGTAAATAGAGCTGCAATGAACATTGTGGTACATGATCCCTGCTTTTCTTAACACTGTGTTATGACATAACACCTGAGGAAGTGATATTTTCACATTAATAATACTTTTTATCAGACATTCATTTTTACCTGAAAGAAATGTCTTCCTCAAGAAAGGGAAGAAGTAGTGATCTCCTTTTCTGTAGGTATAAACGTCAAAAGATTCCATATTCTACTTTGGAATTCAGTCACATTAAGAAGATGTTATTATTGATATTTAGGGAACTACCTTTTCCCACATAAAACTTGCTAATATCTTCCAGATGTGTATCAATTAGCCATCCAGTTTTTGGCCTGCAACTGATAGATGACTTGTTTTAGTTCTTGTTTCGTTGTTTAGTTCTTGTTTAGTTGTTGTTTTAGTTGTGTTTCAGATGAATGCTATTCTAGCTTACTGAAACAGAAATGACAGAACACCAATTTGATTTCCACTTGTATGCTGTGTGTAGCAATCAAATAAGCAATGACACAAGGTATGTTGAATTCTTTTCAGCTTAGGACATGCAGTTCACATATCTCCCTGTCTGAGGCCCAGGGGTGTGGAACAAAAGATAGGGTACTTTTATACCCAACAAAAGATCAGGTGCTTTTGTAATGTACCCCACCTGCTCTCCAGGTGTGGCAAGCACCATATTTTGATGAGTTGTCTTATGTCAATCTGGCCTCAGTGTGGGGTGAATACATTTTCTTTGAGAACTTGTCTGCATTGACTAACAGTGTCTTTGGGCTTAGGAAAACAATCATTAAGAGAAGAAAAATTTATTTTTCACTCATACGTGGTGCTTTTCTGAGGTCCACGTTTCTTTTTTTGTCAAGTGCTTTGACTAGATAGAACTAATTCTTGATATTTTTCCACACAAATTTTGTTAGAAAAATATTTTGTTCTTCAAGAGTCATTTGGACTTCTTTTTGTGGAAAAAAAGCAAAAAACCAAAGCTGTTTCCTTGGAAGAAAAGGATCGACTTCTTATAACACCCACGTTTTGCTTCTGTCTCCATCAATGACCTGAATGATTCCATGCCTTCGTCAGCATCAAGGAGATAATGTCTCCCCCCATCTGCCTCTGGATGAACTTGTCTGGGACAGTTTGGAACATTTACGAACTTTAGTCTGTACCAATATGCATTATTATGTCCACGTATGATTGAATCATACATTTCCTGCTGCATCAAGGTTATCCAGATACCTGGAGCGCATTCCATTTTGTTGTAGATAAAAAAGCAAGGTGTCCTTCATTTACCATTTATTGCCTGACTCAGAACTCGATTCTCCTAAAACGCCTTTGGTTATGGGAGGGAAAGGTTGGAGACTGTGTTTCTTTTATTTCCTAAAGAAGATGGGTCCTTTATTTATATCACTAAACCACTTCTGTCTCTAAATTGTTCTGCTTGTAATTGATACATTGTCCTTTAAATGCTTTTACACCGTGAGCACGGCATTGCTTTAGAAACAGTTTAAAAGTACTTATGCACCTGGAATTCTGTTCTGTGGGGAGGGAAATTAAAAAGAGAGACAAAGAAAGAGGAAGGAAAAAAGCTAGTCCTCAAAGTGTTTAAAGCTCCAGGGGTGAAAAAAAAAGAGGTGAAAAAATAGAATGCAGTGAAATAAAATGTTTAATAAGTGTTGACATGCGGGGTGCAGAGCTCACTGGACATCTGAGAAAACCAAAATTGCAGGGAAGTGGAGACCCTTTCAGAGCAAGGGTTCAGGCTTTTTCAGGATCCCTGAACCACCAGCATGAGAACCTGATGCTCTTAACAATGCAGGTTCCAGGGCCCCATGCTGGCCCTGCTGAGTGAGAAGAGCTCAAATGAGACCCAGGAATTTGTATATTAACCACCTCCCACGTGATTCATAGGCACAATAGGTTCTGAGAGCTGCTTATATATTCAGTCCAAAGCACTGAAAAATAACACCGGGCTAATCCCCACCTGTCTAGATGGCCTTTAATTCATCAAATAACAAAACCAAATATACCTCTCACTTACCTCTCCCAGGTATCAAAATGCTTTGAAGGGTAACACTCTCTGTGGTGGCACATTCTTCTGGATGTCTCTCATCTCTCCCCTCCACACCTCCGATGGCCTCTTCCCACCCAATTCCCCAGAGAGCAGCCAGTTTTCTGAAAAATAACTTCCTCTTACTTTCCTGCCTAGAACCCTCCAGTGGCTTTCCGAAACATTCAGAACACTCAGAATGAAATCCAGGCACGTCTCCAGGGCCACCAAGGAACACAGGACCCAACCCCTGTCCTCTTCCCCTCTCCAGCCTCATTTCACACCATCGTCCCCCTTGATTTCTGTTCATCATTTCCCCGCCACAGGTGCCTTCTTTCAGATCCCCAGTAAACCTATTTCTCTTTAAGGGCCCTTGAACTTGTAACTGAATGGGCTAAACTTGGGACAGAGGGTCCAGTCAGAAAAGAGCTTTATTCTTCTCCCGCCACTGGGCTGAAAAATACTCTGTTGAACTGCTCTTCCCTTCCCGTGAAAACGATGCCCAACAGTGCTCTTAGCTTTTTGCTCATTTTCTAAATAAAAAATGTGTTCGCACCCCCAGTGTGAAGCTAGCCCTCCGCTCGGGAAGCAGCACAGGTTCCCAAGGAGCGGGATTTGTGGGAAAGATGCGACGGCTGGTTAACAGACCTGTGTTGTCTTAACTTGATTTGTCTCTGGCTTTCAAATGCCCTCAGTCCGGGCTGACACCCAAGTGTTAGCTCTTCCCTGCAAGGCTCACCATACATTCTTCAGAGACAGCAGCACCGCTGCCAACCACAGGGGCCTTGGTAGAGCGCTGTTCCCTGATGTGAGCCATGCATTCTTGGAGCGGTTATTCAGACCTACATCCCCAACTGCCCCATCCTATGCACACCCTTGGAATCCTCTCCCTTGAAGTCAGTAAGCCTGTGGGTCGGGGTCCTTCCAGGCCGTGCTGCCTTCTGCAGAGCCTACAGGGCTGGTGGGCACTGTCCCACACTGGGGCGCTGCCAAGCCCTGGAGCCACCAGTGTCGCCCTGCTGCCCTCTCCTTTGGCTCTACCATGGCCGGTTTCCCCAGCCAGCTTCTTATCTTCAGACTTTTCCAGCCCAAACCTGGGGAACCGACTTCTTGCCACTCAAATCCCAGATTCTCCAAGTGCCCTTCGCTTTTCTTTGCTGGGAGGCTGGTGTCTGAGCTTCTGTAAGCAAGTCCTGAGAGACGGACTTGATTGGACTAGACTAGAATTCCAGTTTTCCCTTCTTGCAAACACCCCCGTCCCCCATCCCACCACCTCCAAAAAATGTTCAGCTGCTGCCTCTTGCCAATGACTTAGAGGAAGGACCAGGACTAATTCCCTTCTACCCATGGAGAAAGATAGGGAAGCGCTGCTGAGTTTTCTTCCCTGCAAACACACTTCAAAGCATGCTGCACTCGATGACTCTAGCCTTTTCTTATACACCCTCCTTGTATGAGCGCCACGTGCACCTCCTAACAAGTCCTGTAGGGGATGTTTCTAGTATCTCTCTTCAGAACTTGGGGAGATTTTATCACCCACTGCTCTGCGTTTCGGGAATTTAGTCACCCTAAAAAGAAAAACCCTATTCCTTAAGTTGTTCTGTTCTGATTGCTTTCATTATCCATCCATGCATAACAAACTATCCCCAGAAGTAGTGACTTAAAACAACACGTTAATCTTTTTTACGATTCTGTGTGTTGACTGGCCTCAGCTGAGTGGTTCTTCTTTTCTGTCATTTGTGTTCACTCACTTGGTGGCATTCAATTGGGTTGGCCTGGAAAGCTGATGAAGTCTTCACCCAGATGGTGCTCAGTGAAGCCTCTCTTTATAACTTGGGCTTCTTGACAGCATGGCAGTTTCAGAGCAGTTGAACTTTTTAAAAGGCAGCTGGCTTCAAAGAAGGAAAGCAGAAGCTACCAGGCTTAAAAGATAGGCTTGGAGCAGGCATGTCTCTGCATCTGCCAGTGAAGGAAAAAAAGACTGCCTCTGGATAGTAAGAGTGGCATGCCCGTATAGAAAGGGAAGGGATTGACAGAAGCCATCTTTGGAGGCTGTTTATCATACTGACCCCTCTGCCTGGAATGTTCTTTCCAAAGATCTTAACATGGCCACTGGCCCCCTTCTCAGCATTCAGGTCTCAGCTCAAATGTCATCACTGGCCTGTCATCACCAAGGTACTTGCCAACTCCACCCATCTCACATAACCCTACATTCACTCTGAGTTTACTGTCTTCATTTCATTTCATTGTTTTTTGTTTATTGTATATTGCCATTGTTTATTATTATTTGTATATTGTCTCTACTTAACCTTCCACTCCCTATGGGAATGTAAGCTCCTGGATAGAAAGGAACTTGGCTTCTTTATTCTCTGCAGTCTCTACATCATCCAGAAAAGAGAAATGACTCACTAACTCTTTGTGAAGAAATTAACACCTAGCTCAGTTCTACCATGTTCAAAGCCAGCTCTCAATAATAGTGGTTGATGATATGACCCAGGAGTCCCACTACTGAGCAGATGCCCTGAGAAAACCATAATTCAAAAAGAGTCATGTACCACAATGTTCATTGCAGCACTATTTACAATAGCCAGGACGTGAAACCAACCTAAGTGTCCATCAACAGATGAATGGGTAAAGAAGATGTGGCACATATATACAATGGAATATTACTCAGCCATAAAAAGAAACGAAATTGAGTTATTTGTAGTGGGGTGGATGGACCTAGAGTCTGTCATACAGAGTGAAGTCAGTCAGAAAGAGAAAAAAGTACCATATGCTAACATATATATATATAGAATCTAAAAAAGAAAAGGTTCTGAAGAATCTAGGGGCAGGACAGGAATAAAGACACAGACATAGAGAATGGACTTGAGGATATGGGGAGGGGGAAGGGTAAGCTGGGACAAAGTGAGAGAGTGGCATGGACATATATACACTACCAAACGTAAGGTAGATAGCTAGTGGGAAGCAGCCGCATAGCACAGGGAGATCAGCTTGGTGCTTTGTGACCACCTAGAGGGGTGGCATAGGGAGGGTGGAAGGGAGGGAGACGCAAGAGGGAGGGGATATGGGGGTATAGGTATACATACAGCTGATTCACTTTGTTATAAAGCAGAAACTAACACAACATTGTAAAGCAATTATACTCCAATAAAGATGTTAAAAAAACAATAGTAGTGGTTGATGGACACAAATGTCTTTATATCTACCCAAGGTTTCATGGGAGAGTAACAATTTTAGAATATTTTTTAAAAATCTCTAGAACAGTAGAGACAATTTCTCAGTTAAAGTTTGACTCCAATCACACTTTGGATTTCTCCCGGATAAAATGCCCTCAGCTTTAATGAAACTTCTTAATGTTAATAAACAGCTAAACAAAATTTTATTTTCTGCTTAGTCAAGGGAGAATATTAATGTTACACCCTTGATTTTCCTTCTCATAATATGTTAATGCTGTAGTAAATCAACATCATTAAGGGGACCATACCTTAAGGTGGGAACGGACAACCTGCAGTTTTTATGCCATTAATTTTATTGGGATAATAATGATAATAGCTAAGTATCTCAAGCACTTAGCCTGAGTGCCTGGTTCTGTGCTAAGTGCTTCACGTGGACCAACTCTTGGGTTAGTCTAAGCACAATGACCAGAAGGGTCTTTTGCTGCTTTTGTGGTGACTGTCTATAACCTCTAGGAATATGCCCTTAATGAATATCACCATTTTAACAACTTCCTCCCTGATTCTCTGCAAACTCTACAAGAAGAGAGAGAGATACTTTGATATATTACCTTTTTTTATTAAAGTATAGGTACTGTACAATATTGTATGTGACAGGCATACAATATAGTGATTCACAATTTTTAAAGGTTATACTCCATTTGTAGTTATTATAAAATATTGGTTATATTCCCCATGTTGTACAGTATTTTATATCTAATAGCTTGCACCTCTTACTCCCCAACCCTTGTCTTTCCTCCTCCCTTCCCCACTGGTAACCACTGGTTTTTTCTCTGTATCTGTGAGTCTGCTTCTTTTTGTTGTATTCACTAGTTTGTTGTATTTTTTAGATTCCACATATAAGTGATATCACATGGTATTTGTCTTTCTCTGTCTGACTTATTTCACTTAGCATAATGCCTTCCAAGTCCATTCTTGTTGCTGTAAATGGCAAAACTTTGTTCTTTTTGTATTTGTCTTTCTCTGCCTGACTTATTTCACTTAGCATAATGCCTTCCAAGTCCATTCTTGTTGCTGCAAATGGTAAAACTTTGTTCTTTTTTATGGCTGAGTACTATTCTATTGTATATATACACACCACATCTTCTTTATCTATTCATCAGTTAATAGACACAGGTTTCTTCCATATCTTGGCAATTGTAAATAATGTTGCTATGAACATTGGGGTGCATGTATCTTTTTGAATTGGTGTTTTTGTTTTTTTCAGATATATACCCAGGAGTGGAATTGCTGGGTCATATGGTAGTTCTATTTTTAGTTTTTTGAGGAACCTCCATACTGTTCTCCACAGTGGCTGCACTAATTTACATTCCCACCAACAGTGCACAAGTGCTCCCTTTTATCCACACCCTCAGCAACATTTGTTATTTGTGTTCTTTTTGATGATGGCCATTCTGACAGGTGTGAGGTGAGTCTTACTGTGGTTTTAATTTGCATTTTCCTGATGATTAGTGATGTTGAGCATCTTTTCATGTGCCTGTTGGCGATCTGCATTTCCTCTTTGGAAAAATGTCTATTCAGTTCTTTTTTTAATTTTTTAATCTGGTTAGTTAGGGTTTTGTTTGTTTGTTTGTTGATGTTGGCTTATATGAGCTTTTTATATATATTGGACATTAGTCCCTTATCAGTCATACCATTTGCAAATATTTTCTCCCATTCAGTATGTTGTTTTTTCATTTTGTCAAAGTTTCCTTTGCTGTGCAAAAGCTTTTAAGCTTAAATAGGTTCCATTTGTTTATTTTTGCTTTTATACCTTTTAACAGTGGTTACCCCAGCCCTACAGTAACCATGTTATAATACAGTTTACTTAAACATAAGATTCGCAAGCATTTCTTTCTTACTTTCATATGTTAGTAGACTCTTGTCCCCAAAAAACTGTCTGTCTACTTCCTCAAGAAATACTAATTGTATGAGTTTTAGCTGTCTCTATAAAATTGCATTTCTATTTAATGGCATCTTTCAATAAATAAGTAAGGAAAATTGCAAGCTCAATAATTTATAAGTCTTATTATGTACCTGTTTATACCTTAAATAACAATTTTTGAATGTGAATCTGTAATTATATGATATGTTAAATGCTATTCTAAAACTCAGTTTTTATTAAAATCCTCCCAAACCATTTAAATGTGTTTTGACTTTCCAAATTGACCAGTTTTCATAGGCTTTTCACAAATACTATCTCATAAGGCATAAAATTAAGGAATGCTTGGAAATAACGCCCATTCAGTTGTTGCCTCTCAGTGCCCATAACATAGCTGACTATTCCCTGCTGAAAACTCTGGTCTCAAGATCACTGTTCATTTAATTGATGGCTAATGTCTTCATTACACAGCTGTTAGTCCATCAAGAAGATAGTTAATGAACTTGGCAATATACATTGCATTAACTTTTTGCCCTAAGGTTAATCATGGGATTATTTTCAAATGTGCTTTTGATGTGCTAAGCTTCCCTAATAAATATGATTAAGTAAGATAAGTTGAGAGGAAGAACATCAATTCAATGAAAATTGCTTAACATTAGGCAGTAGGTTTATAAATGAGTAAAGGGAAATTTAATGTCTGTACTTTATGGCTCTTAAAGGATATTTGGCTGTGACCCAGATGCTAAGCTTTACCTTCACTGAGTTAAACCAGGAACACTGATTTATACACCAATATGATGTTCTTCAACTGTAACATTCAGGGCCTTATTTTTGCAAATAATATGTTCTTTTCCTCTTTCTTTACATCAGAATAAGCATTATTCTTCTTAGTTAGAATAATAATAGAGGATATTCTAAGATTCAATCAATGAGGGGAATAAACAATGTTGAAATAGTAGACTCCTAAGAACAAAATGTGTTTTATTAAAGAAACATTCTCCCAAGCATTGTAAGTAAATTTACATTAAATATTAAAGCTTTCTAAAGAAAAATCTATTTACTCACTAAAAAAAAAAAAAAAAGAACAGTGCAAAGTGCCCTTGCTGTTGCTACTGAAACTACTTTTGTCAAGACTATCCTTCTAATATCCGTTCTTCTGAGTGCTATAATTTTAGCCCTTACTGACTTATTCAATATTAGACTAACCTCTAGGAATAACAATAAACTGTCCAGCATTTAGAACAACAAAGAGAGTAGAAACACATTTTGTGATATAATTCTCCTTATCTTAGTTTCTGTTAGTCTTATTAAGAAAAATAGTCTTGGATTTAAAGTTTCTATCATTTGTCCAGGTCTAAAATGATGTTTTCTAAAAACATTTTAATACAGTCGATTAAGTCACTTTCTTCTGTGCCAGTCAAAGTCCCAGAGAGACTATGATGATGACCTCAGTTTGGGAATGATGGCAACCACCATTGAAGAGAGGAAATGAGTTTATACTTGAATGGGATCCTTTTTTTTTCCAAGTACAAAATTAGTACTCTCTCCCCCTTAGCACAAAATGTACTTGCTAGGATAGATTCAAGCTTCCTTTACTCAGCATTCCATCTGGCTTAATCTCGGCTGAAGGTGAGAATCACAAAGCAGATGTCAGTCATGGTCTGACCTCTTGGTTTAGAAGGCGGGGTGGGCAATAGCTTCTACTTCTCCACTGGCTTCTCCCTCCAGACATAATCTCCATTTACCCCGTTGCTTTAAGAACATGGGTTCCATTTCTTTTGTTGTTTTTGTCTGAGGCTTACTGAAAATATTACAGCACAGCAGAAAGATTCAAATGGCTCCACGTGGTGTTTTGAAATTCATCCCTCCTGTAGGCTGAGTGACCGGCAGGTCGGACAGACTGCCAAAGACCAAGAGCTTCAGCATTTCCTTAGTGTCAGGATCTACTTCAGTGATTTCCTGATCCCGGGCTGAGACCTCAGGCACGTAATTATCTCTCCTCTCCCTCGCCTCCTCCTGCAGCTTGATGGAGATACGTCTCACTGGATCACTCTGAATCCGCTTCATCAGATGTGTGACATAGCCTGCGATCTTGTTGTGGAGCTTCTTGCTGGGAATGATGGCGATCTCCTCTCACATGTGCTTGTTGGTGTGCAAGTCGTTGCCCAGGCGCATGTAGTACTTCTCAATGATGACCCGGGCCGCCTTCTTCACGGTTTTGGTGCGGACGTGGCCCGTGTTGGCGGTCCTTGATAAAAGAGGTTCATTTCTTTATTAGATGACAGACTTTAGGTCTCTGGAGTATTTTTCAGAGAAGAATTTTTGCTTTTCAAGAACAGCTACACAAAATAATCTTGAACCAAAGTATTCTTTCTTTAGATTTCTACCAGAAGGGGAATAGAACTACAAAGTTTTATTTTCAAAATTCTCATGTTCAAGTCAATAAATATTTAAAGTCTATAAAGCACTGTACTAATGAGAAGACAGGGATTGGAAGAGTTGGTAAGGTCAAACTGAAAAATGAAGACAAACAAAACGCCATATTTCTGCCTTCCAGTTGCTGATATCTTGTTGAAGAGATGAGGACATGTCCTAATAATCTGGTACAAACTGAGTTGTACCAAGTGATGCAAAGGGAGCTCAGACTCATTGGGGGTGGTAGGGATGTGATTATTGGGGAAAGCCTTTTGAGTGTTGACCATTGAGTTGAAGTTCCGAGGTCTTCAACAAAGTGGAAGAACGTTACAGATCCAAGAAGGAACTTGCACCAAGTCCCAGCAGATTGAGGGCTCAGATTCCATTCTAGGAAAAAGGCTACAGTGAGGGATGTATAGAGGGTGTGATGGGACGAGGTGGGAGATAAAACTGTAAAACGATGGAATGCCTTACTTATCTTTTTGTAATTTTTTGGTCATTATTGGAAGTACATATACATATATTCCCTTTCCAGAATGTGTCGTCCTACCATAACACTATCCAGAATCCAGAAAATGATGCTAAACAGTTCATGTGTTTCCCCTTGACAACACTTCATCCTGTAATGCGTCCATCTCAGGGGGTCCCAAGCCAGTCTCCCCTCTTTAGCTTCTGGTACCTTTTCTCTTCACCATGGCTTTCTAGATCAGAGGCCAGCAAACATTTTCTAGAAAAGGTCAGATGGTAAATATCTTAAGTTTCACAGGTCAAACATTCTTTTTTACAGCTACTCAACGCTGCTGTTAAAGAATGAAAGCACCCATAGACAATAGGTAAATGAATGGTGTGGCTGTGTTCTGATAAAACTTTATTTCAAAAGCAAGTGGCAGGCCAGATTTGGACCACTGGTTATAGTTTATGGACCCCTGTTCTAGGACTATCAACTCCTTTGTCTTCTCCAAAGGATCTTAGTTGTTCCTACTCTCTGTCTTCAGTCAAGACTGCTAGTTATTTGAAATCATCAGATTTCCAGTCTTGGTGAATCTGGGGTAGGACCTGATTTTGGAGGCAATGTTAAAAAGCATGGTCTTTTCTTGTCTGAACTTCAAGATGAAGGATCTAGAAGACAAAACTTTTAGCACAACTCTAGGGTGTTACTGTGCTTGAAGTGTCTCTCTTTTTTCTAGTTTTGCCAAAGATATCTTTCTGCTAATTTAGCTCATTTGGGCCAGGGCTTGAGAATGGAACTAGGTGTGTAATATATTCCAAGAAAGAGGTCGGCCATAAGTGGAAAGATGGGAGATGAAGAAAAATACCATTTTGCTATATTTGTAATCCCCAAACCTAGTTTTTGAGTGACCACTATTTGTCAATCCACTAATTTTCCTTTAATTTAACTATTGTAACACGGGATCCAAAAAAATGAAGCATTTCAGCTTAATGCATACACAGTGGAAAAATCCACTGGAGATTGTTCATCAGGAGAATAAGTGTTCAGAATTTTTTATAGAAAATATAATTCTGATAACAGTGTACAGTATAGAAGAACCAGTGGGCTTTAGTTAAGAAGTCTCAGTGGTTGCCAAGGGTTGGAGGGAGGGATAGATGAATAGGCAAAACTAGGATTTATTTATTCTTATTTTTATTTTTTTGCGGTACGCGGGCCTCTCACTACTGTGGCCTCTCCCGCTGCGGAGCACATGCTCCGGACGCGCAGGCTCAGCGTCCATGGCTCATGGGCCTAGCCGCTCCGCGGCATGTGGGATCCTCCCGGACCGGAGCACGAACTCACGTCCTCTGCATCGGCAGGCGGACTCTCAACCACTGCGCCACCAGGGAAGCCCCAAAACTAGGATTTTTAAGGCAGTGAAACTGTTCTGTATGGTATTATAATGGTGGATACATCTGATACATTAGTTCAAACCCATAGAATGTGCAATACCAAGAGTGAACCCTAATGTAAACTATGAATTTTGGGTGATTATGGTGCATCAATGTATGTCCATCAATTGTAACAAAAGTACCACTCTGATGCAGAATTTGATAAAGAGGGGAGACTATACTTGTGTGAGGGCAGAGGGTATATGAGAAATCTCTGTACCTCCACTCAATTTTGCAGTGAACCTGAAACTGCTCTAAAAATTAAATTCTACTTTAAAAGAAGTCTCTGACAAGGAATAATCCCAGATTTAACTAGTGAGATGGCATACATAGGTGCCATTTATGGCCCTCGAAGACACCCTTAGTAAGTGCACAAAGACAAAATTTCCAAAGGGCAGAGTAGGGTTGGAAGAGATGCAAGGCGTTTGCCTTAAGACTGTGGTCTAGACAGAGTGCCGCTCTGTCAGTCAAGCAGTATGCAGATTGTACTTTCCAAAATGACTGCAACAAAAGCTCCCATCCCACATTTCTTCTTCCTGTGTGATGCTGTAACTCCTCTTACAGAGGTGTAGGGGCTTTGTTTCTCCCCTTGAATCTGACAACAGCAGAACTGATGCTATGGAACTTCTGAGGTTAGGACATGAAAGTCTATATGGATTTCACCTGGAGCTCCTGAGACATTGTTCTGGAACTTAGTCACCATGCTATGAGGAAGTGGCAAGACCACACGGAGGTCAGGTCTAACTTTCTGGCTAAAGCTCCTTTTGAGGTCCCAGCCAGTAGCCAGCATCAACCTCCTGACATGTGACTAGGTGAGTCACAAGGTGACTCTAGCCCCAAACACCATCTGCTGCAATAGCGTGAGAAACCCCACCCCCAAGCAAACACTGCCTAACTGAACCTAGTCAACACCCAGAACAATGAGAGAAAATAATAAAGCAATTTTTGTCGCTTTGATGTGAATCTTTACACAGCAATAGATAAGCAAATAAGTACAAGGGGTACAAAAAGAGAGGCCCAAGCTGGGTAGTTGCTGCTGTTTAATAAATCAGTAGAAAATAATAGTTAATAATATCATGTCTAGTTCTTATGTTCACTTTTTAATATTTTGATCAAGTGGCCCAAGATTCCTTTTAAGGACCACTATATTCCCCATCTTTCCTAAGAGTGCTAACAGGACTGACAAGATCTGGCTTCTCAGATGCAAATGGTCTACATGAGCCAGAAGCCTGGGAACATACACATCATGCTCAAACGACTATCCATGTATTTAATTTAAAAATAAAAAAACATTGCTCATCACTCCATAGGTACTAGGCTGATACATTCAAGTCACAAGATATCAAACCCTAGAGATACAATGTCTTTTTTAATTTTGCAAAAATTGCCTTTTTATCCTTAACGCATTAATTCATCCTTTACTTTTTTTTTTATCTTGCTTATGCAGTAGCATATCTCCTGGGATCACTGCAAATCTTGATAAGGCCCTGTGGCATGTACTTTAACCTAATTATAGAAGCAACTCCAATGGCCTCTCATTCACTTGGATGCGAAGAGATGCATGACTTAACAGGGTCACATTCTTGGGCTAATTCCACTCTTCAGTCAGCCAAGAGGCAGCTGCTTGAGCATGTCCAAGGATGTAGAATGTGGCCACTCCTGCTTCCATGCCAACACCCACCCCCTTCATTCTCTACAAACAAAATTCTCTCCCACTTAAGGGCAAAGGATAATATCACCTCTCTGGCTTCTAGCTGCCCATTCCTTCCTCTAATTTGTATAACCACATTCCTCACTTCTCTCCATGACCTGAGATAATGTGTCTTTTCTACTTCAAGTCAAAATCTTCATCTTTTTTCTGAAGTCTACCACTTCCCATCTTTTTTTTTTTTTTTTTTTGCGGTACACGGGCCTCTCACTGTTGTGGCCTCTCCCGCTGCGGAGCACAGGCTCCGGACGCGCAGTCTCAGAGGCAATGGCTCACCGGCCCAGCCGCTCCACAGCATGTGAGATCTTCCTGGACCGGGGCACGAACCCGTGTCCCCCGCATCGGCAGGTAGACTCTCAACCACTGCGCCACCAGGGAAGCCCCACTTCCCATCTTCTCAGAGGCTTTCTCCATGAATAATACTCTCTTTTCTGTATCTTCAACCTCTTCCTCTTTCCTGACACTTGACCCTCTGCCTATAAATTTTCCCATTCTAAAGATTAACTCTTCCTTGTCCTTGTATCTCTTTAGATACCTCCTTATCTTCCTTTTCAACCAAACTTTTTGAAAATGTTGTCAATATTTGATTTCCCTTGCTCAAATCCTATTCATTCTTTGTTCTAGCATCATCTCAATATTGCCTACATCATTTGAATGGTTGGGGTCACCAATGATTTTCGGAAATTATTCCAAGACTTATTGACTTGCTCTTTGTAAATCTTTAGAGATTCTCAACCATTTCATCCTTTGGAAATAACCTATCTTCCCTGTTTTCCACATCACTCTCTCCTAATTTGACTTGACTTCCCTCTCTTCCTTCCCTCCCTCCTTCCTTCCTTATTTTGTCTTTTCTCTCTCAACAATATATAGGGTCTTGTATTAGTCAGCTCAGGCTGCCATAGCAAAATGTTATAGTTTGGGTCACTTATAACAGAAATTTATTTTCTCAAAGTTCTGGAGACTAGCAGTCCCAGATCAGGGTGCCAGCCAATTCAGTTCCTGGTGAAGTTTCTTTTCCTGTCTTGCATATGGCCACCTTCTCGCTATATTCTCACATGGAGTTTCCTCTGTGCATGCACAGAGAGTAAACAAGAGATCTCTCTCTCCTCCTCTTATAAGACCAACAGTCTATGGAATTCGGGCCCCACCCTTAACTCTTTTAACCTTAATTTCCTCCTAAAGGTCTTATCTCCAAATACCTCACATTGAAACTTAGAGCTTCAACAAATGAATTTGGAGAAGGGCCATAATTTAGTCCATAGCAGGTATAGTTTGTCACATAAAAACTAGGCAGAGGCACACAGTTCCACGTTTGCTTGCAGATTGGGCACCTCTCTCTTTCCCCTCTGATGCCCTTAGTGAGTTGTTGGCATTTACTTTCACACCTGTTACTTCAGAATCCCAAGATGGTTGCTACATCCTCAGAGGTTTTCCTTGAGAAGCTGAAACCAGGCAAACCTATGAGCCAAGTTCCTTTTTTTTAGGAGCAAGAAAATAATAGTGGCCCTCAGACTCCCTTTATTTCTTCCTAACCAGAACTGCCTCACATGCATATCAATGGCAAGGGGGATTTCCACAATTGATTTAGTCTAATCAACATCCACTTTCCCTGGGATACGGGAGGGGTGATTCTACAGCACACAGGGTTCTGTCAGTCATGCAGGCAGAAGGACATGGCTGACTTCTATCTTTCTGACTGCCCTCTCTCAGCCTTCTTCTTAAAAGCCTCTTACTTCAACTGGCCCCTTATATTTCAGTCTCCAGGATTCTTTACTTGGACTAATATTCTCTCTATACTCTTTTCCCAGGTAATCTCATTTATGCCCACTGTTTGCATTACGCCTTAAACATTATAGACCCCCAAATCACTTTCTCTAGTCTAGATATCTTCTATTGGCTAAGCTTATATATATATCTAAAGGTCTTCCTGGCATTTCTACCAGGATTTTTCACAGACATCTTGAAGTCAACACGTTGAAAAGTGAAACTCGTTTCTGTTTCCAATGCCACACATTCTCCATCTCTTTGGTACTCTCTCTGTTGTTTAGTGGAAACGTCTCATAACGATTTACCCAAGCAAACAAACCACTATTATCTTAGGTGCCTTCCACTCCCTTACCTACCACATCCATTTAGTTACCAATATCTCACAAATCTCTGCACTTTTTTTCATCCCTACTACCACGCCTTCCTCCTTTAGCTTCATTTCCTACTATTTCCTTTCTGTCATATTACAGTATTTATCAATCTAGGACCTGCTTCTAATAATGCGCACGTTTGTTTGCATATCTTTCATGACTGCCAAACTTTAAGGGACAAGAGGGCATTTTTACATTCTTCTTTTACATTCTTTTTTTTTTTAACATCTTTATTGGAGTATAATTGCCTTACAATGGTATGTTAGTTTCTGTTTTATAACAAAGTGAATCAGCTATACATATACACATATCCCCATATCTCTTCCCTCTTGCCTCTTTTACATTCTTGTACTCATTGCAACCTGGTACATGGTAAGCCCTCATGAAACTAAGTTCAATTCAGCGACCGAAACTCATATATATAGAAATGATAATGCAATGTCCTTGCACTGGGCTTTCTTGCTCTTCTCAGCATAAGACACTTGAGGGAAGAATCTTTGTTGTTCCCTTCCTTTGTAACTTTCCAAAATACTGAGTGCAGTGCTTTTTACTACTGATGACAAACACATTCAAAAATATCAATAGATTAACTCCAGAAAACAAAGCGATATGCTCTATAGTTGTGGATGGACATGGCATTGATATATTTTTCCATGTTGTATGCAGTACTTTCCTGTCTGCATTACACATGGACTCCCTGGAGTTGGTCACCATCAGAGTGTGTAATTCTATAAAATGGAATCTTGGCTCAGATCAGGTCTGTGGTGTCTTCTGGATCTCAGGTCTTGTGATTCCATGATTATAAGATTACTGAGAGAAGCAAATTCATTTTGATGTAAATAAGCCCATGAACTGGGGAAGGAAGAGTGCTGTCCCTGATGATGTTCTGCAGTAACCGTTTGGCTCAAAAAAAAAATGAAAATAGTTTATTTTTGACACTAGGGGATAAATCTTAATCTTTGAAGTTCTCAAAGGTATGATTTTCTTTTTGGAAAACACTATTTAAGAACATCAATACACCCCTTTGAATTTGGGTCAAAATTTGATGACATAGCATTAATGGTTATGTCAGAACTACTGGATCAAATCATAGGTATTGAGATAGTCTTTCTTCAATGAAATTTTATCAGTGTAATAGCTATTTCCAGAATACACCTCCATAATTAAAACTAAGATAGGATATGGGATTAAAATACCAAAAACAATTGATCATATTGAAATGGAGCAGGACCCTATGGCCCTTGGCCCCATGTCTTCAGCCTGCCTTTTGTCTGTGGAAAAAGTTTAGCCAAAGAACAAGTTTAATCAGAAAATGATTAAATGAGAAAATGGAGAAACAAAAGATAACAAGAAGACTAAATAATAATAGTTTAGTCATTAAGCAGAGTCAAGGACCTTTAGTTCCTCCTCAAGGGCTATAGATAATATTCTGAGCCCTATCCTGTGAGCTGTCTTATAGATACTGAGACCCCCACCAGGTGGAAGAAGTTAACTACATGAGGACCAGGCTGTAGACATGACATAAGCTGCCACAGTTCTGAGAACTGGTCTCAAAGAAATGGGAACAAACTGACCCTGGAACTAAAGACTAACTGTATTTAAAACAATCAAGATGATGCTGATCAGACCACCACATGACCAATCTCATAATGACTGTCAGAGCTGACTGCTGTTTCTGCATGTAGCCCCCTTCCTCTGTCCATAAAAGCTCTTGCCCCCTGATTGTCAGTGTGGGGCTGAGTAAACCTTTGGACAGGCATCTGCCCTCCTCATCCCCCTCCACACACTGCTGGCATCTGCAATAAAGCAAGCTTTCCTTTCCACCAACCCGGCCTCGTTATTGGCTTTTGAGCGGTGAGCTCAATTTAGGTTACAATATCACATTTAAACTTATTTTGACTAAGTTGAGTGAAATTTGCTTTCCTTCTAAGAACACGTGATTTTCAATTAAATTATTAGAAATAAAAAATAAATTAGTTATCCTCTCTAAGTTCTTATTTTCATTCCATTATTGACCTCCTCCTTGCTTTGAAAGTTTTGCACTTGAGGGCTTCCCTGGTGGCACAGTGGTTAAGAATCCACCTGCCAATGCAGAGGACACGGGTTCGAGCCCTGGTCCGGGAAGATCCCACATGCCTCGGAGCAACTAAGCCCATGCACCACAACTACTGAGCCTGCGCTTTAGAGCCCGCAAGCTGCAATTACTGAGCCGAAGTGCCACAATTGCTGAAGCCCGCGCACCTAGAGCCTGTGCTCTGCAACAAGAGAAGCCACCGCAACGAGAAGCCGGCGCACCACAACGAAGAGTAGCCCCGCTCGCCGCAACTAGAGAAAGCCCGCATGCAGCAATGAAGACCCAATGCAGCCAAAAATAAATAAATTAAGTAAATAAATTTTTTAAAAAAAGAAAGTTTTGCACTTGAAATTACCCTCTTTACTCATAAATTTATCTCATCTTTCTGAAAGTATGAGAAGCAATACACTTTATTTATACAGTGTTTTACCATCTGCAATGTCCTTTTCGATCTATTTAACTACATCTAAACCACACGTTAATCTCATGAAGCAGACAAACCAGATATAATTTCACAGATGAGGAAACTGTCACCTTTACCCAAGATCACATGATTAGAAAGTGATAAAACCAAGAGAAGACTCAATATCGTTTGATATTTAGTCTACTGCTCTTTACAACTTGGCAACCATTCCAAACTCAAAAAATATATCTCCCTCTGCCTTTTATAAAACAGCATTAAGATTGCACTGAGATGCACAGAGTATAAAATTGCTTGTATACTTTTGATCTTTTCTTTCTTCTTGCCATTTCAGTTTTGAAATGGCAACCCTTGGGAAGGTATCTCAGGTTTATACAGTGAAAACTTTACTTCTCAGGACTTGGGAAAGTCTAGTCAACATTGCTGAAATAGAAAAAAAAACCATATTCTTCATGGAATATTCATAAGACAAATGTATTTTTAAAACTTGCAAAGCTGGCTGAGCTACAACCTCACAAGTGATATTTCAAAACATGCTAAAGGTCTTCTGCTTGTGGCCATAACAAAGTAACTTGTACCAGACTAATCCTCTCACCAGAGACAACTATAAAACTGAACAAAATATAGGAAATGATTATTTTTAGATGTTAGACTATAGGCAACACAGATCTGTGATCCCCAAGGGGAGCAGGGGAGCCTTAAGGTCACAATTATACAAGCTTCTACCTGGAGGCATTCTGCAAATGGTAGGGTGGGGGTGGAGCAGGGAGCCCCAGCAGGGTGCAGATGTCTCACTGGGCAGAGAAGGCAGATGTCATAGCTCTGGGCTGCAAGGGTGGCTGGAAATTGTGGGGCAGGAATGAAGAGAAGGGAGTCATACAGAAATGAAGTTCCAGAATTCTGCACGTGGTTCCCCTTACTCTTTGGTGCAATACAAAAGTGTGTATGCATAACGCAGAATCCATAAGGCAGGGTAAAAAAAGCTATCAAATAAAGAAAAATTACTGGGGAAGTTTGAGTTGAAAAACTATTAGAACTCATCTAGTCTGGGAGACAATTGAGTACTGACCAGAGTGGAGACAACTCATTAAATATCCCTGACATTCAATGGAGATGCAGGGAAGGTCATGCTAATCTAGTTCCACAGTAAAACTACTCTGAAGTGTCCCTAACAACGCGTAAAAATTATCCATAAATAAGTTCAGCTTAAGTAAATGAATTACCTATCTGCTGGAACAAAATTCAATATTCTATTAAGGAAGAATGTAAAAGCCAGCTCTTTAGCAACATAGCATCCATAGTATCCAGTATATAACAAAACATTACTAAACATTGTGAAGAAGAAGCAAAATGTGGTGCAGAACCAAAAGAAAAGTCAGTCAATATAAATGTAAATTGTTTATTTTTAGCAAAATGAGATAGATCTCAAAAAACTTTGATTGTTTTGAAGTATGATAGCTGTTTTGGAAAAAACTTTTTCCAAAATAGATAAAGGCACAAAGAGAAAAAATTTTAAAGGAGTCAGAAAGAAAAAACATAAAAAGAGCAACCACTAACCTCATTAGAAACAATGTATGCCAGACTGCATTAGACTGACATCTTTAAAGTACTGAAAGGAAAAACTAAACCTAAAATCTTGTAAATATCCTCCAAACATGAAGGAAAAATAAAGACATCTTTAGGCATACAAATACAGAAAGAATCTGTCATCAGCAGGCAAGCACTACAAGATATATTAAGAGAATTTCTTCAGACTAAACGAAAAATGTTTCCAGATGGAAATTCAGTCTACACAAAGAATGGAGAGTTCCAAAAAAAGTAAATATGTAAATAAATATAAATTATTTCTCTTGTGGCTTAATTCCAGAGAAAAATGGAAGTATGCTGTTACAAGTATACTTGTATACAGTATGTGTATATATATATATATATATATATATATATATATATATATATGTCAGTAAAGAATGAATATTGTAAACTGAAGAGCAACCAATTTAAAGGAGAAAGAAAAGAGAAGAGGCATAGCTGAAAAACCAGTAGAGGACATAAAATGGTATCTTTAAAAATATTTAATCCAAAAGCATGCAAGAAGGGAAGAAAAAAAGAAAAAAGATCTAATGGGACAAAAACATAGTGAATACAAGATGGCATATTTAAACACAATCAATTATTTGGTAATTGCATCAAATAACACGAGACTCTAATTAAAAGGAAAGGATTATCAGACTGAATTTTTAAAAAAAAACAATATGCTGTTTATAAGAGAGAAAAGGATGGAAGAAGGTATACCTCTTAAATATTCAGATAAATGTTGGGCTGGCTATATTACTATCAAATAAGGCTTCAGGACAAAATAATATTTTTAGAGGTAAAGAGGGACATTCTATAATAAAAATGTGGTCAACAAGAAGACATTAAAATCATAAATGTGTATACACCTAATCACAGAAATTCAAAATACAAGAAGAAAGAAACTAATGGAACAGAATGGAGAAATAGGAAATTCCACAGCTAAAGTTTTAGATATCAATACTCTTTCCTCAATGACAGAATAAATATACAAAATGCTCTGTGTAGATACAGAAGACTTGAACAACACTATCAATAACTTAACTAACACAATACACATTTTTTCCCAAGTGATCATGGAGAATTCATTGATATAGACCATATGCCATGTCACAAAACAAATTACAAAAAAATTTAAAGAACTGAAATTTTGAAGGGTACATTCTCTGACAACAAAGAAATTAAATTAAAAATGATTGAAAAATAGATGTCAGAAAATTCCCAAATATTTGGAAATTAAGAAATCTTTGTCTTAACCCCTTGCTCAAAGAAGAAATTAGAACATATTCTTAAGTGAATGACAATAAAAATATCACTATCAAAATTTGTGGGATGTAGTGTTTGGGGGAAATTATATATCTCTACTTGCCTATATGAAAAAGAGGAAAGGATTAAAATCAACAGTTACTGCTTTCACCTTAGGAATCTAGGGAATGAAGTCTAAACCCAAAATAAGCAGAAGGAAGGAAACAGTACTGGTAAGAGTGGATATCAGTGAAGTAGAAAACTGATAAATAAAGAAAATCATGAAATCAAAATTTGGTTCCTTGAAATGATAACAAAATTGATAACACCCAACCTTAACTGATTAAGATAAAGACAGAGAAGGCACAAATTATCAATACCAAGAAAGAAAGAAAGAAAGAACATCAGTAATGATCCATAGACATTAAAGGAATAATAAAGTTTATGAATCATGTTATATCAATAAATTCAACAATTTAGATTAAAGGGCAAATTCCTTGAAAGACACAAATTACCAAAACTGGTGTAAGAGGAAACAGAAAATCTAAGTAGCCCTACAATAATTAAAGACATGTATTTGTATTCAAAAACCTTCCCAAAGTAAACTCCAGATAATTTCATTCATGAATTCTACCAAACAATTAAGGAAAAAATAATATCAATTTTACAAAATGTATTAAAGTTCAAAACATGGTTTTGTCTTTATTCTTTGATTTTAAGAGTAGCTCACTAGGTTTAGAGATTGGCCCAATCTCTAAATGATATGACAATCATGAAAATCTTAAAAACTGTGTTGAGGAAATAGATAAAACTAAATGAGAACAAGAATCTAATTCAAAACACTGATATTTGTCATTCTTTCCTAAGCTAGGCAGGAAGCTGAGGAGGCTAAGTGAGAGTTCAGATAGGTTTTACCACGCCCTGTCACAGGTATCTTATACTGAGTTGAAACTATATGATCCTAGTATCCTGCCTCATTTTTCTCTTCTCTTTCATATGAGTCATTTAAATTTGCTGTATCTTCTCTCTTCTCCCATTCCCAGCAAAGAAGCCGCTATCTCAGCCTGGATGTGGAGAGAGGCCAGGGAAGCTTCTACGAAGACGTGATACCTATGCTGAGCCCAGAAGGGTGCACATGTGTTGTATGCAGAGGAAGCAGCCAAAGAAGCCAGGAAAGCAGCATGGCCAAAGGCACAGAAACGAGAAAGCTTGCATTTAAAGAACTATAAGAGGCTCCTCCATATTGGACCAAAGAGAAATGCAGAGGTGGGGGAAAGGGGTAGAGGGGTCAGGGTAGATCACAGATCACATCCGAATGTGGCATCCTCCTGAGGAATTTATCTTCAAAAACAGGAAGTTACTGAAGGATTGCAAACATGATCAAATTTGCAATGTGCAAAGGATACTCTGATCATTCATTTGAGGGAGGATGGACCTGTTCATCAGATATCACAGTAGTTTAGTGCAAGACGATGAGGTCCTGATCAAAATTAGAGACAGTGGAGAACAGAGAAAGGGATACATATGGATACAGGGTCAGAGTCCATAGGACACAGTGACTGATCCAACATCAGTGGTGAGGAAGAGGAAGGAGTCTAGCTGATTCTAAGGTTTCCTGCTCAGATGGCTGTGTGGATAGTATGTCCTTCACTAAGATGAGGTCCCACTAGGGGACTAGGGAGTTACTATGCTTGCAGTTGTGAATTGATGAGGTATGAGGTGAAATGTGAGGTCTGATAGGCATTTGTATATATCCTGCACTCAGGAGAGAGGACTACAGACTGATATTTGGGTTTCATCAGCACATGAAATGAATGTGCAACCAAGGTATATATAAAATGAGAAAAAAAGATATATGTGGCTGATGTAGCCATGTGAATAGAAGACATCTCCACGATATAGAAAGGGAACATTACATAAGTAGTGTCAGAGGGGATTTTCATGTTATATTTATAAATATATCATTTCTATGTAAGCTAGAAACTTTCCTTGTTCCAGATCTAAGTTGTACATTCCTAACTCTGAGAGTGATTTCAAGGATGACATCTTTTACCCCTAAAGGAAGCTACTGGAACAACAATAGAAAAGCTAACAGTAGGTGATTATCTCTTGATTATAAAATATTAGGGAAAAAACATTCAACATATATGTACTAATGATGGAGACACCATATGTTCAGCAAGAGTCAATTCTCCTCTAGCCTATAAACTGTACAATAAACTCCATCTCCTCTACAAATGTCACGACCAACACCTCCTCCTTCTGGTCTTCTACTGTCACAGCAATACCCCACAAAGCTCTGTAAAGCTGTAATGCAATCTTTTTTTTTTTTTTTAACATCTTTATTGGAGTAAAATTGCTTTACAATAGTGTGTTAGTTTCTGCTTTATGACAAAGTGAATCAGCTATAATATACATATATCTCCATATCTCTTGCCTCTTGTATCTCCCTCCCTCCAACCCTCCCTATACCACCCCGCTAGGTGGTCACGAAGCACCGAGCTGATCTCCCTGTGCTATGCGGCTGCTTCCCACTAGCGATCTATTTTACATTTGGTAGTGTATATATGTCCATGCCACTCTCTCACTTTGTCCCAGCTTGCCCATCCCTCTCCCCATGTCAAGTCCATTCTCTAGTAGGTCTTCGTCTTCATTCCCATCTTGCCCCTAGGTTCTTCATGACCTTTTTTTTTTTTTTTTAGATTCCATATATATGTGTTAGCATACGGTATTTGTTTTTCTCTTTCTGACTTACTTCACTCTATATGACAGACTCTAGGTCCATCCACCTCACGACAAATAATTCAATTTCGTTTCTTTTTATGGCTGAGTAATATTCCTGGTATATATGTGCCACATCTTCTTTATCCATTCACTTGTCAATGGACACTTAGGTTACTTCCATGTCCTGGCTACTGTAAATAGAGCTGCAATGAATATTGTGGTACACGATTCTTTTTGAATTATGGTTTTCTCAGGGTATATGCCCAGTACTGGGATTGCTGGGTTGTATGGTAGTCCTATTTTTAGTTTTTTAAGGAACCTCCATACTGTTCTCCATAGTGGCTGTATCAATTTACATTCCCACCAACAGTGCAAGACAGTTCCCTTTCCTCCACACCCTCTCCAGCATTTATTGTTTGTAGATGTTTTGATAATGGCCATTCTGACAGGTGTGAGATGATATCTCATTGTAGTTTTGATTTGCATTTCTCTAATGATTAATGATGTTGAGCATTCTTTCATGTGTTTGTAGGCAATCTGTATATCTTCTTTGGAGAAATGTCTATTTAGGTCGTCTGCCCATTTTTGGATTGGGTTGGTTGTTTCTTTAATATTGAGCTTCATGAGCTGTTTATATATTTTGGATATTAATCCTTTGTCCGTTGATTCATTTGCAAATATTTTCTCCCATTCTGAGGGTTGTCTTTTGGTCTTGTTTATGGTTTCCTTTGCTGTGCAAAAGCTTTGAAGTTTAATTAGGTCCCATTTGTTTATTTTTGGTTTTATTTCCATTACTATAGGAGGTGGATCAAAAAAGATCTTGCTGTGATTTATGTCAAAGAGTGTTCTTCCTATGTTTTCCTCTAAGAGTTTTATAGTGTCTGCTCTTACATTTAGGTATCGAAACCATTTTGAGTTTATCTTTGTGTACGGTGTTAGGGAGTGTTCTAATTTCATTCTTTTACATGTAGCTGTCCAGTTTTCCCAGCAACATTTGTTGAAGAGACTGTCTTTTCTCCATTGTATATCCTTGCCTCATTTGTCATAGATTAGTTGACCATAGGTGCATGGGTTTATCTCTGGGCTTTCTGTCCTGTTCCATTGATCTATGTTTCTGTTTCTGTGCCAGTACCATACTATCTTGATTACTCTAGCTTTGTAATATAGTCTGAAATTAGGGAGCCTGATTCCTCCAGCTCCGAATTTCTTTCTCAAGATTGCTTTGGCTATTCAAGGTCTTTTGTGTTTCCATACAAATTGTGAAATTTTTTGTTCTAGTTCTGTGAAAAATGTCAGTGGTACTTTAATAGGGATTGCATTGAATCTGTAGATTGCTTTGGGTAGTATACTCATTTTCACAATGTTGATTCTTCCAATCCAAGAACATGGTATATATCTCCATCTGTTGGTATCATCTTTGATTTCTTTCATCAGTGTCTTATAATTTTCTGCATGCAGGTCTTTTGTCTCCAGGTAGGTTTATTCCTAGGTATTTTATTCTTTGTTGCAATGGTAAATGGGAGTGTTTTCTTAATTTCATTTTCAGATTTTCATCATTAGTGTATAGGAATGCAAGAGATTTCTGTGCACTAATTTTGTATCCTGCAACTTTACCAAATTCATTGATTAGCCCTAGTAGTTTTCTGGTTGCAACTTTAAGATTCTCTATGTATAGTATCATTTCATCTGCAAACAGTGACATCTTTACTTCTTGTTTTCTCATTCGGATTCCTTTTACTTATTTTTCTTCTCTGACTGCTGTGGCTAAAATTTCCAAAACAATGTCGAATAATAGTGGTGAGAGTGGGCAACCTTGTCTTGTTCCTGATCTTAGTGGAAATGGTTTCAGTTTTTCACCATTGAGGATGATGTTGGCTGTGGGTTTGTCATATATGGCCTTTATTATGTTGAGGTACGTTCCTTCATGCCTACTTTCTGGAGGGTTTTTATCATAAATGGGTGTTGAATTTTGTCAAAAGTTTTTTCTGCATCTATTGAGATGATCATATGGTTTTTATTCTTCAATTTTTTAATATAGTGTATCACATTGATTGATTTGCATATATTGAAGAATCCTTGCATTCCTGGGATAAACCCCACTTGATCACAGTGTATGATCCTTTCAATGTGCTGTTGGATTCTGTTTGCTAGCATTTTGTTGAGGAGTTTTGCATCTATGTTCATCAGTGATATTGGCCTGTAGTTTTCTTTCTCTGTGACATCTTTCTCTGGTTTTGGTATCAGGGTTATGGTGGCCTCATAGAATGAGTTTGGGAGTGTTCCTCCCTCTGTTATCTTTTGGAAGAGTTTGAGAAAGATAGCTGTTAGCTCATCTCTAAATGTTTGATAGAATTTGCCTGTGAGGCCATCTAGTCCTGTCCTTTTGTTTGTTGGAAGATTTTTCATCACAGTTTCAATTTCAGTGCTTGTGATTGGTCTGTTCATATTTTCCATTTCTTTCTGGTTCAGTCTTGGAAGGTTGTGCTCTTCTAAAAATTTGTCCATTTCTTCCAGATTGTCCATTTTATTGGCATAGAGTTGCTTGCAGTAATCTCTCATGATCCTTTGTATTTCTGCAGTGTCAGTTGTTACTTCTCCTTTTTCATTTCTAATTCTATTGATTTGAGTCTTCTCCCTTTTTTCTTGATGAGTCTGGCTAATGGTTTATCAATTTTGTTTATCTTCTCAAAGAATTGCTTTTAGTTTTATTGATCTTTGCTATTGTCTCCTTCATTTCTTTTTCATTTATTTCTGCTCTGATCTTTATGGTTTCTTTCCTTCTGCCAAATTTGGGGGGTTTTTGTTCTTCTTTCTCTAATTGCTTTAGGTGTAAGGTTAGGTTGTTTATTTGAGATGTTTCTTGTTTCTTAAGATAGGATTGTATTGCTATAAACTTCCTTCTTAGATCTGCTTTTGTTGCATCCCATAGGTTTGGGGTCGTGTGTTTTCATTGTCATTTGTTTCTAGCTATTTTTTTATTTCCTCTTGATTTTTTCAGTGATCTTTTGGTTATTAAGTAGTGTATTGTTTAGCCTCCATGTGTTTGTATTTTTTACAGATTTTTTTCCTGTAATTGATATCTAGTCTCATAGGATTGTAGTCAGAAAAGATACTTGATATGATTTCAATTTTGTTAAATTTACCAAGGTTTGATTTGTGACCTAAGATATGGTCTATCCTGGAGAATGTTCCATGAGCACTTGAGAAGAAAGTGTATTCTGTTGCTTTTGTATGGAATTACCTATAACTATCAATTAAGTCCATCTTATTTAATGTGTCATTTAAAGCTTCTGTTTCCTTATTTATTTTCATTCTGGGTGATCTCTCCGTTGGTGAAAGTGGGGTGTTAAAGTCCCTTACTATGAATGTGTTACTGTCGATTTCCCCTTTTATGGCTGTTAGTATGTGCCTTATGTATTGAAGTGCTCCTATGTTGGGTGCATAAATATTTATAATTTTTATATATTCTTCTTGGATTGATCCCTTGATCATTATGTAGTGTCTTTCTTTTCTGTTTTAATACTCTTTGTTTTAAAGTCTATTTTGTGTGATATGAGAATTGCTACTCCAGCTTTCTTTTGATTTCCATTTGCATGGAATATCTTTTTCCATTCCCTCACTTTCATTCTGTATGTGTCCCTAGGTCTCAAGTGGGTCTCTTGTAGATAGCATATATACGTGTCTTGTGTTTGTACCCATCCAGCCAGTCTATGTCTTTTGGTGGGAGCATTTAATCCATTTACATTTAAGGTAATTATCTATATGTATGTTCCTATTCCCATTTTCTTAATTGTTTTGGGTTTGTTTTTGTAGGTCTTTTCCTTCTCTTGTGTTTCCTGCCTAGAGAAGTTCCTTTAGCATTTGTTGTAAAGCTGGTTTGGTGGTGCTGAATTCTCTTAGCTTTTGCTTGTCTGTAAAGGTTTTAATTTCTCTCTCAAATCTGAATGAGATCCTTGCTGGGTAGAGTAATCTTGGTTGTATGGTTTTCCCTTTCATCACTTTAAATATGTCCTGCCACTCCCTTCTGGCTTGCAGAGTTTCTGCTGAAAGTTCAGCTGTTAACCTTATGGGAGTTCGCTTCTATGTTATTTGTTCTTTCCCTTGCTGCTTTTAATATTTTTTCTTTGTATTTAATTTTTGACAGTTTGATTAATACATGTCTTGGCATGTTTCTCCTTGCATGTATCGTGTATGGGACTCTCTGTGATTCCTGGACTTGACTAACTATTTCCTTTCCCATATTAGGGAAATTTTCAACTATAATCGCTTCAAATATTTTCTCAGTCCCTTTCTTTTTCTCTTCTTCTTCTGGAACCCCTATAAGTCGAATGTTGGTGTGTTTAATGGTGTCCCAGAGGTCTCTGAGACTGTCCTCAGTTCTTTTCATTCTTTTTTCTTTATTCTGCTCTGCCATAGTTATTTCCACTATTTTATCTTCCAGATCACTTGTCAGTTCTTCTGCCTTATATCAATAGCAGGTATTCTGCTATTGATCCCTTCTAGAGAATTTTTTATTTCAGTTATTGTGTTGTTCATCATTGTTTGTTTGCTCTTTAGTTCTTCTAGGTCCTTGTTAAATGTTTCTTGTATTTTCTCCATTCTATTTCCAAGATTTTGGATCATCTTTACTATCATTATTCTGAATTCTTTTTCAGGTAGACTGCCTATTTCCTCTTCATTTGTTAGGTCTGGTGGGTTTTTATGTTGTTCCTGCATCTGCTGTGTGTTTCTCTGTCTTCTCGTTTTGCTTAACATACTGTGTTTGTGGTCTCCTTTCCACAGGCTGCAGATTCGTAGTTCCCGTTGTTTTTGGTGTCTGCCCGTAGTGGCTAAGGTTGGTTCGGTGGGTTGTGTAGGCTTCCTGGTGGAGGGGACTAGTGTCTGTGTTCTGGTGGATGAGGCTGGATCTTGGCTTTCTGGTGGACAGGTCCGCACCTGGTGGGGTGTTTTGGGGTGTCTGTGAACTTATTATAATTGTAGGCAGCCTCTTTGCTAATGGGTGGGGTTGTGTTCCTGTCTTGTTAGTTGTTTGGCATAAGGTGTCCAGCACTGTAGCTTGCTGGTCGTTGAGTGGAGCTGGGTCTTGGTGTTGAGATGGAGATCTCTCAGAGATTTTTGCCATTTGATATTATGTGGAGCTTTGAGGTCTCTGTTGTACCAGTTTTCTGAACTTGGCTCTCCCACCTCAGAGGCACAGCTCTGATGCCCGGCTGGAGCACCAAAACCCTGTTATCCACACAGCTCAGAATAAAAGGGAGAAAGAAAGAAAGAAAGAAAGAAAGAAAGAAAGAAAGAAAGAAAGAAAGAAAGAAAGAAAGAAAGAAAGAAAGAAAGAAAGAAAGAAAGAAAGAAAGAAAGAAAGAAAGAAAGGAAGGAAGGAAGGAAGGAAGGAAGGAAGGAAGGAAGGAAAGAAGGAAGGAAGAAGGAAAATGAAATGAAATGAAATAAAGTTATTAAAATAAAAAATAATTATTTTTAAAAAATGTTTAATGTAATATAAAAAGAAAGAAAGAAAGAAAGAAAGAAGAGAGCAACCAAACCAAAAACCAAATCCACCAATGATAATAAGCACTAAAAACTACATTAAAAAAAAAAGAAGAAACGGACAGACAGAACCTTAGGACAAATGGTAAAAGCAAAGCTATACAGACAAAAGCACACAAAGAAGTGTACACATACACATTCACAAAAAGAGGAAAAGGGAAAAATACACATATATCGTTGCTCCCAAAGTCCACCTCCTCAATTTGTGATGATTCGTTTTCTATTCAGGTATTCCACAGATGCAGGGTCATCAAGTTTACTGTGGAGATTTAATCCGCTGCTCCTGAGGCTGCTGGGAGAGATTTCCCTTTCTCTTCTTTGTTTGCACAGCTCCCGGGGCTCAACTTTGGATTTGGCCCCGTGTCGGTCGCGGGAGGGCGTCTGTTCTTCACTTAGACAGGACGGGGTTAAAGGAGCCGCTGATTCGGGGGCTCTGGCTCACTCAGGCCGGGGGGAGGGAGGGGCACGGAGGGCAGGGCGAGCCTGCGGCGGCAGAGGCCAGCGTGATGTTGCACCAGCCTGAGGCACGCCGTGCGTTCTCCCGGAGGAGTTGTCCCTGGATCCCGGGACCCTGGCAGTGGCCAGCTGCACAGGCTCCGCGGAAGGGGTGTGTGGATAGTGACCTGTGCTCGCACACAGGCTTCTTGGTGGCGGCAGCAGCAGCCTTAGCGTCTCATGCCCGTCTCTGGGGTCCGCGCTGATAGCCGCAGCTCGCACCAGTCTCTGGAGCTCCTTTAGGCGGTGCCCTGAACCCCCTCTCCTGGCGCACCCAAAACAATGACCTCTTGCCTCTTCGGCAGGTCCAGACTATTTCCCGGACCCCCTCCCAGCTAGGCGTGGTGCACTAACCCCCTGCAGGCTGTGTTCACTCCACCAACCCAAGTCCTCTCCCTGCGCTCTGACCGAAGCCCGAGCCTCAGCTCCCAGCCCTGCCCGCCCCGGCAGGTGAGCAGACAAGCCTCTCGGGCTGGTAAGTGCCGGTCGGCACCGATCCTCTGTGCGGGAATCTCTTCGCTTTGCCCTCTGCATCCCTGTTGCTGTGCTCTCCTCCATGGCTCTGAAGCTTCCCCCCTCCACCACCCGCAGTCTCCGCCCGTGAAGGGGCTTCCTAGTGTGTGGAAACCTTTCCTCCTTCACAGCTCCCTCCCACTGGTGCAGGTCCCATCCCTGTTCTTTGTCTCTTGTTTTTTCATTTTTCTTTTGCCCTACCCAGGTACGTGGGGAGTTTCTTGCCTTTTGGGAGGTCTGAGGTCTTCTGCCAGCGTTCAGTGGGTGTTCTGTAGGGGATGTTCCACGTGTAGATGTAGTTCTGGTGTATCTGTGGGAAGGAAGGTGATCTGCACGTCTTACTCTTCTGCCATCTTGAAGCTCCCCCCCTGTAATGCAGTCTTATAGCCACTCTTCAACAAGACACCATCAGTAACTTGATAGTATAGTCAGAGTGAGATTTACTGTGAAGGTATTGACATTTAGCCTTGTGTTCATTTGGATGTACAGTTTTCTAGTATTTGCAAAGGTAATTTATTTTTATATTCTTTTTCTCAAAGAGGTCCCCCAAATTATGTGAGCTGTGGCACACCTGTACCACCCCTGGGTAAGGAGTATAAATTCAAATGTTATAGACAATAGATTAGTAAGATTAATCTAATGTTTTTTCATTCATTAAGTTAAATTAATATATTTGAGAACTGGTTTTCACACTCAACTCTTCTGACTTTAGGGTCCATGACCTTCTAACTACAACTGGAGTTCTCCACCCTGTCTGTACACTTGAATTGCCCAATGGGCATCCAGGGTTGAGAATTACTGCCTTATACTCCTTTTGTTAACATTTCTTATAGTTAAATACAGATTAACAATTTGAAAAAAATACATTCTCAAGGAAATTTCCCAAAAGGCAAAATAGTGGAACAAAGAAATGAAATCTTTGCATTTATTTTTCAAGTAATCAGTTCGCTGATGATTCAACTGTGCCTTTTGTTAATGAGTGTTAATGAACATTTAATCATACAAAAATAAGTTGTTTCTTCTTATCTGGAAAAATTCTAATATGGCAAACAGACTATATTTGTTCTGCAATCAGTTATTGATATTTTTTCTGACTTGGAATACATAATTAAATATCTAGTAACTCTCTGTTTTCTAATCTACATAAGTTTGAATCAATTTTTTTTTTCTTGCGGTACGCGGGCCTCTCGCTGTCATGACCTCTCCTGCTGCAGAGTGCAGGCTCTGGACGTGCAGGCTCAGCGGCCATGGCTCACGGGCCTAGCTGCTCCGTGGCATGTGGGATCTTCCCGGACTGGGGCACGAACCCGTGTCCCCTGAATCGGCAGGCAGACTCTCAACCACTGCGCCACCAGGGAAGCCCTGAATCAAATTATTTTTATTCAGGTTTTATTCAGTTGCCCTTTGAGCTTTCCATCAAGGACCACCGTCCCCACTGGCATCTTCACTTCACTGATACATTGTCTCTTGCTCTGCATTCTAGGTATGGAGCAGAAAAGCATTTCCCTCAACAGTTGAGCTTTTATTAGCTTCCATTGCCTAATTCAAGCATTAACTTTGCTTATAAAAGCTACTTTTTCAACCTGTCTTTTCAACAGTTAACTTCCATTTCTAATAAGGACTAGAGAAACAAGAGCAATTATATGTGAGAGAAATTATTTGCATAGTTCCAAATCCCCCTGGTTCCCTTGGACAAACAGTCTGCTCTTGTTTTGTAACTCCCTTTATCCATTTACGGTGATACTTCTTACCTTCCATAAATGATTATTTTTCTCCTTTTAGGCAATTCAGAGAAGCTGTGATGTAATGAATAGAGTAACTGACTAAAAGACTTAGATTCTGATCCAACTGAAGTGCTGTGTAAAATTGGCAGAGGTGATTAAACTCTCTGAAACTCAGTTTTTAAAATAACTGTGAAGTTCGAATATAAATATGACTTCAGTCTAACTCACAGAGTTGGTCAATAGACAAATGTGATATTTGTATCATCTTTTATTTGACAGGAAGATATTTGCTCTTGGAAGATATTTGCTCTTTGACTGCAAAATCTTTGACTGAATGCATGCAAATTTAGAAAGCTGTACTATGAAGTATACTCCAAATGAACAATTTATCCACCTAAGCTTTTCACCTGAGTGTGGTAAACCACAAGAGGCCACATGTCTTTCTTCACTAATTGGAAAATATTATAGATATTCAATATTTCCTTTCACTTAGAAATGTCTCCTAGGAAGATATGTATTACCATATTTTGAGAATATGAAGTGTTTGAATGGTTTAAAATCTGATTGGCTTTCAGTAATTCAAGGCCACTATTGATTGTTACACATGAGTATCTGTAAAATTAATTCCTTGTACAACATTATTTCTCAAAGTAACTTAAGCCAGTATCTCCAAATATGTGATGGTAAAGATCACAGCAAGGGCTAAATGTTCACATTGATACTCACTTGAGTCATTGAATGGGACAGGAAACACAGACATTGTTGAGTAGACTAAACCTCTCATTTGACAGATACTGAAACAGATTAAGTGGTTCTGTCAAGCAGCCGTTTTATTATAGAATTGGAATTAGAACCCTTAAATCAAAGTGTAGGGCTCTTTTAACTACTCCATACTAACTATGGAGATATTCCCCTGAATGTTCTCACTAAAACAGCAAATATTTAAAATTGCAGGGGTTAGGGAAAGAATATGTTTAAAAAGTAAGAAGGCAAAGTATTTCGATTTTTATCAACACTTCAACAAAGGTTTCCATTTTATAGTTTGATATCATAGGAGAGATGTTTCATTGATATACTACCTGAGTTCTTGGTTCCAGCATGGGTTTTCCTCGTAGACTATCAAAGCCTATAGTTAAAACATATTTAATTTAGTTGCTCACTCATATTTGCAGCACTGGTCTTAAGTTGAGATTTAATTCTAGAAAGCATTATACTAAATTAATCTCATTGGAGTTCATTTTATTATTCTTATGTAGCAAATTTCAAAAAATTCACTTAAAAAAAGAAAGAGTGGAACAATTTCATATAAACTTTTCCCAGTGGATCAATCACTTTGAAATCCACTAAACAGCCTAATGAGACAAACATTTTCCCTTGTTCAGGGCCAGCATTTAGGTGCACATTTTCAAAGTAATGATTACCAGGATGTTAGCAGTGTTAAATATTATCAGTTCTGCAAAATTTCATGTGGGGTATTCTGGAGGTTTTTAATCTGGACAAAATGTAAAGCAGGGGAAATCACCTAGAAAATTTAGCAAACATAGTCTTGGCTTTGCCGTTGGAGTGGGAGAGAAGACACTTTACACTGTCACTTATACTACAGCTGTTCCCAAATTCTTGTGTGGCAATTGCAAAGAGGAATGCTTTCTTCATAAATGTGTAACTCCAAGGTTATGGCCTTTTCTTTAAGAAGTAGGCTTCGTTCCAGTTGTTCACTCTTAAGAGGGGTTTGCAGGAGCTGGATGAATACTTCCATACCTAAATAGAAATTGTGTTTTCTGATAAAGAAAAGAGTTCCCAAACATCACGATGGTAAAAGGGCGTGATGCTGCTTGAGCCCCAGCTCTATCACTGATGCCGGAGAATCCCTCTACCCTCTCTGGGACTCGGTTTCTTCTTGTGTAATATGATGATCCCTATGACCCATTCTGTGCCAACTTTGAATCCTCCCAAGTGTCCAACTTCATTGTTCAAAGCAGGCTGCTTCTTCACCAGAGACTAAGATTATACCAGAAGTCAATGTTTTATTTTGTTATATTCAGTGCTACAACCCTTTCTCTGTGAATGAATGGAATATAAATAATGACACATATAGGAGACAAGGGAATTAGAAGGCTGCATATGTGGTCATTCATTGTAGAGTGGCTAATAACCTCAATTACTACAAGGTGTGTCAGATGCAAAGGAGTGAACAAAGAGCATGTTTTCTAAAAAAAAAAAAAAAGCCCATTTGAAGTAAATTATTTTTGTGAGGTATATTGTTTGCTGCCCTCTTTCTGTTTCATATACACAGAAAGAGCATATTATACTCTCACATAAAATCCGCTCAGAAAACAAAAGTGTGACAGGAGGAGTTCACTTTCTGCAGTAGGATGCATCTAGTGAAACATTCCATTCAGTTTTTAGAAACAAATTATCCATTGCAATCACTATGCTGTAGTCTAGAAAGAACAGAGCACCAGGAGATGGGAAAACCTGGATCTGTACCCCCCAAAGGAAGGGGTCATATTTTCTTGGTTTACTTTACCTTCCTAGAACTTAGCTTGGTGCATGACACATAGAGAGTACTCAAAATGAGGACTTCTGCTACAAACTCTGCTGCCTCCTAGGTAAGTGTCTTGGTCCAGGACACTTTTGGAAACAGAAGTTGAGGCAGAGCTGTGTGCTACGGCTTCCTTGGGAGGTTCCACTGCAAGGCAGTAGGAATAAGGGAGAAACAATGAGAAACAAATTGAAGGTGGTACGTATGCTGCAGAGACAGCTAGTTCCCAGCACAGGATGCCATCCAAATATGCCATGTAGAAACCCTGAGCCTCAGATCCATCCACCAGAGGAGAGGAATTTATTTTTTCAGCTCCTACTTGTGTCCTATCCCTCACTTTACCCGCGGCAACAATGACTGTCCCACACGTGAGCAGCGTGACCTGGCTGTGCTGGGCAAATGCTGGAGCAGCCATATTGCGTTGCCTACAGTACAGCGCCTCATCTGAGCCCAGGGGTGATGGGAGGAAGCAGGACCACGGCTAAGCCTTCGACGCAGGGGCAGCTCTTCCTTCAGAGGCATCATGGAAGCCATGCCCAAGGCCAGCATCCCCGGCGCGCCCACCCCACCAGGAATGGAGGCTCAGTGGGTCTCTCCACTGAGCTGGTGGCCAAGTCCCAGGAAACAGGCAAAGCTAAGCGTATCCGGGGGGCTTGGGGGTTGTTGAACGGGGTCAGGAACAGTGTGGCATTTTAGAAAATTATCTGACCCACGTCTCGGTTTCTTCAGCTCTAAAATGCTGATCATATACATGTCCTCCCATGTCGTAAGAGTATCATGAGGATAAAAATGAGTCACGGGACTTTCATCTTCTCATCCTTCTCGTCCCTCTCTTGCATGCATCCTGTAAACCTCCAACACAGGAAGAATGCCCTCACCACCAAGCTCTCTGTCACCGGGAGATGCTAAAAAAATATCACACAACCCATTAAACTGGTGTGCCGGCCTCAAGTAGACCCTGCTCACCGACACTCAGCCTTGCTGCTTTTCCCCACTGTTTACTCTCTTTTCTGCACCTTCCCCTCTGCTCTCTATTCTCAACACATGCCCTTGTCCAGGGACAGACACAAGTTTTGGAAGCCCTGGGGGTTATACAGTATTGGGAATCCCTTTCAAGAAAAAAAATTACAAATATAAAATTTGGTCTGAAAGTGAATATTTATTTTAAATGAGCAAAGAAAACACACCAAATACTAAAGACTCCGGAATCCAGGTCCCTTTCTTCTGAGATCTCTTTAGACAATCTACCAGAAATGCTTACTGATTTCAATTTGGTTTACCTTCCTAACACCGAATACCCAAGAGTAGCATTTCTCAAACCTCAAAGTACCTCTGAATTTCTGGGGAACTTGTGAAAATGCTGATCTTGACTCAGTAGGTCTGGATGGTCTCTGAGGGTCTACATTTTCTTTTTCTATCCTTCTCTTTCCAACTGACATATCTGTATGAAGCCAAATTCTCTCTATAAACTTCAATTAAAACAACATATCTTTTTTTTTAACGTCTGTATTGGATTATAATTGCTTTACAATGGTGTGTTAATTTCTGCTGTATAACAAAGTGAATCAGCTATACATAAACATACATCCCCATATCTCCTCCCTCTTGCTTCGCCCTCCCACCCTCCATATCCCACTTGTCTAGGTGGACACAAAGCACCGAGCTGAGATGTTAAAAAAAAAATCATTTGTATTCAGAACAAAAGAAATATTGTATGCAAAGAAAAACCAAAAATGCAAATTAAGGAAAACATCCATTGTGCTGTTTTTTTGTGATAATCCACTTTCACATGTTAAAAAAATGAAATAGCACACCTAAGGAAAAAGAGAAAGCCAACAGAATATTTCAGGGAAATAAAATTTTCAAGTGAAGAAACCAAAGAAAAACAGGTTTTAAATGTGTATTTGCATTTGGACTTGAAAGATCTCAGTATCAGGAATAATAGGGTGCAGCTTCTTTTTTTTTTTATTGAAGTATAGTTGATTTATCATAGTATATTAGTTTCATAACTTCTTTTTAAGTATGGGAAAAACCACCAGGAAATCCAATGTGAGGTGATAGATCCCCATCTTACTAATTCTAAAGGGGAACCATATGGCACCCCAAAGGCATGGAAATACCCCAGGAGTGCTCACATGCACACACACCGTCATACTAGTCACACTTTACTAGAGAGATTTTCCTAGAATATATGTGTTTTGTAGAAATTGCCTTGTTTGCCTTTCATTAACTCGGGCTGGAGTTAATGAATGAAGGGTGAAGCTAGTGTAATGTCATGATGCATTTGTTCGTAGCCTTCTTATACGCCAATCTTATAGAAAAATGGTCTGAGAAGGGAAAGAAAATCATTAATTTTTTTGTTTCCATTTATAATTTATGCCCCCAACTGTTCCTCAAAGGGGTGTGAACTCACAATGATCCTGGTTACTTGACCATCTGGGAACTGAATTATTAAATTATCCTTTGAAAATTGGAAAAAAAAAACCAACAACATATCACAAGAGATTGAATGTAGAAGCATTTAGGAGAATCCAACTATATTTTATTAAGCCAGACATGAAAGAGATTTGCAAAGATGTAAAACAATGCCATTATCAGTAATTTTTAAAATACTGCTTCTCAAAAATTATGTTATTTATGTGAACATGAATTGGGCTTATTACTCATTTCTAAATGGATTAATATACAGCTATTTTTAAAGTTTCATAGTTTTAATTTCTAACAGGGTAAATATCACTAGATATAACTCATGTTAACAAAAGCTCTTTGGGCTTCTCATCAGTTTTTTAAGTTTAAAAGGGTCCTAAGACCAAAAGGTTTGAGAACTGCTAAGTTAGTTGATCTGGAAGGTTTACTCCACTTCAAAAACTTCATTATACTCTTGTGTTCAGAGTTCCAGGCAAAACAATAAAAAATTAGATTTTTTCTATCTTTTCATTCTAAGACATAGCCTAACAATTTAGTATAAAAATTTAATTTTACCCACATTTCTTTTATTTATTTTTAAATTTTTTTAAATTTAATTTAATTTTTTTATACAGCAGGTTCTTATTAGTCATCAATTTTATACACATCACTGTATACATGTCAATCCCAATCTTCCAATTCATCCCACCACCACCCACACCCCTCCGTTGCTTTCCCCCCTTGGTGTCCATACGTTTGTTCTCTGCATCTGTGTCTCAATTTCTGCCCTGCAAACCAGTTCATCTGTACCATTTCCCTAGGTTCCACATATATGCGTTAATATACGATAATTGTTTTTCTCTTTCTGACTTACATCACTCTGTATGACAGTCTCTAGATCCATCCACGTCTCAACAAATGACCCAATTCTGTTCCTTTTATGGCTAATATTCCATTGTATATATGTACCACAACTTCTTTATCCATTAGTCTGTCGATGGGCATTTAGGTTGCTTCCATGACCTGGCTATTGTAAACAGTGCTGCAATGAACATTGGGGTGCATGTGTCTTTTGGAATTATGGTTTTCTCTGAGTATGTGCCCAGTAGTAGGATTGCTGGATCATATGGTAATTCTATTTTTAGTTTTTTAAGGAACCTCCATACTGTTCTCCATAGTGGCTGTATCAACATACATTCCCACCAACAGTGCAAGAGGGTTCCCTTTTCTCCACACCCTCTCCAGCATTTGTTGTTTGTAGATTTTCTGATGATGCCCATTCTAACTGGTGTGAGGTGATACCTCATTGCAGTTTTGATTTGCATTTCTATAATAATTAGTGATGTTGAGCAGCTTTTCATGTGCTTCTTGACCATCTCTATCTCTTCTTTGGAGAAATGTCTATTTAGGTCTTCTGCCCATTTTTGGATTGGGTTGTTTGTTTTTTTAATATTGAGTTGCATGAGCTGTTTATATATTTTGGAGATTAATCCTTTGTCCGTTGATTCGTTTGCAAATATTTTCTCCCATTCTGAGGGTTGTCTTTTCGTCTTGTTTATGGTTTCCTTTGCTGTGCAAAAGCTTTGAAGTTTCATTAGGTACCATTTTTTTTTATTTTTGTTTATTTCCATTACTCTAGGAGGTGGATCAAAAATGACCTTGTTGTGGTTTATGTCAAAGAGTGTTCTTCCTATGTTTTCCTCTAAGAGTTTTATAGTGTCCGCTCTTACACTTAGGTCTCTAATCCATTTTAAGTTTATTTCTGTGTATGGTGTTGGGGAGTCTTCTAATTTCATTCTTTTATATGTAGCTGTCCATTTTTCCCAGCACCACTTATTGAAGAGACTGTCTTTTCTCCATTGTATATCCTTGCCTCCTTTGCCATAGATTAGTTGACCATAGGTGCATGGGTTTATCTCTGGGCTTTCTGTCCTGTCCCATTGATCTGTATTTCTGTTCTTGTGCCAGTACCATATTGTCTTGATTACTGTAGCTTTATAGTATAGTCTGAAGTCAGGGAGTCTGATTCCTCCAGCTTCGTTTTTTTCCCTCAAGACTACCTTGGCTATTCGGGGTCTTTTGTGTCTTGATACAAATTTTAAGATTTTTTGTTCTAGTTCCATAAAAAATGCCATTGGTAATTTGATAGGGATTGCATTGAATCTGTAGATTGCTTTGGGTAGTAGAGTCATTTTCACAATGTTCATTCTTCCAATCCAAGAACATGGTATATCTCTCCATCTGTTGGTACCATCTTTAATTTCTTTCATCAGTGTCTTATATTTTTCTGCATACAGGTCTTTTGTCTCCTCAGGTAGGGTTATTCCTAGGTATTTTATTCTTTTTGTTGCAATAGTAAATGGGAGTGTTCCCTTAATTTCTCTTTCAGATTTTTCATCATTAGGGTATAGGAATGCAAGAGATTTCTGTGCATTAATTTTGTATCCTGCAACTTTACTGAATTCATTGATTAGCTCCAGTTGTTTTCTGGTAGCATCTTTAGGATTTTCTATGTATAGTATCATGTCATCTGCAAACAGTGACAGTTTCACTGTCAGTAAAGACAGTTTTCTTCTTTTCCCATGTGTATTCCTTTTATTTCTTTTTCTTCTCTGATTGCCATGGCTAGGACTTCCAAAACTATGTTGAATAATAGTGGCGAGAGTGGACAACCTTGTCTTGTTCCTGACCTTAGAGGAAAAGCTTTCAGTTTTTCACCACTGAGAATGATGTTTGCTGTGGGTTTGTCGCATATGGCCTTTATTATGTTGAGGTAGGTTCCCTCTATGCCTACTTCCTGGAGAGTTTTTATCCTAAATCCGTGATGAATTTTGTCAAAAGGTTTTTCTGCATCTATTGAGTTGATCATATGGTTTTTATTCTTCAGTTTGTTAATATGGTGTATCACATTGATTGATTTGCGTATATTCAAGAATCCTTGCATCCCTGGGATAAATCCCACCTGATCATGGTGTATGATCATCTTAATGTGTTGTTGGATTCTGTTTGCTAGTATTTTGTTGAGGATTTTTGCATCTATATTCATCAGTGATATTGGTCTGTAATTTTCGTTTTTAGTAGTATCTTTGTCTGGTTTTGGTATCAGGGTGTTGGTGGCCTCATAGAATGAGTTTGGAAATGTTCCTTCCTCTGCAATTTTTTGGAAGAGTTTGAGAAACATGAGGGTTAGCTCTTTTCTAAATGTTTGATAGAATTTTCCTGTGAAGCCATCTGGTCCTGGACTTTTGTCTTTTGGAAGATTTTTAATCCCAGTTTCAATTTCAGTGCTTGTGATTCGTCTGTTCATATTTTCTATTTCTTCCTGGTTCAGTCTTCAATGGCTATATCTTTTAAGAATTTGTCCATTTCTTCCAGGTTGTCCATTTTATTGGCATAGAGTTGCTTGTAGTAGTCTCTTAGGATGCTTTGTATTTCTGCGGTGTCTATTGTAACTTCTCCTTTTTCTTTCTAATTTTATTGATTTGAGTCCTCTCCCTCTTTTTTGTGATGACTCTGGTTAATGGTTTATCAATTTTGTTTATCTTCTCAAAGAACCAGCTTTTAGTTTTATTGATCTTTGCTATTGTTTTCTTTGTTTCTATTTCATTTATTTCTGCTCTGATCTTTATGATCTCTTTCCTTCTGCTAACTTTGGGTTTTGTTTGTTCTTCTTTCTACAGTTCCTTTAGGTGTTACGTTAGCTTGTTTCTTTGAGATTTTTCTTGTTTCTTGAGGTAGGCTTGTATAGCAATAAACTTTCCTCTTAGAGCTGCTTTTGCAGCATCCCATAGGTTTTGGATCATTGGGTTTTCATTGTCATTTGTCTCTAGGTATTTTCTGATTTCCTCTTTGATTTCTTTAGTGACCTCTTGGTTATTTAGTAACGTATTGTTTAGGCTACATGTGTTTGTGTTTTATACGTTTCTTTCCCTGTAATTCATTTCTAATCTCATAGTGTTGTGGTCAGAAAGGTTGCTTGATATGATTTCAATTTTCTTACATTTACTGAGGCTTGATTTGTGACCCAAGATGTGATCTACTCTGGAGAATGTTCTGTGCGCACTTGAGAAGAAAGTGTAATCTGCTGTTTTTGGTTGGAATGTCCTATAAATATCAATTAAATCTATCTGGTCTATTGTGTCATTTAAAGCTTCTTTTTCCTTATTTATTTTCATTTTGGATGATCTGTCTTCGTGTAAGTGAAGTGTTAAAGTCCCCCACTATTATTGTGTTACTGTCAATTTCCTCTTTTCGAGCTGTTAGCAGTTGCCTTTTGTATTGATGTGCTCCTATGTTGGGTGCATATATATTTATAATTGTTATATCTTCTTCTTGGATTGAGCCCTTGATCATTATGTAGTTTCCTTCCTTGTCTCTTGTAACATTCTTTATTTTCAAGTCTATTGTATCTGATATGAGTATTGCTACTCCAGCTGTCCTTTGATTTCCATTTGCAAGGAATATCTTTTTCCAACCCCTCACTTTCATTCTGTATGTGTCCCTAGGTCTGAAGTGGGTCTCTTGTAGACAGCATATATACGGGTATTGTTTTTGTATCCATTCAGCAAGCCTGTGTCTTTTGGTTGGAGCATTTAATCCATTCACATTTAAGGTAATTATCAATATGTATGTTCCTATGACCATTTTCTTAATTGTTTTGGGTTTGTTTTTGTAGGTCCTTTTCTTCTCTTGTGCTTCCCAGTTAGAGACGTTCCTTTAGCATTTGTTGTAGAGCTGGTTTGGTGGTGCTGAATTCTCTTAGCTTTTGCTTGTCTGTAAAGCTTTTGATTTCTCCATCAAATCTGAATGAGATACTTGCCGGGTAGAGTAATCTTGGTTGTAGGTTCTTCCCTTTCATCACTTTAAGTATATCATGCCACTCCCTTCTGGCTTGTAGAGTTTCTGCTGAGAAATCAGCTGTTAACCTTGTGGGAGATCCCTTGTTTGTTATTTTTCATTTTTCGCTTGCTGTTTTCAATAATTTTTCTTTGTCTGTAATTTTTGCCTATTTGATTACTATGTGTCTCGACATGTTTCTCCTTGGGTTTATCCTGTGTGGGACTTGCTGTGCTTTCTGCATTTGGGTGGCTATTTCCTTTCCCATGTTAGCGAAGTTTTTGACTATAATCTCTTCAAATATTTTCTCGGGTCCTTTCTCTCTCTCTTTTCCTTCTGGGACCCCTATAATGCGAATGTTTTTGTGTTTAATGTTGTCCCAGAAGTCTTTTAGGCTGTCTTCATTTCTTTCCATTCTTTTTTCTTTATTCTGTTCTGTGGCAGTGAATTTCACCATTCTGTCTTCCACGTCACTTATCCATTCTTCTGCCTCAGTTATTCTGCTATTGAATCCTTCTAGCATAATTTTCATTTCAGTTATTGTATTGTTCGTCTCTGTTTGTTTGTTCTTTAGTTCTTCTAGGTCTTTGTTAAATATTTCTTGCACCTTCTCTATCTTTGCCTCCATTCTTTTTCTGAGGCCCTGGATCATCTTCATTATCATTATTCTGAATTCTTTTTCTGGAAGGTTGCCTATCTCCACTTCATTTAGTTGTTTTTCTGGGGTTTTATCTTGGTCCTTCATCTGGTACATAGCCCTCTGCCTTTTCATCTTGTCTATCTTTCTGTGAATCCACAGGCTGCGGGATTTTAGTTCTTCTTGCTTATGGTGTCTGCCCTCTGGGGGATGAGGCTATCTCGAGGGTCTACATATTTGATAATGCCCAGGGCATGCCCAGGTGACACTGGTGTTGCCCAGCCACAAACCACACTTCAAGTAGCAAGACTCTAACTCACAGCATTTGCTAGGGCATGTGCATTTTTTTTATATATAATTTCTTTTTTATTGAAGTATAGTTGAATTACAATGTGTTAATTACTGCTATACAGGAAAGTGGCTCAATTATACATATATACATATACACTCTTTTTCATATTCTTTTCCATTATGGTTTATCACAGGATATTGAATATAGTTCCCTGTGCTATACAGTAGGACCTTGTTATTTATCCATTCTATATATACCAGTTTGCATCTGCTAACCCCAAACTCCCAATCCAACCCTCCCCCATCCCCCTCCCCCTTGGCAACCACCAGTCTATTCTCTATGTCTCTGATTCTATTTCAATTTCATAGATATGTTCATCTGTGTCATATTTTAGATTCCACATATAAGGGATATCAAATGGTATTTTTCTTTCTCTTTCTGACTTCACTTAGTATGATAATCTCTAGTTGCACTCACATTGTTGCAAATAACATTATCATTCTTTTTTTTATGGCTAAATGGTATTCCATTGTATATATTTACCACATCTTCTTTTTCCATTCATCTCTCGATGGACACAGAGGTTGTTTCCATGTCTCAGCTCTTGTGAATAGTGCTGCTATGAACATAGAGGTGCATGTATCTTTTTGAATTATAGTTTTGTCTGAGGAATCAATAAGCTTAAACTTCATGAATTTCATTGCCTTCAGGTATCAACCACCCTACCCTTCCGATGCCTTACAAAGGGGCAATTCAAAATGTTGGTATAGATGTTGAGAAAGTGAATAATTGTAGCAACTGGGTAAAAGATCATTTTCTAATTCTTACTTTCAACCTAACTGTAGGAAAACTGCATCATTTTGTCAACCAATAGGCTATTTAAAATGATTTTTGATATATACTCTCTGATTTTTGCCATAAACCTCAGAAAGCATTTAAAGAAATGAATGGCACTGCTAGAACCAAAGTGCTTCTGCTCTTGTCTACTTAATTCTGTGAAAAGGTTTCTCAGGGAATATATTAATAAAAGTAACAAACAGGAAAAGTATTGATGCAGAACTCTGTCTCATTTTCACAAAAAATAATATTGAACCTTGGATACTTAAATTACTTGAAGAAAAACCTCCATTTATCTCTTTAACAGGCACATTTCTAGTAACTTTTATATGTTTAACAATAATTTATCAAATTTCACAATGCATCCTATTGTCTTGACTAACTGTATGCAAATATTCATTGTAAAAAATATTTAACCCAGAAGAAAAATATTTAATACTTAGAAGATTATGGTTATGGGACTTTTTAAAAATTTAATTTCAGTGTCTATAATTTGCTGCAAACATTGCTCAAAAAATGATTTCCAAGCATAAAGATATAATATGATAAAATTCTGTAGAAGAAATCAAATGGAAATAAGATTATAAGGGAAAAAGAATGACATAAAATTTCCAACTCATTCATGGATATTTTAAGTAAAATTTCTGAATATCAAATTATGATTGCATGTGGATTTCCTAAGTAAATTTTAAAAGACCATACAATAGTTTTATCTTAAGATTTCAACATGCCTGTGATATTTTGATTTATAATAACGAGTATATATAGACCCTTTTTCTTCATCTCCATTTCTGGCACAGAGCTCCTAAAACCCTTGGAATTTGTAAAAGAGTGATGGAGGTGTCTTTTATTATGTTAATAAGGTGGCTTTGGGACTCTTCCTAAGGATGGGCTCTAATAATCAGAAGAACCTTGTGATTAGAGGGTTGGAACTTTAGTCCGACACCCTGATCTCCAGGAAGGGGAGAGGAACTGGAAATTGAGTTCAGTCACCAATAGCCAATGATTTAATCAATCATGGACATGTAATGAAGCCTCCATAAAACTGAAAAGGATGAGGTTCAGAAAGCTTCCAGGTTAGCAAATACATGGAGATTTGAGGAGAATGGTGTGCTCTCAAAGGGCACGGAAGCTCCGAGACCTTTCTCACATACCTTGGCCTCTGTGTCTCTTCCATCTAGATGTTCCTGAATTATATCCTTTTCTAATACACCAGTGATCTCGTAATAAAATAGTCCTCTGAGTTCTGTGAGCCCCTCTAGCAAAATTAATCAAACCCAGGGAGGGGGATTGGGTCATTGGAACCCCCAATCTAAAGCACAGAAATACAGGTGACAACCTGAACTTGTAATTGGCATCGGAAGGGAAGGCAGGGTGCCGTCTGTTAGACTGAGCCCTCAACCTGTGGAATCTAATGCTAGCTCCAGATAAAGAGTGTCAGAAATGAGTTGAATTGTAGGACACCCTGCTGGTGTCCAAAAATTTCTTGTTGGTGGTGATGCTGAAAGCTCAGCATCTGTGCACTGGTGCCAAATCAAATCTCAGAGACAGAGTTTTGGGTGAAGTAGAAAAGAATAGCTTTATTGCTTTGTCAGGCAAAGGGGGACACAGCAGGCTCCTGCCCTCAAAAACTATGTGTCCCAACCCAGGGGAGTTTGATAAGGAGTTTTATGGCAACTGTTCAAGGGTGGGGTTGCTGATAAGATTAGGGTGTGTGTACTCCTCTAATCTGGTCTCAGGTAATCTTGATGAGCTTCTCTGGTACGAAGAATGCTGACATCTTCCATTTGTTGGGTTTTAATTCTATAAAGAGTTTAAAGACATTGTTGTGTGTGTCCCTTGAGGAGGAACCAGGACCCTGCCCCTAGGCTGCACTATTGTTTCTTGGCTTCTCCTCCCTTGTCTTTGTATCCCTTCCCTTCCTGGATTAGCAACTGTTTGAATCTGCCCTTTGGAACTCAGGAAAGGTCATGGAGGTTGCAGTCTGTTTCCTACAAGAAATGGGGGACAGAAAGGCTTGCATACACAGGACCCCCACAGGATCCTACTCAGTTTCAGTGGGATGCACACACACACACACACACACGTTGAAATTGGGTACAGAACCCAAAAGATTGCTGAAACATATATATATTTAAACATACATATTTTGAAATTACTTAAAATTATGATGAACATTGTCCATGTACCACTGTGCTGGGGGTACACAGTTTTCCAAAACTTCTTAGAGCTTCTATGAGCCCATGAAGTCTGGGGATCATAGCTCTGTGCAAGCTGTCTCCACATGTCCATGGCTTACTCCACCGACCACTCCAGTATGGCTCTGCCTCACCCTTTAGCTCAGGCCACTCTAGCTCAAGTTCAGCACGTGTATGACTTCATCTCAACTAATTATAGCTGCAAAGACCCTATTTCCAAATACACTCATATCCTGAAGTACTAGGGATTAGGACTTCAACATATGCTTTTGGGGAGACACAATCCAACCCATAAGAGTGACCAAGTCTCAGAGTTTTCTTTGATAAACACTCAAAACCCACTCTCTTCACTCCCCAGGTTCTCTGATTTCAATGGCCCCTCATCTTGTCTCCTTTGTGGACTCCTCCTCTCTTCCCTGACCTCTCAAGTTTGGAGTGCCAGGACCTCCATTCCAAGCACATATCTCACTCTGAGTCTCCCCTCCTTGAGGTCACCCATGCCCTCAGTTTCCCATCCCCAAATTGTCAATTATCTCTTATCTTGACCTCTCCTCTGAGCCCCAGACCCAAATGTCCAACTGTCTACTTAAAATAACCTCTTAGTTATTTCACAAACATCTCCCACCTACTGCTTCCCAAATTAAATTTCCCATCCCCCTCTCCATCTGCTCCCCTTCCAGTTCTATCTCAGTAAATGACACCCAAATACCCCCAGTTGCTCATGTCAGTAATCTGATCATCATCTGGATATCTTCCTCCTTAAAATATATCTAGAATCCACAGAGCATTCTCGGTTTCCCTTGCCAATACCCTAAGCCACACCACCATCGTCACTATCCTGAAAACACTGCACTTTGGGTAAAATCCAAAGTCTATTCAAAGCCTTCAAGGTCCCCACATGTCATAATTAATTATTTAGGCAAATGCATCAGTGTGAGACTTCACTGTTTATTTGATCAAAGCATAGACATTATGAAGTTAGAAGTCTACTTTTAGATTTCAGTCTGGTACAAATAACAACTCCAATTATTATACTTGTATGGTCCCATAAGACACTAACCAATTTTTTATCTATTAGAAAATTTGTTTCTGCATTCCTTTGACTTTCTGATTATATACATCTTTGTTCCATGAATTCTTCTTTGAATCAGCCTTGTGATCCTGCTGGTTCCCTCATTAACTAACAAGAATACAATTTTTGTCATGTGATCCTTCTATAATTGAACAAGGACAATGTTTTTAACTTTCCAAAAGTTAGACTTTGTTTCGGAGATGGTTGAACATGTCCAAGTGGACTCCCGAGCCAGAACCAATTAAAGTGTTTTTCCAAGAAGTATTCTGCTTGGACTTGTCTTTTCTAGGCCTCCAGGGTAATTTTCCAGCAGTACTGGAACTTCACTCTTTCTTCTCTTTTTTCTTTAACCTGATGCCAAGCCCTTCCTTTTCCTTTCAAATCTTGGCCAAATTTGGTTCTGGTTCTGGTCTGTGTGGAAGTCTGCAAGCTCTCTTTTTGTCTGTGCACTTATGTGTTTGCACATAGCTGGTAAGTTATTGTTGCGATTACTGTTGTTGTTATCAGAATGATGACTAGGAACCTGGTTTAATGGTTTGCCCATTTAATGAGCTGTGTTGATTGAGCTGGTGAAGGGCGGCAGTTTCCAGTTGGTTAGTCTTTTCTCTTTTCTTGCTTACATGTGATCACAGATCAATTCAGAGAGAATAAGCTTTTTGAGAGCTAGACTGGTGAGGCTTTCTGTTTCTGTGTTCTCTCTGACCTGTGAGATCTGTGACTGAAACTACAAGCTCTTTGGATACCTGGGTGTCTGTAACCAGAAAAGACCTTTACCACTCAAATATTCTCCTATCTTCAGAGGTTGTTATTAAATTAGATTATAACACCTCTTAAGTTAAAAAACTTCTCTTCTGATTGTTTTACAGAAATAAATGTGTGCTTATATAAATCAATTATTTGCCAAATTTTCCAGAAAATAAAAAGAGTTTCTAATATTTTATTATGCTAGCCTTTTAAAACAAAACCCAAAATGAACTTGTATCAAAAACTGCTGGCTCAGAAGCTCTTTTTTTTTAATTTTTTAATTTTTTTTGTCCACCCTGCAAAGCTTGCAGGATTTTAGTTCCCCAACCAGGGATCACCGGGGACCCCGGAAGTCACAGCACCAAGTCCTAACCATTGGACTGCCAGGGAATTCCCAGAACCTTCTTTTAAATAAGAACTCGGGTTCCCATATTTAAGGTGAATCTTTGGACAAGTCAGACTTGTTTTAATAATTTAATAATTTAAATTTAAATTATTAAATATTTAAATTATTAAATTATTAAATAATTTAAAACACAAATAACACCTAACAACTATGTGTCTTTTCCCCTGAGGTTATCAGTGAAGCATGTAACACAAGCACGAAATTCCACTTTGTTTTCACATGAAGACACTAGTTCATCTGATATCTTAAATGACTTATACTGGTTTATTGACCAGAAAACTAACATTCTACATAATGTGTCGGAATGTAAAAATATAAACTTATGTGTTCAAGTAGATTGAAGCATGAGTCTAACATTTTTAGAACAGTAATTATGTTTTGTAGTATATCAGCCTGAACAGAATTTCTAAGGTTCTTAGATAACATTACACCTTAGACAATAATTAAAATGAGTTAGTTAATGGAGAGTCTTTGAATATCAAGATAATTTCTGTGTAAGATAGAATACTGAAACACAGGTAACTAAGCGTTGTATACATATACACACACATATACCAAATATACACATCATACACATCCCATTACGTATACATGTATAGCATTCTTAGCGTTCTATAGCTTAGAAAAATAAGGAGCAAAAGTGTCCTGAGTCAGGATTCTCTTTAGTACAGAACCAGAAAACTTCATAAAACAGAGGGCTAATCCAAGATCCTCAGAATAAGAGTTATTATATAGGGCTGAACGAATTGATGAGTGAATAGTTTGTATTGATTTTAATTTTCCATTTTCTCATGGATTTATAATAGATCTGGTCTCTTTCTTCTTATGCTGTCCAAGGTCAGGGGAAAATTATTCCTTCCCCTGAGCCCTTCTATTTCCAAAACACTTTCCCTTGCTTTCCTCACTGCCAGTTCACAATGCCAATGGCCAAGAGATATTGACCAAGACACAGACTGGCTTGAAAAGAACCCAAGTTTGGGTTTTCAGCTGATGAGGTTCTCTCCAGACCCTTGCTATCTGGGCTGGCTTATTTCCAAAGACCACTGCCCTCACTGTATGCTGGTTATTATCTAAATGACCTTCTTGTGCAAAAGACAGAATATATTTTGGAATTCTTTTTTCATTTTTCTGCAACTTCGACACAGAAACAAAATTTATTTCAAATGAAATAATTTATAGAAAACTCTTCTTTGATGAATATCCAAGCTTATTATCATGGCAAAGCAGAAAATCTAGGCTTCCTATATGAGTATTCCAGTCTCACAGTTATTTTTTAACTCTTCTTCCCTTCCTATCAGTCCCTTCCCTTCCCATACACACATCCAAGCATCTGCCCTGCCTTTTGGGACCTACTACCAAAATAGCATACCTGTTTTCCCCTTATTCTCCATCCTACTGCCATAACCTAGCTAAGACCAGATTTACATCTCACCTAAACTGTGCCCACGTCGCCCTAACCCTTCTGCCTGACTCCAGCCTCATCCGTCCTTCAGCCTAACTTCACTCATCCCATTCCCAACAATCTACAGCCTTAATTACCCACACAAAACCCACTTGTAATCATATAATCACTCTGCTCACAGATTAAAACTCAAATCCTATCACGGAATTTCAAGACCTTCTACCAACTGGTCCCGCCTTAATTTCCCATTTTTAAAAGTTTTATAGATTCCTCACACCTTCTGTTCACAGAGGTCCCTCTGCTTAGAAAGCCTTTCTTTTCTCCTTACCCGCACCCTATCTGCATTTGCAACTTTAAATTACACCTTGTCAGCAGTTTTCTCTAAGAGTGTTTTCTGACCCTTCTTTCCCCCCCCCCCCCCACGTACGCGGGCCTCTCGTTGTTGTGGCCTCTCCTGTTGCGGAGCACAGGCTCCCAACGCGCAGGCTCAGCAGCCATGGCTCGCTGGCCCAGCCGCTCTGCGGCATGTGGGATCTTCTCGGATCGGGGCACGAACCCGTGTCCCCTGCATCGGCAGGCGGACTCTCAACCACTGAGCCACCAGGGAAGCCCCTGATCCTTCTTCTTATGTCTGTTAAGAAAAATTGTCTAAAACTTTCCTGGTCCCTAGTAACATTGACCATAACCTTCTTCTCTGTGCAAGATCATTTATTGCTCTTGCTTTCAAGTAGGTGCCAGTGGATTCCTTTGATCCAATAATACCTCTACATTGATTGTTAAGCTTTAATTTTTGTAGAAGAATTAGAATACTTCTTCCTGTTTTCTATTATCTCAGGTGATTTTTCTTGGGATTCAGGATTTCGAATGACATCCCCAAGAAATGTCATATAGGAATTTCTGCATGAAAACACTACTTTCAATGTCATGTATAAAATAGGCTCATGTAAAGATTATTTAATTATCTCAGGAAAGGCCCCATTTGACTTTGCTATTTACTATTAATTAAGGGCTTAGACTCTGTGAAATTATGTTTACTTGTACATTTTATTCTGGTAGAAAACACAATCCTCAAGGTTACAATTTTACTGCCCTTTAGACCTTTACCAATTTTGTATCTAACCTACCCATCATATTCTAACATTCTTTTCTCAAAGTGCCAAGAAAGACCCAGTTCCTCAAAATGCTCTTTGGAGCAGCTTTATCATTTTAGTGCTTCCCTCATTAATGAGTTAATGAAACTCTGACTCATGTCATTCTACATTGGCATGAGAATCATATTTTCACTTTTTTTTAGAAATTATATTTTAACACTATCATTTGGAAGTGCTTTATATGACTCCTCTTAATTTCCACTAAATCTACCTCACTCATGGTTTTCTGTGCTATCCATTTTATTAAACTATCAGCTGCTGGAGGTCAGGACACTGGAAAAATTCATATTTGAAATTGCTAGAGAATTTATACAGTGTCTTAAAAGTGATGGATGCCCAATAAATATCTGATAAATGTAAGGGAAAGTATAAATGAAAAACTGACTCTTTTTTATATAAAGTAACTTTAGAATCACTTTAATTGTCAAAATTGTTTTTAAATATCTATTGAAAAACACAGATTCCTCCTGCATATTTTACTAGAACAAGAGTCCAGAAGCCCTCAGTGAGCATGCTGGTTTTGATATATTCTTTTAATTAAAAAAAGTTGTCTAAAGTAGCTATAATTATCACTAAGGGAAAAGGCCCCATATCATCAATACCATAACCTTAATATTTGTTCTTATAAATAACAAATCATGTTATTCAAAGTGAATGATCATAATAAATTAAATAATCATTGAAAGCAAATTGGAAAATTTCCAACATAATTTTGGTATAATAAAACAAATCTCTCTGATTAATACATTAAAACAATTAAGGCAATGATTTATGTCTTTGTTTTTTTAAAATTTCACTTCACTTGAAGTTCTTGAAGTCTGAGACCACCTGAGTCAAACAACGCAACTTGGCATTTAGACTGAGAACTGAGACCACCTATGTTAATGTGACCTGATTGTTCCAGGTAATTCATGCTCCAGAAGATAAGACTGTAAACTAATAATTAACTTTACCATTTGCTTCAGGAAATCCTTGCAAGCCAGTTTATCGAGGCAAACAACTTGCTCATCTGGGCAAATAGCTCTCCCATCAGAATGATTTGCTCACCTTGTTCAAACAGCTTGCTCATCAGAACCTTGCTTTGCTATGTTCACCAAACCTGTATTTTCATGCCATGGGTCTTAGGGTGAGGGCTAGGGTTAGGGTTGGGGTCAGTCCCTGTTTGAAAGACCCATGTTACGCACTTGGCCTAAACCTCAAAACTTTATTAAAAAAAAAACTCAAAAAACTCCTTCCCTAACTTCCTCCTTTTAAGATAAGGTGATGATCTCCTTTGCTGCAGGAAATTTAGTGAACCTGGCTTTGCTTAGTCAGCTGGTCTTGGGCTAGGGTCAATCAGCATGCTAAAATCAAAGATTGCAAAAGAATTACCCAGTACTTAAAAAGCTAGAGTAGTAGTAAACTTTATGATAGTGTTCAATTATTCTGTTGTAAGTCATTGGCTGAAAATGAATACTGCAGGGTAAAGGATAGAGTTAGACCATTAAAGGATACTTGGAATTTATAGCTAACAATGTCATAGAAATATAATCTGAACTAGGCAAGTGGTACATCTGTCTTATTCATCTATATGACTATGCAATGCCTCCCATTAGGAAGATGGAAACATGAAAGAGTTTTGAAATGCTTGCAATCCATCTTACCCACTCAATATTTACTGCTCAGAATTGGCTCCAGGCAAAATTCTGGAACTGACATCGTTTGTCATTGAAATTCCCATTTTTCCTTCTTTATAGTTTTTCTTCTCTCCACCCTTTCAGAAAACCAAAACCTTCCTGTGGGCTTCTTGCTTCTATTGCTCACCGGCCTGGACCTTATCTGTAATTCACCCCTTGTTTGATTGGGTTTCCCACTATGCTTTATCCTCCCTACTTCCCCTCATCCCCTGCCTGAATATTCAGCTATTTGGCTGTGCTGTCTCCTCCATTCTTCTTTCTCCCGAGGCATTTTTATTCGAAATCATTTTTTTCTATTGAGAAAATAAAAAGACTTATCCCAAGTTAAAGGAATTTCAGAAAAAAACTAAGAAAAAGTTGGCAAGACCAGGGAATTCCCTACATTCATTTGTTTGCATGTGTCCTTTTAGTGTGTATGAAAGCCCAGTCACACTGACACTAAGGTAACTGAGACTATTGAAGTGCATGGGCAAAAATAGCCAGTAAGAAGAATAAACTAAGATATTATAAGAAGTAACCAGATAAATCCAGAGGGTGTGACGTTCTGGAGGATAACACATCCAGACACATCAACAATTTAGTGTCGTGAAAAATACGACTCTTCTAGATCAGGGGTGAGCACATCTTTTTCTGTAAAGGGCCAGATAATAAATATTTTAGACTTTGTGGCCCATATGGCCTCTTTCACAACTACTAAATTCTGTCTTTATAGAGTGAAAACAGCCATGGACAACACTTAAATACATGAGAGTGTCTGTATTCCCATAAAACTTTATTTACAAAAACAGGCAACCTGATGGCTTTGCCCTCAGCTCTTCTAGATTACAGACTTAAAACAAATTACAATATACAGTACTGATTTAGATTCTTCGTGGAAAACCCAGCTATAAAGACATTTTAGGTATAATTGGAGCAATTTAATATGATTTGGATACCAGATGGGATAGTTTTAGTTACATGGAAAAATAAAAAATATTAACTGACAAAAGAAGATCACTCCCTACACATTATATATCATACCACATTATATATCATGTGGTAAAAGATTCATATGTATAAAAATATAAAGTCATGTTTATTAAAGTGCTTTTTGTGTTGGGAATATAGTGTCTTAATTTTCTTAATTTTTATTTTTAACATTTTTACAATTTACATTCACTGATTTTGTACTAATAAAGTTTGTTTTTAATTTTAAAAAATACAGAAGAAAATTATTTATTCACAATCTTAAACAAATGAGTGTATATATATATATATATATATATTTTTTTTTTTTTTTTTTTTTGCGGTACGCTGGCCTCTCACTGTTGTGGCCTCTCCCGTTGCAGAGCACAGGCTCCGGACACGCAGGCTCAGCAGCCATGGATCACGGAACCAGCCACTCCGCGGCATGTGGGATCTTCCCAGATCGGGGCACGAACCCGTGTCCCCTGCATCGGCAGGCGGACTCTCAACCACTGCGCCACCAGGGAAGCCCCACAAATGAGTATATTACTCCAATGATTAAAATGAAGAAAGCCTTAAAATTGCATCTTTTAATTTTTGTATAATTTTTATGATAGGAATATAAATAAGCTAATTTCATTTTAAAATATATTTTGTAGGATGAACTAAAACAAAGATTATGCCACAAAGAAATAACTCTCCAATCGTTTTAGACTTTATTTCTAATTTTTGATGGTTTTTGGAACTGTTGTCAAGAGAATAAGAAATAGACTTCACACAAACTTGTGACTTATAAATCACATTTATTATTGCCCACAGGAAATTTCATACTTAATGTATGCAATGAATTATGTGTGGCAATAAATGTGTGTCATTGAAATATACATATAGCTATTAACTCTGGATTTTACATTTTATTAAAGGAATTCTGTAATGCATTTCTAAGTGGTTGCCATTTAACATATCTGAGACTAAATATACACAAGGTGAGTATTTCTGAGTAAAGTATCATTTGACTCAGTTTTTGATATTTTTACTTTATTTTGATCTTCCTGTAATAAATTTGAGACTATAATGGCAATACTTGCAGAGGCGTATTTGCTTGCATTTCATATAAATATGTAGTAGAGAGTTAAAAGAAGTCCCCAGGTCAGATGATGACAACTTTCTAAACAAGTGCTTTTCCCACACCATTGGAATAGTGGTTCCCACACAAATGTAATGAGCCTTCTTAGGTAACACGTTAGACCTCTATGGACTTCTATTTCCTCTTTAAAATGAGGCAGTTTGGATGACTTCTTCTCTAAAGACTCATTTAGAGCTGATATGCTATGGTTTACTAATTGTGTATCTCATTCATTCTTTCGTTTTCCATTGTTTCTTTATGCATGAAAGAATAAACACAGGGTAGCTGGCTCCTTCTCTCCCAGTCCCAATGCCCTCATGTCATATTCTAATTGTCCATAGCCACCCTTCCCAAGCCTGCTATCCCTCTGCCTTGAGCAGCCAGGATCCGCTTAGCACTTGCCGGCTCTCCAGGGCCCACCTGATCTCTATAGTTGCACACCGACGTTTACAGCAACTAAAAAGTGATTGTAAGTTTCCCTTCTTGCATCCTCTTCTGAATAACCTCTGTACTTGGTGAACTCATACTAAAGTCAGATATCATTGTATCATTTATCATTAAACAAATAAAAATAATGGCCAGAATAGCAATAGAGAGAGTGAAATTTTTCTTTATAAAGATTTGCATGTAAAATCATGCCAAAAAATTAAAATAATAAAATAAGTATTGCAGTACACTACAGGAGAAATGTTACTTTATTAGATTGAGTTGTGTCTCCCTAAAAGATACCAGGGTCTTTGAAGATGTAATTAAGTGAATGTTCTCAAGATGAGATCATTCTGGATTAACTGAGTGATCCCTAAATCCAAGTACAAGTGTCCTTACAAGAAGAAAGAAAAACACAGACACAGGGGGAAGGTGTGAGAAGCCGGAGACAGACCTTGGAAGGCTTGCCAGCAGCCACAAGAATCTAGGAGAGAGGCATGAGATTTGCTCTCAGAGTCCCCAAGAGCAATCAGCCCTGCCATCAGCTTGATTTCAGATTTCTGGTCCCAAGAAACGTGAGAAAATAAATTTCTGTTGTTTTAAGCCATCTGGTTTGTGGTAAGAAACTAACACCATAACGAATTAGTACTTTTTATTACCCAAACTATATATTTTTAAAAAGGGCAAAAGATTTATGCCTACATATTGATTTAACACAGTGATTAATAGCATAACAGTTTCTATTTTCAAACCTTAACTTCGCACATTTGTCAATGACTTCATCAACACTGATCTTCACTTATCCATGTTCCAAACACAGCATAATAAGATTTGTCCATCTATTCCCAATCATAGTTGATTTAATCACCCTTTATATTTATTTTCTTTTAGAAGAGTGTCTTTCATGTTAAGCCACAGACCTATAAGTAGTTAGAAAAAGTCTTAAAGGCAACAATAATTTTGGTAGAGATTCATCAAAATCCTATTTCACAAGAAATTCCAGAAACCACAGTGCTATCCAGGTCTTGGCTATCCTTTGAGCTTGAGCAATTCTGAAGCTTTACTCCAAAAGGGATGTGAGTGGCTGACCCCTGTCTCTGGTGCAGACTGACTGTGTAACTGAATTCTCCAAATTAACTTTCACATAGAATACATTTGTCGTTCAAGGACAGCATTTAAGTGTGCTAATCTGAAGCTCATCTTAACAACAAGAAGTGCAGCAAATGTTTAGATCTGATACCAGGACCACATCTGTGGGGAGGCATAATTGATGATCACTGATATGGATTGGAATTAGTGATGCACAGTGATGATAAAGAACAGAACAAATTTTAGTCCAGTGTAATTACTGTTTACAAGTTCTCTACAAACCGTGCACCCCCTTATTCCCTGCACCCTGGGTGGACCTCTCCCAAGACCCCACCTTCGGTACTCCGCCATGAAGGACAAGAAAAAGAAGAAAGTTGTATTCATTTCCTAGGGCTGCTGTAACAAGGCGTCACAACCTGGGTGCTTAAAACAATAGAAATTTATCCTGTCACAGTTCTGAGGCTCTGGGTAGCATCCTTCTTTGCCTCTTCCTTGCTTCTGATAGTTGCCAGCAATCCTTGTCATTCATTGGCTCTCAGTGGCATCCCTCCAAACTCTCCTCTGTCCTCACATGGTGCTCTCCCTGTGTGTCTGTGCCTGGGTCCAAATGTCTCTCTTTTTACAAGGACACCCGTCATTTTGGATTAAGGCCCACTGTATGACTTCATCTTAACTCAATTACATCTGCAAAGACCCTGTTGCCAAATAAGGTCACATTCATAGGTACCAGGGGTTAGGACTTCAACATATTGTTTTGGGGGGACATAACTGAACACAAAACAGAAGTTTACAGTTTCTCAGTGCTTACTAACTGAAACATTTTGCTTTTTAGTTGGTGGAGAGATCTCTTGGGGTAACTCCTTCCTGATCCCACAGATGATTCATTAAGATAGTAACAACTCTTTTTTAGTGACAATATACTCAAGAGCATATATCCTTTCGTATATATATGACAGATGTTAAAAAAAAACAACCTTGAATTTGATTTCTTCAAGCCATTTACAAAAAAGTCATGAAATTTTGTCTCATTCATTAACATATGTGCTTTTTTCTGGAGGTTCTCTTTTTTATTCCTATATTACCAGAAATGTAATCGTTTCAACCACTTGACTTTATGATGGCATTCTGATTTTTTTTACCACATATATATACCCTTTTCCCTCTAAACTTTAATTTCTTGGATAATTTCTAGTCTTTTAACAGCTACCAATAATTTGTCCTCTTTTACTTAATCAAACTTTCTCGCTCATATTCAGCTTCTCCATAAAGCCTTAGATAATTAAAAAAAATTTTTCTCATCTAGCTTGTCAAAAGGTTGGGAGGCCATCTTAACTTAGGAGATCTTGTAAAATTCTGCCCTTCCCTCATATATAAAAATTTTTGTCCATTTATACGTTGCTTCTCAATTTTCTTAAAAACCCTGAGTATCCTTATCTATCTTTTCCCTCTTCCTCTTATTTCTTTAATACTGAAACATTTTCTGTACTGTGTTGGGTTCAGTATTGTATAGATATTTATGTCCCTCAACTTTCCTTACTATTTCATCATTTTAGTCCCTACCTCCTTAACACTAAAAACTGGAGGGTCCACTAGCCAGAGAGAAAGCAATCTCTTCCTGCCTGCCAAAAGACCTCTGGGGTTTCCCTGGTGGCGCAGTGGTTGAGAGTCCACCTGCCGATGCAGGGGACACGGGTTCGTGCCCTGGTCTGGGAAGATCCCACATGCCGCGGAGCAGCTGGGCCCGTGAGCCATGGCCACTGAGCCTGTGTGTCCGGAGCCTGTGCTCCGCAACGGGAGAGGCCACAACAGTGAGAGGCCTACGTACCAAAAGAAAAAAAGACCTCTGATTTCATCACATAATAAAAATAATAGTAATGTCATTTTATGTGTGTGTAACTTATACCCTGACTACTGCCTAAAATGCTTTAAGAGGTTTATAGAGAAATTAGATATTCAATAATCACAGTTATTGAGACCAAGAAAAATATTTTTTTTCATGGTGGAGAAGTTTATTGTGTGGATTCTTATCTGAATGACTTCAGAGATTTGCTTAGATAACAATTTTAAAGAACATAAAATGTTTTTCATGCCTGTACTTAGCATTCAACCCCACCCTCACCCCCAAATTGAAGTGAACATATAAAACTATAATTAGGGCTTCCCTGGTGGCGCAGTGGTTGAGAGTTCACGTGCCGATGCAGGGGACACGGGTTTGTGCCTCGGTCTGGAAGGATCCCACATGCCGCGGGGCGGCTGGGCCAGTGAGCCATGGCCGCTGAGCCTGCGCGTCTGGAGCCTGTGCTCTGCAACGGGAGAAGCCACAGCAGTAAGAGGCCCGCATACCGCAAAAAAAAAAAAAAAAAAAAAAAAAAAAAAAAAAAAAAAAAAAAAAACTATAGTTAACTGAAGGCATTTCTAGCAGGAACAATCAGATTGAGCCCAGAGGTGAAGCTTTTTCATGATCTAACATGGTGCAGGGTCTGAGAAGAGGAAGCCAGGAATCTGGATATCTCCTATCTAGGCTTATGGTAAATTGAAGGCACTAAGAGTTAAGGATCCCAGCAGGAAAGAGAATCCACCCTGAATGATTCAAACACAGAGGTCCTAATGAAGGGACTTCTCCCAGAGTTATGGGTTAGGGTTAAGAGAGAGTGACAGGAGAGGAAGTCTCTTCCATCCTAAGACTGCAGGGGCAAGGACGGGAATGAGAGTCACAGGAGCCCAGTGAGACTTGGAACCTTAGGACAGGGACCTTGGCTGTAGTTTCCGAGGGAATCAGCCACACCATGAAATTCACATCATTCAGGATTACTGAAAAATAGAAAATAAGAGTGAATAAAATACACATAAGGACTTGATCTGCATCTGAATCACTTTCAGAGGTCACTGGGCTGGGGTGTGTATTTTTTTTTTAACTTAACTGTTGTCATCACTAATGGTTGTCTGATCAAAATGTACTTCTGACTATGCATTCCACCACTGAACACCATGTGAACTCTATCAGGCAATTTTCAAAATGGGTTCTCTCATTTTATCTAACCAGACCTTCACACAAGGGGCGGAATGTCGGTAGGACAAGAAAGCAGAGAAATATAAACCTCTGGTTGGAGGCTGACCCTTCAAGCGTCTGGCTTCGTGCGTTGTGCCCATATCCTAAGAAGAGGAGGTAAGCCGCTCAAGGTCACACAGTTAGCAATAGACAAACCAAAATTAGAACCCAAGTCGGCCTACCTTTAAGTTCTTTCCATTACACTACACCCACTTGAAAGGTAAGTACACACGTTCCGAGATGCCACCAAGCATATCAAAATCGATAGAGGAAGAGTTAGAGCCCAGAGAAGAAGTCTTACCTAGTGCAGCTTAGTACATTGCATCCAGAGAAAGTGGCCATCAAGAAAGGCATGTCCTGGATGTGCAGAAAGAGGAAAGCCAGCCCAGAAGACCGGCAAGAAGGTTCTAAATGGGAGAGGTCCCTTTCCTGACCTTGGGTATCACATGCAACGTGACCAGTGGGGTTATCTTTGGCCTCAGACGCAATGTGCCCTTCTCCAGAATTCCCTCTTTGGGGGAAGGCCATCTAGGTTACTCTAAGGTCATGGCTCAATGGAAATAAAACAGGAGATGGAGAAATTATAGCCCCCATTTACGCTGCTGTGGTGAACTGTGAGGTAAATTGCACTAAAGACAATGCTGTGATGTCCAAAATGAAAAAAAGAAATGAAGGAAAAATAATGGGATTTTCCACGCCAATGAAAAGATAGCATAAAGATATGCAAAAGTAGGAAAAGAAATAATAATGTTAATATGAAGACATAAAGTAAATAAAAACCAGAGACCCTGAAGAATGCTTGCCATAGTGTAAATGTCACGCCCTTTAATACAGCTGTTGACTTCAGAACAGACTGTTATTGAAAGGCCAGTATGGTGAGCAATTGTATTTTCTCCTTTAGAGTTTTTCCATCTGGCAGTGAGGGGGGACATTTGTCACTGTGTGTGTGAGACCTGATTAGGCTGACACCACAAACACATTATGCACTGGAGGGTGCTTTAAAATGATACTGTACTGTATGTTATTTCAAATCGGTGGTCTCCATGTTTAGTATATGTTTATTTCAAATTCTATATGACCAGCGAAGAAACTTGAACTGGTATTTTAAACAAAGAAGAAGTATATTATCAAACACATTAATAAGGATCTAATTTCACTTTTCTTCTCAATGGTCATCAATATTTTTAAACCAAGGGGCCCTCAGCTTTTACAATCACTGTTGCCTCATAGAAAGAGGAAATACAGTTGAATTTTACAAACATATCAATTTCACACATACTGCATTTTTGTAAGTGGAATTTATCTAGAAATCAGTTTATATTAACAGAATAAAAGCAAAATTAAAGATCTGGGAGATCTGAATCGTTTTCTATCACAATGGAACTGGAAGGGAAATTTAGACAATACATGTGTTAATTAGGAAATGACAAGAGAGACTTGGAGGTGGAAGGGGCAACTTCCGACACCTCTGTGAGCTAAGGAGGTACATTGCAGCAGCTGGAGGGAGAGAGTGAAGCTGGGTGTTTGTAAATGCAATCAAAGGAAAGCAGTACACACGCATAAAACACTAATTTTCATCAGTGGGTGCCCATGTGCTGTGTGTGTATGTGTAGACAATTTATTAATATCATCACTATATATAACTCCAGTTAGTTTGAGCTAGGAAAGAACAGCTGTCTCGCATGAAACAATGTGCCTCTGAGGAGTCTCTAAGCAACTCTTGGAGCAAAGCAGAGCAATCAAGACTGATTAAAATGATAACATTTAACAGCAGTCAAGGCAAAGTGAAGAGGGAGAGGGATGGAGAGACCATTACACCTAAAATCAGGTTTGCATCATCCACAGGTATTACTAAACCCTGTAATCATACTGATAGCTGTTTACAGTCATGATTACTTATTCTAATGAGGAAATTAAGAAGTCCTTTGTTAGACCACATATCTGGTTATGCAGGAATCAATCATCTCATGTTCCTAATACACAGAATATGAGGCTCATCCTCACGCATTTGTATCAAGTACAAACACAGCAGGCATGAAAACTCAAATTACTGATGTCCTCACCAGAGGCATTACCCTGGGAGGTTATAGATTTATTCCAATTATGCCCTCCAAAACTTCTGAACTCCTCTTTGGGAGAGTTTATCAGTCTTTCAAGAGTTTATCTCTCTCTCACACACACACACAAATACACATGCACACACACACATACGTGTGAACACAAGAGTCAGCTGATTAAAATATGGTGATTCTAGAATTTGGGAGGCATTATTTTTTACCAAATGTACATTACCCAAGTTTGCCCATCATCACCTAATAGTAGTTCACCCTTTTTTTCTGTAATAATAACTCCCCTGACATTTAGCTGGTATGTAATACATGAGCACAGAGAATAAGGACAAATTTCTCTGCTTTCCACACAGCTAGGTAGGCATGGTCGAATGACCAGGTTCCGGCCAACTGTGTATTAGTGTAGATAATGTGTGCAACTTCGGGATTACTGCCTTAAAGGGAAGGGGTGTGCTCTACCTTGCCCCCCTCCTCCTTCCTTCCTGGATGATGAGGCATCTTGAAACAACCAAAGGGTAGTATTATAGTGATGACAGATCAACAAGACAGAAGGTACTGGGCCCCTGGAGATTCTGCAGAGCAGAGTCATGACGCAAGCTCAGACTCTTAGTGAGAGAAAAATAAACTATCTTGTCTAAGATTTGCTATTTTGGATTTGAGTCACTTAAGGACAAATGGAACTCCTGACTGATAGAGTTGTTTGAAAAAAATTGGATCTATCCTCCCAGGAAAACAACCTGCCACTATGATCACAAGTATTCCAAAGGATCTATGTGAAACAATTCTCAAAGAGATGCTGCAGAAAATGGCTCAGCCATTGAATTGTGTTCTCTGACATCCGTGTGAGAAAAGCAGTGATCATGTGGAAAGGAACATGTCAGTGTGGGTTTAAAAAGTATCAGTTACATCAATTTTTTATTGAAGTATAGCTGATTTACAATATTGCGTTAGTTTCAGGTGTACAGCAAAGTGATTCCGTTATGTCTTATTCAGATTATATTCCATTATAGGTTATTATAAGATACTAAATATAGTTCCCTGTGCTATACAGTAAATCCTTGTTGCTTATCTATTTTACATACAGTAGTTTGTATCTGTTAATTACTTTTTAACTATATAAGTATTATTATATAATTATGTAAGTACACCCCTGAACAAATGTAGATCAACAACCTAATGCATGTCTGATCATACTTGCATTAGCACGCCTGTCATCAACAAATAAGGTAGGTAGGAATTCAAGTTATTGCCTTTAAATTGGTAAGGAAGCCCAAGAAATTTCAGGACTTCCTTTATAGTCACATAAATCTCTTAAAAGTTCCATTAGAATATATCAAGCTTCCATAGGATAGTAAGGCTACTAGAAAGTGTGCAATCTCTGTCTTTCCATAAATGATTATGGTTGTTAATGTTGTTTTCTGCTCGTCTGTGGAATTCCAACTTCCAGGAGGGATTTATTATTTGAAAATCTGGAGAGCTCCGGGAGCAGGGCTGACATTGAGGGGGTCTGTGGTGGTGAGACCTGGCCAGGTGTTGACAGTCAGCTCCGGGCCGGTATCAGGTATTGATTGGTGCCCTTGCCCCACCAGTTGCTAGGTATTTTGAGTATCTCCCGTACCTACTGGCGTCCAAAGGGCTTCACTCCTGTCCCGGCTGCTGGAAACACAGAGTGAATGACAAAGAGCCCCGGGGTGAATATTCCCCTTCTACTCTAGGTAACAAATATGGGAGAGAAGCCAGCTAGAGAAGGTAATAGAGGCCAAGTCCGCGGAGGAATCGTGTGTCAAACCAGGAGTAGATCAGAGCCTTAACAGAAAGGAAGTAAACTTTCAAGGCAGAAATAACCTCAGAGGAAAATGTGGAGGTTCGCACTAGAGAAAAAGACTGGGTGAGGAAGAGAGAGAGCAAATCAGAAGCCAGCATGCAGAGATAAACTGGAGAGCTGGCTAAAAAAAGTCTCCAGATCAGGTTTTCAGGATCCAGTGGGGAGCATTCAGAGGCCACCCAGTGATGGCGCCAACATTGCATCTGGGCAGGAGGGATGCTTAGACGTTGAGCAGGCTCTAAGGCCCCCTTCTCCTACAACTTCTCCTCAATTAATGTTGGAGTTCCTTCCTTTCTCCTGGGCTGCTCAGACATTGATTGACCTCCTCTGGTGGTATCACAGAGGTAAGAGGAGTTGGGGGAGGTTTGTTTGCTTGTTTGTTTAGTTTTAAAGATTTTATTTACTTTCATTTATTTGGGGTATTATGAAAACTCAATCTAAGTCTTAAATATTTTTTGTTATTGTTGTTTATCATTTTTAGTGTTTAGGGAACTTTCAAACATATGCAAAAGTGGGGGGAAAAAAGCATGATAAATTTTCAGGTCTAGCAATATTGTTCATCCATAATCACCACAACCACCATTCCACTCCTGGATTATATTAAAGCAAATTTTCGACAATCGCATAATTTCATGCAGAAATATTTCTGTCTATAAAAACTAGAACATGAATTTTAACTTACAATGAAGAGACCGTTTCTCGTGTTCTTTGCAAAAAAAGACAGTTTTGATCTTATTCCATCAAAAGGACGAATTATTAATGTACTTCTCTCCCTTGCTCAGTGTTTTCTGCCTCAGAATAAATTCAAGCATGATAAATTACTTAACTTTCCTTCTGTCGACCCTGGAAATTCTACCAGTTGCTCAAAGTAGTTAGGAAGGAACAGTGCTATATCAGTTCCTTTGAAAAATCTAAGAATTTATCTTTCACACTGGCTTAAACAAACAAACAAACAAAAGATTGCCAAGGGGAAGGGTTGGGGGGAGGGATGGATTGGGAGTTTGGGATTAGCAGATGCAAACTATTATATATAGCAGGGATAAGCAACAAGGTCCTACTGTATAGAGCAGGGAACTATGTTCAATATCCTGTAATAAACCATAATGGAATAGAATATGAAAAAGATTATATATATAACAGTTACTTTGCTGTACAGCAGAAATTAACACAACATTGTAAATCAACTATACTCCAATAAAATAAATTTTTTAGAAAAAGGTATACTCTCACATTATATAGATGTCCAAAATTTCACTTCAGCCAGGGTAGTTCAGTACACTGCCATTATCCAGACCCCTTTACATGATCCATATAGGTCCCAACATGAATCTCCAAGTTTATTCCCTGTCCATTAGTCCTTCCTGCACATAGCCTTCAGGGGCATGTGCTGTAAATGCCATGCTCATCGTGTCACTGCTCTCCCTCAAGAACCCATATAGCTCCCTATTACCTAATAATCTTCTACTTGACTGCTTTTATGAAAGAATCTCCACCTGTTGTGATTCTATTCTTATCCATTTATGTCTCTGCCTCTCATTTCCAACCACGTCAAGCTCTTAAATGCAATAGTCACACAGTTTGCCCTCCCTTGGCATTAAGTAACTTCTCCCCTGTGATACAGTTTTTCCCTTTGGGTACAATTTATCATGCTTGGATGTCATTGTACCCATCTGGGTACAATTTTTTCCTGCTTGGATGGCATTGTACCCATTTGGGTGCCGTTTTTCCCTTTTGAATGAGATCAAATAGCAAGCCAAAAAACTTTACCGTAACTATTTTTTCATAACGAATATCACAGGTCAGTTGTTCTTTTGGGTACCAAAACATGGCTACTGTCAAATTCAAAGGACTAAAGAGTGGAATTCAGATTCTTTGATCGGATTTGAAGCTAAGACTAATGCCTATTTTACTTGCTAACCTTATTATAGCAAGTATTTGCCTTATAGAATTATAGTTCTGTGAAACATGATTTGACATAAAGTGACACTGTACAGTGATAATTTATGAAATAATGGAGTGTTATGTGAAAATATGTTTAGACTCATTTATTCACTCAGTAAATTCTTACTGAGCACCTATTATGTTCCAAGCATTGAGGTCTCATTCTAGGTCCTAAGGATATATCAGTAAACAAAATAGACTACATCTATATATTCACATAATTAAAATTCGAGAGGAAGATACTGAACATGAACAATTAAACAAATAAGTATATCATGTAATCTCAGGTGACAATAAGTGTTATGAATCAAAATAAGCCAAGAATAAAAGAGAGAGATCAATGTGTGAGGTGGCCATTTTAGCTAAGGTGGTCAAGAAGGTGACATTTGAGAAGACACCTGGAAAATCTTATAAGAACATGCTCCTTAAATCTCTTTTAGAAGAGTGTTCCCAGAAGCAAGTAGAACTACAACCCTGCAGCCTGGGGACCAAAAACCACATTCACAGAAAGATAGACAAGATGAAAAGGCAGAGGGCTATGTAACAGATGAAGGAACAAGATAAAACTCCAGAAAAACAATTAAATGAAGTGGAGATAGGCAATCTTCCAGGAAAAGAATTCATAATAATAACAGTGAAGATGATCCAGGACCTCGGAAAAAGAATGGAGGCAAAGATCGAGAACATGCAAGAAATGTTTAACAAAGACATAGAAGAATTAAAGAACGAACAAACAGAGATGAACAATACAATAACTGAAATGAAAAATACACTAGAAGGAATCAATAGCAGAATAACTGAGGCAGAAGAATGGATAAGTGACCTGGAAGACAGAACAGTGGAATTCACTGCTGTGGAACAGAATAAAGGAAAAAGAATGAGAAGAAATGAAGACAGCCTAAGAGACCTCTGGGACAACATTAAATGCAAAAACATTCACATTGTAGGGTCCCAGAGGGAGAAGAGAGAGAGAAAGGACCAGAGAAAATATTTGAAGAGATTATAGTTGAAAACTTCCCTAATATGGGAAAGGAAATAACCACCCAAGTCCAGGAAGTGCAGAGAGTCCCATACAGGATGAACCCAAAGAGAAACACACTGAGGCACATAGTAATCAAATTGCCAAAATTAAGTACAAAGAAAAATTATTGAAAGCAGAAAGGAAAAAACGACAAATAACATACAAGGGAATTCCCATAAGGTTAACAGCTGATTTCTCAGCAGAAACTCTACAAGCCAGAAGGGAGTGGCATGATATACTTAAAGTGATGAAAGAGAAGAACCTGCAACCAAGATTACTCTACCCAGCAAGGATCTCATTCAGATTCAATGGAGAAATCAAAAGCTTTACAGACAAGCAAAAGCTAAGAGAATTCAGCACCACCAAACCAGCTCTACAACAAATGCTAAAGGAACGTCTCTAACTGGGAAGCACAAGAGAAGAAAAGGACCTACAAAAACAAACCCAAAACAATTAAGAAAATGGTCATAGGAACATACATATCGATAATTACCTTAAACGTGAATGGATTAAATGCTCCAACCAAAAGACACAGGCTTGCTGAATGGATACAAAAACAAGACCCATATATATGCTGTCTACAAGAGACCCACTTCAGACCTAGGGACACATACAGAATGAAAGTGAGGGGTTGGAAAAAGATATTCCTTGCAAATGGAAATCAAAGGACAGCTGGAGTAGCAATACTCATATCAGATAAAATAGACTTGAAAATAAAGACTGTTACAAGAGACAAGGAAGGACACTACATAATGATCAAGGGCTCAATCCAAGAAGAAGATATAACAATTATAAATATACATGCACCCAACATAGGAGCACATCAATACATAAGGCAACTGCTAACAGCTATAAAAGAGGAAATCGACAGTAACACAATAATAGTGGGGGACTTTAACACATCACTTACACGAATGGATAGATCATCCAAAATGAAAATAAATAAGGAAACAGGAGCTTTAAATGACACAATAGACCAGATAGATTTAATGGTACTTAAAGGACATTCCATCCAAAAACTGCAGATTACACTTTCTTCTCAAATGCACATGAAACATTCTCTAGGAGAGATGATATCTTGGGTCACAAATCAAGCCTCAGTAAATTTAAGAAAATTGAAATCATATCAAGCATCTTTTCTGACCACAACACTATGAGATTAGGAACGAATTACAGGAGAAAAAAAGGTAAAATACACAAACACATGGAGCCTAAAAAATACGTTACTAAATAACCAAGAGATCACTGAAGAAATCAAAGAGGAAATCAGAAAATACCTAGAGACAAATGACAATGAAAACACTACTATCCAAAACATATGGGATGCAGCAAAAGCAGTTCTAAGAGGGAAGTTTATAGCTATACAAGCCTACCACAAGAAACAAGAAAAATCTCAAATAAACAATCCAACCTTACACCTAAAGGAATTAGAGAAAGAAGAACAAACAAAACCCAAAGTTAGCCAAAGGAAAGAAATCATAAAGATCAGAGCAGAAATAAATGAAATAGAAGCAAAGAAAACAATAACAAAGATCAATAAAACTAAAAGCTGGTTCTTTCAGAAGATAAACAAAATTGATAAACCATTAGCCAGACTCATCACAAAGAAGAGGGAGAGGACTCAAATCAATAAAATTAGAAACGAAAAAGGAGAAGTTACAATAGACACCGCAGAAATACAAAACATCCTAAGAAGCTACTACAAGCAACTCTATGACAATAAAATGGACAACCTAGAAGAAATGGACAAATTCTTAGAAAGATATAACCATCGAAGACTGCACCAAGAAGAAATAGAAAATATGAACAGATCAATCACAAGCACTGAAATTGAAACTGGGATTAAAAATCTTCCAAAAAACAAAAGTCCAGGACCAGATGACTTCACAGGAAAATTCTATCAAACATTTAGAAAAGAGCTAACACTCATGTTTCTCAAACCCTTCCAAAAAATTGCAGAGGAAGGAACATTTCCAAACTCATTCTATGAGGCCACAAACACCCTGATACCAAAACCAGACAAAGATACTACTAAAAACGAAAATTACAGACCAATATCACTGATGAATATAGATGCAAAAATCCTCAACAAAATACTAGCAAACAGAATCCAACAACACATTAAGAGGATCATATACCATGATCAAGTGGGATTTATCCCAGGGATGCAAGGATTCTTGAATATACGCAAATCAATCAATGTGATACACCATATTAACAAACTGAAGAATAAAAACCATATGATCATCTCAATAGATGCAGAAAAAGATTTTGACAAAATTCAGCACCCATTTAGGATAAAAACTCTCCACGAAGTAGGCATAGAGGGAACCTACCTTAACATAATAAATGCCATATATGACAAACCCACAGCAAACATCATTCTCAATGGTGAAAAACTGAAAGCATTTCCTCTAAGATCAGGAACAAGACAAGGATGTCCATTCTCACTACTATTATTCAACATAGTTTTGGAAGTCCTAGCCACAGCGATCAGAGAAGAAAAAGAAGTAAAATAAATACAAATTGGAAAAGAAGAAGTAAAACTGTCACTGTTTGTAGATGACATGATACTACACATAGATAATCCTAAAAATGTCACCAGAAAACTACTAGAGCTAATCAATGAATCTGGTAAATTTGCAGGATACAAAATTAATGCACAGAAATCTCTTGCATTCCTATACCCTAATGATGAAAAATCTGAAAGAGAAATTAGGGAAACACTCCCATTTACCACTGCAACAAAGAATAAAATACCTAGGAATAAACTTACCTAGGGAGACATAAGACCTGTACGCAGAAAACTATAAGACACTGATGAAAGAAATTAAAGATGATACCAACAGATGGAGATATATACCATGTTCTTGGATTGGAAGAATCAATACTGTGAGAATGACTATACTACCCAAAGCAATCTACAGGTTCAATGCAATCCCTATCAAGTTATCAGTGACATTTTTTACAGAACTAGAACAAAAAATCTTAAAATTTGTATGGAGACACAAAAGGCCCTGAAGAGCCAAAGTAGTCTTGAGGGAAAAAGTCGGAGCTGGAGGAATCAGACTCCCTGACTTCAGACTATATTACAAAGCTACAGTAATCAAGACAATATGGTACTGGCACAAAAACAGAAACATAGATCAATGGAACAAAATAGAAAACCCAGAGATAAACCCACGCACCTATGGTCAACTAATCTATGACAAAGGAGGCAAGGATATACAATGGAGAAAAGACAGTCTCTTCAATAAGTGGTGCTGGGAAAACTGGACAGCTACATGTAAAAGAATGAAATTAGAACACTCCCTAACACCATACACAAAAATAAACTCAAAATGGATTAGAGACCTAAATGTAAGATCAGACACTATAAGACTCTTAGAGGAAAACATAGGAAGAACACTCTTTGACATAAATTACAGCAAGATCTTTTTTGATCCATGTCCTAGAGTAATGGAAATAAAAACAAAATTAGACAAATGGGACCTAATGAAACTTCAAAGCTTTTGCACAGCAAAGGAAACCATAATTAAGACCAAAAGACAACCCTCAGAATGGGAGAAAATATTTGCAGATGAATCAATGGACAAAGGATTAATCTCCAAAATATATAAACAGCTCGTGCAGCTCAATATTAAAAAAAACAAACAACCCAATCCAAAAATGGGCAGAAGACCTAAATAGACATTTCTCTAAAGAAGACATACAGATGGCCAAGAAGCACATGAAAAGCTGCTCAACATCACTAATTATTAAAGAAATGCAAATCAAAACTACAATGAGGTATCACTTCACACCAGTTAGAATGGGCATCATCAGAAAATCTACAAACAATAAATGCTGGAGAGGGTGTGGAGAAAAGGGAACCCTCCTGCACTGTTGGTGGGAATGTAAGTTGATACAGCCACTATGGAGAACAGTATGGAGGCTCCTTAAAATCTAAAAATAGAACTACCATATGACCCAGCAATCCCACTACTGGGCATATACCCTGAGAAAACCATAATTCAAAAAGACATGTGCACCCCAATTTTCATTGCAGCACTATTTACAATAGCCAGGTCATGGAAGCAACCTAAATGCCCTTCGACAGATGAATGGATAAAGAAGATGTGGTGCATATATATAATGGAATATTACTCAGCCATAAAAAGAAACAAAATTGAGTCATTTGTTGAGACATGGGTGGATCTAGAGACTGTCATACAGAGTGAAGTAAGTCAGAAAGAGAAAAACAAATCATCCTAGATTTTGGGTAGGCCCTAAATTCAAAGACTGGTATCCTTATAAGAAGGAGAAGGGACGCAGGGACACAAAGAGAAGAAGGCAGTGTGGAGTCATGCATATATAATCTAAGGTGTACCAAAGATTGCCAGCAGCCATCAGAGGCTAGGAGAGAAGCATGGGATGGTTTCTCCCTCCAGAAGGACACAATTCTGCCAACATCTTGATTTTGGACTCTGGCTTCCTGAGCTGTGAAAGAATAAACTTCTGTTGTTCTAAACCACTCAGTTTGTGCTAACTTGTTACTACAGCCCTAGGAACCTAACACACTTGGTAATAAGCTTACTGGGGAAAGAGCCTAGGGTTTCAGAATTATACTCTATCTGAGAGTCACCCATGTTGCTAGGCATGTCATTAGCATTAATAAACATATCTTGAGTTAGCCCAACCTCATCTCAAGTCCATGGGTATAAAATTTCTCAGACCCTTATACTATCCATATGAAGAAAAATTCAAGGAACTATTGAAAGCCATTTCCCTACTCTAATGCGCCTTATGTGAGTGACATAAAAGGTGAGCAACATTGTTTCAACCACCTGGACACATGAAGATGAATCCCTTAATTTACTCCATTTCTCCCAATTAGTGTTTGTAGAGCTAGGAGGACTGCATGTATTTTTCTAAACGGCTGTTCTATTGAGGTCAAGTCACCTTATTACTTGCAGAAAGGCAAGTTCAGGAATTCCATTAAAGTTCTGAAAAATGCTAACCTCTATCCAACCAAGCATTTTTACAAAGTCCATTTGTGCTTTAGGAGAGTAGAACACAGGCAAAGCAGTGGCATTAAGCTGTGTATTGACAAAGCCATTTTCTACCAAATGACCTCCTAAATTTCACTTTCTAGATTGGGAAATGGCAGCAGTTGTAAGTTGACAGCTGGACTGTGTTCTTTTGAATTAAAGTGATGCTTTTTCCCAAAATGACACTGTTCGCTAATAGAACTTTAATGTTATGGACAAATTATTTAGAAGATTTTTTTTTTTATCAGCTGTCTAACAGGTTCTCTCCCCACTGCAGAAAGGCACAGAAGGAAATGTAATGTACTCTTATAGGTGGGAGGAGAGACCAGGAGAGCATCAGTCATTGCTTAACCCGAAAGGCTTTGGGAAAAATAAGGCTGAAAGATTTAAAAGGAGTGAAACAAAGAAAGTTTCAGCCCTTGAGGTGATGGAAAATCCTATGTCCTCCCCCCGAGCCCCATCCAAGCATGAGCATGGACATTTTCTCACCATCCTAGCATGTTCCTACCTGCCATCGTATATCTGATATTTTTTACTTTGAGGACAGAAGGGAAAAATGAAAAGAAGGGAATGGTGATATACTCAGGAAACAGCAAGAGTGGGAAATGGGGAGGCTAGAAAGAGGAGGGGGTAAGATTTACTTTTGCTTGAAGTAAAGCAGTATAAAAGTTACAAAAGAAAGCAGTGCAGAGCTTTCTTTATTCTGTCCTCTCTGTTCTCACCTCAAAGACTGATGGATGGGCAAGAGGAGGGGGTTGGGGACAGGGTAGGTGGAGGCAATACAGCCTGACCAGAATGATGAGTGCCTTGTGTTGACAACCCCCCCCAAGAATGATCCCAATAAACCGGGCTCTAATTTAAACAACAGGAATCCTGTTTTTCCACTTTCAGGGTTATGATCTCTGGGGTAGAAAGAAGGATCCACAGGTGATGCTGACTAAATTGATTTTACAATATTATTCATCTCTCTTAACTGTTCCAAGCTTTTTTGTGTGCTTTTCTCTACTAATATTTCTTTGTTTTTAAATAAATGATACATTTACACATTAACATGAGAAATAGCTCTGCAGAGTTGTAAGCTGTGGGAGATATATACTTATTTCAACGATGATACTATTGCTTAAAATATTTGAAGGGCTCCTTTCACGAAATTGCTTTCAGACCTATGTCAAATCCTTTAGAAACTGCTCAGTGACATAGAAGTTTAACCTGTGAGTATGGGCTTTCTGGATAGAGTCAGAAGTCACTCAGAAAGAATAACAAGAGTTGTAGGTGAGTGATTAGATTTGGTGATAACATTTTTGTAAAAAAAAATGTTCGTAGAAAATATGCCATGATCTAATGAAAAATGCTCATTATTGGCATAACTACATCAGAGAATAATCAGTTGATTTCTAGTAAAGTTGAAGAAACATAGACCTACTCCCAGACAGCAATCCCAGAGAATTCTCAGCTGTACACACAAGGAGATACAGACAAGGACTAACATGTACAGAAGTGTTTATAATGGTGAAGAGGCATATTTACACAATGTAATACTATAGTAGCCAAAGCCACATGTATCAACATGGATGGATCTCAAAAACATAATTTTTAACAACAGAAAAATATTTCAAATGGATATATACAGTAGGATGCAATTTATATAAAGTTTTTTAAAATACACAAAGCAACTATAAATTATGATTACATACATATTAATGATAGTATAAAAACATGCACGGGAATGATAAAGAACAAATTTTAGGAGGATACTTAACTGGAGAGGGAGGCAGGATCATGGGAATGAGGAGGCATATATAACCTACCATATCCATCAGATTTTATTTCTTAGGAAAAAAGGCAAGGAAAATTTGAGCAAATATGGAAAAGTAGTACAAGTTGACAAATTGGTGAGAATCTGAGTGTTCATTATATTACAACCTAACACTTTTCTAATTCTTTGAAATATTTCATTTTGGAGGAAAAAAAGACAATGGGACATCTCAGGGTTTTTTGGTTTTTTTTTTTTTTTTTGAATCAACAGACTCAGAGACTTTCAAGTTTCTGACTAAGATATGTAATATTTTGCCTATACTGGGTAAATTCTGCAAAATCAAAGGTACAAACAGCCACAAAATAAGTCAATATTTTCCTCACTTGCTATTAATTAAGCATACTTTTTCAGGTTTCAGATATCTTGGGATTTTATAGCATAGATGATTTTGGCATAGATAATTTTATAGCATAGATGAAGTTGGTTTGAGAGTATCCTGTTCAGGTGCTGTTTTCTTGCAGAAGATCAGGACAAATGCAGATCATATATATACATATATTTTATATATATATATATACATACACACATAGAGATATATAAATTTAATATATAAATATATATTAAATTAATTAAATTATTTAATTAAATAGATTAAATTAATTAATTAAAAATATAAATGTATATTAAATTAATGACCATGTTCAATATCATTTTGCAGAAACTTTCCTTAACTTCAATTAGTCTTTCAGACTGAGTCTATTCTTAAACACTTTACAGCTTATGTGTATCTGAATCAAAGAAATCCGTGACCCTTTCAAGACTTTCAGTGGATCTTTGAATGGTTAAACCATTCATTCATTCATTCATTTGACAAATATTTGCTGAGCAGCTACTATGCAGCAGGCATTGACCAAGATAAAAACAAAAAAACTCTCCCTTCAGGAAAATTACAATCTAGTAGAGGAAGTCAGATGAGTCATGGAGATTTTTAAAAAGAGAGGGAGCAGAACAGGCAGTTTGGAAACTGCAGGAAAGGGAAAACAGATCCTGTGTTAGATACCGTGGCCCTGATAGATCTTTCAGAGAAAGTGCTATTTATGTGAAGAACTGAGGGAGCTGAGGAACCAAGCTGTGTGCTTTTCTGGGGTAAAAGCATTTCAGGAGGAAGAGATTCCAGTGCAAAATCCTAATGTAGGAGACGTCTAGAATGTTCTAGGGAGCTGTGACTGGAGCAGACAGACAAGGAGAAACAGGAAGGAGATGGGGTCTGAGAGGTGACAGACATTCAGCCCTTATTTCAGGGTGTGGCAATTGAGGTAGTCATCTTCCAGCACAAAATTAAGAAGTTCCCAAAACTCAGCACTCAAAAAAATAATACTTTATGGCAATATCCTTTAGAAGTCAAATGAATGCAAAAAATCCATGATGGACGAAATATCAAAATCTAAATGAAGACATGATCAGTATCTGATTCAATTGACTGATTTTTCTTTGGCCTCAGGACCCACTTTAGGTCAACCTGGCACTGATACTTGTCCTGTTTTTATTTAAAATTTCAATATTTGATTCACTGTGGATTTTTTGCATTAATTTTGCTTCTCAAAAATATTTCAAAGAAATACTATTTATGTCAGTGTCCCTTACATTTTACACTTGAGACTATTGCTTCATGTACCTTACTCTAGTCTCACCCTTGAAATCATTTTGAAATTTAACCAACACCAATCCTGCCTTCTTAAACAGGCTTTATTTTTTAGAACAGTTTTAGATTCATAGGCAAATTGAGAAGACAGCACAGAGGGTTCTCATACACACCACACCCAGATTTCCCTATCATTAACATCTCACATTAGCAAGGTACACTTAACTGCAGTCAATGAACCAATATTGATATGTTCTCGTTAAAGTTGATTCAGCATTCCTTAGCTTTCACCTCATGTCCTTCTTCTGTTCCAGGATCCCACCCAGGACACCACATTACATTTAGTCATCATGTCTCCTTAGCCGCTCCCGGCTGTGGCTGGTTCTCAGATTTTCTTTGTTTTTGATGACTTTGATAGTTTTGAGTATTGGTCAGGTATTTTGTAGAATGCTCCCTACTGGAATTCCTCTGATGTTTTTCTCATGATAAGACTGGAGTTATAGGTTATCAGGAGGAAGAACGCAAAGGTAAATGGCCATTTTCGTCACATCATATCATGGGTATTTACCATCCACGTGACTTACGACTGTTGGCATTGACCTTGGTCACCTGGCTAAAGTAGTGTCTGTCAAATTTGTCCACCGTAAACTGACTCTTTTATTGCCTCTTCCTTTCCATACTGGAATGCCGTCACTATTTGCAGCCCACAGCTACAAAATGGGGAGCTGTGCTCTCCCACCTTGAGGGTGAAGTATCTGTGTAAATTATTTGGAATTTTTCTGCACAGGAGATTTGTCTCTTCTCCTGTACTTGTTAACTTCATCATTTATTTATATCAGTATGGGCTCATGTATACTTTTTTCATACTTTGGGTTATAATCCAATACTAGTTTGTTCTGTTGCTCAAATTCTTCTAGTTTGGGCCACTGGGAGCTCTTTCAGTTGTCTCCTGTGCTCCTTTGACACACCCTATCATTGTATGGATATATTTTTGAAGGGAAAGTTTGGGTAACAGGCACTTCTTTACCTTCTGATGTTACCAGATGCTCTGATCTTGTATATGTCCTGCCTCAGTTCTAGAATAAGCCATTTCTCCAAAGCCCTGGTTCCTTTTATTTGAGACTGTTATAAAAAACCAAGAGCAGGGTGTTTGATGTGTTTATTGCTGCTGGGGTGCTCTCCTGCCTTCTAAAAATCCAATATGACAGCAAAAAAATAAATTCCTGATCATAGCATTACTCCATCTCTTAATTGACTATAATTGATATGTCCAATAATTTATCCTTGGTTTATGGAAATTCGTGTAAAATTTGGTATTAAATCTTTGCTCTCTGAGCCAGAACTTTTGTATGGACAGAGAAAAGCATTCCCCTGAGTTCAGCAGACTGAGCACCCAGGGAGCCACATGCTGCTCTGTTCAACATAAGTGGAAGTGGTCTTGGCAATCACTCTGCCCTACTTCCTTAAATCACAAGAAAAATTCAGCCTCTAAATTATTCTTTAGACATGTCACATTCAAGCAAAACCAAAACGTGTCATGGAGATGCCGGGTCCTTTCATGATCCCGCTGATCATATAAAGGGAGAGGCATTTTATGGGGACACATGTTTTCAACTCCCCCCAAAACAGACCCAGTTGGAACTAGTTTCCCCCAGTCTTCCATAAGCCCTTACTGCTATCAATCTCATGTTACTATATCACTTTGTTACCTCTAAGACCTTTTTGTCCCTTAATTATGGTTCTTCTTACATTACTTATTTCACCCTACCTCATTAGCACAATATTGAAGTCTCTTCCCAGTGATGTGGCAGTAATCTGCCATTTATTCAAATTGTTTTAACATAAGGAATCATCAGTATACCTTTATCCGTTGAGGTAGAGGAAGTAAATTCCAAAGCTCTTCTGGAACATAAAGACAATCTTGTTCAGATGTCTTCTAAAATTACAAGCATTAAGTATTATCACCAATTATGACTAATTAGCATTAAAAAGGGTTTTTTAGAAATTAAAGGCTACATTCAATAGGGCATAATAATAATCCCTAAAGTTTAGTTTCCATTGTTACAGACACACTGTGAAAGGACAATTTTTACAGCTATTACATACAGATCAGCATTTTATTCTCCTAAATGATTTTTAGCCTCCAACTAAACAGTTTCTTTTAAGTAGTTATGCCATTTAGAATTTCCACATCTGCAGCTCAGCTGTCCCAGTATATTTTTGATAGTAAGATAACTAGTCAGAAGAACTGAAGCTCTCAGCTCTCACTTTCTAATGAGAAAATGGTTACAACAGTTTGGGGCAGAAAAGAGATGATTGAAACTGAATCTGCCCTTCAGAGATGATGAGTATGTTTATTTCCCAGATTGTGGTGATGGCAACACAAGTGTATACACATGCCCAAACTCAACAAATTGTCTACATTAATTGTGTGTGTGTGTTTGTGAACTAATTATACATCAGTAAAGCTGGAAAAATAATACTTTATCTACCTTGGAAGTGTGTGCCCTTTTGATCCAGTTGGGAGATAGCCAAAGCCACCAGGTGGTCGGAAATTTTCAACTTCATGGAAAATAAGCATGTGCAATGGTTTGAATGGCTGTATCTCCCTAAAATTCATGTGTCGAACTCCTAACCACCCCCCAAGTCGATGGTATTAGGAGGTGGGCCTGTGAAAACTGATTCAGTCATGAGGGTGGAGCCCTCGTGAATAGAATTAGTGCTATTATAAAAGAGGATCCAAAGAGATCCCAACCCCTTCCACCACGTGAGGACACAGTTGAGAAGGTGCCCACTGTGAACCAGGAAGAGGAGTCTCATCAGAACGTGACCTTGGTGGCACCTTGAACTTGAACTTGCAGCTTCCAAAACTGTGAGAATAAATTTCTGTTGTCTATAAGCTACACAGTCTTTGGTATTTTGTTATAGCAGCCCAACTGGACTAAGACAGCATGCAAATTAAACATGAAAATCTCTTCTCCACACAGAAGGCAGTTCCCTTTGAGATTTCCTTGAGCGTCTTCAGTATATAGGACAGAAACCGTTGGCAGGAGATTTGAACAGTGGTTGGCCAGTTGAAACTTGGGTTGGATTTTACTTATGCACCAGCCGTGGTTAAAACAGAAGGTCTAAGATTTGGAAGCAAATCATCTCAAAGCTCCCAAGAAGTCCTGTGGACATTCACCACCTTTCTGGAGCTCAGTCAGACGCTTCTATTTTCAGTCCCGTGTCGAAAAGAAAAAGAGAAATTAGCAATAATATATATTTTGAAAAGTTATGGCCAATGTCTTCTTATAGTGACAGGCGTGGATGAAACTGGGAGAACTTGCTCATGATAGCAACATTAGTAGTTATTGATAAGTGATGTCTTTGATGAATCTTGTTGTGAATTCAGACTCTGCTTTATCATTACACCAAGTTCAGTGAGTGAGGCTTCTTGTACCTGTGAATGAAATACTTCATCACATATTTTCAGTGCTTTGCAATATTTACATTAGTTACATTAATAATCTAGTTGACCATTGGGGAGTAATAAGATATCTCATACGCCTTCCTGTAAACATTTCTTATGGGGAGATACCCAGTTTTAGATTACTTATTGTTGCTGCTTATTCTCTGCTCTCCCTGAAAGAGACTAAAACGATCCTGCCTGTTGCTATGTGACCTTTAGTGCTTCCCTGTGGAGGTTAGTCCTCTGCCCTGTGCTACTTGGCCACATGGCTTGCTTTGGCCAGTGCTACATCAATAGAAGTGATATGTGTCACATCAGAGAAAACATCTTAAATGTCATCATATGATTCCACTCTTGCTCTTTTCCCTCTGCCACAAGAATGGAATGTCTAAGTAGAGGCTGTTCCTTCAGTCTAGAAGCCCAAGGAAAAAGCTATTGTTCTTTTAAGTGATTTGGGGGCTATTTGTTACTGTAGCACACCTACTGAAAACTGACTAATATAGCCTGTATCAGATACTTGTACACTATCCACTAGGCACTATCTTATTCCAGCCTCCACTCTGGCTGCCAGTTCTGTGCATGTTTCTGCCAGCTTCATGCAAGGTCAGTCTGATAGCCACCTTGCTTGAACCTGTGTATGCATCTCTTGATTTCTGCCACGGGCTTCTCTGTCTCTGCAGCGTGGAATGTCCATGAGAACACATTTGACATTTTCACATGTAATACTTAAAAAGTATGAGTGGTACAAAGCTACCCTTAATAAATGGTAGAGTGGAGTCAATGGAAAAACTCTTCCTACTTTTGTCCCTCACGTAGTCAGTTCTGAGGCATTTTTCATGAGGCACATCAGAAGTTCCAGCAGAAGAGAGCACTGGCTGCCCAGAGGATTGGCCAACTCGATAATGCATCTCTGGAGGCTTTGCTTTCTTCTCTGTTTCATTCCCTACATCCTGCATTCCTACTCCCTGGAATCACATTCCCAAGTAAACTATCTGGACACTAGGAGTCGTAGACTCAGGCTCTGCTTTCAAGGAACCCATCCCACTTTTCCATTTGCTATAGATTTTGTGAGAAGTGGGTAGAGCACCCGGCCATTTTGGCCCATTTTCTGCCCAAACCTTGGCTACTTTACGGTTTGAAGTTTCTTTGCAATGTTTCGCTGCCCCTGTTGATTCTAGATCATGTGAACATTGAAAGCATTTTTGAGTCTATAGGGGCTTCACCATTTCTTCTACAACCTGATCTGTGGAATAAGTGTCCTTACAGCTCTAATAGACAGAATAATCTAAATTTGGAAATAAAGTATTTTTGAACTCCCTAAGTTAGTGTTAGAGTGAGGAACCCACTGGGCTTTCCTCCCTGTCTGAATCATTAGGTAGCTGCTGGATCACTCTATTCCAAAACCCTGATCTTATCTTTGAAATAAATGAGTCATGCCCCCTTTGCACATGTGTGCACTTCTGTCATCCTGAGAATAGATATACTATCACTAGAATATATTCTTATAGACAGCATTCCTTCCATATAAATAAAATCAACCTGAATACTCAGAGTATTCAGGCCCCCAATGGGAAGGATAAGCTTCTGTCTTTGTTGTCACAGCTTTGCTCAAATGAGCACCCAATGTAGAGGATAACTTTGGTGGTAGTTTGAGCCACACTGAAAGCTAGAGCATTCAAATCATGGCATTATTTCCATCACCCACTCCCTTATTTGTGTGTGCCAGGCCATATGTACAAGAGTAAGGGGAGAGTGTTGCCAAGTAGCTGTCTGGAGAGCCCCCAGATAATTCAGTGATTTGAAGCACTTCCTGCAAGTCTCCAAAACTTGTGTGTCTGTGTGTGGGTGTGCATGTGTGTGTATATGCACACCCGTGGGTCTGTATATGTGTGTATGCATGGGTGTGTCTGACTGTGCATGTGTGCATACATTTTATATGTCTGTGTGCACATGTGTGAACATGCATGCTCACATACACACATACAAATCATGAAGGATTGATTGTGAAGAAGGGCAGCATCTGAAAGATCTTCAGAGGAGACGGACCAATTGATAGAGACAAGAGCAAAGGTGCAGTTTAAGAAGGAGGATTACCACAGTCTTGGCCAAGCTTTTAGCCAGAATAGCTATTTAATGATCACTACACCAATGAGAATCATTTCTACAAATCGTCTACCATTGATATAAATGTTAACAAATTTTGGAGAAGTAGCCTGCACACAAGAGTGAGGGCAACAAGTTTTACTACTTGGGCAGAACACACAGAAGGCAAAGAACTTTTCCTTTCCTGGTGCTGACAACAGACAGGGATCAGGTCTTCTTGTGAGTCCTGTGGACAGGACCCGCTTATTGCAGAGGTGAGGTCAGGGTTCTGGAACAGGCTGTTGCTGGGCTCCATAGTGATCAGAGCGGAGGCCTGCCCCACGGCTCCCTCATTCTGGTGAAGGAGCCAGGGTTTCCTTTTCTGTGCTTTATGGCAAAACAACTTTACCCCTTTTTTCCTCCTTTATCCTAAGCTTCTGGGTCTTTTCCCGTCCTCTGTTGAGCACAAGGTTTTATTTTTAAGATGAATATATTTAACAATACATCAGTCATAATCATCTTATAGTACTTAATTATCTTTTATCACTGGCGGTTATATGGTGTTTTTTAATTCCTTAGAAAACTTTAAGTAAATATAGAATATTAACTTCTTAAGTATTGAATTGATTGAAAGTTCCAAGATTTCATTAGGAAATTTAGAAAAATACATTAAATTAACTTTAAAGAAAATTCCTTTTCCTTGATATTAAGAATCTTCTTAAAAAATGACACTTGAAACATTTTCCCAGATAATTTTAGTAGATGATTTTTATAGGGATATATAATTTGTGATATTGTTTGGCTATGACAGGAACCATTTGTTAAAAATGAGTTATTTACATTATAATTTAACTTAGCCACACTCCCAGGGTGACATTTATATACTCTTAAATATTTGCATAGGTAATAATAATGTATTTGACTTATAAAACAAATGTAAGAAAGTTTATTTAATTTAGTCTTTGTACAAAAAAATCCAAAATGTTCTGTTTTTATTTTTTTTTATTTGAATATGGCAGTAACTTGCTCTATCACAAGAATAAGACGTACAGTCTTATTTAAAACCAAAACTCACAGCATAGCTTGTCAAATGATTTGCCTTGAGTGGGTATACTAAGTGAATCTTAAAATTTAAGTGTTACCAATTTATTGATTTTATTTTAATTTATTTATTTTATTTTAATTTATTATTTATTTTAATTTATTTATTTTACCATGGACAGTTGCAACCTTCTAATTCTTGGTTTGAAAGTCTTAATACAAAACATTACCAAATACAACTTTTCCAACTTATGTTGTCTCAGACAGGCTGTGTCCTCTCTCAGGCTTCCTCGAGATAGATACTGCTGTCAAAGTTAGAAAAGTGGCAAACTCTGGCCCATCTTTTAGATCCATTCAAGATGCCACCCAGAGGTGTGACTCACACAGGCTCTCAGAGCTGACTGTGCACATCGCTTTGTGGCTCCATGGTCAGTGATGTCATATTAGTAACCTAAAATCAGCCCTGGTGGGAATATTCATACCACAGAAATCAGCAACTGTACAAATCAGGGTGTGTGTTTTTCTTTTTACTGAGAGCTGGTTGTTACCATTTATCAGCACATCGCTGATACAACCTCATTTGTGAAGACCTGAGTGAACAAGGCAGAGTGGGTACTAATGGAGAGAGACTGGGTTAGCCTGTGGAACCAAACAATCCTAAAATCTCAGGGTCTTATCAGAACAGAGGTTTATTCTCACTGAGCGGGGCCTGCTGCCCGTCTGAATGATAACTGTGTTCCACGTGGAGACTCCGAGAGTTAGGCTTACAGAGACCCATCCTGTAGTTGCAGCATCTGGAATACATGATCTCCATGGCCAATGCCGCAGGGCGATGGAGCATTAGAGATGCTCACCTGGAAATAAAATGCTTTGGTGTATTAGTTTCCTACTGCTGCTATAACAAATTACCACAAACTCAGTGGCTTCAAACAATACGAATTTATTATCGTATAGTTCTGGAGGATCTTACTGGGTTAATATAAAGGGATTGGCAAGACTCTGTTCCCTCTGGAGGCTCTAAGGAAGAATCCACACCTTTTCTAGTTTCTAGGTGCTGCCTGCATTCCTTGGTTTATGGCACGTTCCTACATCTTCAAAGCCATCAGCATAGATTCTTCAATCTATGCACTCTGGTTCCTACTTCTGTTGTCACTTCTCCTCGTTCTCTTCTGCCTCCTTCCATCTTTTAAGAACCTTGTGATTACACAGCCCACCCTGATAATCAATCAGGATAACCTGCCATAAGACTCTTACCTTAATTTCATCTGCAAAATCCCTTCTTCCCTATAAGGTAACATATTCATAGGCTCCAGAGATAAGAATGTGTACATCTTCAGGGGGCCACTATCCTGCCTGATTTAATGGGGCTGAACATAGTAGAGTGCTCCAACATTTTCAAGAAAAATAAACATCTTCAGTCTTTGAAAAGGTTGGAATTATCATTATTAACTCAGCCTCCATCTCATGTTTTAAAATATTTGTGTGTGTGTGTGTGTGCGTGCGCGCGCATGCATATACACATATACATACAGTACAGATACATAATATTCAATTCCTTTTCACATTTGCTTTTTCAAAAACCGTTCTCAGATGATACAAATTTGGGGGCAAATCCTTCAACTTCCTGATAGAAGTAGAGAGGAGGTGGATTCCCCAAACATTTCTATCAAAGAACTGTGCCTCTCTTGTGATCCCTTATGGTTCAATTTTATAAGGGATGCACATTGGAACTTAAGTCCAAGAGTTATGTATTGTCATAAATCCTGTGCACTGTCCAACAGTTTGCAAGCCCTCCTTTTCCTAGTTAGGGACTCCTATGATCAGTAATAATCAACCCCTCACATAAGTTTTCACATCGGTAGTTCAGAGACCTAGAGTATCCACCATGGCTCTATGTTGCCCTTTAAAAGAATTTAATTTTATAAAAAGAACAATTTCGTCCCTTCCTTCCTTTCTTCCTTCCTACCTTCATTCCTTCCTGCCTTCCTTTCTTCCTTCTTTCCTTTCTCTCTTTCTAATGATAAATAGGATTACAAGTCTCCATAATTTTAAAGCCCTATACTAAAAAATCCAATTTTTAAAAAGTAAATACATTTTGACCCAATTTGGTTCATAAAACAGGAAAATTTGCCTTTAAATCATAACCTTTAGATATGATTTTTCTTTTGTTCAAATGATACAAATTAAAAACAAATGGAAAATCTTGCAAAGTAAATATGTTGACCAATAAACTTCCTGATGATTCATAAATATTCAAAAAAACATTGCATTTGATGTATTAGAGTTGAACAATACACTACCTAATCTGATATACTGTTGATTAGAAGAAATGTGCTTAAAAACCTCTGTGTTTGCACTTGGCCAATTATTGACATCTATTTCAGTGAAAATATGAATACTAAGCCATTTTCCCAGACAATTGTATTATATGGTCCAAAACTTGGTGGTTACTTTCCTCTGCCATCAATTTTACTTCTACTGAAGGCTCTTTCTTTTCCCACCTACTGTCTTCAGAGAAAGAAGAATGCACACCATTTAATCTGCCTGAAAATCCAGAATCAAAGAATAAAATATCTTTTTGTTTTTAAGGTTAAGAGTGATCAACTCTCTTTGGCAATCACACAGGTTTCTACAATGGGAAATGCAAAAATCTCGGGGCCCACGAAGCTTAATTACTCTCCATATTTACTCTGATCCCTTCCTAGCAGTCTGCATCTCTGCCTTAATTCATGGCTAATAAAGGTCAGAGTTAGGGTTAATAGCCTCCAGCTCAACATTCATTAAGTCATTCCCTGATCATTCAAACATCCTGAAAGAGCTTTGTGCTGAAGTTTTAATAGCAGCAATATATGGAGACTTGCTCTTCTCAAATACTAATAATGTTCTTTTATGACAGTACGAAGTGTGTGTATCCAACAGCTACTTTTAATCTTGATTACCAGTTCTGCTCTCTTAACGTAAATTCAAAAACCAATTTTTAGGAAAACTTCCAGAATGATGAGATTTCATGCATTAGAATTTTCTGACCCAGGAGCTAGTGTCACAGTTCTGGGGATCAATAGTTCTCTTGGTGCTGATAGAACCAGGTATGGGAAAGTGCCCTGGAGCTGGTCTGGAAGATACCTTTAGTCCTGGCACTCTCTTCAGTCCTTTCAGCAGACACTAACTGAGCATCTGTGTTGGAAAGGCTCTGGACTGGGGATACAGTAGTGAACAAGACAGATATGATCTTGTGGAATCTATATTTCAGCCACCTGGAGATATTCTCTGGCCCGCATTAGACTGAAGAATCTGGAAAATGGTAAAAAGAATCACATAGTTCTATGTCCCTCATCAAGGTTGAGTTTCAAATACATTACACAGGTTTGGATGTGTAGCTACTCATATAATTTTAAAAGTATAAAACAGTATTATAGATTGTCTCTTAATACATATATACATCTTGTATTATGGGAAAAACTCAGTAGTCTTCCACATGAATCAGGAAAAACCCAGGCCTCCCTCCTGGGTTTCTCTTTTACTACCCATACAGAACACTTCACTTCTGATACTTCTGGGCACCATATGTGTGGGGATTTTCCCCCATCAAACAATTCTGTGACATCAGCTGGGTGTCCTACAATTTAACTCAATTCTGACACTATTTACCTGGAAGCAGCATCAAATCCTAAAGGTTAAGGGCTCAGTCGCATGTGACCATCCCCCACTTCAGATACCAATCACAAGCAGTAGCTCCCCAGGTTACCTACAACTTCTGTCTGAGTTGGTTAAAAATCCTAGGTTCCCATGACCTCCACCCCCTTGGATTACGTTATTTAATCTAGCTGTTATTAGCTAGAACAGCTCCCAGAACTCAGGGAAACACTTACTTACATATACTAGTTTATTAAAGGATATGATAAAAGATACAAAATGAGCAGCCGGATGAAGAGACGCACAGGACACGTTCTAGGAGGGTCCCCAGCAAAGGAGCTTGTGTCCTGGTGGAGGTCAGGTGTGTCACCTTCCCAGTACATGGATGTGCTCGCCAACCTGGAAGCTTCCTGGTTCTCATACTATTGGGATTTTTTGGAGGCTTTCTCCTGTAAGCACTGCCACGGAGGGAGAAATTTCTCCCTCTACGCCTCTTGAGTTCTTGTGGCTGGACTAACAATAAAATTGACCCAAGACAGATTGAGAGAAGAAAAAGAAACACATTTCAATTTGTGGGCACAGAGGTCTCATAGAAATGGGACCTACAAAGCATGCAGCTTTTATACTTTTTAGACAAAGAAGCAATAAATATATGAGGAATTGACAGGACAAAGAAACTTAGGCTTTGGGTGCTTAATTAGTGAAGAATCTAAATAGTTTGGGCATGGAGTAGTAGATTAGAGAAGTGACAGTGTTTGTTTATATAGCCTTCTTGGCCTCAAGTTCCCCATCTCTGGCTATAAGGGTGTCCTTCTACCTCCAGATGCAGGGGGTGCACCTTTCACGTAGGAGATTTAGTTCTTGCTTTCAGAGAGACAGGGAGGAGGATCAGAGTGTCCCTCTTGCCTTGGTCCTTTCTTAAGTAACTTTAATTCAAAATAATCAATATGCCATTGAGGCATATCTGGGGACAGCCTGACATGGACCCCAGCAGTTACCTCCTCTGAAACTTCCTTGCAAGTTTTTGCATATTAAAAGTTGAGCTGGCAGATGGTTTCATTTCACTGAACCAGTCTTGACAATAGGTCAGTTCATTTAAACTCATTTCAGGAGGTGGTGATGCGGGTCAGCTCCCAAAGTCAGGCCTACGTTATGCAAGCAATCAGGTATTTAATAAGAGGCATGTCTATGGAAACATAAGGAAAAACAAAGGTTAATGACTGGAGCAGATTATAAACCAGTTTCTGAGCCCAAGGGCAGTCAGTCAAGAAGATTTCTAGATGTCAGAGGCGAAGCATCTTTTGCAGTTTGATATGTTTCTGATGATGTCATCAGATGTTCAGGTAAACTTCCTGAGTGGCTCAAACAGTGACAGGCATTGAAGCTCGTTTAAATATGAACTGCTGTGGCAATTTCTCTGAAGTTTATGTCAAGTTGTCCAGCTTCAGTTTTCAGGGCTTCAGGAAAAAGGGCAGTTTTAGTTCTCAATGATTCCAGGTCAAAAGGGTAGGAGAAAATTGCAAATATTAGTTTGGAGGATTGTGGCCAGAGGTTGGAGGAAACTAGAAAAATTCATGATCCAGGTTAGTTTTTAGGTAAATAACTAAACCTCAAGGAAAATTAATAATACTAAAATCGAATACCTAATATAATAACTATTATTTATTATAGTTTCTACTGAAACATAATTTTTCTATCTAAAATCACCCTCATTTCTACCAAAGGTAGCCAAATTAAGAATAATTTGTTGGCAAAGTAAGTCTAGTTTCAATAAACTTGGCCTGATTATTTACATAGATTTAACAAGAAGAGTGCTTGATCATATAGGCTCTTTTTAGTCTGTTTTGCTGAAACTTGTCACAAGGAATCTCCAGATTGAGCTTTTAATAGCTTCTTGAGGCTAAGAAGCCAAGACAAATATTTGCCATCAGACTTTGCCTGCAACACCTATAGATTTGGGTGAATTCCTTTCTTCTCAGGGTCTCTAAAATATCCTGAGGTCCCTGTGGCTGCCAGGAAGTGACCTCCTTACTCACCTGGTAAGGCTTCTAGGGACCCTGTAAGCAAGGTGCTAGACTGTTTTTCCAAGGGACTTTATTGGCTCTGTACAGGAACATTTTTAGTTCCTTAAAGCTGTCTGGTCATATCTGAGTCTATGTATATCTCTCTCAAATATGACATTCCAGTCAAAGCTTTGGTAATATAATCAGTATTTCCATTTGTGTCCTTTATAAGGAGAATAGATTCTTACTGAACTTATGAAAATAACTCTATTACCAAGAAAATAAGAACACTCTGATAGTTTCTGAATTCTGAAGGGATCAGGTAGGGAGAAAAAGAAAAATGGTTCAAAGTTATAATTTACCAAACTGCTCTAAGGTATACTTAGCTTAAGGGAAAAGAGGAAAAAATTTCCTTAAATCTGGAGAAACAAAACAGTTTTAAAAAACCAGCACTGTCTTTCAAAAAATTAATTAATCATCTTCCTCAGTTCATTTAGCCCCATATAATTAATTCTTGTTCTGCTTGATCTTTTGTTAGAAGTTTTATGAAGCCATCAGTTTTCTTTTAATTACAGATCTGTAAACTCTTACCCAATTCCGTGGTATGATTTGAAAGTTATCAGAAATTTGTATTCTAGAGTACTTGTCAGATTCCTTCCCATAAATTTCTCTGAAAATAAAACACATTTGCAGGAAGCTTTTGTAAAAGCATCTGAGTAAAATAACAACAGTCTATAAATGATAAAAGACTTAAAATGTACATTATTAAAGATCTGATTCATTATAATGGATTTGACAAGAAAATTTGGTTATCTCTGTGACACATCTTAAGGTAATAACTAGAATTATGACTAACAACTAAGACACATCCAAATTTTAGGAATTTCATATAATTTCTAGAATACTTACATTAATAACACTTACTCATACAATATAACCTGAGAAGGTTTAACATAATTTGACAATGCTTCACATGTAATTTAATATACCAAATAAGTTTAATTCATTAAATAGCTCTCTTTTATAAGGAGAGAAAACAAATCTTTTGAGGTACTGCAGAGTCCCTCTGAAAAACTTTGACGTTATTTCTAGATCAATAAGATTTCATTTAGAATTTGATTTTGGGTAAGTTTGTCAAAAATATCAAAAAGGTTTTAAAACACATGGTCAAATAGAATCATACATCATTGTGAACCAATACTTAGGTATCCATTTAATCAAAGACTTCACAGGCAAATACAGAAAATTAAACAGTTGTTAAAAGCCTTACCTCTTTTAATATTGAAAAGACTCAAGGTTTTTTTTTCTATGTAATTAAATACCTGATGAAAACAAAATATAGAATATTTGTTTTTCTAGACAGATTACATTAAAGGTAAAAAAAGATCTTTATTTACAATTTCTCATTAAGAGCATACCTAAGTGTTCATCAACAGATGAATGGATAAAGAAGCTGTGATACACACACACACACACACACACACACACACACACACACACACAGGAATGCTGCTCAGCCATAAAAAAGAATGAAATCGTAACATGTGCAACAACAATCGTGCCATGAATGGGCCTGGAGGGTGTTATGCTTAGTCAAATAAGTCAAATAGAGAAAGACAGATACTGTCTGTTATCACTTATATGTGGAAACTAAAAAATAAAACAAATGAATACAACAGAAGAGAAACAGACTCACAGATGTGGAGAACAAACTAGTGGTAACTAGTAGGGAGAGGGAAGGGCAGAGGGGCAAGATAAATGTAAGGGATTAAAAGGTACAAAAATAATACATATAAGATAAATAGCCTAGAAGGACATACAGCACAGGGAATATAGCCAATATTTTATAATAACTTTAAATGGAGTACAACTTACAAGTATTTTGAATCACTATGTTGTATACCTGAAACTAATAAAATATAAATCAACTATACTTCAGTAAAAGAAAAGCATAACAAATAAAGAACAAATAAATAAAATTAATTGCACTCATTAAAAATAAATAATTTTTTAAATTAAAAACTTTGCCCTTTTAATGGAAAGAAAAAACAAATTTTAATTTTGTTCCAGCTTATTTTTGATATTAAAACTCATTTACATAATTAAATTTATTCCAATGAAATTCCTTTGCAAATATTTCCTTTTTTACAAATTTTCTACAACTCTCTATGTCTATTTTAGTTTGTCCCTTGTTCTCTTTCCCATTTAGAAATAAAGAGCTTGGGCTTCCCTGGTGGTGCAGTGGTTGAGAGTCTGCCTGCCGATGCAGGGGACACGGGATCGTGCCCCCCTGACGGGAAGATCCCACATGCCGCGGAGTGGCTAGGCCCGTGAGCCATGGCCGTTGAGCCTGCGCGTCCAGAGCCTGTGCTCCGCAACGGGAGAGGCCACAACAGTGAGAGGCCCGTGTACCGCAAAAAATAAAAAATAAAAATTAAAAAAAAGAAATAAAGAGCTTTAGGACAAAATCACTTTCTTTTTCCTTAACAAAAATCTCCATTCCTTATGCGTTTTTTTCAAACCCCAAAACATATCTTACTTTTCTTATTTCTAGTAGCTTTAACCACACATATTAATTAGATTTCTTAATCCTTTGAAACCTTAATTTTTGGGGAGAAAATAAATAAAATTGCAAACTGTGTTAGTGTTTTGTGGGTTGGCAAATTTATAAATACATTTCATAATTTCTAGAAATATACGCTACTTCATAGTACATTCTTTCAATAATGCACAAGATATACATATTTACTAATAGACCCCAAAATATTTATTCTTTCTGTAACAAAAGGTCAAAAAGTAGGTAACTTAGAGTTGTTTAGCACTTAATGTTTCAGTATTTTATATCATTTGGAAATGATCTAGACATTCAATAAATTCCTATTATTTAATTTAATTTAGCAAAACTCTAAGGGTGTAAATTACCAAAGAGATTTAGGAAACTATTTAAGTAGACACATCATAAAACAATTATCGTTTGAAAGTTCACCTAAAAACTCTTACTTACATCGATTTAATACATTTGTTCTTAACAATCAGACTACTCATGATAATTTCATGAGACATTAAAGTAGTTAGTCATTGTCTTAAATTTTGTGGGTTTTGTTTGTTTTTTGCTGACAAACTTTGCAACAGAGACAACGTGAGCCCATCTGACTAGTAAACAGGGGTAGAACAAAATTTGTTTATCTGCATTATATTTAATGCTAATAACTCTGAAGACATACCTGTATTAATTAAACCAACAAGCTTAAAATGAGCTTTTATTTACCAAAGATTATCCTAGATCACATGAACTTGAAATACATTTGGGTGTACTTTTATTATAGTTTTGAGAATTTTTGTGTGTAAGTGTATAAGCCAGTTAAATAGAGCTCTTTTACAAATTACTTTTGGCAATACCTTTTGAAGGTAAAAAATACCATATCTATAATGTACACATATATATAGACACAACCAGAAATCTCATAATTTTCATTTTAAAACTTTAATCATGAATCAGGTACAACGGAAAACTCACCAGTTTATAAATAACTGTTGGAATAAATCATTTACTCACTCCAATGGCTAAAGTTTTCATTATTTGTGAAGAACACCTTTAAGATCTGTATTTGCCCTTGACAAGCAATTTTTAAGGAGACTGCAATTTAGAGTTTGGGCAAGAGACTTCTTCTAGCAGTTTGTATTTTAAAAGTCCTTTCCCTCTGTTTTTAGTTTCAGATTCTAGTGATTGAGTTAATCCAGGCTCAGTCTCAGGTGATTGTGGGCTGTGTTTATATTTCAAAGGTATGATAAAATTCATAACTTTAAGGGACAAAGAAAATTTTTTTCCTAGGGGTTTTGGAGTATATTTGTCTACTATCATAAGTCTTAGGTTGATTATTACTTAATTTTTTTTCTTTTTAAGTACAGAATACTTTTGCTCCAATATCCTGCTTTTTTATAATATCTACAAACATCTGAGAGGAATAGGTGTCATTTTGGGATTGGTAAACGTAAGTGGGCATTGACTTGTTTTTAGAGGTGTAGTTCTGATTTTGTAGAGATTAGCAAGACAAAGACAGTTGCTTTTATTAGTCCTTAAATACTGGCTTCCAGCTGATCAATTTCCTGATTATTTGTAGGAGGGCCTGGGGAATTGCTGAGGAGATGGGGCAATTTTTTTTTTTAAGAAGAGGAATTTACATTGGATCTTTGTTTTAAGTCTAATTTCTGTTTTTTCATCTGAATAAGGGTTCCCTAAGTCTAGCCACTATTCTTTTCCTTTCAATTTGATTCTCTCATTAGTACCAATATGAGAGCTGTTTATTAATTATGAGAGCTCTCAAAAATTTCCATTCAAATATAGCCAATTTAAAGGATCCATCATCTGGTTATTGACAAGTAGGATCTCATATTAATCTCAGGTAATGACTCAGGGAACCTCCCTGGAAGTCCAGTTGTTAGGACTCTGCGCTATCACTGCTGAGGGCATGGGTTCAGTTCCTGGTGGGGGAACTAAGATCCCACAAGCCGTGTAGCAAAAAAAACAAACAACAAAAAAAATCAAATCAAATAGTTACTCAAACCAATGAGCCTTTTTTATGGCTTAGCTAAAAGACACAAGAGGCATCTCACAAGAGAATATGTAGCTGTCACGAGATCTAGAAAGTTTATGCCCAGAGTTAGTCTAATAAGGTACATTTCATTGCTGCAGGTGGTAAGAATGGTGCAGTGAAAATGGTGTCTCCAGTTTCCTGTGAAAACATGGGATGCCTCTAGTGACAGACCCACTAATCTGTGACACCAGGTAGGCACTCCAGAAATGGGATTTTTCCAACACTAACAAGGCAACAAAGGTTGAGACAACAAAGGTCCCTTATGGACTGGAACACCTTTTGACAAATTCTCCTGAGCACTGGCACGGCCAGACAAAGAGAGTGTTTTGCTTGTGACTTTGTGTCTCGGAATTCCAGTCTGTTTGGCCACCAGATTCACCCTGGTAAATGCACCTTCCAGATGGCAGAGACCAGTGCAAATATTCTCAATAGACACAAAACCAAGCTCTCAGCACATAGAACAAGATGGAATGAAAACTCCATCTGGTTTTTTACATATAGGACCCATGGCAAAGGCTGTCTATATAGATGTTGGTCTGGGGAGAATCATTAACTCACCAGCTGGCTCAAAGAGCAAGCTTATAGGCCCTATGCCTGGCATTCTGCCCTATGGTTCTTCCTCCTTATGACAAATGACACAATAGACAAAGACAAACATCTCTGGGAGGAAAGAATCCATAAAAATGGAGAGTACTCATTTACAAACACCAGAGTTGCTATATTGCAAGAAACTAGCTCCACAAATATTTTCTCCTGCTAATCTAAATTTAGAGAGAGAGGAAAGGACTCTTACCACTTTCCCTTCCACCAGACCTCACAGGTAGAAATCTGGAAGGCAGCTGTGGTAAGAAATCTTACCTTCTGTTGGTCTCTGTCAGAATTCCTTCTTCTCTGGGAAACATCAGTTTTTACTCTTAAGATCTTCAACTGATCGGTTGAGGCCCACCTACATTATAAAGAATGATCTGCTTTACTTCAAGGTATTTCATGATGTTGCTGAAATACCTTCCAGCAACATCATGACTAGTGTTTGACCAAACAGCTGGGCACAATAGTACAGCCAAAATGAAGTATAAAATTAACCATCACAGGCAACCAGTATGATGGTAGCACTGATCATTAAGTTCGCTAACACAGGAAGGAAAATGTTAGAGCAGAAAAATGAGTTTGGTTTCAGACATGTAGAGTTCGAAATGCCTGTGGAACCACTGAACAAGCTCTGAAACTAACAGAAGTGTGGTTGGACTGTTGCCAGCGAGAAGGGAAAGTTTTTCAAAAGAAGATGAGTTAGCACTTTCAAACACTAGAGAGAAAAACAAAGACACCATCAAATTTGCTGATGTGAAGGTCAATCATAAGACTAGTGAGAGTGTTGAATGAAAGCTGAGTAGTGGAAATAGAAAATGGAAGTAGTTGAGTACAAACCACTCTTTAAGAACTCTTCCCTGACAGCCCACTTATTTCCAGGAATATAAGATACAGCAAAATAATATTTAAACGACAAGAATTTAGACAGCTCTTTGGAGAGTCATTAACTGGAGTCTAAGACACACTCAGAGGAAGGGGCTGAACTAGGCAAGGGACATTGTGCTCCACAACTACCTCGTCCTGTGTGCCTTCTGGAAAACCACTTAACCATTCTGATGCCTAGTCTCCTTTTCTACAAAACTGGAATAATTATACTTGGTTTACAGAAATAGTGTGAGGATTAAGTTATATTTATATATGTAAAAGTAACAGTAACTTGACAACGGAGATGCAATTATTAGTAGCTATTATAAATTGTTATTCCCATTAAGCATTTATCCAATAATAAAAGGATCTTAACATCTAAGAATTTGGTCAACCTTCATTTAAAGCCTATTTTATGCTCTTTTAGAGAAAATCATTTAGATTTATTTCCTAATTTTATAGAGCATAGACATAGATCTTAGAAAACTGAACCTCAGAAAACATTTTAAACATTTAACTATTACTTGAATTTTTTGATGCATTAAAAACCATGTGGTTAGCCTTTCTGATTTTCATATGTATGAACTCAGGGCTATGGTAGAAAAATTTCACCGTGAAGCTGTACTGGTATTCTTAGCTAATTAGAGTTAGCAGTCTTTTGGATTATCTAGGCAAAAATACAGCTAAGTTTTCATTAGGCAGAGTTAAAGACAATCCATTTTTTAAAATAATTATCATAAATTATTTCCTTCCCACTGAAGCAAGTTATTGTGAATTCATTACAAAGGAAAAAGAAATTTGTTAAAAAAAGAATTGGTGACTGACAAGCATGAGTTCCTGCTCTCTGAAGATAAAACACTGATGAGCCATAGGGGTAGAACAAAGACATGATGGCTGTTCCTTGATATGTCCACGTTTACAACAGGATGACAATAAGATAACATCTGTACTCTGATTCCTGATGTGAACAATGCATATTTATAGCATTTAACAAAGCTCTCAGCTCCTTCATTGTCATCATACTATTCCTATTACTATTCCTATTACATAGGTGAGATTCATTCATAAACATTTATTGACCTATATTGACCAGATTTATTGATCTATTAGAATGTTCAAAATTCAGAACACTGACAACACCCAACGCTGGCAAGAATGTGGAGCAACAAGAACTCTCATGCCTTGCTGGCAGGAATGCAAAATGGTACAGCCACTTTGGAAGACAGTTTGTGGTTTCTTGTAAAACAAATATACTCTTACCATAAGATCCAGTAATCATGTTCATTGGTATTTACCCAAAAGAGTTGAAAACTTATATCCACACAAAAACCTGCACACAGATGTTTGTTGCAGCTTTCTTTATAATTGACAAAACTTGGAAGCAGCCAAGATGTCTTTCAACAGGTGAATGGATTCATAAACTGTGCTACATCCAGACAGTGGAATATTATTCAGGGCTAAAAAGAAATCACCTTTAAGCCATGAAAAGATATTACTGAGTGAAAGAGCCAGTTTGAAAAGACTACATACTGTATGATTCCAACTATGTAAAGTTCTGGAAAAGGCAAAACTATGGAGACAGTAAAAAGATCAGTGGTTGCCAAGTGCTGGTGGGGTTGGAGGTTGTTTGGGGAAGGATGAATAGGTGGAGTACTGAGGATTTTTAGGGCAGCGAAAATACTCTTCTGATACTATAATGATGGATACATGTCATTATACTTTTGTCCAAACCTACAGAAGATACAGTACCAAAAGTGAACCCTAATACCAACTATGGAGTTTGGAGCGATTATGACATGCCAATGTAGGTTCATCAGTAACAACTGTTACCACTCTGGTGTAGGGTGTTGATAATGGGACAGGGGTTAGACGGGAAATCTCTGTACTTTTCTCTTAATTTTGCTGAACCTACAACTGCTCTTTAAAAAGTAGTCTTTAAAAAAAAAAGAAAGAACCATTTTATATATATACAGCACTTAGTACATGCCAAGCATTCTCACAGGTGCTTGGGAATATCCCCATGAACTAAACAAAAGGGCCAGCGTCCCTGCTCCCATGGAGCTTCTATGGAACAAGGATGTATTCGGTGCCTTTGGGATGCTTCATTCTCTCCTGGACTATGTAGGAGAGAGAGCACCAAGCAGTTAAGAGAGCGAAAAACATTCATGAAGGTAGAGCTTAGCGTGTGCACTGATGGGCAATGGGCAGACAGAAATAAGCCTGGAGGAATAAAATTTGAGCAAGGCAGTTCTTGGTGGGCAGAGCTTCTAAGTGGAGAGAAATCAAGGCCAATTCAATTTGTTTTTCCTTACTTTACCAGTGTATCAAGAAAATAAAGAAATGTCAAAAAGGGGATATAAAAATTAGGTATTTTAGGGCTTCCCTGGTGGCGCAGTGGTTGAGAGTCCGCCTGCCGATGCAGGGGACCCAGGTTTGTGCCCCGGTCCGGGAAGATCCCACATGCCACGGAGCGGCTAGGCCCGTGAGCCATGGCCGCTGAGCTTGCGTGTCCGGAGACTGTGCTCCGCAACGGGAGAGGCCACAGCAGTGAGAGGCCCGTGTACAGAAAATAAATAAATAAATAAAAGGTCTCTATAAAAAAAAAAAAATTAGGTATTTTAAATCTTTGCACTTTAATGCTTCAACACAAATATGTAAACATCAATGATTATGTAAATAATCTCATTTGGAGATAAAACAAGAAATATAAATTTGTGGTCTTCCTTTAGTGTGAGGCTGCCTCTCTCAAAACACTTGTGCACACACACACACACATGCACACACATTGCCCAGTGCCCACACAACACCCACTTAAGAAGTCGTCCTTGTAAGGAGTGATAAGATTGGGAAATTTATCATAAGAGCAACGGGAGTCCTTGAAAAGAACTGAAGCAGGAGAGTGACATCATCTCATTCGCAATGTTATCAATTTTGGGAAATGGATTAAAGAGGGGCAGAATTGGAGACAGGAGAAGTTGGGACCTGTTGCTGTGATCCACACTAGAAATGAGGGGTGGTCTGGACCAGCACAGTGGTTCTGCCATGAGGTTTGAATCAGAAAAATATTTGGATGGATGGTAGAATAAGCAGGACCTGACATCTGACTGAATCAGGGACATGAGGGAGACAGAGGAAATGGTTTGCCAGTCCAAATAGTCAAGCTACTTTCAGCTATATTAGGGACTGAATGTTTACGTCCTCTCAAAACCCATATGTTGAAGCCCTAACCCCCAGTGTAATGGTATTTGGAGGTGGGGCCTTAGGGTAGTAATTAGGTTTAGATAAAGTCATAAGGATGGGGCTCCCATGCTGGGGTAAGTGTCCTCATAAGAAGAGAAAGAGGGACTTCCCTGGTGGCACAGTGGTAAAGAATCCACCTGCCAATGCAGGGGACACAGGTTCGAGCCCTGGTCCCAGAAGACTCCACATCTGCAGAGCAACTAAGCCCGTGCACCAGAGCTACTGAGCCTGTGCTCTAGAGCCCATGAGCCACAACTATTCAGCCTATGCGCCTACAGCCCATGCTCCACAACAAGAGAAGCCACTGCAATGAGAATCTCACACGCCACAGCTAGAGAAAGACTGCATGCAGCAATGAAGACCCAATGAAGCCAAAAATAAATAAATTTATTTTAAAAAAAAAGAAGAAGAAGAAGAGAAAGAGACCAGAGCACTTTCTTTCTCCATCATGTGAAGGCACAGCAAGAAGCCAGCCATCTGCAAGCTAGGAAGAAATCCTCTCTAGGAACTGAATCTACAGGTCCAACCTTGATTTTGGACTCCCTAGCCTCCATAAATGTAAGAAATATATGTCTGTTGTGTAAGCCACCCATTCCACAGTAGTTATATCAGCCCAAGCAAACTAATAGTTTAGAGTATAACATCCATTTCCATAGCATCTTCTCTTCCTTGAATAGCTTTTTATCCATACAACCTCCACTACTTTTAAATCATTAATATTACAACGTAATTGAGTGTTTCATTTTCAGAGTAGTTTGCAAGGATATGTTGACTGCAAAGAATTTGCTTTTCAAAAATAATGCCTTCATGGATCTCCTTCCACTCTCTAACCTTTCTATGAAGCTCCCACTTTGAGTAGCTTTCTGACATTTGTGATCTAATTCTAAAATGTTATTCCCTCCCACATGTGAATAAACATAAATTCAGATGTGGCTCAAGCATGCCTTTACTATTAAAAAGAAGTTACTGAAAGCAATTGTCACAGATGAATGACATATTCATAAACACCATTCAAAATTAAATACCTAGTGTTATAGAAACACTAAATTTTATTTCAAGATTCAATAATGTTTCTATCTTTATTAAATTTGAAAAATAAATTTCAGTGAAAGATAGCTGCAAAACATTCTGCAGTATATGCCTCTAGAGAAAGGCCACACTCTTCCATGGAGACGTGTCAAGGCTAATGGATATATTCAAAGGTTAAATTGCAGGACCCTAGACCAGGATTGATTAATGCTGCTTTATAATTGCATGCCCGGGTCTACCCTAGTTGGTTAGCACACCATACTAATGAGGCCAGTGGCAACAGTTCAAATCCCCAGGCAGGCAATTTGCTTTTCTCTGCTTGTGGTGATGGTTGTAAAACCTATCCCAAGTCAGGCATCAGAAATGTGTGTCAGTCATCGCTGTGTCAAGAGACAGTGCCAATGGCTTAATGAAAATCTGTCCTTTCCATTAGAAAAATATCTCAAAACACATGTGCAACTATGAGGTGTCACCTTCAAATACAATGAGTAGAACATTCCTCATATTAATACAACAAACAAAATTCCTGCCAGAAGCAAGTCATAACTGTCACCAAGAATGATGATCTTAAAGTAGAGTCCACATGAATAATTTCTTCATTTTTCATCTTTGACCAAACAGCACTAAATTTACCATTAAGTAAAAACTATGTGAAATGCACATTTACCTGCTTCCTTCCTGCCTCCTAAAATTGTTATGAGAATGAATCAGATAGTATCTTGGAGGCATTTAAAATAATAAAATATTAATCTCAATTGTCCCCTTCTGACTCAGTGGGGGAGTAGATGTATTGAGTTTTCACAATATGAAAGCAAAGGGTGATGAGCAACTCAACCGCCAATAACAGTTTATTCAGAAAAGGAAAACAAAATTTCAAACCTGCTCTTTGAGAAGAAGAGTTGAGTGAGTTAATGATAAGTTGGTCACTTGATGTAGACAGAGCCATGGAGACTTCTGACATAATCGTTCTCAGATGTTCGGTTCAGCAATATTCATTGTTGAACAGAATTCAGAAGATGGTCAGCTCACCTTAAAAACTATGTAGGCTTTGTATAACTGATTCACTTTGCTGTACACTTGAAACTAACACAACATTGTAAATCAACTATATTCCAATAAAAATTAAAAACTATGTAGGCTTTATTAACAATAGGTGTCATTGGAACACAGTCCCACCTGTGACATAGGGGATCTCCTTGGCATGAAGACCTGCAAGAGATGCTTGGCTAGCTGACTAACTGAATATACAATAGGCCCTTAAATAAAGGAAGAGAAACAGAAAGATGGAAAATTACACTGGCCTTTAGATTTGTAGCTGACTGAATCCAGAATCCGCAGCTCTAGAAGTCACCCTTGAATTGTTCTCATGCGTATGTGATCATTCATTTAAATTGTTCTTCTCATTCATGCCTAATCATTCTACTTCCTAAGTGTTACTCAAATCCATCCTTTTCACTCCATCTCCTCTGCCACCTCTCTGGTTCTGATCACCACCTTCCCCTACCTGGATTACAATCATCTTGTAACTCCTTTAGTCTAGTTTTGTTTCCTTCCATTCTCTTAGCCATATTGCTGCAAGAGTGATCCTTAGAATAAAGGCCAATATGTATTTGTCTTTCTCTTTCTGACTTATTTCACTTAGTGTGATCATCTCTAGGTCTATCCATGTTGCTGAAAATGCCATTATTTCTTTTTTTTTTTGGTACCACATCTTCTTTATCCATTCATCCGTCAATGGACATTTAAGTTCTTTCCATGTCTTAGCTATTGTGAACAGTGCTGCTACGAACATAGGGGTGCACACATCTTTTTGAATTATAGTTTTGTCTGGATATGTGCCCAGTAGTGGGATTGCTTGGTCATATGGTAATTCTATTTTTAGTTTTCTGAGGAATCTCCATACTGTTTTCCACAGTGGCTGCATCAACTTTCATTCCCACCAACAGTGCGGGAGGGTTATTTCTAACTGATGTAGGCCATGACTGTGGGGTGGCAGGAGATAGATCTGATCCAGATATATCTAAAGAGGCCAATACCACTGTTCAATACTGATCAATACTGCTCCTCAATGCTCAGTCCTTTGTTTATGGTCAATGCATGAGCAACAATTTCCTCTTCTACAAAACAGAGGGTTAAGCTATCGAGTCTCTAAAGTCTCTTTCAGACTTAGTATCCTTTCAAAATCATAGAAACTAGGACTTCTCTGGTGGTCCAGGAGTTAAGACTCTGCAGTTCCACTGCAGGGGACATGTGTTCGATCCCTGGTCAAGGAATTAAGATCCCACATGCCGCACGGCAGGGCCAAAACAAACAAAAAATCATAGAAACTAAAAGTCAAGTAAAATCATGGGTTTTGTCATTAAAGAATCCATTGATACATGACCAGAACTAAAAGCCCTAGAGCTAGGAGTCTCATGATAAAACTTCTTTCTGTGCTTTCCTGATTATACTCTGGGAAGGTCAGTGAAGGTATCTTAATTGGCCGAATTAAGAGTTAGAAGATCAATCTCAAAAGACAAAATACATAATTCTAACGTTTAGATTTGAGCATAGACTGTAACAGATAGCTTTTCTAGAGAAATTGAAGAAAATAAAAAAAACAACACTTTCCCCTACTTGTTTACAGTGTCAGCCTTTTTCATCTCTCTGAATATCCAAAGCTGAAATATGACCTGGTTTACAAAGAGAGTTGGCCTCATTTGCTGTAACAAAATGAATAGCATTTTTTAAACTTTTTAACATAATCAGATATCTAGAATGATAAAGGAAAATGCTCTCCTTTACTCTGTGGGGATATAAATTTGGTAATAAATAGAGTTCTCTATAACACCAGACTCCTATAATACATGTCTGACCTTTCTTCTGCCGCTGCCCTGTCAACACCAACAATGATCTGGGAATGGAGACAGAGGAAGGACATCCACCCGGAGCACTGAAGAAGAAGAAATTAGCTTAAATGAAAGGTAGAGAGATTTCTTTTGGGTATAAGGGGAGACTCTTGATCTTTGCTATGATAAAATACTGAAATAGGCCAATCAGAAGTCATGAAATTTCTATCCTTGTGGAATTTTCTATAAAGACTAAAAAGAATTTTCTGCCTGGGGTCCGTCATTTGTTCATTCATTCATCCATTCATTCATTCATTCCTTTGCTAGAAATGACTGATTACCTGATGACTGATTACCTAAATATGTACAAAACATATTTCTCATCCAAAAGGCAGGACTCGAGACCATGTGGTCTCTTCAGGTTTATGATATTTCTCAAATGTTGTGACGCATGCTTGAATATGCACATGGAGAGAATGGCTAAGAGAAGATGATCTGGAGAAACATTTTTATGTAGAGAGAGACTAAGCCAGTTGTTGACTATCAGATATGGCTCTTTGTGATTGAGACGTTTCTGAGAAATGAGGGCAGGTGGTCCTGTGTGAATTGCTTCAGAGGGGAAAATGGATAGTGATCTCCCCATTACCAAAGTTATCCAAAAACTGATGACAATCTGTCAGGTACTAGAAGAAAGTCCCATATATTGTTTAAAGAGAAGACCTCTAAAGGGTCTCTTCTATGAAAACAGAACAGTTGGCCAAATTGTTGAATAGTAATGTTAACTGTAGTCACCCTAAGAGATAGAAAATGGGTCAGGGTCATTGCTATGCATGCACGTGCACACACACACACACACACACACACACACACACACACACACACACAAACTCAGGAAAGAATTAAGCTTAATTCCAGACTACTAGTTTGATTTCTATTTTTTAAATTGTGATAAGTTATGCCAAATTCATGTTTCACCACCTTAAAGAGGAGATGCAGGAAAACAACCCAGGGTAGTATTCAACAACCTATATAGCATAGGCACCAGCTAATCAGAATGGGTTAGAGCAAGGTCCCAGTAGCCCCTTGCTATGCCAGGTGTTGTCCTTTATTTACTGGGACTGGAGACATCCAGGGGTACCTGAGGGGAGAGTCAGGAAAACCAGGGACAGGACAACTTAAAGGGAGCCTTTGAATCAGTTGTTATTTATCAACTGGTTTAGAAATATTTTCCTATTTTAACAAGCAGTACCAACATAGAAGGGGCCTACGGATTGGCTATCAGTCCTGAAACAACCACCAGTGTGAATCTAGATACTGCCAATCCCACCACACCCACCCTCCTCCTTGACAGAGAAGCCTGAGGGAAGGAAAAGAGAGAGGCAATCCATCTTGATTTATCTAGGCTCTTCCTTCTGTTCTGTGTGACACAGCCACTAATAAATGGGGGAAAGACTGGATGAGTTTCACAACATACAAGGGAAGATCAGGCTGGAGGGTCAAATACAAAGAGGATTTCAATGACTCCATGTCAGATAGGAGAAACTGGGAAACAGTGCCCCACAAGAGTTTGTTTTGAGACCAGTGATGTTCACCCACTTACCAGTTTTATTTCACTTTATACAATAATGCCTGTGATAATTAGCACCTTGATGGCAGCTGGAAATAAAGAGATTGAATTAGAGGTTAAGGAAAGTATGAATTAGCAGTTGTGGGGAATGCCTACATTTCTGAAAGACCAGCACAATTTCAAGTGTCATTGGCCACCAAGAAAAAGTCAAGAAGGAAATTTCACACAATAAAGTCATCAGGTTAGGTAGGAACAAATGTACACAAGCATAAGATTATATTGACAATTTATGTGTAACTAATATATTGATGCCTGCCATGCCTATTACTCCAGCTTTACCTATTCATTCATCTACTCAAAATATTGAACCCCTCCCCATTCAACCCTTTAAATAGACTTGTTAAAGTGTTCTGTGGATTGAAAAGCACCATATCAATGCTTGCTTTAATATTATAATAATCAGTTGGTTCTCCTTGAGGCAGAAATCATGTCATAGCCTTCCATAAAACTAATTTTAATTACACAAGTAACAATAAATCCATTCCTGTTTTAAGATGAAAAAATACTAAACATTAAAGGAAAAGTTGAATGACCATATAATATATTATCTGAACCAAAACACTCTTGAGGCTGAATGGAAGTGCATTTAATTGTTATACCAGGACATCAGGTATAAACTGAGATCCATCAGACAAATCGGGACTTTAGGTCACCATACAAATAAGAACCCTAATTAAAGCACCTTGAGAAGATCCTGGTAGGTCTTCCCCCTAAAAGGCTGGGTCTTCCACCTTCCCCAAAGGTAACTACTGCTATTATTTGAGAAGATTGACACTCTGAGAGTGTTTAAAGTTTATAAAATGTTTGCTAGAAAGTCAGAAAACTTTTTGAAGTGTCAAGGAAGGTAAAGTGAGATAAGGAAAACAGAAGTGAAATGCCCTCCCAGCACATTTTAGCTCCACTCAACAATGTTTAACTCTCATCAGTTGGCCTTAAGAGGTATTGGCAAAAGAGATCCACCTCACTACGGGCAGGCTCTCAGAAACCTCTGATCAATTATTTTCCTGATTTACATGGCCTTGAAGGACTCTTACTATCATTTTTGGAAATAAGTCACTCAAGATATCTCCCCACCAATATTGTATTTCAATCTGCAGTTGATGCAGAGATACACTTAAACTGAGGGGGGTGAGACGGGGAATTATTGCTAACTTGTGATGTTCTAAAGAGAGCAGATAATGTGCATCTAATACCCCAGAGGTGAAAGTTATTGGGGAAAACTATTCTCCTCCTTTCATTCTTTGCTCCTATTGGCAGGAGAGATGTATCAGACTGGTGAGGTCAGGAGACAGAGCTGAGCAGTGCCAGATTCAGTCCCTTTAGAGAGATATGGCCTTCTGCAGATCAGACATTCTCTTCAGCTAAAGGAACAGAGCTCACCTGTTGTCTGAGCGGGGCCAGGAACAGCTGGAATAAGTTTTCCGAATTCAGCAGGAGTATTATGATGTCTATTTGGCCCACATTTAAAGCCAAGTTTCCCCACCAACTTGGTCAATAATAAAGTCAACTTCCTTTTTACTCCCCATCTGTCTGTATTCTCTGGCCTGTCTCTCTCCTGGCTATAAAATGTGGAGAAAAAGATGAATGTCATTTATTGGTCTTCCAAAATTCCACATGTAGCTCTGATTGATGAAGTTTCATTACAACTCTTCTTCATCTGAGACCACCATGTTGAGTAGAAGAAATGGAGTTGCTGACCCACATGTGCTGTTTCCCCTAGTACCTCTGTGACTAATAGCACATATTTCTGTGTAGTTCCCCAGGGTCAGTTGTGAGGTGTAGGGTTACAGGATAGAGTCTCCTCTATTAATAGCCATAGAGAGTAGAAGCTTGAGGAGCTTCAAGATGGCGGAAGAGTAAGACGTGGAGATCACCTTCCTCCCCACAAATACATCAGAGGGTAGACGTTTGTCATCCTGAAATTATTAGCATCACACCCTATTGCGGTAGATCTTAACTGTTTTAAAAGCACAGACTATTAAATTATCATATAGATATGAAATGTCACCCTAGGAAAATGCACATATTCAAAAAGCTTGGCATGCAATTTTACCAACTTCCTGAACCCCCTGAAATAAATGGTTACAAATCCCGCAGTCTACTCAGATGAGCGCATGACCCAACTCCCTCACCTCTAACTGGCTGGCAGAAAAGGACAGAATCCTAGACTCTCAGGTACAAAGCAACTTTCACGCTCATCAGAACGAACTTCTCATTTTAGACTCCAGGAAACAGACCTAGAATAAGGTTGTTTCAGGTTATGACATGTAAATCCCTTTAAGCTCCTTAGGATTGTTAATATTTCAAGAGCATGAGGCCTATTTTTCCTTGTGCAGAATCCCTGAAAGTCTTTCCATCCCAAAATTGTATTTCCTCTGTACTAAATTACTCTACATATGGAAAAACAAAGGACCCGAAAGGAGTTCCTTCTGTTTCTGGAACAATTAAACTATCTTCAGGAGAATAGCTGATGTAGGTTGCTCTTTGGAAACAAAAAGAAACCAAATGCAAATAGCTTGAAAAAAATATACTGAACACAGTTCCAAAGCCCAACAGAAGCTCAAAAAATGATCATTATCTAGCAATGGAAGAGATACATTTAAAAAACAAACAAACAAACAAAAAACACCCACTGCTGTTTTATGTAACTCTCACTACATATTTTCTGTAAACATATCATTATATGAAAATCTGTGACAGCCCCGAGGTTCTGGGCAAGTAGCCAAAGTGATTCTAAGCCACACAGTCCAGACACCTCTGTCATGGAAATCCATATACCTACAAGAGCATTACATCACCTGGTCATGTCTTTTCTTACTTTAGTCAGCATGGCTTAAGGTCTTTCTAATTTTTTTATCAGTTCTTCCTTCTTCCATGACCACACAAATTTGTCATTCCTTCCAGGCTTTCTCAACCTTGTCACTCCACATTTGGGGCCGAATCCATCTTTGTTAGGGTGGGGGGATGGGGTGGGCGGTGGCAGTCATGTGCATTCTACAATATTTAGCAGCATCCCTGGCCTCTTCTCCGCCCTCCCCAGCTGTGACAACCAAAATGTCTCTAGATACCACCTAATGTCCCCTGAGAGGCAAAATCACCCTCGCCCCAGATTGAGAACCACTGCTTTAAGGGAACTGCTTGAAATCAAGAAAGCAAGTCAAATTTAAATTTGGGAAAGATTTGAAAGTTGAAGGGCCCTAAGAGGACTCCTCCCTCATGGTAGGAGGCTGCTTGTTTTCTTCCCAATGATTTTCTTAACCCAGGAGGCCTCTCCATATGCCATCCACTGGAAATTCTTCCTTATGACCCAATAGCCTCCTCTGCTTCAGGACCATTTCCTCTTGTGGTATACTGTGCCACCCTTGCTAGCTCTAAACTGTCCTGTAATAGAAGTGCTCTATGTCTGTGGGGAACACCAGATTTATTTCATTCAGACAAATCATCAATGCCACATTTTCTTAACGAAAGGAGATGGGGCAACTGGAAAGACAGTGGGGAATTGGCTTAGGGAAATGCGCCTGGTCAATGTAAATTTACCGGATGAGCATAGTGTTTGACCCACTGATTCTAGAAAGTACTTTGCAAAGTTGGATATTTTTGAGATAGTCCACAGGATGCCAACCGTTTATCCCTGGAATCAGAATCTAGCCAAATGGAATATGGGGAAGAGGTTTCCAGTATACCTGCCTGTGCAGTACCCTCATTCAAATTCCCTTCAGCTCGCTAATTTATGGCACAACTCCATCCAACTCCAGAGCCAAAACACAATAATGCAGCTCATTAAGAGTCACCAGGGAGTATTCAGGAAACATGCAAAAGGAACAGTTCCTTTCTTTCCTCTCCCTAGAGTCTTATTTCCACTCAGATTTTCTCCAGTTCTTCTAGTTTGAACAACTAAAAATTGGCTTGAAAAATAACTTACCACTATAATTCATCTCTGAGCTAGTTTTTTCTAAACTTTTATGTTTCCTGAAGTGCATGTGATTCCGTTCCAATTCCAAATGAGCAAAATGAACTCATATTTTTCATCTCCAGTTACATAATTCATGTCTCTAATTCTAAAGCACCCAATTCAAACAATAAATAAACAGGAACTCTTCTGGCGCATTCATTAGAAATTCATCATTCTTTCTCCCTCTTCCCTTACGATGTCGACTTCACAATTTTGGTAGTTGTTTTAGAGCCTGTTGAGCAGCAAAATCAATACCTCATTAAGTCATTTCAAATCGGTGAACTACAGCTGTTTCAGCCCATGAGCATGAAATAAGGTTTCATCAATAGAATCCCAGGCTCTGCCTTCAAGAAGACAAAACAATTGGGTAATTTAGTCAATTCTGTTTAAAAAAAAAAAAGTCAAATGGGTTGTTTGGTATTGGGTAGGCCAAACAATACCTTGCCTGTTATTTTTATCACATACACAGGCCACAGAACGGATAGAGATTGTCATGATTTTCCTAGTTCATTTCTTTGAGTTTCTGTAAGACTATAAGCAGAAGGATGCCTACTCTATCCTTCAGTGTTGCCAAGAAAAATCCCCTGCCAATCGCCCATGAGCACGCTCCTTCCTTATCTGAAATGACCTGAGCATGAGAGTGACCAGCAATTATTCAATGAAAACTCAGCACTTACTATGAAGAAAGCTCAAGGTTAGAGAAATTTTTTAAAGATTGTAAGACATGGATCCTACCTTCAAATGGCTTATGGTTGAGGTAGGGAGCCCAGACTAGCCTACATGGAAAAAAGCCAAAACCTGCCAACAGTCTAAGGCAGAATATAACTCATTGGTCAACAGCAAGGACTAGAGGCTAAAGTTAGAGAAATTCCAAAGAGAAGCAAATAATCAGTCAAGGTCTTGCAACATAAAAAAAAAAAAATTGTTAGTTAATGAAGTCTTTACCTAAATTCCAAATTGATTATATATGCCATATCCAAAGCAGTATTCTATATTAGGTGAATATATTGACTTTGTTAGCAAATTATTCCATGTATCACAAATTAAACTTATGCATCTAAAAGCAGGTATTTAACCAAGAGATAGAAATGGACTCATAACCATGAAATCATCCAAGAACCAGAATAGCAAGATCTGACCACTTCTGGCAGTTGAATAGCTCCAGATAGTGAATTCTAACTTTTTAGAAGAAATCGAAGACACTGGAAGCCTTTAATCTACAGAGCCCTCGCACAGCCTTGCTGGGGATTACAGGTGCCCTTGGCAAAGCACTGACCTTCTGTACTGGTTTCTCTTTATACTCCTCACCTATTTTCCATACCTTTTTCAATGCTAATATTTCTTCTTACCTTATTTTTCTTCCCTTTCAATTATTTTTAAATCTTTTTATTGACACAAACATACATCCAGGAAAGTATGCAGATATTAACACATAACTCAATTTTCATATGTAAAGTCAACGTAACATGGAATCAAAACCTATATGAAGAAATAGAGCATTGCCAGCAGCAGAAAAACCCTTTTGGTCCCCCTTCCAGTCACTGCTGTGACTTCTAACAACAGAGATTAGTTTTGCTGGGCTTTAAACTTTATATAAATGGAATCATATGACATGCCTTGGCTTCCTTTGTTCAAAATTGCGTTTATGAAATTTGCATCCATGTTGCTGTGTGTAACAGTAGTTTATATATTCACATTGTTCTTTAGTATGCTATTACATGAATATACCACAATTCATGTATCTGTTCTACTGCTAATGAGCACTTAGGCTGTTTCCATTTTTGGGTTTTATTACAAAGAGTGCTGCTCTAAATATTCTTGGTAAACACATTCCACATTTCTGTTGGGTGATACCCAGGAGTGGGACAGCTGGTTCAAGAGGTATGCATAAGTTCAGTTTTAGTAGATATTGTTAGAATTTTCCAGAGTGGTTGTACCACTTTACCTTTCCAACGGCAGTCTATGAGAATTCTAGTTTCTCCATATCTTTGGTTTGTGAGTCTTTTCCATGTATCCATTCTTGTGGTTAAACAGTGGCATCTTGTGTTTTAATTTGCATTTTTCTGAAGAACAATGATACTTCACCACTATTTCATATATGTATAGGCAATTTGTGTATGTTATTTGCAAAATGCCTATTCAAGTCTTTTACCTATTTTTCATCTTTTTTTATTGATTTAAAAAAATTCTCTCTATATTTTGTTGAAAACACCTTCTCCCATTATGTGGCCTGCCTTTCTACTTTCTTAATGGTAAGTAGTTCCAGAGCTGGTGAATTCAGTAGCTTACCAATATCAGCTTTTCTGTAGGTCTCTTGACTTTTCTTCCAGGGTTTCAAGACAGCTGCCACAGTGCCACATCCTCTCACAACAATATTTTTGCAAAAGTGAGAAGGAAGGAGGAAGAAGGTTTCTTCTTACATGTCTACTTCTTTTTATCTGGGAAGAAAACCCTTCCCAGAACCTCCTTCGTTCCTTCAACAACAGACTTCTCAGGTTTCATAGGTCAGATCTGGGTCACAAGCCAACCCCTAAACTGACAGAGAGAACTGGGGTTGCTATGACTGGCTTAGAACAATCGTGATTCATCTCCAGAGGAAGGGGCCAATAAACCATCGCTGACAGTTTTCTGAACAAAATTGGTATTCTGTTAGCAAGGAAGAAGAAAGAAGGGAAATTGGCTAAGAAAGAGCCACATCTACCACACTCCCCAAGTGAACTTCAACTGAAATTTGAGGAAAAAGCAAGATAAAAAATCGCCATTTAAAACCATAAATTAAGTTTAAATTTAATTTTAATTGAAAAACATAATAGGGTGTTCAAGGTATTTATTTATAGTTAAATAAGAATAACAAAAGTTTCAGCTAAGAAATAAATCTATCTCCCTAGTTATATCTGACATGCAAAGAATGGATTTAAATTACCTTGGAAATGTTCGTATAAACAGGCAAATATAATCACAAGATAGTGGCGGGTCTTGGTATGATTTCATCATAGTAATGGAAATAACTACCCAATCAATTGTAAATTATTAGATTATAAATTATTTGGGAATAACAATTGTGTCTGTATTAACAACAACACTATACAATTATGGACAATTTGACATTAAATAGGTCAGATCATATTGTCTCATTTGAACCTCTTAACAACTCCCTCATGTAAACAAAGCAAATGCTATTATCTCCATATTTATAGATGGTAAAATTAAGAAAGAGGTATTAGTAAGGAGAAATTAAGGAATTAATTAAAATTAATTAACAAATTAAGAGAATGTGTTCACTAAGAGCACAGAGTTGATTCACACAGCTGACTAGAACTCAGGGCTCTTGCTTCCCAGACCATTTTTCTCTCTACTATATCCATCCATTTATCAATTCCTCTACTGACTTATGTAATAACTAAATCTCATTTATGATGAGCAAACTAATGACATGTACTTATGTTAATATTTCTAAGCCAAAGATTTTCATATTTAACTGATGGCTACTTTCTCTGCGGTAGAAAAGAGAGAGCATTTTTACCTATTCATTTACTTCATTGTTTACTTGATCTAACATCCTAGAAAAGACATCATGAAGGTTAGTCCTCCAGTATATTCTGGCCCCAAGTGTGCCATGTAATTACCAGGACAGAGTAATAAACTTTTCTTTTTCAAAGTTCCCTGATGGTTATTGCTAAGGGCATCTTGCAATCATAGTAAGAACCACAAGGACTGGTCCAGCCACAACACTGGTTATCAATGGGCTGAAACCAGCACCCAACAAATGGGTTCGCCCATGTTTATAGACTGAAGAAAAAAAAGGCAAAGGGAATAAGAAATTGAAAATCAAGGAAGAAGGGATGTGAGGAAATGAGGTCAAGTATCCAGGTGGTAAATAGCACCTTGTTAGGAGGAAGTATACCTCATCCTAGGACTGAATGACTAATGCAAGGATGGGCTGGAGAAAATAAAATTCATATATGGGCAAGAGACTGGGAAGATAGTACAGTATATGCCAATGATTTTTGGAGTGCATAACAATATGATAATAAAAGTGATAAAAGTGTTTGGTGTGCAAGACATTTTGCTAAGCATTTTACCTGAATTATCTCATTTGATCCCTTTAGTAACCCTGTGAAGTAGATGCTATTATTATTATGTCTATCTTGCAGATGAGGAAACCGGGGTTGGGGCAAGATTAGCTTGTCCAAGATCACATGGCTAGTGCAGAGCTAGTAGCCTAACAATCAGCACACCCTGAAACTCTATGGCCATGAGAACCCTACTTTCACTGGTTCCATCTCTTAGTGTCAGAGAGAATGTGATTACCAGGGCTTGGAGACCCTCCTTATAGTATTGGGCAGAGATGTAAATCCTTACTTGGGCAAGGGATGCTAAACAACAAATAACTTAAGTATTTTCTTAATATATTCCACTTGCTAACAAGCACAGCATGAGATTTTCTTGGTTTACATAAGCCTTAAGTGGTATGTGATCTTAGTGTTCTATTGTCTAAGCTGATTATTCTTAAAATATTGTTATAGTTGAATTGGTATTTAAAAGAGTCAATTTTTACAATCTCTTTTGAAAATTAAAGTAGTTGTCTCACTGCCTCTTCAATAAGTGGTGCTGGGAAAACTGGACAGCTACATGTAAAAGAATGAAATTAGAACACTTCCTAACACCATACACAAAAATAAACTCAAAATGGATTAAAGACCTAAGGGGAAGGCCAGACACTATAAAAAGCTCTTAGAGGAAAACATAGGCAGAACACTCTCTGACATAAATCACAGCAAGATCCTTTTTGACCCACCTCCTAGAGTAATGGAAATAAAAACAAAAATAAACAAATGAGACCTAATGAAACTTAAAAGCATTTGCACAGCAAAGGAAACCATAAACAAGACAAAAAGACAACTCTCAGAATGGGAGAAAATATTTGCAAACAAAGCAAGTGACAGAGGATTAATCTCCAAAATATACAAGCAGCTCATGCAGCTCAATATCAAAAGAACAAAAAATCCAATCCAAAAATGGGCAGAAGACCTAAATAGACATTTCTCCAAAGAAGACATACAGACTGCCAACAAACACATGAAAGAATGCTCAACATCATTAGTCATTAGAGAAATGCAAATCAAAACTACAATGAGATATCATCTCACACCGGTCAGAATGGCCATTATCAAAAAATCTAGAAACAAATGCTGGAGAGGGTCTGGAGAAAAGGGAACCCTCCTGCACTATTGGTGGGAATGTAAACTGATACAGCCACTATGGAAAACAGTATGGAGGTTCCTTCAAAAACTAAAAACAGAACTACCATATGACCCAGCAATCCCACTACTGGGCATATACCCTGAGAAAACCATAATTCAAAAAGAGTCATTTACCACAATGTTCATTGCAGCTCTATTTACAATAGCCAGGACATGGAAGCAACCTAAGTGTCCATCAACAGATGAATGGATAAAGAAGATGTGGCACATATAAAGAATGGAATATTACTCAGCTATAAAAAGGAACGAAATTGAGTTATTTGTAGTGAGGTGGACGGACCTAGAGTCTGTCATACAGAGTAAAGTATTCCGGAAAGAGAAAAACAAATACTGGATGTTAACGCATATATATGGAATCTAAAAATACGCTACTGATGAACCTAGTGGCAGGGCAGGAATAAAGACGCAGATGTAGAGAACGGACTTGAGGACACAGAGAGAGGGAAGGGAAAGTTGGGATGAAGTGAGAGAGTGGCATGGACATATATACACTACCAAATGTAAAATAGATAGCTAGTGGAAGCAGCCGCATAGCACAGGGAGATCAGCTTGTTGCTCTGTAACAACCTAGAGGGATGGGATAGGGAGGGTGGGAGGGAGATGCAAGAGGGAGGGGATATGGGGATATGTGTATACATAAAGCTGATTCACTTTGTTGTACAGCAGAAAGTAACACAACATTGTAAAGCAATTATACTCCAATAAAGATGTTAAAAAAAATAAAATAAAATAAAGTAGCTGTCTCAGCAACAAATCAGGAGACTCAGCATTTCAGCTGAAATGTCCAATATCTTCCCATTAATTATCTCTTCTTGAATAAGGAGCACAAATCAAATGAGTCGACTTTACCCAAACCTGATAAGGTCTTGATTATTCTAAAGCAGCCTATGTTGAAGACACAGATGATACTCCTGGACCACCACTGTTGGGGAACAAGCTCTTATTTGTAGTCCAAAAGAATGAATATGTTACAATCTTCTGCAGTCTTCTGTCCATAGGTTCAAGTGACCTGGAGAATCGGATGAGGAAGTTAAGGAGGTAGAAATACCTTACCTGGTTAGGGTTGCATGAGATCACCAGGAAGAGTATGTTAGTTTTTTGTGGGTGAGGGGTTTGGCTGTCTCCAGCTGCCTATTAAAACGCTAACCCCCCCATGTCTTGTACAAGGTGGATGCTCAAAAACTGGGTCCACAGAGGAACGGAAGAGGGCAAATGTGAATACTAGGAGGACCTAACCTCCCTGCCAATACATACAGAAGTAAGTTACTGTATCACTGCTTTTTATCTTTCAATTTTAAAAAAATTATCACACCATTTTTTTATATCATAGTCATCATTACCTGCCAGACTCCTCCAAAATCCCGGAAGATTTTGCAACGATTGTAGCCCCCAGACCTTGTATAAATCTGCTTTATAGTAGATACTCAAAAAGCAAATAGAATTAAATTGAAAATATCAGTTGTAGAGACTAAGATGAAAAATATTTAGGGTGTGGTGAGTAACATTATCAGTATCCTTATATCTAAACTATTTCTTACTAAATTTATATATATATATTCAACTAGTAAATATACATCTATATAGTATATACATATAAATATATATACTAGTTTAGTACACTGATATTTTGGTTCAAACATGAGAATTTCTTATTTTCTCATTATTAGTAAAGATACTACAAATCCAGAAGTTTTCATCTTTTTTTGTGCCACTCATCCCTTTGACAGTCTAATGAAATCTATATTCATAATTAAAGTAAAAGCTCAGTTTCAGTTAGAGAGTAGAAAAATCAGAAAGGTAATTTTTCCCTTTCATGTCTGCAGGCTCCCTGAATGCTGTGGCACGTGGACACCAGGTAAAAGAGTCCTGATGAAATCAATTTGAAATATGTGTTATTTCCACAGTGTAGGTAATACTCTCTCTTTATACTGGCTCCATTTTTTAAAACAATCTGTCAGATTTATTGTATATATTCTATATTTTATATAATCCTCCTACTGTTCCAAACATTTTGAAAATAAATGTCCTCTCTAAACAACTAACTTTAAATGGTCTTTTCCCTAAACTGATATCACTAGCTAGAATACCCCTGTGCAGGTGAGATGGAAGCAAAGCTAGTGACCTCTGAACTTCCCTGTCTTTCTCTTCATTGTCTCGTAATCAGACACGCTTTTTTAAAAACTTTATTTTATTGAAGTATAGTTGATTTACAATGTTGTGTTAATTTCTGCTGTACAGCATAGTGATTCAGTTATACGTATATATACATTCTTTTTCATATTCTTTTCCATTATGGTTTATCACAGGATATTGAATGTAGTTCCCTGTGCTATACAGTAGGACCCTGTTGTTTATCCATTCGATATATAATCATTCGCATCTGCTAATCCCAAACTCTCAGTCCATCCCTCCTCCCCTCCCGCTTGGCAACCACAAGTCTGTTCTCTACGTCTGTGAGTCTGTTTCATAGAAAAGTTCATTTGTGTCATATTTTAGATTCCACGTATAAGTGATATCATATGGTGTTTGTCTTTCTCTTTCTGACTTACTTCACTTAAGATGATCATCTCTAGGTCCATCCATGTTGCTGCAAGTGGCCTTATTTCATTCTTTTTTATCAGCCACACTTTTTGACTTGGGGCGGAGAGTGATGAACCAGTGTTACTCTGTGTTTATAGCAGCTGCCTGGCCTTTCCCTCCTTAACACAGATGCTTAAGCCACACACCTGAAATATGAACCTGAATCCCAAGCATAGTGTTTTAATCATGTACATATCCATGCCTCAGTCTTCCTCTTCTCCCTCTTTAGCATATGCAGGTTTCTTTAGGGAACATTCTTTTCATCACAGAGTGAGAATTCACCAGAAGATCTGAGAACAATTTGGAAATTTTTGACTTTGTTTGCCATGAACTCCTAAATTAGTAATTTCTCTTTGGTAAATGGGAAGGAAGTGTTGAAAGATCATTGAAGATTATTTACATTGTCCATTAAAAAACAAAACAAAAAAACCCTCTCAAATTCTTCTTCCTCCAACTATTTTAATAAGCAAATAATTTGAATAAGGAAATCAATTCTTTACTGGCTTCTTTTTGGCAAAGGATACAAGCCTCACTGTTCTATAAATTAAGTAGTTGGAGGTGGGTAAACACTAAGCCATTTCCTTAGATTGTATTCTTGTATTCGTTTTTTCACAAATACAAGAGCTGAAGCAAGACAAAAAATGAACTGTGCCTTTTTATCACTTTTTTCCCGTTTAAACTAAATCTTCTTCCAGTGATCCGTGTCTGTATCCTCCAAAAGTACAGCTTCAATTTTCACTTTGAAAAATGGACTCGGGCCACATTCTTCTCTGCTGGACACTTAATTTGTTCTGGTCTTTCTGGAAAGCATCATCATCCTTGGGATCTGCCAGCAGCCTGCATGGAGTAATGCCCCTATAGCATGCCACCAGGTTTGCCAAGAGGAGCAGGAGGCATTGTGGGAAACAGAGAGAATCCTTGGCTTTCAGAAGCTGAGCACACCTGTCTGGAGTTTTCCACCTCGTGCCTCTCTCCAGATCCTAGTCAACACTGAGATACTCATTTCTTCATTAAGCTGGGAACAGCTGTTGGGAAAGAAAGGCTGGCCAGAAACATAACCAAAAGCCTATCTGGCAATGAGTTTTTTTAAACTACTTGAAACCAGCACAGTGGATCTGAGACAACATCAAGTGAGCATCTGCATTATAATCACAGTGGCTTCTGCAGGAAGATCCAGTGTTCTGTTCTCTTCTCTATTCAGAAGATATTGTTGAATGGTTTACAAACCAGGCCTTGAGAGCACATTATTTTCTTTACCAGATTTTATCATATTTTGATTCATCCACTGATTTCCCTTCCCATTCTCACTAATGTTCCAATTATTATCCGAGAGGAGCCATGGCCAGGCTACCGCAGCTCCTAGCTGGACCCCAGCACAGGTGGAGCATGAGTTCTATGCACAGAAGGACTTAGCAAGTGTCTGTTGACACAGGATTAATTTATTTTGAGAAGCTGCTTTAAATCATTATCTCCCATTGGCCTAAAACTCAATAAAATCTCCAGCAAACTTGAAGACCCCACTGCAGAGCAAAATGGAATCAAACATAATTTTTTTTATTTAGATTAGGGATTTTTAAACATTTTTGCCCTTTGGCATTTTCATGAAATCTATACACTCAGAGTAAGTTATTTTTTTAATCATAAAATAAATAAAATTATAGAGGAAACCAGTAATATCAAAATATCTTTCTAAATACAAATTTGGAGGACTTTGGGTTTCTGGTACAGCATGTAAGGAGCTTAGAAGTTGCCACTGTCTGTACTTTTAACAAGTAAAAAGTTGAACAACTGAAAAATCAACAACTCTTCTTAGATCTGCCAGAGAAGTGAGGTCACAGGGCAAACTACTGCCCCCCAAGTTGGAGAGACAGACAGGCAGAAAGAGAGAATGGCAACTTACTGGAACAGAAACCCATGAGCAGAAACCACTTCTGGGACCTGTGCTGGGGTAGGAAAACCTGAACTGTAATTGATGAATTGCTGGAGGCTCAGTTTAGACAAGCCTCAGAGTTAAAAACTCCAGGCAGATACAGTCTGGCTGGCACACTTTTGTGAGTTTTACCTCCAGGAGATCTACCAGGTTCTCACCATGAATAGTGGAGAAAAATCCCCTTGTGCTTCTGGCAGGGGGAGGGGGAAAGTAACCAGTTTTAATTACTCCAGAGCATTCTGTTCTTCTTAACAAGACCTTCCCTCAGGAGAAACTAGTTAACCAGAACTGCCTGAGGGGGCGGAAATTCCCCACTAGAACAGTTCTAGACTTCCACATTGAGGAAGGGAAATACCCAACTCCAGCTACCTTTAGCCATCCTTTCCCACCTAATGGGGAGAAAAAACTAGAAGAACTTGTGAAATTCACAGTCCAGGGACACAGGCTCACTAAAAGACTCAGACCTAATCATAGGACTACAGAACCACCTTACACCATGCAACTAAAGCATATTGACAAAACCCAATACCCATTCATGATAAAAAAAAAAAAAAACAACTCTCAGCAAACCAGGAATAGAAAGTAACTTCCTCAATTTGGTAAAGAGCATCTATAAAAACCTACAGTTAACCTCATTCTTAATGGTGAGAATGCGAAGCTTTCCTGCTAAGATTAGGAGTAAGACAAGGATGTCCTCTCTTACCATTGCTTTTCAACATCATCCTGGAAGTACTAGCTATGCAATAAGAAAAGAAAAGGAAATAAAATGTATACAGAAGACTGGGAAGGAAGGAACAAAACTGTCTTTGCTTGCAAATGACATGATCATCTATGTAGAAAATCTGAAAGAATCGACTCAAAAAAGTGTCCTGGTACTAATAGGCAATTATAGCAAAGTTGCAAGATATACAAAAGTCAACTGCTTTCATATTTATCAGAAATGAACAAGTATTTGTTATAAAGCTGAAACTAACACACCATTGTAAAGCAATTATACTCCAATAAAGGCATTTAAAAAAAATGAACAAGTAGAGTTTGAAATTTTAAATTCCCATTTACATTAGCACTCCCCAACATGAAACACTTAGCTATAAATCTAACAAATATGTACAAGATCTATATGAGGAGAACTACAAATCTCTGATGAAAGATTAAAAAAAGCACTAAATAAATGGAGAAATATTCTATGTTCATGAATCAGAAGCCTCAATATTTTCAAGATACCAGTTCTTCCTAACTTGATCTATAGATTCATTGCAATTCCAGTCAAAATCCTAGTAAGTTATTATGTAGATATTGAAAAATCAATTCTAAAACATATATGAAGAGGGAAAAGACCCAGAATAGCCAGTTTAATATTGAAGAAGGAAGGTGGAAGACTGACACTACCTGACTTCAAGACATATTTATAAAGCTACAGTAGTCAAGAGAGTGTCTTATTTGTTAAAGAATAGACAAATAGATCAATGAAACAAAATAGAGTCCAGAAAATGACTCACATAAATATACTCACACAAATAAACCCAACAGATCTTAGACAAAGGAGCAAAGGCAGTACAGTGGAGCAAAGAAAATCTTTTCAACAAGTGGTGCTGGAACAACTAGACATTCACATGCAAAAAATGAATCTAGACACAGACCTTACACTGTACTTCTTGGCTGGACAACAGGGCCTGGCGGATTTGACTGTTTGCAGCAGAGATAACAGCAGTACTCAAGTACCAGCCCTAACCAGGAGGAGCCCAGGTACCAGCAGAAGCAGCACTACATCCCACTGACATCGGGGTATGCTATGGACTGAATTATGTCTTCCTTTAAATGTATATGTTGAAGTCTTAACCCCCAATGTGAATATACCTGGAGATCCGGCCTTTGGAAGTTAATGGTTTAGGTGAGGTCATGAGGGTGGGGCTCTAACAATGACATTAGTGACATTTTAAGAAGAGGAGGAGAGAACTCATGCTCTCTTTCTGCCATGTGAGGCACAGTGAGAAGACAAATGTCTGCAAGTCAGAAAGAAGATCCTCACCAGGAACCAAATCAACTGGCACCTTGATCTTGGACTTCACAGCCTACAAAACTGTGAGAAATAAATGTCTATTGTTTAAGCCACCTAGTCTGTGATATTTTGTTATAGTTGCCTGAGCTAAGATAAGGTACCTGTGTAGCAGAGAGAGGATCAGAGCAAATGAAGAAGTACACCATAGATGATCAGATATTGACAAGACTTGCTTCTAGGTAACCTTAAGTATTTCTCAGAACACTAAGAAATACTTTGGGTCAGTTCTACAGGGAACTTGGGTACTCCATCATAACAAGAGGGTCAAGAGTCAGTCTAACGGAAGTTAATAACATCAAAAATAGGTAACACATATTTCTTGCTCCATGCCAGGCACTTGTCTAAAAACTTTACATGTGCCAACACATTTAATCTTCTCAACGGCCCTTTGTGGAAGATATTATCATCATCCCCTTTTGATAGATGAAGAATTCAAGGCACAAAAATGTTATGAAATTTCCCTGAGTGTACACCTCTCTAGGAAGCGGTACTGGGATTTGAATCTAGACTGATTCCAGAGTCCTCTTAATCTTGATGCTGAACTGTGTCTCTGGGCCACTAAAAATGGTACAGGTAATGAGTCTTGGTATCTGGGTGACACACATCTTTGTCTGCACCACAGGTTAACTCAAGTCACAATTCCCTGAAAACCCGTCTGCCTCTTTCCCTGAAGTATTCCAAAGAGGCGATCCTTATTTTTGTCACCAGGAGTCAAACTTTGACATTTAAATCATCTGAAACATCTCACTTTTCCTTACAATAGCTTCTAATATAATGAAGGTAAATAGCTCCATATGCTTGAACTATACCTAGGAAAATTGATATCCCACCTAATTTTCATGTGTTTATTCATTCATCCAACAAATATTATTGGGCACCTACTATATGTCAGGAACTGTTCAGGCACATGCATTATAAAAGCAATAACATAGAGGAGCAATAACATAGTGCCCTCATGGACTCACATTCTAGTTGAAGGACATGAGAAAGATATACAGTAAAGAAATAAATATATAGTATGTCAGGAGAAGATACGAAAAAATAAAGAAAAGAGTATTTATTATTAAGAGATAAACGCAGGTGCAAGACAAGCTTGCATTGCTTGACATTTTCCAAAGTTACCTTAGAAAAGGTAAATAATAAAATCCCATAGTTATATAAGTAGCCTTAGCCATAACATTACATGGATCCAGATATTCCTCGGATCAAATTATGACCTCTACAAAAGCCTACATAGAAGAAAATTCTAGTAGACCATGCTACCTCATAAGGAGATGTTATCCCCAAACAAAAGCAGTAAAAACATAGCATAAAAGCATAGATTATTAAAATAATAACTGCATATATGCAAATTATTTCCAAGTTTTTATTACATACAAAATTTGTATTCATTAAAAGCCTAGCCATTTTCCTGAGTTATGGTCATCTTCATATAAAAAAATATATTGTTGGGCTTCCCTGGTGGCTCAGTGGTTGAGAGTCCGCCTGCCGGTGCAGGGGACTCGGGTTCGTGCACCGGTCCGGGAAGATCCCACATGCTGTGGAGCGGCTGGGCCCGTGAGCCGTGGTCGCTGAGCCTGCGCATCCGGAGCCTGTGCTCTGCAACGGGAGAGGCCACAACAGTGAGAGGCCCGCATACCACAAAAAAAAAAAAAAATATATATATATATATATATAGTTTTAAAAGTCCAGTGACTAATTACTCAGGGAGGGAAAATAAAACCTTAAAAATACTAAAATAATGTAGAAGTTTGAACTGAAGCTATTTTGTAATCAGAATGACCCTTCAAAATATCTCAACAACACATCTCCACAAATGTGTTTTTATAGTATTTTCTAATTTCTGTGTCCATAATGCTGGAGATTTCTGTGTGCTTTCAGCACCCCACTATAGTAGGCAGAGTTTCTGGGAAGGCACCCCAAGATTCCATACCCTAATTCCCAGAACCAATGAATGTGATGAGGTACAACTACAGTGGTTGTGTGATGTTGTAAGGCACAATTAACCTTAAATAGGTAGATTATCTGGATTGTCCTAATCTAGTCACATTAGCCCTTAGAAGCAGAGAACTTTCTCCTGCTGCTGGCATTAAAGGGAGGCAGGAGAAGAAGATAGAAGGAGAAGTCAGGGAGATTTGAAGCATAAGGACTCTACATGCCATTGCTGGTTGAAGATGGAGGAGGCCACATAAACGGGTTGGAAAGTCAGCAAGGAAGTGGGGATCTCAGTCCTACACCTGTAAGGAACTTGATTCTGCCAACGCCTGAATGAGCTTGGAAGTAGATTCTTCCCCCAGAGCCTACAGAGCCCCCGGAGTTCTCTGAATTAACAAACTGTGAATTAACAAATGGGTGTTGTTTTAAAACACTAAGTTTTCAGTAATTTGTTATGCCAACATAAAAAAACGAATACACCCACTTACACTATGTCACGGCAAATGTCTCTAAGCAATGCTTTAAGTTTCTGTTGTTAGGACTGTTTCAACTGGCTTCACCCAACTGAACTGCCTGTCACAGTATTTACAACACAGTATTGTCTCTTCTAATTCCATTGAATAAGAAGAGACAGCAGTACTGTTTTGCTGTTGTTTGTCTCTCCTGCAGCAGTACTGTTTTTTTCCTTGTACTGTTACAGCATCCATTCATTAACAACAGACATCTACTCGGAGTTACTTTATGCTCTGTATCATTTGCTGCGTTGTTCCTTGCATTAGCTTGGGATGCTTGAAGTTTTGTTAGCTTGGTTCCACCATTCTTTTGGCAATCGTTGCCTATATTTAGAGTTCTGCCATTTCAACAGAACTGTGATATATTGAATGAGACTGCCAGTGGAATTAGTTTTATTCTCCACATAACTTATTATTTTAATTGTAAAATCAGCTTTTGTTTCCACATTTGGCAGCTTCAGCAAGTTGAAGGAAAATGTGGCCTCACACATCATAACTGGATCCTGTAGTTGTTGCTACAACATAGCTTGCTTCTCGGTTATGGTAAAATATGAACGTCAGGGTATCTTACAAAACTTCACTCATGATTCGTGACCTGGACTCAGTAAAAACTGACTCTCCAAACAACCTCTGAAGTTTACATAGCTCCATTATGATTATTTTATTAAAGGATCTCCAGCTGCAAGGAAGGTCACTGGGTGGGACCAGAATCAATTTTCTATCTAGTAGAGAAGGATGCCAGCAACTAGCAAATTAAAACCAGGAGGGATAAAAACAAAGATGTGCAAATGAAAGGAAGCATTGAACACAGAGTCCCACCTGCCCTAACAGTTTGGAGAGAGTGAACGTAGCCTACAAGAAGCTGGAGAGAACGTCTGTAAGAAGTCAAATAAAGCACCAAACTGAGGAGTCTATGGTCGTATCAGAAGGAAGTAAGAAGTAGCTTTAAAAGCAGAGCAGGCAAATATCTGCCTTCCAAGATGATTTTAAATAGCGCTTTCCAAAAGTGAGCAGTTAAAACGATGAGACACCACTACACACCTCTTGGAATGGCCCAAATCCAAAACACTAACAACACGAAATGTTGACGAGAATGTGGAGAAGCAGAACTCTCATGCATTGCTGGTAAGAGTACAAAATGGTACGGCCACTTTGGAAGACAGTTTGGAGATTTCTTGTAAAACTACACATGCCCTTACCATATGATCTAGCAATCATGCTCCTTGGTATTTCCCCAAAGGAGTTGGAAGCTTTTGTCCACACAAAAACAGATGTTTATAGCAGCTTCATTCATAATTGTCTAAACTTGGAGGCAACCAAAATGTCCTTCAGTAGGTGAATGGACAATTAAACTGCGGTACATCCAGACAACGGAATATTATTCATTGCTAAAAATAAATGAGCTATCGAGCCATGAAAACACATGGAAGAAACTTAAATGCATGTTACTAAGTGAAGAAACCAGTCTGAAAAGGGAGGGAGGGAAGAATTAGGTAGAGCACGGAGGAATTTTAGGGCAGTGAAACTACTCTGTATGATATTATAATGCACCATAATTATACAATAATAATATATGTGTAACACCATAATACTATAACATATTATAATGTATAATACATGTCATTATGTCTTTGTCCAAAGCCATAGAATGTACAACACCAAGAGTGAACCTTAACGTAAACTATGGATTCTAGGCAATTAGACGTGTCACTGTAGGCTCATCAGTTGTAACAAATGCCTACTCCGGTAAAGGATTGATAATGGGGGAGGCTCTGTGTGTTGGGGAGAGGCACGAGAGGTATGGGAGATCTCTGTACCTTTCTCTCAGTTTTGCTGTGAACCTAAAACTGCTCTAAAGAAATGAAGTGTGTGTGTTTTTTTAAGTGAGTAGCATTCTTCTAGTAATTTTTCCTAAGTAACAATATGGCAAAATATGTGTATAAGGATTTCTGTTCTGGCTTTGATTATACATAGAAAATTGGAAACCATCTAATGTTGAACAAGAGGAACATTCTATCATCCTTCTCCGCTTATTAGGCAGCTCTCAAATATGAAACTGTACTTCTGCATGTACGGTGTGGAAAGATGCTTGGGACCCATTACCCAGTGAGAAATCAGAATAATGATGGTTTTCTTAAATGTCATGAGTATCTACCATGCACTAGTTGATATGCTTATCTCATTTTAACCCCTCTAACCAGCTTCTGGGGTATACATGTTATTGTGATCTAGTTTCACATAAGGAAACTGAACCTAGAGTTGGGTGAGTACTCTGTGTGAGTACTTTATTACTTAGGTTTAGTTACTTGCTTAAGTTTAGTACTTAGGTCAAGTACTTACAGAGCCAGTAACTAGAAAGGCTATGGTTTGAACACAGGTTTGCCTGGCTATAAAATTCATGCCCTAAACTACTGTATAGAAAAGCATGCAGAATATAATCTTACTTTTTAAGAAAAAAATTCATAAATATATAGTCAAAGTAAACTATTTCATCATGCATTCCATTATGCATTCTTTTTTCACAAACTGGTTGCATCTTAAAATTGTGTCTTACAGCTGCTGCCAGTTTGGAGTAAAGAGGCTGATTTCTTTCAGAGAGTATTCGGAATTGCTTCTGCCAGTTTTTAAATTAAATTAAATTAAATTCTTTAGGAGTTTTGGACCACACAGGAGCTGTGAATTCAGACCACAAACCTGTATAGAGGTAACAACTTGTGTTTCAAATTCTCAAGGGAGAATTTTTTTTCCTTCCTCCAGCACTAAGTTAAGAATAGAAGTTCCTTTCTGTATAGTGTATGTGTACATTTTGGGTCCCAGGTTTATTCAGGGGGTATCTATATCTTATTAAATTCCCCATCTTGGGTTTTTATCTTTCTTAGTGGTATATCTCATAATCAATGACTTTATCGTTATATAAAATATGGTACTCTCATCAAAATGTCCACGGTGATTATCTATTATGAGTAGTTTTGTTCTTTTAGCTTACTTTGCTTACAAAGTACTCTACAAAAAACATGAATTGGTATTTTTTAAAAGTAATATGAAAAAATTGAATCAGCCAGTGTCTTGTAATTCTGAAACAACCAACTGATGTAGCTGGATCATAGACATACCAATACCTAGTCTGTCTGTCATATATGTGTATATATATATAATGCATATATATATATATATATACACAGACACACATATACATACATATATATATACTCATATATAAAAAGAAAGTATATATTATGTGCATAAAGTATTATAAATCATGTAAATATGTTATATATTATAAATATATAGTATATAATTATAATACAATAAATTATAAATCATATAAATATGTATGATAAATTAACTGTATATGTGATGCATGGTAGTACGTTTGTGTGTGTATATATGTATATATGTGTGTATATATATATAATATAGACTGGCCTTTTTGCTATTTTGGGGGTGACGTTACATTAGATAAAGCTAGTAGGTAGCTGTAAAAGTGAAGAGAAAGCCGCTGACTTGGAAACATGCTGGCATATTTGGGGAAGTAAGCAGAGAGCCCTGTCTGATCTCCTCAGTCTGCACGAACTCTTAAACAGGACTGACTGACCGGAGACTCTCAACAACATTCCAAAATGGCAGAGCTGCCTCAGTTCCAGAACCCTACCCAAACCCCAACCCCTTATCCATTAAAAACAAAACAACAGGTTTTTACTCAAGCATTATTACTGTGAGGAATTCCTGATGTTCGGTGGAGGGTGAGCAGATGAACACCATCAATGACAAGGAGGTCGTCATCACAGCAGTTCTCGAGATGCACCTGTACGGAAAACAGGAAGGCACAGATGACAGAGAAGTGTCACAAGCTCACATCTATGGGTTCAGATATGTAACATAACATCTAGATGGGGAAGCTGCCATACTCTCCTAGTCTTCCAGAGAATTTTTATGTGAAATTTCCTGGCTTTAAGATATTACCTCAATTTGTAAGAGGACAATGCCGGGGAGGGTGTGCTAAACACACCTGCCACCTAAATATAGCACACCATGGCCTCTGGATTAGCACGTTTGAAAGAAGAGAAGACGCTGCCTTCAAGAAACTGGGCTCTGAAGATGGTGAAAACATAAATTTCGGAGTAGATGCAGTGGCAAAGTTCTGTGGGAGCAAGCAGATGGATCATTTATTCCTGAGGGAATCAGGAAAATAATCATTGAGGTACCATTTGAACTGGGTCTTGGAAAATAAATAGGACTTTCTCATGTAGAGGGATGAGGAAAGGATACTACAGGTAAAGCTAAGGTAAAAGATATCTCAGGTAAAAAGACTATATTCGTTTGCTAGGGCTGCTGTAACAAAAGACCACAGACTTGGGCTTCCCTGGTGGCACAGTGGTTGAGAGTCCCCCTGCCGATGCAGGGGACACGGGTTCATGCCCCAGTCTGGGAAGATCCCACATGCCACGGAGTGGCTGGTGCCATGAGCCATGGCCGCTGAGCCTGCGCGTCCGGAGCCTGTGCTCCGCAACGGGAGAGGCCACAACAGTGAGAGGCCCGCGTACCGCAAAAAAAAAAAAAAAAAAAAAAAGACCACAGACTCAGTGGCTTAAACAACAGAAATGTATTGACTCATAGTTCTGGAGATTAGAAGCCTAAGGTCAAGGTGTCCACAGTGTTGGTTTCTCCTGAGGGCTCTCTCCTTGGTTTGTAGATGGCCGTCTTCTTCTGTGTCCTCACATGGGCCTTCCTCAGTGTGTGCATCCCTGGTGTCTCTTCCTCTTTTTATAAGGACATCAGTCCTACTGGATTAGAGCCAAACCCTAACCCGTCATGTTAACTTCATTGCCTCTTTAAAGATTCTATCTACAAATACAAAGCTACTGAGGGTTAGGGATTCAACATATGACTTTTGAGGAGACACAACTCAGTCCATAACAAAGGGCGTGAAGAAATAGAAGTTTATGTTCTAAGGAGTTACTAGATTCAGCGTGCCTGGAATCTATATACAAAAAGAAGAGGGTGCTGGGAGAAAGACTGAATATGAAGTTCTGAGACCTGAGTATGAAGACAGCCGTGTCCTGCTGAGACATTAGGGCTTGTCCTGTAAACAAGAATGTAATGTGATGTGACTTGAGTTCTAGGAAGGCATCACAGGACATATAAGCAATGGACCGGAATAGGGAGGCTGGGCCAAGCTGGAAGGCCCGTCCAATGAGGCTGCTAAGAGATGAACCAAGGCAGTATGTGTATGGACAAGAGGGCAAGGCAGAGACACATCTGAGGACAAATAGTCAGATTTGCTGAGTGGTTGGTGGTTGTATTTGGAAGACGGGAAGAGATAGAAGCCAAAGATGTCTCATAAATTCCTAGCCTGGGCTATACTATGTCCTGAAGAGATACACCAAGAGGAAAACGTCAGGAGGTAGATCTAGTGGTATGTCTTTATTTTGTTCCATTTATTTAATTCATTCTTTTGGTGGATTCAGGGCATAAGTTCGATTCTTATTGGTAGATATAAGATGCTTGAAGGGTATCCAGGGAGAAATGACAAATATCTCCAGTTGGAAATATAAGTGTAAGGTAGGAGTTAGGGTGGTAAATATAGATCTGGAATCAGGAGCATATGGGTAACAGCTGAAATGATGACAGAAAATAATATCACCTCATTGGCAGAACAGAACAAGAAAAGGAGTAGATGATGGTGGAACCCATCATCAGTTTAAAGAGAAGGTAAAGGAAAAGGAGTTGCTGAGAGGCTAAGAAGGATGATCAGAGAGTGATGTAAGACCTGGAGAGCAGTGTCCTGGATGATACGTACGGGAGAGTTTTAGGGGTTGATCAGTAGGGTCTAATGACGTGTATCGGTAGAATGAAGCCCCAAACAGACTATCGAATTGGAAAATGAGGTCAACTGCACCTGACACAGTCCATCCAGATTGCTATGACAAAATTACCACAGGCTGGATGGCTTAAACAACAAATATTTATTTCTCTTAGTTCTGGACTGAAAGCTGGAAGTTCAGGAGCAGGATTCATTCCAGTGCAGTCAGGTTCTTGGTGAATACCTTCTTCCTGGTTAACAGATGCTGTATCCTTATATGGTGGGCAGAGAGGAAGAAGGAGAGAGAGAATGAGAGACAGAGAGAAAGAGCTAGCTCTCTGGTCTCTTCTTGTAAGGGCACTAATCCCATCAGAGGGGCTCTATCCTCGTGACCTCATCTAAACCTACTTACCTCCCAAAGATCCCACTTCCTAATATCATCCAATTGGCAGTTGGGACTTCAATATGTGAATTTGGGGATATGCAAATATTTAGTTTGTAGCAATAACCTTGGCAAAAACGGTTTTGGGAGGATGAGGTTAGCAGAGGCACTACAACAAGCTGAGGAACTAATGGGGGTATAGAGAGTGTACTGGGAAGAGTACTCTCGAGGCTGATTTCAAAACAAAGGAAAGAAGCAGTGTCTGGTGAGACTGTTTTTCAAGTAGCCATGCAGCCCCAGCGAGATAGGAAAGATGCAGCAATTCTTAACACGTGCAGTCCTGACAAGATTCCCTTCAAACAGACGTTACTGCCTACACTTTACAGATGAGGAAGCTGAGACTCAGAAAGTTTAAGTCAATTTCTCCAGGCCACCCAGCTGGGTAAGTGAATGAAGCCGGGATTTTAACCCAAGTCTTTCTGCATCTGAAGAGTCCCCACATCCCATGTAAGAGGTGCAAAGGTTAAGTAATGAGTTATAAATGTGAGGGCTGCGGGAGACATACAGTTGGGCATAGATTACATCGATTCTGAATGCCACTTTCTGGACAGAGGGGAACTCTCTCCTGGATGGCGCTAAGAAGCATCAGTCTCTTTAGCTGAAAGCTCTTAATAAATTCTGTTACTCAGGTGGCACCTGGCATAATGAGATAGTAGTCGGTACCCTAATAAAACTGAGTCTTACAAAAAGAATCATTGCATAACTGTGCAGCAATCCACAACCTAGGAAAAACCAAGCAACTGTTTTTTCTGGAAGATTCCTGCAAACTCCTCCTTGTCCAGCTCTAGTCCCTGTCACTGTTGGGTTGTATAGAAGCGTCTCAAGGTTGGTCAGAATGTGGTACCATTCTTCAGACTATGGCATTTAACCAAAGGCTGAACTCGGAAAATTCAGTATCCAGTCCTCTACTCAATAAGATGAAGGGTAAATACACGGGCAACTGGCTGAGTATTTAAGTGCTTGGCTTTCGTATTTCTCCTTCATTCTACAGAACATTTTACTCTGCCCCTGCCCTCCATCTGTCTTTGTATTACTCTACACAAGGGAAACTCTCGAAACGGCTAAAGTGTGTTTATGAGGCTCTAAATGGAAGGGTCCCATTTATAACTGGGGCAAAGCTGTGTGTCCTGCATCTAGGCTTAATAGCCAAGTCTCTTTCTCAAAGAAACTATCCAGAAAAACCAATTTTGTTGAGGTTGCTCTGCATTTGCAAGGCTGTTATGTAGACAGTTTACCTCTTGCTCCCGAAAGAGTTAACTATTCTCAGGCCATTAGGTTGGAAGTGTGAATGGGTATATCATATAAAACACAAGAATGACCCAAAGTTTACAATAAATAAACAGTTTAATGTAGCCGTAACCACACATTTCACACTTGCTTGTCTGAGATTGGTGACAGGAGGAGTGACTACCTTTTCCAACTATGGCAGCAATTAAAGTACTCAATGATATAGGAAAGGTTTCATTTCTGAAACATACCTAAATCATAGATTTTTATATAACCACCAAGTTTATCCAAAGAATTAGAAGTGGAAAATGATTTTCAGACATAGAGATTCTCCAGCGCCTCTACAAATACTCTGTGTGAGTGTGAACAAGCTCCTTTGTTTCTCTGGTTCAGGGTCCCTCGGTCTGTCTTGATTCTGTGGCCCCCAGTAGGACTCCCCCTCCCCCTCCCCTCCCCCTCCCCCTCCCCTCCCCCTTCCCTTCCCCTCCCCCTCCCCTTCTTCATCCGAGATCAGACCTGCAGTGCTGGGCTTTCTCACCCATAGAGGTTGATCAAGGAGAAAAATATGACCACAAGGTGGCAGTAGCACACACACGCTTTATTTGGGTTCCCCTTTGACAAGTTTACTCCTGGGGCAGTCCCTCAGAGCATGAAACTATCCAGAGGCTTCAGCAGAGGGACCACCATCCAGAAGAGGAGGGCAAGGGAACTCCCGGGGTTGGGGTGGGGGGAGTCAGAGAGGGGCCTTACACATCTAACTGACATCACTCTGCAGCCCAACAGGGGATCTCTGGGTCAGAGAGCCTCCAAGGGCAGCAGCACCGACTTGGGGTCCTTATAGTCTCAGTTCATCTTCCGCGTCTCTAGAAGACGTTGGGGAGTTTCACGGGTTATGCGAACAAGGCAGGCTCTAAAAGGCAAAACAAACAAACAAAAAACAGCTTATTTGGGCTATATTTGAAACAATTGGATGTGTAAAAAACGGAGTTTGGCACAGACCTCTGAGGTGACAGGTTTTCACAGTAGTGAGGAAATGAACCATCTAGGGGTTAATATACAGAGGCTCATCTATAAAGCACCACTTCTTGTTGCACATCCTTTATCTGTGCTGCTGTTCCTGCTTGGCTACACCTCATCTCAGCCTGCTCCCAGGCTCTAGCCATCTCCACGTGGCAGGCCCAGCATGCCCCCCTCTAATCCTATCACTCCTTGGCTCTCCAGGGGCCGCCACACTGGAGTTGTTATGACAGACTTTTTTTTTTTTTTTTTTTTTTTTGCGGTACGCGGGCGTCTCACCGCTGCGGCCTCTCCCGTCGCGGAGCGCAGGCTTCAGACACACAGGCCCAGCGGCCATGGCTCACGGGCCCAGCCGCTCCGTGGCATGTGGGATCCTCCCGGACCGGGGCACGAACCCGCGTCCCCTGCATCGGCAGGGGGACTCTCAACCAATGCGCCACCAGGGAAGCCCTAGGCTCAGACTTTTACCTCATCTCTGATGGTATGTCCTGCCTGGGCTCTATCCCTGTCCTTGTGTTTTCTCTGGTACCTGGACAGATTCCTGACCCCTGGCTCTCTTCCCCTTCGTTTCTTTGTTGCTGCCTTAACAGCATTTATTTCAGACTGCAGTTAATTCACTTTTACATATTTTTTTATTCATGCTCCCCTTTCCTCCACTAGAGAACGCAGACCTCCCCGGCTTTGTTCACTCCTGGATTACCCATGCCTGGAATAGTGCCTGTTACAGAGCAGGTGCAAATTTGCTGAATGAATGAATGATACGATACGCCTCATGGCCATGTAATCTAAACCTTCTCTGAGGAATGAAGTATACAGTTTTCTCAAAGTGATAGTATTCATGCCTAAGTTCCAGGAAGTTTGTTTTAAAACACAAATTGATTATTAAAGTCTCTTTTTTCCTGCCTTTAAACATTGTATCTTCCTGCAGTGATTACTTTATAGTGATTAGCTTAGGTTTGGCACCTAAGGAACTGCTCCTATCAGTGACTATCCAAGAGCAGTGATCATATCATGAATATTTGTGAATCATCTATTGCTTGACACATGGCTTCAAAGGCTAGAAAACACTGCTTACATTTCATTCCTTTAACAAATATTTATTAAACACCTATTATGTGTCATTTACTAGGCTAAGCCCCAAAGATAAAATGGTAAAGCAAAACAGGTGGAATGACAAACATCGGTATTCTCTATGCCAGGATTTTTCCAAAAAGTGTTCTGAGAAGCATAACACAGAGATACTTCTTTTTAAAAAGTTGAAGTCTTCCGTAGTCAAATAGGTTTCAGAAGCCCTGTAGACGAGACCTCTTCGTGAAGACTCATTTTCAGGTGAAAGTGGAAGAGGCTTTGAGAAGTTCTGTCATTTAAAAGCAGGCTTGGACTTCCTGGGTGGTGCAGTGGTTAAGAATCTGCCTGCCGATGCAGGGGACATGGGCTCGAGCCCCGGTCCGGGAATATCCCACATGCCGCGGAGCAACTAAGCCTTTGAGCCACAACTACTGAGCCTGTGCTCTAGAGCCCACGAGCCACAACTACTGAGCCCACGTGCCACAACTACCGAAGCCCGCACGCCTAGAGCCCATGCTCCACAACAAGAGAAGCCACTGCAACAGAGAGTAGCCCCTGCTCGCCACAACTAGAGAAAGCCCGTGTGCAGTAATGAAGACCCAAAACAGCCAAAAAATTAATTAATTAATTTAAAAAATAAAATAAAATAAAAGCAGTCTTAATCCAGAATTTTCTGTCACTACGGATGTTCTAGTAATATACCTCAGAACTACTATTTGGCAAAATATTCCTTGGAATACGTTCTTCTAGCTAGCTCACTCATAAACAAGTATACACCAGAGTCCAGAGGAAGTGGTCATGAAAGAAACATTTGTTCCTCCACTTGCAATCCAGTGAACAGTGGTGAGAACTCAGGATCTTTCAGGTCAGTAGAAGAGTTTGTTGTAGCATTCATGATTATCTACACTTGCACTTGGGCTTTTCCATATAATTGGCAATTCATTTATAATATTTAATCACATCTTTTGTGTTGCAATTGTTTTATTATTGTAGCATACGAGTGTAGGCAAAGTATAGGATTTACTAGGTCTTATTGGACGCTCCAGTTTTAAGAGATTGAAAAACCCACCATTTCGGCCATATCCATAATAGCTAATGTCTATTGAGTTTTTTTATGTGCTAAATTATTTCTTTTAACTTTAAAATCATCCTACGAAGTAGTTCCTCATATTACTTCCAATTGACTTAAACAAACAGCTATTAAGTATGCGTATGTACGTGTGGGTGGATGGAGGTGATCTAAATCCAAATCCAGGCTATTTGAGACAAAGCCTACTTAATCGTGGCACTAATCATATAATGATTCCCTAGACTTGTTCTGTTCAATACAGTAGCCACGAAACCCATGTAGCAATGGAACACTTGTACACATTGTGATGTGCCTACAGGAGCATCAGTATTTGAAGATGAGAGATGGAGAAAAACCGGAAAAGGAGCCTGAGAAGGAAAAAACCAGGGTGTCCTGGGGTGTCCAGGACTTCAAGTGAAGAAAGTGTTTCACGGGGAGAGAGAAGTCAACTCTGTGAAATGCCGAAGGTCAAGTTAGAAAACTACCGGGAAAGGACCATTGGACTGGGCAATGTTGGTGTCAGTGATGACCTTGGTAGCAATAATTTTGGTGCCTTCAGAGAAATGAAAACATGGATGAAATTCATTCAATTGGAGGGGGAAAGTTGGAGATGGTGAGCATAGACAACACTTTTGAGAAGTTCTGCTGTAAAGGACAGGAGAGAAATAGGACAATAGCTGGAAGGTGAAGTTGGTTCAAGAGAAGGTTATTTTTCCCTAGGAAAGGAGAAATAGGAGCATGTCTGTACGCCAATGGTTGTGATCCTGTAGGTTGGGGAAATTTGCTGATGTATTAAAGAGGGTTTAAAATTGCTGGAGCAATGTCCTCGAGTAGACATCAGTGGTTGGGATATTCAAAAAGAGTTGGTTCACCCATAATGAGAGAGAGGAGTAAGATTACATGGGCACAGACACAAGTGGATGGGTAGGTGTAAGGGTGGGAGCTTACGGCAGTTCTCTTCTGATTATTTCTGTCTTTTCAGGAAAATAGGAAGAAAGTCATCAGCTGAGATTTAGAGGTCTGAGAAGAGGAGAAAGGATGAATTTGTCACCCAGAGAGCAGCTAGGTGGATGACCTGCGGAAACACCATGATTGCCAAGCAGGCTACACCGCCCACTTGATGTTGGTAAATGTGAATTTAGAGCGACCCTAATCCACATTGCTGTGTGTTTTGCTCCAGCGATGTACAAGGAGACCAAGAAATGCTGCTAATCAAGAGGGGGACACGGGAGTTGAAGAGATAGGCCAAGGAATGATTTTAATGATGGAGGCTGGAAATTAAGGATCAAAGTTAGAACACGAGAGAAGTAAGGGGCAGCGGCAACGTGGTAGGACCCTTGGGAGTAACAGGGCTGCTGGGGAATCAGGGTACTTGATTCCCTGGGAGAGTTACAATGGTGGGATGTGGGAGAGATGCAGAGTTTGTAGTTATGGAATGACACAGAAGGAGTGAAAGGCTGAGACAGAGGAGGAAAATGACATCATCAGCACATGAAAGTTAAGGAACTGTAACAGGGGCTTTGAAATCCCCAAGAATTAAGACTGGAGTCGTAGAAAAGAAAGTGAGTCAGCAACTCAGATCTTTAAGGAGGAGGAAGGAGGAAGGGTTGTGATGGCAAAGAGGACATAGGTAACTGTCCCAGGAGGACTGTGGTCAGATTGGCTCACCAGCTTCATGTGTAACCGGACTTAGGGCGGATGGGATCTGACAAATCCAGCTGTTCAATTCAGCCACACAGAGGCCAGTTCTCCATCCCTAGGTACTTGATCTCACTGACAGAAACCATCTGAATCCATCAGACATTTTTCCCTGTGTCATATCTGCACAGAGAGAGGTCAAAAGCTTGTAAAATCCTGACTGCTAAAAGCAGGCTATGATATTGTATCAGTTTAGTTCACAAACACATACACAAATCCATGAGGTAAAATGAACAGCTATCACATTTACTATTATTGGGTCGGGGGAAAGGACTGTCTTTCCCAAAACCGAGTAAAAACTTTCACAGCCAGACCTTTCAATGATTGACAATGATTGGAGGAAAGCTTTATTTTAATTATTTTCATATGAAACATTTTCAAAAACCTCTTCATGTTGTCACACAAGCTTTAATTACTTATCTCTTTGTTTCAGTCACCAGTTCTGCCAGGACAAGCCAGTGCCAACGTTCTCAACTATTGCTTTTCTCTCCAAATCTGGAATATCCACTTCTCAGGTCCTAAAACGGCCATGTTTACCAAGATTAATGCTCAGTGGAACAGGCATTCACTTCAAAATCAGGAAGCAATTGAATTCCACATGGCCAATAATTCAGTCTTTTTTTTTTTTTTTTTTTTTGGCCGTACGCGGGCCTCTCACTGCTGTGGCCTCTCCCGTTGCGGAGCACAGGCTCCGGACGCGCAGGCTCAGCGGCCATGGGCTCAGCGGCCCAGGCACTCCGCGGCATGTGGGATCTTCCCGGACCGGGTCACGAACCCGTGTCGCCTGTATCGGCAGGCAGACTCTCAACCACTGAGCCACCAGGGAAGCCCTAATTCAGTCATTTTTAAAAGAAGACATTCTCAAGAGGTAAAGAGGAGACCAGGCACATTTGATATAGAAACACCCATCATGTCTCTCTTCAAGGTCTTTGCACATTTTCTCTCTTCCCCAAGCCTTCTCCCCTCAGACAGCTGCTTTCTCACTTCTTACCTTTTTCTGGTCTCTGTTGAGGTGTTATGTCCCCGGTGAGGTCTGCCCTGACCACCCTATCTAAAACGGCACTCCTACCCTATGCCTCACTCACCAACTGAACTACTCTCTCTGATTTTTGTTTGTCTTTACCTGGGACCTTGTCTGGTTACCAGTAAACACCCAGTACCTAGAACACTGGATCTGACACAAAGCAGCACTTAATAAATATTTATTGGATGATTGAACAGATGACCATGAGAAAGGCCATCCCAGGGAGAGAAAAATTTTACAAATGTTTTAGGTTCATAATAAGAAAGTACAATTTAGAATATACCTTCTGCAAGTTTAAACTGTTAAAATATAGTCATGTCACAGGAGGCAATACAATGAAACTTTCTGCTGAAAAGAGAATTCCACTTTGGTAAGAGAAAGCAAAAAAAAAAAAAAAATGTCAGGCTAGAAGATATTTTACTTGAAAGGTAAGTGCTCAGAAACAGTGTCTTATAATGGAAGCATTTCATCAAGTACATTGTGTGCTTGGCAATACACTTTCACTAATGTAATTTATGTCGTGGTTGCTTTAAGCATGTCAAGATACACACATATTAAACATAAAAGCTACACAAAAATGTATACAGAACTCATTGCCTAGTTTTGAGAAAGAGGTAAGTCTTACTTCTGGTTGACAATCACATTGGTATTTATAGGAATTGCTGTGTTAAGTGTCATAAGGTCTTTCTTGCCAAAGGATCAATTTACTATTCTGCCCTAAGGAGCATCAGTCATCTGAATAGTTTCCTCCTTATAGACTCAGGCAATATGAGACAGCATTTTCAGATATTCCTGGCTGAATTCCAACTCCATATTCACAAATTCATTGATTTGCTTGGGGAAATGAGTCAGGAGGATGGGGGTAGATAGGGGGGATGGGCAGACACACAGACCAAAGCAAACTAGCTGAATTACTACTTTCATGTGATGTGCAGACCTACCAATAAAACACAACCGTAGCTCAGTTTCAGAAATGGCACTACCACCCTGCTGCTTATTTTCCATTTGAAAGAAAGAAACTCTGCTAGCTTAGTGATATCATTATGTATAGACATTTGTCTGTTCATTTCTGAATATATGTTATCTATAACTCACTCGGCCCCAGGATTTTGTTCCATTTTTTCCAGATCCTTGGGCCTCTACTTAAGCAGAAATCTGCAAATGCTCTTCTGTAATTCTTCAGGGCAGCCTAAAAGGAAAGTTTCATAAAAGTCAGAAAGAAAAATTATTCACATCCATTTTAGACATTAAGCTCCCTCCAGCTACCCAAGTTAAATCATTTTTACTCTTTTACAAAAAAATTTTCTATTTTTTAAGACTTATAACTTACTTTCAAGATTTTAATCCACGTTCCTAACACATAGCCCCATGATAAACTCTTAAACTTACCCAAGTAGCAGGGGGGCTACAGACACACTTTTAACCTGATAGAACTTGAGGCTGACCTTTTTTAGTCTCAAATACAGTCCACACTCTTCCAAGATTAAGGGGCTTAGAGCAAAAAGAAGGTGAAATGTGTGTCTAGCATTTCAGATAATCTTGCATTCTATGCTGGGTGATTTATCTTCTGTACTCTGAAGGTAGTCACTAGCTTTCATTCATTAATTCACTCAGTCTTCACTCTTTGTTCAACAAACCTTTTGGAAACTCCTACTAATGATATGGAAGTATAGTAGGTGTTGGAATAGTGCAGATCGTCATTGGTCACCGTTTGCATTAATGTTCCTCTCGCCCTGAGAGGCACAGCCTCTTGCCCTTGTGATTTGCAGAAACCCAGTGTTCCACAGTCACCTAGCTGACCTGTCAGAGAGGGGTCATCACCTAACTTCCAAAAACAGACATTTCTTCAGGCTTCTAATGCAAGTGGATTCATAAGAGTCCCTTGAGGAGACGCTGTCTTTATCATCTAGGGTGTTTCAGGATGTCTATGGAAGATGCTCACTAAATTTATTCAAAGACACTTGGTGGACAAATTTCATTACACTATACTGGACTCAGGAAATGGTGCTTCTCAAAAAGGTCATCGGGGGCTTCCCTGGTGGCGCAGTTGTTGGGAGTCCGCCTGCCAATGCAGGGGACACGGGTTCGTGCCCCGGTCCAGAAAGATCCCACATGCCGCTGAGCGGCTGGGTCTGTGAGCCATGGCCGCTGGGCCTGCGCGTCCGGAGCCTGTGCTCTGCAAGGGGAGAGAGCACAACGGTGAGAGACCCACGGTGAGAGGCCTACTGCAAAAAAAAAAAAAAAAAAAAAAAAGTCATTGGATGTTTTCTGTACCTTCTTCCGCCATGAATAATTTATCAAAATGCATCCTCAAATTCTGAACAACACAAATACAGAATGAATTATTAACACAAGCTTCCCCAACCTAATCATCTTCTCTTTGACTTTATCCCCCTCACTGCTCTTATCATGACTCAGTAGAAAAGTCTCTATTCTGGGCTCTTGCGTCAAAGAGCTGAGTACTCAAAGGCTTTTTGTCTCGTTTCTTTGTCTGTGAAGGGAAGTGTTGAATTAAATGATTTTACGGCCTGTCAGCTCTTGATAATTTGTCATTTTCACATCAAGATTTAGGAATAGGATTCTTTTTTTCCCCCAAGTGCAATCTAGCTACTTATCTGAATGAGGGTTTGAGAAATCTCTACCCAGTGTTAGGTGAAAATCGATGCTTGGAATAAAAGGTAAGTTGCCACTGGTTTCTCGCATAATAATGTATCCAGGTCATTGGTAGCGCTTGTTCAAAGCTGGAAGAAGATAAGGAGAAAATCAAGTGGAGTATGGAAGTTATGGTTTGACTGCTCATCAGTGAATTCTCTGGGAGAAGATACTTCCATTGCTCCCTTATTCTTTGATTGCATCTGGCAGACTTCGGGCCTTTCCCTTAACGCCAAAAATTTAACCTGGTGGATATGCTTTGCCTTTATTTCTTTCTTGCCACTTTCCATCTTCATCACTCCTCTCTCTACCCCACCCCACCCCTTCTCCTTGTTCTTTTGTGCTACCAAGCAGTTGCTATTTTCCCAATCTGCAATGGAACTGAAAGACGGTGGAGAGAGAGGGAGAAAGGGAGAAATATGTGTGGGAATTGTCTGGTGGAAACAGAAATATAGTTAAGAGCAGGGAGTGATTGTCATATACTTACTTTCCCTGCTTCCCCTTGTTCCTGGTCCAAGAGTTTTTCATTGAAACGATGTGCACTGTGGGTCTGATGGGCATAAAATAAGACTTGGGGGCTTCCCTGGTGGCGCAGTGGTTGAGAGTCCGCCTGTTGATGCAGGGGACGCGGGTTCGTGCCCCGGTCCGGGAGGATCCCACATGCCGCGGAGCGGCTGGGCCCGTGAGCCATGGCCGCTGAGCCTGCGCGTCTGGAGCCTGTGCTCCGCAACGGGAGAGGCCACAACAGTGAGAGGCCCGCGTACCGCCAAAAAAAAAAAAAAGACTTGATGTTGATGGTGGATGTCTAGGCTTGGCACATCTTATAATGAGTATGCGGTCTAGCAGGATATGGGGGCCTTCAGGGAGCCAGAGTCTGGGACTCCACAGTGGATCCGTCAAAGCAAGTGGAGGAGGGGGAACAGGGAGAGGGAGAAGTGAGATGGAGAGAGCAAGACAGGAAGTAAAGGGGAAGAGAGAGAGGATGTACATTCAGTTCTGATAGTATTCATCTAACTCAGTACATCTCACCCAGGAAAAGTGGCTCGGCCGCTGTTGACTTGGCCTGGGAATAGATGACATCAAACTTCAGAGATCTTTTTCTTCAGTACCTTTAAAAAGGTAACTACATCCACAAAAATAATGCTGACAGCCTAATTAATTGATCCTGCATGACCGAATAGCATACCGTAAAATGGAAGACGTATTATGTATCATTGGAAAACACTACATCTGATATATATATGTCCTCACAAATGGTTTCTTAGGGGTTATGAAGATAAGACTGAACTGTGTTCATCTGGTTTTCACATTTATTGTGAACATATCATATACAAGACCCTGGAGCAATAAACGATGAAGAAGACAGGGTCCATAACTATTGAGAAGCTGATGGTTCTAGTGGGGTAGGATATTGGTCAGTCCTCTGGGTTGCCAGCAACAGAAACCACTCCGGCTATTTTCAACCACAACAACAACAAAGGTATTTTTAAAGAAGGTTGCTGGGTAGCTCAAAGAATCACCGGACTAGCTGGACATTTTCACTGGAACTAACGGAGGCCACCACTGCCAGAGTCATGTTGAGAAGCAGTCAGGTTTGGCCACTAGTTGTGATGGTCATTGCCACTGCCAGCACCACTGAGTGAATTCTGAACTCTCGCTATGACTTTTGTTAGTATTCCAATATTAGAAATCCCAAGTCCAACGTAGTGAATATCTGTCCCAGAGGCTTCATCAAACGTACACAATGGAGGACTCTCCCTAAGTAGAAAGGGGAAATGGACGCTACCGGGCAAAGTATTTGTAAAGGATAAATATGCACTATATGGATATAGACGCATATCTAGATCCACTCAATACAAAGTAGACAGTGCTATAATGGCAAAGGAGAGGCCCTTGCCAGGGGATCAGGGAAGACTTCCTAGGGGAAGCTGAGTTGAAATGAACAGGTGTCAGTAACATAGGCAAAGATAGAAAGACATGGAAGGAGATGGTGCACTTGGAATCTACAAGCATTCAGCGTTGCTAGAGCAGAGGTTTTCAATTAGACGCTGTTCGTGGACTATTGCTGGGGAGCTGCTCTGGAACCCCCAGACCAATTCCACCAAAGTCCCGGGACAAGGCTCAGACACCAAACGCTTCTGATGTGGCCACAGTTGAGATGCAGAGATGAGACCAAAAGGGCTTTTTTCCTGCAATTAGGGAGGAACTTCCCTCACTTCTCTAAGTGTTCTTACTCATCACCACCACCATCCTGCTCTAGGACATATTTTTTCCTTGGATTTTTCCCCACAGGGAAAGTCAAGCCAGAGTACCCTGAAAGCGTAACTCTAGAAGTGAGCAGAAAGAGGGGGGGAAAATTGATTTTATTTATTTATTTATTTATTTATTTATTGTTTGCAGTACGCGGGCCTCTCACTGCTGTGGCCTCTCCCGTTGCGGAGCACAGGCTCCGGACGCGCAGGCTCAGCGGCCACGGCTCACGGGCCCAGCCGCTCCGCGGCATGTGGGATCCTCCCAGACCGGGGCACGAACCCGCGTCCCCTGTATCGGCAGGAGGACTCTCAACCACGGCGCCACCAGGGAAGCCCACCTCTTCTTTCTTGTTTACTCTCCCTTAATGTTCTTGTTCAGTCTCCTGACTTCAACTCTTACCTCTATGCAACCACCTCCCAGATGTTTCTCTCTAGCTCTTAAATTTCTGGGGAGCATCAGTGCCTGGGTTTTCTCCCTGTGTGGAGAGTGTTTCTTCTTCTTCTTTTTTTTTTTAAATATTTTGTTTATTTATGTATTTGGCTGCGTCGCGTCTTAGTTGCAGCACGCAGGATCTAATTCCCTGACCAGGGATCAAGCCCAGGTCCCCTGCATTGGGAGCTCGGAGTCTCAACCGCTGGACCATCAGGGAAGTCCCGAGAGGGTTTCTTCTGACTGCACATTGGAATCACCTGCAGCTTTTACAAACTACCAGTACCCTGGCTTCACCCCCAGAACTCCAATTTAGCCTGTCTGGGTGGGGCCCAGGAGTCTAAAATCTTTTAACAACTCAGTGGATTCCAGTGTGCTCCCAGAGTTAAGAATCCAGTCCCTTAAACTCTACATGTTCAGTATCTTCCCCTCCAATCAGTTTTTTCCTGACTTCTGTGTTTTTATTATTGAGTTAACTATTTCCCAATTACCCATAACCAAAACCTTGGAGTTCTCTTGGACTTCTCCCATCCTCCTTTAGGCAACTGTTGGCCAAGTCACGAAGCTTTGACCTCACAAGATTTCTCCAATGCTTTCTCCACCTGCCATCTCCACTGTTGCCCCTGAATGCCACCACCATTTCTTCTACCAAGAGCAGCACAGAGTGGATGTTCTCACAGCCTCTATAAAGGAGGCTGGTACCACCTCTGATCCCAGCAGTGCCCGTTGCCAGCTGTGTGGCCTCAAGTAACTTGCTTAATCTATCAACAAAGTCACTCACTCCCCATAAAGGCACCTGGCATAGAGTAGGTGCCCCACAAATGTTAATTAGCATCCCATTCATAAGCAGCCTCTCAATAGCTTTTCCTGCCTTTCATGCCTCCCTAGTCTATGCAAGACATCCATTTCTGCTTGATGTTTACTTTTTTCTGGAGTCGATCTGCATTTATCTAACTTCCCCTTCTCAAAAAAATTTCATGGCTTAATTTCATGATTTAATTGAGTCACCATTCAATTAAGTTCAAACCCCTCCCTTCCTTCCAGTGGGACCACCCAGGATTTCCTCCCCTTCATCTCACCCACGCTCCAGTTCCCCGAACCACTGCAGTCTCCTGAGTGGGTCTACACCTTCCATTGGGTCTATTGGTCCCTTCACCTGGAACGTGCTCCCTTCTCTTCCCATCCATCTAAATTTTACTCCCATCTTTAGAGTCATGACACAAATGGCACCTCCTCCCTGAAGTCTACCCTGATCACGTGATCATATCATCCTGTGAAGCTTACCTTTGTCATGTGATTCTATGATCATGTGATCTCTTCCTCTTCATTCCTCTTCATTGGACCATAGCTCTCTGTGCATAGCTCCCTTTTGTCACTTAGTCTAGCCTTTCATTATATTCACAAGGGGACACGTGCAGTTGTTCCCACAAATTGTATATCGATCTAATTAAATGTCTATCCCTGCCCCCTAGGGGAGCTCAGCCAGTGCACAGTAAATATCTGTGGCTGTGACTTTCCTTTCATATCCGATGAGTATTTTGGCAATGGCACTGACTTTTGTTTAATTTAAAATAGAAGAAGCGGGGCTTCCCTGGTGGCACAGTGGTTGAGAGTCCGCCTGCCGATACAGGGGGCGTGGGTTCGTGCCCCGGTCCGGGAAGATCCCACATGCCGCGGAGCGGCTGGGCCCGTGAGCCATGGTCGCTGAGCCTGCGCGTCCGGAGCCTGTGCTCCGCAACGGGAGAGGCCACAGCAGTGAGAGGCCCGCGTACCGCTTAAAAAAAAAAAAAAAAATAGAAGAAGCGGAACACGGAAAGAATGGCTTCAATTTTATTGAGCATCTTTTGTGTACCGGGCACATATTGTGTGGTTTATTTCTAATAATTGTTCAATCTGAATCCCCAAGTCTCAAGCAAACAAGCCTCCTGGCTGGCACAGGCTTCCGGTGCCTTGCAGAGTTGACTCCCTGCACCTGAGGATTACGGGGTCACCGGAGTGGATGGACCAGTACAAGCGGGCCTTTCCCAGGTCTGCAGAGGTGGCTTCCGGGGATCTGTGGGGATCAAAGCCACGTGGACACCACACCACGTATGCCGCCTATACTTCCCAGGCCTCTGTCCTTCTGATTAGCTCCTGCTGGTGCCCAGCAGCCCCTTTCTCAGTGACACGTGGGCAGAGGTGACCTCAACCAGGGTGTAAGGAGTAGGCATTTGGGGGTCACACTCACAATCTCCCTTTGTCCCTTTGTAAAATGGGGATTCTTGATTGCCTTTTACCTTATGGTGACATTTTTCCCCTCAGGTGGCTTGTCCCCCCTCCTAGCAACTGGGCTGCGGCTGGACCTTCCTCGCCTGTCAAACACACGCATCTCTTCCTGAATCCCAGCCGTGGACCTGATGTGTGCTCACCTTTCCACACGAGGCCCAGCCTCTGCAGATGTGGATTCAGAGGAGGGGCTCGTTGCCAGCATCTACCCCCATTCATACTCAAACTGTATTTATCCATCATCAGCAACCATGCTAGGAGATATTACGGTCCCCATTTTGTTTAAAATCTCCTGGTGTGAAATGTGGTAAAAATCAAAGCAGTTATTTTGCTAAGCTGGCAGAATCATGGGTCTTTTTTTAAACTTTCATTTTTTCCCCTTATTGATGTGAAATTACTGTTTGTTCATAGAAAAAGAGCAGACTAGATAGGAAACTCCAGGACTTATCCCATCCATCACAGACACGGAGATCAAGTACAAAACATACAGAGGACAAACGTTTAATTATGTCCCCAGGAATCTGAATATAAAAATTCACAGTTGTTACCAATAATCGCCTCCAGGCAGTCACTTTTGCCAAGAAAGCTATCACCCTATTGAGGTCAAGAGATCTTTCCAGATATTTACCTTTACAGTGACCTACTAGGCCCTGTGTGGTTCTCTCCACCACCCCCTGGTTTTCACCCTTTGCTCACCGCAGCCTCATTGGCCTCTTGTTGGGTTTTGGTTTTTGTTTAGAATATGCCTGACTCCTTCTGAGCAAGGCCTTTCACCCTGCCAGCCTCTTCTACCTGCAAACTCTTCCCCAGGTGCCCTCATGCTTCCCGCCCTCCCCTGTCCCTTCAGTTTCATTTTCTCTAGAAAATTTTCTCTGACACCATCTGGCACTGACACTGTAATAGCCCTTCTAAGGGCTTACATTATGCTGGGCCTGTTCTAAGAGCATTACACCCGCTGTCTCATTGAATCCTCAGAGCAGCAGAGCAGGGTGGGTCCCCTATTGACCCCATTTCACAGATGAGGAAACTGAGGCACAGAGAAATTAAGCAGCTTGTCCAACATCACACAGCACCTATGTGGTAGAGCCAGGATTTGGGCTCTATGCAGTCTGGCAGAGGGTCCACAGTTTTCCTACCATTACTTTCATTACTTAACCTATTTATTTTGTGTATTTTGAGCCTCCCCCTATACTGTAAGCTCCGTGAGAGCAAGAATTTGACTTTTTTGTGGGGGGGGGCGTGGGGAGGAGCTTCTCCCTGCAACATGTAGGATCTTAGTTCCCTGAACAGGGATTGAACCTGTGCCCCTGCATTGGGAGCCCAGAGTCTTAACCACTGGACCACCAGGGAAGTGTCTGATTTTTTTTCTTTTTTACTGCTGCATCCCCAGTGCTTGTTGCAGTGCCTGGCCAGAGTAGGTGTCTAATAGATATTTGTCTAATTAATTAATTGTTGGTTAATTAATATCCATCTCTAATATTTATGTCAGCTGCTGGTATATTTCTGCATGTATGTGGTAAGTGCCTAGCAAATATTTTTTAACATGAACTAAAGCCTTAAAGCACATTTCCCTAACCATATTCCCCCATTGCCCTGCTTGGGGAGGAAAGATACAAGGAAATGTCAGGACAAAATGCTTTCTCTCTGACTTACAGCCAAAGCCCCCAAGGCCAAGAACACAACAACAAGTGCCTAAGGAACCCACATTCCAACACAGTGGTGCAGGACAAGCGGAGAAGGTTTGAGATTCTTCTCCAAACCAGACCCTCAGGGGAAGGTCACAGAGAGACGCTGGGTTCTACTTTGAAGTCTGAGGCACCTGTTCTCAGCTCCAGAAACCAAACCTGACAGCAGCGGCCGGTTCTAAAAGACACATGTCAGCTTTCATCTCTCTCTCTGTGCGCAGCCTCAAATACACACAAGGGCAGCCCTGAGCCTCACCGATATGCACTCACTCAGCCTAGCTCCCCAGGCCTCACCCCCAGGGCAACACCTGACATAAAGTGATGTTCATCCTCCATCCTAGTTAATCCACTAGATCGTGCAGCCTGTTTGGAAATATGTTTCCATTCACACGCACCCTATTCGTTCATGCCCGGCCCCCCAGGCTGGACACCCCACCCCTGATGAAGACAAGAATCGTAAGAACGATCAGACTCATTTTACTGCAATCACTGCCACCTCTTGGAATTAAGCAAGGTCAAAACACAGGACCGGAATGTCTCCAGCCCCTTTATGAACATGTTTGGTTCATGACAGGCTACTTGAGCTGTGCTTCCTCAAACCGCTGCGGAAGAGCTCAGACTGAAGAACGGTTTAGTCCCCTGAAGCCTTCCCTTCCCCAGTGCAACTCTCCAGACACCGTCTCTGGGCAGCCGCCGGGCTGCCTCACCAGCTGCCGCCCTGGCCCGCTGCCCACGGGGGAAATGTGCCCTTGGTTTACGGCATCCAGCAGAGGCGCTCAGGAAGATGGAATTTGCTGGATGAGTGGCCTTGCATTTCCACACTCCACCCCACTTGCTGGAAGCCCCTCCTGATTGCATCTGTGGACAATTGTCCTAGTGGTGGAGTCTGTGCTGTCCGCGGCATAAGAGAGCGCCCGCCACCCATAGGGTTGGTACAGCCTTTCCTCCTGATGGCAGCTCCCACATTCTTCCTCAGCCTGATGCCTTGTGAGAGGAAGGTCTCTGAAAGCTCACCTCCAATTGTTCATCCATCCTGGCTATTACCTGATCCAAAACCACCTGGGAAGAATTCCCCAACAGGGGAAGAGGTAGAGCAGCCACCTTGGCCGCCTACGTGTAAGCGGTGGTTGCACTTCTGCAGGACAGAAATAACTAGGACACAGTGTCATCTACAGGACTGTGTGGTTACATTAATTGCCAATTCACTTCATGGTGTAATTTTCAGGTGAGAGAAAACTCTGTGTGTAGAAATGACACTGCCCCAAACACCAAATTAGCCGCATTCCTTGGTTTCTGTCTTAGGACAGAATGTTTGCCATTTGATGGAGGGAGGGTGCACAGGAGGTAGAATGGGGCAGTAGGAATAAAGAGAGGATAATTAATTAAACAGATCAATTTGCAATCAAATCAGGGTTATGATGAACTTGTCGCTAGGCACCATTTAATAGAAAAGAGAAAATGCGCATTTTCAGGATACTTTGGACTTCAAAAGAAGACTCAGGGAGGTCACTACAATCCTATCAGGATAATCAGGGAGGGCTTCCCTGGTGGCGCAGCGGTTGGGAGTCTGCCTGCCGATGCAGGGGACACGGGTTCGTGCCCCGGTCCGGGAGGATCCCACATGCCGCAGAGTGGCTGGACCCGTGAGCCATGGCCGCTGAGCCATGCGCGTCCAGAGCCTGTGCTCTGCAACAGGAAAGGCCACAACAGTGAGAGGCCCACGTACTGCCAAAAAAAAAAAAAGCAAAAAAAAAAAAAAAGATCTTAAAGATCTTGGATAGAAAAAGGAATATCCTGATGGTAAGGACATGGCTACCCAGAGCTAGGAAATAGTTTCTTCCTAAACCACATGCTCCCATCTGTCCTGGGAGATTGGAGAATTCTTCAATCAACCTAACTTGGGTATCGCCTAGGAGCGAACCTCTCCGAAGGAAGGAAGCTCCTCCCGTAAGCCTTTGTTATTCTGATGACACTCACTGCTTTACTCTCTTTGCATAGAGGTCTTAAATAGCCTTGCTTCTAAACATTTCTCCCATTCTCCCATTCCTTCAGTTACTCTTATCATTAAAGTCTCCACCTTCTATGGAGGGTCCTTAAAAAACTAAAAATAGAACTACCATATGACCCAGCAATCCCACTACTGGGCATATACCCTGAGAAAACCATAATTCAAAAAGAGTCATGTACCACAATGTTCATTGCAGCTCTATTTACAATAGCCAGGACATGGAAGCAACCTAATTGTCCATCAACAGATGAATGGATAAAGAAGATGTGGCACATATATACAATGGAATATTACTCAGCAATAAAAGGAAATGAAATTTAGTTATTTGTGGTGAGGTGGATGGACCTAGAGTCTGTCATACAGAGTGAAGTAAGTCAGAAAGAGAAAAATAAATACCATATGCTCACACATATATATGGAATCTAAAAAAAAAAAAAAGGTTCTGAAGAACCTAAGGGCAGAACAGGGATGCAGATGTAGAGAATGGACTTGAGGACACGGGGAGGTGGAAGGGTAAGCTGGGACAAAGTGAGAAAGTGGCATGGACATACATGTACTACCAAATGTAAAATAGATAGCCACTGGGAAGCAGCCACATAGCACAGGAAGATCAGCTCGGTGCTTTGTGTCCACCTAAAGGGGTGGGATAGGGAGGGGGATGCAAGAGGGAGGAGATATGGGGATGTATGTATACGTATAGCTGACTCACTTTTTATACAGCAGAAACTAACACAGCATTGTAAAGCAATTATACTCCAATAAAGATGTGAAAAAAAAAGTCTCCACCTTCTAGGTCAGCGTCGCAGATGAGCGCATCCAGACTCCTCCCTCCTGCATCCTCTCCCAAAAAAGTCTCCACCTTCTAGGTCAGCATCGCAGATGAGCGCATCCAGACTCCTCCCTCCTGCATCCTCTCCCAAAAAAGTCTCCACCTTCTAGGTCAGCGTCGTAGATGAGCGCATCCAGACTCCTCCCTCCTGCATCCTCTCCCCAGGTATATATGCTCTGCACCACTTTGCTTGCAGATCCATACTTTGGATTTCTCTTGTGTCTTGTATGCCCATGCGTGTGTGCTTGTGTGTGTTGACATTTCTCCAACTGGGACTGCAGATTCAGAAACTGTGTTATTTATCTTTTACATCTCTGCTTGCCTAGGGCCTCTAAGACAGCGAATGATCAAGACGATGTGCTCATCAAATGAACTGAATGGTGGAGAGATTCTCACGAAATCTTAAAATTCAACTCCAGAGCCACCCCTCTCATGAAATCAATCACCTACCTCAGCCCAGGTTAGAATTAAGTTTCCTTTCATTAGAGCTTTTAGAGCACTTGACTTGTTCCTTTACTGTAGTAACATCACATACTGCGTCTTGTAATATATCTAGTTGTGCATATTCCTCTCTCCTCTGGACCAACTGTGTATACTTGTGCTAGCTTCACATATATTATCTCTATTCCATACAACCATCATCCCATGTAGATATTACTGTATTCATTCTCAAGACCAGAAAACTGTAGCTTATAGAGATTAAAGCAATAAACAGTGAATCATAACCTGAGCTAAGATGTTGTTTACAAGATAAGACCCCTGCCCCTCACCTGGTGTTTTCTTTCAAGAAAAGGGAATCCCATCAGTGAAACCCCCAGGCCTCTCTCTGTTCCCTTACTTCTTCCTCCCCAGGAGACGTGGAGCATCGCAATGTAATGGTTTAGTTTGGAAGGAAAGTCTGGACGTGCTTTTTCCTCTTCTCACTCCTATCTTTCCCTTCCCTTCCTCTTGTACAGGGAACACTGATCTCCTCTGCTTTACACACCTTAAGTCTTTTGGAAGTAGCCCCAGCTCCTGTGGCTAAAGGCATGAGGGCTTGTAGTTGGGGGGATATAACCTCAAATGTAGCAATATCTGGCACCGTAAGTCAGTAATCTTAGGGGAAAGACAAGGCATAAAATGTGAGTAGAGTCTTTGAGTCCGAGAAGTGGTTTTGAGTCTCAGATTTGAGTGTAGGAACAGGTGTTTGACCTCAGAATAGGTAGAGGTTTATCCACAATGGTTAACACAATTGTTGGTTGGATTTTATGCACTTCAGTTTGGGCAAAAGCTTTATGCCTTCGGCTGCATTGTATTTTCACCTTGGTAAGTGACTGCAGCTTTTGTCAGCTTCCTCCACAGGCTGTTGATCGCTTTCACAGGGCCAGAAGCTGATAACACCCACAGGCCTCAGCAAAGGAACAGGACAGCGCAAGGATGAACAAAGGCACAGGGGACCACAGCCACCGAAAAGCACAAAGGCTCCAATGGTAGGGGCAAGGGCATCTCAGCCAAACATGATTCACACAGGTGCCCTCTGTGGATGGTGCCTCATAGGAACTTCACAAGCCAGAGCTGGCCCCGCAGGTCTCAGCAAAGGTGTGGGCTATTAGCAGGTGAGGGCGGCCTCTGAGTACAGGTGCTACAACTTGTCCTTGACCTACACAGATACAGGTTTTCCTGGGCAGATGCAACTAAGTCATTGATTCACCCATTGAGAAAAGAGCCTCTTAGACATCAGAGTGCAAAACATGTCTGCTGTTTTTAAATTATAGCTAGAGAATCCCATCTGCACTACAGGTTCTAGATTTAAATCGTTAGTGTCGGACACCAGCAGGCAAAAGCAAATGGGAAATGCAGATTTGTAGGTTAGGGATATATTGGATGCCAAAAACAGAAACGTTGTCTACTGGTGATGGGGATTATAATAATTGCAAGTTTCTAAACTTTGCAAGAAGACAGCCATGTTTCCAACGCTACTCTTTGAGAGTGGAGATGTGCATATATGGCTCTTTCTCCTAGATGTGGTAAATGCCCTTGCTAGGAGAATTTTTTTTTTTTTTAGAAGATGTTGGGGGTAGGAGTTTATTAATTAATTTTTTTATTTTTGCTGTGTTCGGTCTTCGTTTCTGTGCGCGGACTTTCTCTAGTTGTGGCAAGCAGGGGCCACTCTTCATTGCGGTGCACGGGCCCCTCACTATCGCGGCCTCTCTTGTTGCGGAGCACAGGCTCCAGACGCGCAGGCTCAGTAGTTGTGGCTCACGGGCCTGGTTGCTCTGCGGCATGTGCGATCCTCCCAGACCAGGGCTCAAATCCATGTCCCCTGCATTAGCAGGCAGATTCTCAACCATTGCGCCACCAGGGAAGCCCTAGGAGAATTTTTTCCCCATCAAGTTTAAGTTGAAAACTCATGGATTCCAGACAACTAGCATAATCTGGGGAAGAGAGAAGCTAGATGATTTTCCCCGGCTACCTTCTCCCAGACTTGTCTGGTTCTCTGCTGTTTCCTGGGGCAAACTGCTTTTCTGGGTTCTAGAAATCTGGTTTTGTCAAGAAGAGCTGCCCTGGGAGTTAAGGATTAGGCTGCTTTTCTCAGTTTCGTGGGTGTGGGGTCAGGGCTCTGACACTTGTGCGTGTCCTATTAACTCTTCAAACGCTGTAAAAAGAAGAGCACTCTAGGGCTTTTCAATGAACGAATACCCCTTCTGAAACCTGCAAGCAATGATGCCCATTCCAGGTAGAAATAGCCCAGGCATCTCCCCATCCGCAGACCCCAACGGTGGCCCACAACCCCTTCCAGGGGTCTTCTATCTTCTTAATACGAGTAAGGTGGTGTTTGCTTTTTTCATTTGTTGACATATGCACAGACGGTACAAAAGCAAGTGGGCATGAGCTGCTGACCCTCAGCCGGCGTGGTGCCCACCTGTGCTCACAGCCATTGAATTCTTCACCACCAGATTTTAATCCACTTTCCTTTAAGAATATCCTTGACGGAACTGTAAAAATTACTAATTTTCTTAACTCTCATCCCTTGAGTACACATCCTTTTAATATCCTATGTGACAAAATGGAAAGGCCACCTAGAAGACTTTGGCTAGGAGCCAAAGTTCAAAGGCTATCTTGAGAACAAGCACTTGTACAATTGTTTGAATTCAGAGCTGAACTAGCCCTCTTTCTTTTTCTTTTCTTTTCTTTTTTTTTTCTTTGCGGTACGCAGGCCTCTCACTGTTGTGGCCTCTCCCGTTGCGGAGCACAGGCTCCGGATGCGCAGGCTCAGCGGCCATGGCTCACGGGCCCAGCCGCTCCGCAGCATGTGGGATCTTCCCGGACCGGGGCACGAACCCGTGTCCCCTGCATCGGCAGGTGGACTCTCAACCACTGCGCCACCAGGGAAGTCCTCTTTTTCTTTTTTAAAATTCCTCCCACCTTTAGAGCCCAGCTCACATATCACACTTCTCAGGAAGCCTCAGGCTGCTGCTATCCCCACTGGACTAGAAGCTCCTTGGCAGGAGGGACTGTGGCTTTTTTTTTTTTTTTTTTTTTTTAGTCACACCACATGGCCTGTGGGATCTCAGCGCCCCGACCAGGAATTGAACCTGGGCGACAGCTGTGAAAGCCCGGAGTCCTAACCACTGGACCACCAGGGAACTCCCTAGCCCTCTTTTTAAAATGGGCATCTTTTTTTACTTAAAGAAACTACTGTAGTTATTCAAACTTAAGTGTCTGGCCACCATTTGCTCAAAATTGAACAAAGAGGCTGTCAGTTCAAGGAAAACAGCTGACATTCATTGTCACCAATAATAAAATTCAAGCTGTCATGTAAAAATTGGAATTTTAAAAAATGCATATCCACTGCCATGAGCCTGTTTCCTAGTGCTTAAAGACTTATCTGATAAGACGGGGGTATATTAGCAAATGTGATTTTTTGATCTTGTATAGTAAAATGTGTCAACATTCATAGATGAACCGGTGAACTGGTTCAACTCAGTGAACCGGTATTTTCCAAATGACTAAAATACGATATTAACAAAATTATGCATGGGTAAACCATCCTTTCAAAATGGAAGCTATTCCAATGGATTTTAATGTAACAAAGTACGCAAAGTACACTGATAAGGTTTCAGGTTCTTCACTGGAGCTAACCTTTATGAAACTAGCTCTTGTCAAGCACAGCGTAATATCAAAGAAGAAAATCCACTATTATCTGAAACAGGTATGAAAATACAACTCCCTTTTCCAACTGCATAACACTGTGAGGCTGGAGTTTCTTCAGATTCTTTAACCAAAAGGAACATATTGCAACAGATTGAATGCAGAAGCGGGTATGCGAATCCAGATGTCATCTATTAAACCAAACAGGAAAAAGGATTTGCACACATGTAAAAAAAAAAAAAAAAGTCACTCTTTTTCATTATATTTTTATTGGAAAATATTGTTATTAAATATGTTAAATTTTAATGAATTTATTTTGTTATGTTTAAATAAATTAATAAGTACTTTTAAATGTCTCCATTTTAATTTCTAATACAGTGAACTTTGATAAGCGCTTTGGTGTTTTCGACAATTGTTGAGAGGTTAAAGGTGAACTGAGACGAAAAGCTTGAAAACCAGTGCCCTAGACAATGAGAACTCTGGCTAAGACAGCCAGAATATGAAATGGAGGGATGGGGGAATTTAATATCTTTGAATTTTTAACTCAAACGGAAAACAGAATTTACTTTTAAACATTAATTCTGGTGTATGTTTGAACTTTACTGCGAGGGGATTTAATAATTGGACTTTAATTTCCTGTTGGGAGATGTAGAAGATTTGGAGTCAAATTCAGAATATCTATGTTGCTGTCTATATTATTCTCCTTTGTTACTAACGTCCTTTCATTTCAACTCAGACTCTCTGTATTGGAGACACCAGAATAAGCCGAATTGGCTGACGATAATTTGGAATGCAAGTGGAAGAAGGATTCCTTTTTCAGGCTTGGGTGGAGTGGCCTTGGCTTTGATTTCATTAATGCTGCTTTCTAACTCATTCCAGAGAGCTCTGGGAGCAAAATCTACACTGCCAGGGAGACCCCAGAGGGTACCCAAAAGGCCGTGGTTGGTATTGGGAGCAGCAGCAGGAGGCGGGAGTAGGTCTCTTCTGAGAGCCTGCTGATGGCCTCCTGAATGGGGAATTGTTACCAAACCAAACTCGGGTCCTCTCACCTGCGCTCAGTAAAGCCAATCTACTGACATCAGGCTATGGTGAAGGAAAGTGCAGTGTTTATTGCAGGCACCAAGCAAGGAGTCCAGGCAGCTAAAGCTAAAAAAAAAACCCAGAACTCCCTGAAGGGTTTCAGGAAGGCATTTTTAAAGACCAGGTGAGGGAGGGGCATCCCAGGGTATGGGATCAACTCTTGCACAATTCTCTGATTGGCTGATGTTGAAGTAACGGGCGGTGTCACAGAGGTTAACATTATCAATCCTTAGGTGCCAGTGGGTTTGGGGGCTATGCGCTCCTGGTCATCAAGTAGTTAATTTCTTCCTTTTGGTGGGGGTTTTAGCATTTGCAAAACAACTCAGGCCATGTGCATCAGATACTATTATCTAGGTACTTCAGAGAAAAGCTACAGCAGAGAATATGGGGGAGGGGTCTGTCCCGGGAAGGCCCCATAGGGTCCTGACATTACAGAAGGTCCACACATGGAATGGACTCCACAGCCAAATGGTCCTCCACCACTCTTGGAGTTTCCTTTCTCGCAGATGGAGTGTCCTTAGAATACACCCCACCTCTCACCCTGACACTCACTGTGCCTCAAGGAGGTTGTATGACTTCTCTGTTGGTGATTTGGGCATAAAGAACTTTTTGGCCGCCTCTTCTACTCCGTCTCTCCTGGGAGTGCCCAGAGAGGACGAGTTCCAATCCATCCCAGGCTCCATTGAGTGATTAGTGTAAAAGTCTGCCTAATGCTGAAGTTCTGAATTAGGAAGTGAACTTACTCACAGACAGAAGCCACATTCTCTAAAATCATCTCATCAGTGAGAGCGGTGACATACTGGTTCTATACGTCCTCTTACTTTGTCTTATCTCTTGGGTTATTCAAAAGGCAAGCAAGGAAGCAGCCTTATTTATTAGGTCACCTCAAAAACCACAAGAGACTGAATTCAGGTCCACTTGATTCCAGAGGCCGTGCTCTTTCCACTTCATCACTCTGCCTCTGCTTTGTGTTTTCCCATAGCACCAAGACCACCTCTCCACTAATAAGGACTTGTGGAGCGAATGCTGAATACATGAACAAATGAATGAATGAAACACTATCCCAGCATATTGTTTACCATCGTGTGAATTATTCTTCAAAATCAAGCAGAATATTCTTTCTGATCTCCAGTGATGACTAGCTTATAAATTAAATTCTGGAATTTGTTCAAACTCTGTGGCTTCCTTTACATTAAGAGCACATATAGGAGAGGTATGGTAACATAATATGCTGAGACAAGGTAAGAGTAGTCATCAGAGCTACATCACCTCACCCCAAATTCATTAGCTTCACTTAAATAAGAAATAACGTCTCTAGTGGAAAACTCACACTAGTGAGTCTGTGGATCGTTGTCCACAGACTATCCTGTGTCATGGCTGATGGTGAGAAGCATCGTTTTCTTCTTTAGCCACAATTCAAGGAAAGTAAAGTTTTACCCCAGATACTTGATGGGCAATTGGCTCATTGTATGCATGTTTGTATAATAAAAACTGTATTTGTGACCACTTCTTGTGTACAAAGGTATATCGAGAAGATATATGGGAAAATTCAAAAAGCGTAATGCATTGTTCCTGTGTTAGTTATTTATTGTTGCATAACAGATTACCCCCAAACATAGTGGCTTAAAACAATGATTGACATTTATTATCTCACACAGATTCTGTGGGTAAGGCATGTGCAGCTTAACTTGGAATGGGTGGGGGGTGTCATAGTCTGGAATCTGTCTTGGGTGGCAGTCAAGAGGGCAGCTGGCGCTATAATCATCTGAAGGTTTGACTCGGCTGGAGGATCAGCTTCCAAGATGGCGCACTCATCACATGGACCTCTCCATGTGGCTGTGTAAGTGTCCTCGTGACATACCATTTGGCTTCCCTCAGAGTGAGTGATCCAAGAGCAGGAGGCTGTAAGCACAACATCTTTTATGGCAGAGCCTCAGAAGTCCCACGCTGTCATTTTCACAATATCTTACTGGTTACACAGGTCACCCTATTTAATGTAGGAAGGGACTACATAAGGAATGAATAACAGGGGGCTCCCCGTCCCATCGTGGGAAGCCATTTGGATGCTGGCTACCACAGTTCCTATCACTTTCTCTAGTCTCATCAGGAAGAAAAACAAAGCTCATGAAAAGGGAATAAATCTAGGCGGCAGCAATCCATGATGTGTCACATGGCAGGGGCTGTCTTTTCTGAACTTCGCTGATGCATTACAGGCCATGCTGGGAATGTCCAGGGCTTGGAAATCAACTAGATCCTCAGGAAGCATTAATTCAAGAAGGTCTCATTCTCCGGTAATAAAGGCTCAGAGGAAGGGTAATCATTTATTCATTGAACAAAAGTCACTGAGTTCCTACTCATTGCTGGGTACCAGGCTAGTTCTCTAGACCCTTAGGTAAATGTGGAGCTCACACTGCAAAGAGGAAATCAAACATGTGAACACATCACTCCAGCGTAATACGGTGAGTGCACCAATGTTACGTACTGATGTACATCAGTGAGTTCATTGATGATATGGTGAGAACATGTGCTTCCTACACAAGACTGGAGCGAACTGCTAACCCAGTGGGGCCTGGGTAGGTGTCAGGAAAAATCTTTCTGGAAGAAGTGAACTAATCTCACCTTAACTGATAACTTAGAATTATCCAGGGGTTCGGACCAGTTGAGACAGCCTGAGAAAAGTTGCAAAGATGAGAAATGGCATGGAGTATGTAAGGGAATGAAGTTCGCAGCATTGACAAATAAAGCGGGAATTTGTGGGACAAGGAAATGGAGAAGCAGGCAGGGCCACTCAGGGCCAGACCATGAAAGGCCACACTGGGGAGTCGGGTCTCTCAGACCATAGACAATGGGAATTCTTTGACTTTTATTGTCAAGAAGAGTGGTGTGCTTAGGTTCACATTTTAGCTAGATCATCCGAGCAGTTTTCCATAGGAAGAATTTGAGCAAACAAGACTAGAGAGAGTTAGACTAATTAGAAAACCACTTGCTGAAGATACAAACGGGGTGATGAGGACTATAGCAATAGGACAGTAGCAACAGGGGGAGAGATGAAAAGACATATTTGTCCATTAATAATGCATGCAGGGGCTTCCCTGGTGGCGCAGGGGTTGAGAGTCTGCCTGCCGATGCAGGGGACGCGGGTTCGTGCCCCGGTCCGGGAAGATCACACATGCTGTGGACCGGCTGGGCCCGTGAGCCATGGCCGCTGAGCCTGCACGTCCGGAGCCTGTGCTCCGCAACGGGAGAGGCTGCAGTGGTGAGAGGCCCGCATACCGCAAAAAAAAAAAAAAAAAAAAAAAAAAAAGCATGCAATTTTAGGGACAGCCAGCAAAAGACAATAGGCATATTTTCTGGTGGCCTGTATTACAAGGGCAAGACACGGGATCTTTCAGAGCTGGTTACCCCCATTACAGGATGCCTGGTTTGCTAACCTATGTACCTGGGTGGAAAGGGCTCAGGTGTAACTGGTTCTTTTCAGATCCACCTGGTAAATTTTGATCTCTTGTTTCTATTTATTTATTTATTTTTTTGGCTGCGTGGCTTGTGGGCTTTTCCCTGACCAGAGATCAAACCCGTGCCCCCTGCAGTGGAAGTGTGGAGTCTTAACCACTGAACTGCCAGGGAAGTCCATCAATCCCTTGCCTTTTCATCATATTTTCTATACTTTCTTTTTTTTATATAAATTTATTCACTTATTTATTTAATTTTGGCTACGTTGGGTCTTCGTTGCTGCTGTGGTGAGCGGGGGCTACTCTTCGTTGCGGTGTGCAGGCTTCTCATTGTGGTGGCTGCTCTTGTTGCGGAGCACGGGCTCTAGGCGCGCAGGCTTAGCAGTTGTGGCACGTGGGCTCGGTAGTTACGGCGCACAGGCTTAGTTGCTCCGCGACATGTGGGATCTTCCCAGACCAGGGCTCAAACCCATGTCCCCTACATTGGCAGGAGGATTTTTAACCACTGAATGGAAGTCCCTATACTTTCTTTTTTTTTTTGCAGTATGCGGGCCTCTCACTGTTGTGGCCTCTCCCGTTGCGGAGCACAGGCTCCAGACGTGCAAGCTCAGCGGCCATGGCTCACGGGCCCAGCCGCTCCGCGGCATGTGGGATCCTCCCGGACCAGGGCACAAACCCATGTCCCCTGCATCGGCAGGTGGACTCTCAACCACTGAGCCACCAGGGAAGCCCCCTATACTTTCTTCTATTAAAATATATTAAATACACCCACTTCACATTATTCCTGATCATTTTCACATCTACCCACTTCTCAAGTCTAATTCTGTGCTTTGTTTTTTAGTGCTGACTTTTGTTTCTAAAGACTTGTTTTTGCTTATTTTTTTAAATTATGAACTCATGTTCTTGGAAGTTTAGCTATGGGAATTCTTTGAGTCCACTGTTTTAATTGTGTTTCTCTAAAGAGTATTTGCATTTGCCTCTGCCAGTCTCGCAGGGGCACTACCAACCCAAAACTACTCAAAATTTTCTACAGCCAAACAGGCAGAGGGAATTTGGCCCCAAACCCTAGTGATAGCAGGCCTGTGGTTGGAAATTATAAGTGGAAATTTCCTCCAATTCACTGAAAGGCAAGCTTGAGACAGGATGTATCTCCAATATATGTCTCCAAGATTTTCATCAGCAGGGTAAGTTGCTTCTGCTTGTCCACTTTAGGGGTGCTACATTTATGCAGGAACTCTGACTAGGCCCCTCTTTCCTGTTTGAGGCCCAGGCTCTGTCTCCTGTCCCTGTGTCTTTGTCCCATTAAAACCCAGGAAATAAGCAGCAAGTTTTACCCCATACCTCCAGGGCAAACTCTGGCTCCAGCTCTACCTTGCTCTTTTGGATTTGAACTTTCATGAGGTTTCTAGAAAAATCCTGAAAAATTATTTTACTTTCTCTGAGCTTCACCATGCATTATAAAAGATGCTAGAGGTTGAGTTTTTTTTTTTTGCGGTCCACGGGCCTCTCACTGCTGTGGCCTCTCCCGTTGCGGGGCACAGGTTCCGGACGAACAGGCTCAGCGGCCATGGCTCACAGGTCCAGCCGCTCTGTGGCATGTGGGATCTTCCCAGACCGGGGCACGAACCCGTGTCCCCTGCATCGGCAGGCAGACTCTCAACAACTGCACCACCAGGGAAGCCCTAGAGGTTGAGTTTTTATACAGCATTTTTAGGTGTGTTGTACTGGGAGAGGTCCCTCTGAACATCTAAACTGCCACTTTGCAGAAATTGCAAGTGAGAGCTACAGTCTTATATCATTACAAGGAAGATCAATCATTTACTTATGTCTTATGTTTGAGATGATCAATCAAGAAAGAAGACAGTTGCTAATCCAAAAAGATACATGCACCCCAGTGTTCACTGCAGCACTATTTACAATAGCCAAGACACAGAAGCAACCTAAATGCCTGTCGACAGATGAATGGATAAAGATGTGATACATATATACAATGGAATATTACTCTGCCATAAAAAGAATGAAATAATTCCATTTGCAGCGACATGGATGGACCTAGAAATTATCATAATAAGTGAAGTCAGACAGAGAAAGACAAATATCATATGATATCACTTATATGTGGAATCTAAAAAAATTATACAAATGGACTTATTTACAAAAGAGAAGCAGACTCACAGACATAGAAAACAAACTTACGGTTACCAAAGGGGAAAAGAGAGCGGGTGAGAAGGGATAAATTAGGAATTTAGGATTAACATATAAACATTACTATATATAAAATGGATAAACAACAAGGACCTACTGTATGGAACAGGGAACTATATTCAGTATATTATAATAACCTAAAATGGAAAAGAATGTGAAAAAGAATATATATAACTGAATCACTGCTGTACACCTGAAACTAACACAATATTGTAAATCAACTATACTTCAATAAAAAATCAATTAATTAATTAATTAAAAGAAGAAAGAAAGAAGACCGTTGAAATAAGAGTTAAGGAAGCCAAGTTGTCATTTGTTCCACATGGTCGACCACAAAGGGACATAAATGAGGTCCAGAGACAGTCCATAATTTTGTGTTATTAGGAAGCAATAAAGTGTCGAAGGATGAGACCATTGCTCAATGTCTTACACAAACAAAAAACAACAGACCACAAAGCCGAATTTATTACTTCATTAAGTAAGGAGAGTTATGCTGGATGGGCACAGTCTCTCTGAGAAGAGCGGGTAAGTGTTCTGACATAGGCTAGTATCTGGGATGTGTGGACCTCAGGGGTCGGTGGGCTTTCAGAAGCAGGTGTGTGGATACCTCAGCTGGAGAAGCAGAGTTACTCAGGTGAGACTTGTCGATGGGTTCACTTTCAAAAGTCTGTTTATTGGAGCACATCCAATAGTCCCTATTGGCTGATTTTCCAAAGCGAAAGGCTGGTGCTGACTAGTTGGCTTTCAGAAGCATGTTCACTGGGATGAGTCGCTGATTGATTAAATAGTTTTAAAACTAGTTCTGATGGCTCCATGGTATAAAATTCTGTCTCTCTCTTTTTTTTTAATAAGCTGTTTTAAAATCCATTTTGGTGGCTACTTATTACCATGACTACAGAATAATTAGTCCTTTCCTAGGCATATGAGAATTCTTCAGTTGGCAAAAAAAAATGTCATCAACTAAAATATGCAATAATCTGTAGACCCAAATCTAAATTTTCAGATAAGACAAAAATCCTCAAATTAGGATTAACCTACCAACAGCCTCAATTAACCACATATGTGTACATATGGGCACATTCATTCTGTGTGAAAGACACAGTGACAAGAAAATGTGATGTCTTTGAGTTGATTCAGTCTTTCACATCTTCTGCAACAGCATCACGGTACAATTCGAGTAATACTCAGAAAATTCACCTTGTTCACAAGTCGTAAAACAAAGTCCTCAATCACAAAGTAAGATTTTGGTCAATGTCACAAAATCTATACAGTAAAGAAAGGAGCCATGCAGCCTAGAAGATTTTTAAACAAGTATAAAGTCAAAAATAATTATGCTCAATACTTAATGAACTAGGAAAGAAAATTCAGACACCTAATTTCCTGATGATTTTAATTAATACCAATTACATACAAATTAAAATATATTGAGATAACTCCAATTCAAGATCTAAGAGCACTTATCTTGGCATTACATTTCACTCATGAAATGTAATACACTCATATACATGACAGTATAGTGGTTCAGAGCACAGCCCCAGGTGCCTGACTGCCTAGACCACAACTTGGCTCTGTAAGTGCCTCAGTTTCCCCATCTGCTGTTATGGGCTGAATTGCATGCCTCCAAAATTCAGATGTTGATGTCCTAACACCCAATACCTTAGCATGTGATTATATTTGGAGATAAGGTCTTTTCAAAAGTAGTTATGGTTACATGAAGTCATTAAGGTGGGCCCCAATCCAATATGACTTGTCCTTATAAGAAGAGGAGATTAAGACACAGGTATGCCCAGAGGGAAGACCATGTGAGGACACAGTGAGGAGGTGGCCATCTACAACCCAAGGAGAGAGACCTCAGGAGAAACCAACCCAGCTGACTCACTGATCTTAGACTCCCAGCCTCCAGAACTGTGAGGAAATAAATGTCCATTGTTTAAGCCATCTGGGCTGTAGTATTTTGTTATGGCAGCCCTAGGGAGCTAATACATCTACTAAAGGGGATAGTACTGAATCCCCATCATAGGGTAGTTGTGAGGATAAAAGAAATTAACCATTTATTTTATTAATTATTAAAATAATAAATGTAAAGTAATAATAGGGACTATCATTTCCTGAGCACTTACTATATGCTCTAGCACTAAGACCAAAGACTGGGGGGAACTTCCCTGGTGGTCAAGTGGTTAACAGTCTGCGCTTCCACTGCAGGGGGCACGGGTTCCATCCCTGGTCAGGAACTAAGGGGCCACATGTTGCACGGCATGGCCAAAAAAAAAAGACCAAAGCTTGGGAATTGCTCAATGTACTTACTGTGTACTTTTGCTTTTTAAAAAAAAAAAAAATTAAGATTTCTTAGTGAGAACAGAATGTTATTCTTACAATAATTTTGGATTTGATTTTAAGTATTAAGTACAGGCGGCTCACCTTGCTTCCACACTCAAAAAAGCTTCATCCTCTGAGTGGCAGCCAGGTGTAGTTTTTGATCAGCACGTGGATAAACTGTAGTCTGAGGAATGAAAATAACTCATTTAGCCTCATGCAGGGGAATCTATGCTATATGATGTGTCAGGCAATAATTCACTGACTTAAAGGAGATGATTGGTTTTGACCCACGCTTCCCCCCTTTAGATGCCCCAACCTCTTTACTTGGAGTGGTGGGGAATTGGCTATAAATTTTTAAGTGCTGTCAGAAGAGACTTACTATTTCAATGGGAGGAAGAGACAGCTGGAATAAAAGCATGGTTTAGGAAGAGGCGGAAAATATGCAGGAAGACCAACCGGTAAATTTGCACAGGGGAGGCAGGGAGTGAAGACAGGAAGCTTGGATACCTTGAGGACGTGGCCGTGACTTGAGAAGTTTAATGCAGATTATGATGTGGTGATAAGTAAGCACGTTTGGTAGAGGGATTTTAGCATCGAGACATGGGAATAACTGAGAAGCAAATAGTCTTTAAGATGTTCCTGGAAACCCTGGAAACTTCCTACAGTGATGTGAAGGGGTTATGTGGCAAAGTGGCCTCGGAAGGAAATTCCCTACAGCTCTCCCTCTGGTCCTTTAGGAGGACCCCGTGCAATGGGACCCAGAATTCCGTGGAAGTCGACCAAAAACAGATGGGCCAAGCTCTGCTCCACTCCAATCCTGGACCAGGGAAGAATTATTAAGGTAAAATGTAATAATACACATGAGTCGGGGAGAAAGGCAAGTTTGGATTTCAGAAGACTTCAGAAGTCCAGATTCTGTGTTTCAGGGACATGCAGTCACTTGAAAGAGACCAACGCATATAGGCTAGTGGAAGTCCCAGTGACTTCGCTTTAATGACCAGTTAAGAATCACATATGATAAGGATAGGGCTTCCCTGGTGGCGCAGTGGTTGAGAGTCTGCCTGCCGATGCAGGGGACACGGGTTCGTGCCCCGGTCCGGGGAGATCCCACATGCCGCAGAGCAGCTGGGCCTGTGGGCCATGGCCGCTGAGCCTGCGCATCCGGAGCCTGTGCTCCGCAACGGGAGAGGCCACAACAATGAGAGGCCCGCATACCGCAAAAAAAAAAAAAATAAGGACATAGCAAGTATTTATGTAGAATGAGTGATTTCAGATGTTTTTTTAAATTTTAACAACTTGAACAGTTCCATGTTCTTCAGTATCCTAGTCAAATATTTTGTGATTAATATATGAACATAAACTTCAGCCCTGCCTCTTGACCAAATAATCATAAATTCCATATTTATTGCAGTGGGTGATTGGATTCTTGGACATTCTGTCTCATTGTCTGCTCTGCTCGTTCTCCTCCTGTACCCGCCCCCCCAGAGGGCTGCCCACAAATTTACAGCAAATCATCTGCCAGGAATTGAACCAACTCAGTCTGCGGGTTATTTTCTGTATGTTCTTATGGTACCGTTAGTTTAACTCAATATGTTAATTCATTAGGCATGCGCCCAACTTTGATCAATTTTTCCCACAAAAGCCTAAGCGCCACAAAATTAAAAGGCGAAAATAAACACAAAAATATCTTCTCCCCTCCAAGTTAGCTACCGTGATATGAAATCACCCCAGGTAACATTTCCTGGTATGAGGTGTTTCAAATATGTTGGGAGTTTAAAAAAAAAAGTTGAATAGCCTTGCTTTCATCCTGCATTATGGAGTCATGGTGGGAGGAGATGGGGGCTAGACTTTAACTGTTAACCAGGAATATTCTAGATAGTACAATTTGGTTTTGTACACATGCAATTACTAGCTGAGTCCTTTTTGCAGATTTATGAGGAGAACTCCTGAAAAGACAGGGGTTCTTTGCCAAGCTGTTAAGTTTACCGTTGTCAAAGTAACTGTCATTTTGATTTGTAAATAAAAACAAAATGATAAAAGACATCACTGAAAAAAATTTTTTTTCTTGGGCTTATGGTGACATAAAGAATAAGCTTGATCATTTGTAGACTCACTTGATTAGATTAGCTGATTTGAACTTTTCAAATTCATTAAACCAGTTGTTTGAATTGACTGCTAATTCATTATAGAAAAACAACAAGTTAGCCCTGTAGGTAGGGCTTAAATTGCTGCTCTGAATCCTGCCTTTGCCTTCCAAGAAAGGTAGTTTATAGGCCTACGCTTCGTCAGCGGTTATAATTTCTTTTTAAAAATTTTTTATTTTAGGGCTTCCCTGGTGGCGCAGTGGTTGGGAGTCCGCCTGCCGACGCAGGGGATACGGGTTCGTGCCCCGGTCCGGGAGGATCCCACATGCCGCGGAGCGGCTGGGCCCGTGAGCCATGGCCGCTGGGCCTGCGCGTCCGGAGCCTGTGCTCCGCAACGGGAGCGGCCACAGCAGAGAGAGGCCCGCGTACCACAAAAAAAAAAAAAAAAAAAAAAAAATTTTTATTTTACGGAAGTGTAGTTGATTTACAATGTTGTGTTAATTTCTGCTGTACAGCGAAGTGATTCAGTTATAGTTATATATATTCTTCTTCGTATTTTTCATACGGTTCATCACAGGATATTGAATCTGGTTCCCGTGCTCTGCAGTAGGACCTTGCTGTTTACCCACCCTATGCACAATAGTTTGCATCTCCTCACCCCAAGCTCTGACTGCGGTTCCAACTTCTGTTTGCCTTCTCAGCCATCTCCCACAACCCAGGTAAACCGCATGTAATCAATGAAGAGTCATTATGTTGTAATCAGTAGCTATGTCATAAACTGCTATGAGACACTGCAGCCAGCCAGCCAGCCAGGATGGGAATAAAAATGGAAAATCGGGAAATAAAAGTGTCAGTTTCCAGAAGGGTGAGAGAGGCCTCCCTACTGTTTCGGCTCCATGATGGAAATTGTTATTACCCAGATGGATATTAAGGAACAGCAGGAAAGTAGACTGGCATCACTACAAATTAATGCACACAGCAATGGGGAGTGTTCATTTGTTACCAGTGTAACTGCGTGAAAGTTACCAACATAGTTTCCTCTGACCAGTGACTGATTCAAACAAACTAAGAAGCCTCTGTGGTTAGTTATCAGACATCTGCAACCTGTTTTTTCCTTCTCTCACCCAATCTGCAGGTATTGCAGGCTGGCTGGAATACCTTATGGTATGCAAAGGGAAACCTCTGATTTACTGAGTCGTAGCCTCTTGTATAAACACGGCAAGGTTCATTAGCACTTACAGAAAGTGTCTCCAATGGGGTGACAACTCATGTTATAAATAGTGTTTTCTAAAGATCCAGAAACGAAATGAGCTGGGCTTGGCCTTTGGAAACACATTGCAGACAGACCTGGGAGAATTAGTATATGCCGCGGAATTATCTCAGCTTCCTAATGGTGCTAACATTTATTTTTACTTAATCGCAGAGAATGACAACTGGGAGAGGAAGACGATAAGTATAAAAGAATGAAATTTGCCAGATAGAGAGAATTCTACATCCTGACCAATTTCAGGCTCCCTTGGGGGACCTTTATGTCAGCGCTTAGAGAGGAAAGGAGCGAGAGGCACCATCTTCCTTTGGCTCTTTTGTTGATCCCTTTATTTGCTGTTTGGGCCCCAGACTAAGCCATGAGTCATTCCTGGTAGAGAGGGAGGTGGGGAGGGGGGAGCGGAAATGGAAGTAGTCGTCTCATCGATTTGCAAAAGGCTAAATATAATTGAAGCTAATATTATTAGCGTGCATCAGCTCTCGAATTTTTTTAAAGATCCATTTGTTTGATATGTACATTTTCATAAAAGCTTTTGCATGACTTTGATGCTTTTAACTTTCACTCTATTAACTGAAAGTGGTCAGGAAGAAACTGATTGTTCCTGAGCGGCAGTGGTTTCTTGTTTAAAAATCTCTACTGATCTCTGACATAAACCACCAGAGTCATGTTATTTTTCAGGGTGATGCTACGATTCCAACTAAACAGGACTGAACACTTTATTCTTAGCATGATGCCCCTCCCTGAAATGCCTACATTCAGAAACACGGAGGAAAGGGTTTGACAATTTAAAAAATTTTTATTGCCGATCTACCAACAGTTACACCTTTGTCTTCACAATTCAGGAAACCTCTCATCTTTTTTTTCTTTTTTTTCCCAGCCCTCCCGAATGTACACCACCCGGTTGTCATGATATACAGAACTGCATGGCACAGTGCCCAGTAAATATAGATGCTCAAATATTGCTAGCTGTTCTCCTTAAATGGTCAGAGCCTGTGTCTCTCTAACTGGCTAAGTTGTATGACTGAGGAGTGATTGGTTTTGAGATCAGACCAGAATTAGGCCAAGCGAATGAGCAAAGAGTTGATTGGCTCCAGCATGGCAAAGAATGAACAGTCTGTGGATTCAGACTGAACTTGAACACCAGATTGAGCACTGAACGTGACTTTGTTACTCCAGCTCTCTGAGTTTCTGTTCCATCTTCTGTAAAACATGATAAATAATATGTTACAGGATATTTTTGAGGATAAAAATTGAAATATACAAGTCAAATATTGAAATTAAAATATATAAAACCCCTAGTGCAGTACCTGGCACATAGCAAGTACTCAAAATTTTTTTAATTTAAGGAAACACGTACTTGGATAATAAAATCATTAAACAGAAAGAACAACAGCAATGTTTTCAGTGCACATATCATAGAAACTTCTCTTCTTGAAGGCAGCAGGTGGTATGTTCCTCCAGTAGAGCAACTGGATTTCATGCAGATGTGTTCTGCCAATTTCACTATTTGAAGAGTAGAAAAGAGAGGAAAATGGCCATCCATTCAAGAAAGGGGGAAAGGAAAGGATTTTTAAGTGTCAAAATGCATTCTCAAATAAACCATGCGCTTACAGCAGGTCAAGTGAATGCAGGCTACGTATTTACAAATGCCCTTGCCGAGGCCAGGTGTAGATCTCTAGGGATGAAATCACGCCCTCTAAATTTCTTGCTTAAGTCACTCTTAACTTGGCTACAGACACAAGTAAAAACAAGCTAATGAGAACCTGAAGTCCAAGAGCCTGCTGGATCCACATGTCTTCCAAACGGCTGGAAAATCCACAATAATTCTGTTAGCGAATGCAGGCTCAGCTGCGTGCCACTCAATAGCCAATACATCAAATCGAAGGGCAAGCTTAGGTAGAGAAGGAAGGTACTTTATTCAGAAAAACCGGCAATCTGGGGAGACGGTGAATTTATATCCAGAGACCGACTCCGAAGATTCTGCTCAGCCATGACAATTTTTAAAGGGAAAAGCGGGAAACAGTCTCAGTTAATCATTAAGGCAGGAGGTCAGATTCTTGGTCATCTTTGCATTGAGTTTAGACCTGCAGACTTCTCCCCATCTTCCTTGGGACGCTGTCTTGATCGCATGGTCCGCCTGCAGTTGGATGTTCTCTCACCTGCATGGTCCGCCTGCTCCCATGAGGTCCACCTGCAAATTTACTAAGGGGAAGCTAGGGGTAGAGGGTCAGTCAGTAGTTAATTAAGTCATTAATTTAATTCTTCTTAGTTCTACTTCATTCTTCATTCTTACTTCTCCTAATGCAGGAAAGGAATCAGCAGGTTAGAAAAGGTGTTGTGTATATTTAGTTAAGAAATCAAGAGCTAAGTTAAGTGTTACCTAATGAGGGCATCTTTATGATTCAGGTCTAAAGAAAACAGGGATGATTAAACAGAAAAGAGGCAAAGGAGCTGCTTACATAACCACGTTTTCACATCAGAATTACATCCCCTCCAGACTGATGATTCAAAAGGACATGTGACCTAACCTGTAATCTGATACCAATTTAGTCATGGGGTCACCTTGACTAATCCCCAAAGGTCACTATGTAAGGAGAAGACACTCCTTTCCTAATTCAGCCACATAACCTCAAGAATGAGTATTTGAATTAAAATGACTTCGAACGTGAACCTGGAAGCTCAAGTTCACATTTGGGCTCAGGGAACTGTTCAAATGACGACCATACCTGTTATGTGTCAAAGGTTTACACTCTCTGGCTGATTTCTCAATTCATTCATTGGCTACGAAACCCTAAGAGAGCAAACTTAAGTGAGCTCGAATATGGAGGGTAGCTGAGGATTTTGGAAAGAAAATATTGCCTGAGGATCGAGAGGAGAAGAGGAGAGGAAGACACGGTCTTCTTAATCTCTCAGGAGGCCACTGTCATGTCCTCAGCATGGTTGCCCCAGAGAGCAGTGAGCGAACAAAGAGCTTCTCATGACTTCACGAGGGAGGAGAAACAAGGGAAAGAAAAGCACTCCAGGACAGAGGAAACCCGGCTGTTACAGGGGACACCGGCCAACAGGGACGTCTTACTGTTGTCCAGGCACTTCTGTGATTTCCAGTGGGTGTGCCACACACCCACCGGCCTCTTTCCCTTCAGCAAACATCATCAAGCACGTAGTGTGTGCCAGGGAGTGCAAGGCGCTATGGGTGATCACAGTGGATAAAGGAAAGGTCTGATCTGTACCAAAGTTCAACTCCAGGAACTACACAACACTCACACACCTGGATGCCATCACATCCTAAACAAATCCCGTCTTACCAAGCAGAGTCCAGAATCCTAGTGGTAAAAATTCTGTTCCTTTGAGCTCCTTGAAGACAAGAACTATTTTCCATCCGCTAAGCCCAGTGCCCCTCTCATAACGTGTATTCAGAGTACATTGGGAATAAATTAATTAATGTTTGAGTGGATATTTCAATGGACAATCTTAAAATGTTTATAATTACAAAATACATCACATCGAGTGAACATATAAAAAATACCGTAGGGCTTCCCTGGTGGCGCAGTGGTTGAGAGTCCGCCTGCCGATGCAGGGCACACGGGTTCGTGCCCCGGTCCGGGAAGATCCCACATGCTGCGGAGCGGCTGGGCCTGTGAGCCATGGCCGCTGAGCCTGCGCGTCCGGAGCCTGTGCTCTGCAACGGGAGTGACCACAACAGTGAGAGGCCCGAGTACAGCAAAATAAAATAAAATAAAATAAAATAAAAATACCGTAATTTATATTTATCACGTTTATTATTTAAAAAATAATACTATCATAAACAAGATTGGCTCAGCAAGTAAATGTCTCTGAAGCCCTATCTATGCATTTCCCGAATTGCCTTCCAATCCTCACTCCCACACTGTAATAACCAATATCATTGAGTAAAACCTTGGTGTCATTTAAGACCCCTACTTCTCTTTTATTCCCAAATTCTACTGGCTACCCTATCTAGTCTTGGTGTGGAAATATACTCCTCCCTCCAAAAGACCTTCCATGGCTCTATTTCTCTTTCCCATTATCTCTTCTAGATTATTGTATTTGCTGTCTTCACCAGCTAAGTCTTTCCTACTCACATTTTGCTAATTAAATGAACTTTCACTATGGTTTTATTTTTGTAGAAGAACAGCCTGAGCAACGAGATAACTTTTGTGTCTGTTTCAATGCATTTCCGGGATGTTAAAATCATAGTAGCTTCTCTCTCTCGGTATATACGGCACACACAAAGGAACTGTGACAAGAGACCTCACATTTCTTTTCAGTAATTTGTACAAATGAAAGCAGCTGGCAGTACGTCAACCATTATTATTGATGATCTCCTTGTACAGGGCACTGGGCAAGGGGCTGAGGGGCATCTAAAGATATGTAAACAAGAACCATCTAGTCTAGGGTTCACACAATGAATTCCTTTAGTTGCAGTGGTGACTAGTTGAAATCTCTGTTATGTTTATGGGGACTAACAGACAGAATTGTTAATACTCTGTTGTCTCTCTAGACTTCAGCCCTTTAATTAACTGGACGCATTAACGTACTACACACACCCGCTTTATAAATCCACAAATATCGCCATTTTTGAATCCTAGTTCAAAAGGTATTTTGTTTTATCCTAACGATCCTAACAAAAGGTATTTTGTTTTAGCCCATCCCTAACCCTGAGGATAACCGAACAGACAGCAAAGGCCACTGGCCTTGAGAATGACTCCAAATGCTTCCCCTGACCTCCTTAAGTCTATTACACATCTCCAGGGACACTGATATTACCAGCTATTTAAGGGAAACCTTTGAAATGCTTGCCCTCAAAAATTCCAGCATAAATAGAGAATACCGTAGTCATTTTTCTTCTCTGAAAAAGAATTGAGGCCTATTCCTTCGACTGATGACCAATAAATCAGTTACCCTTCCCATCCACACATGACCTATCACAACTTAAATGAGTCAGGTTCTCCAGAGAAGCAAAACCAATAATATACATACATAGAGAGAGAGACATTTATTTTAAAGGACTGGCTTTCCTGAATGTAGAGACTGGAAGGTTCAAAGTCTGCAGGGTAGGCAGGCAGGCTGGAGACCCAGGGGAGAGTTGCAATTTGAGTCTAAAGGCAGTCTGCTGGCAGAATTCCCTCTTCCCCCAGGGAGAAGTCCTTCAACTGATTGGATGAGGCCCACCCAGCCACATTATGGAGGGTAACTGGCTTTACTTAAAGTCTACTGACTTGAACATTAACCTCTTCTAAAAAATAAATTCACAGAAACATCTAAAATAATGTTTGGCAAAAATCTGGGTACCAGGGACTAGCCAAGTTTAACACAGAAAATTGATCACCACGTGACACAAGTGGCTTAACCTCTCAGGAAGAGACACTTACCCAGGGTTGCACAAACTATGGCTGAAAATGTGGCGTCATGTCAGTTGAAACTCAGGCTACTTTTCCAGAAATTATATTCAATTCAGTAATAACCAAAGATGGGCAGGAAACTTCTGCTTTGTTTACCTTGTTTTATTTTATTATAACAGATACTTTATGGTTTACAGTGTGAACTTGCACCCACTTTGTAAACGAGTCTCATAAAATAAGACTTCAAGGAAAAGTTTTCCTTTCCATAAACCCCTTTGGGCTACGTGCCCCAGTCTCTGCCAGAGACAATTCTGCTTAAACTTACTTTTCTTTGCTGTTAGATACATGTTTAAGAATTGCTATGGACCTTCACCCTGGTCATCTTAAACTCTTGGCCACCTTGAGTAGGTCTTTGTTTCTGCACGCGAGCTTTCTCTAGCTGCGGTGAGCGGGGGCTACTCTTCATTGTGGTGCGCGGGCTTCCCATTGTGGTGGCTTCTCTTGTTGTGGAGCACGGGCTCTAGGTGCTCGGGCTTCAGTAGTTGTGGCACATGGGCTCAGTAGTTGTGGCACACGGGCTTAGTTGCTCGCGGTATGTGGGATCTTCCCAGACCAGGGCTCGAACTCGTGTACCCTGCATTGGCAGGTGGATTCTTAACCACTGCGCCACCAGGGAAGCCCAGGGCTCATTTATTCTTAACCCAAGTAGGCAAAGGAGTTAACCATGTCTGTGAGCACAGAGACCTGAGTCCACAGTTGGCTCTGCATCTGCCCCCTTCCTGACCGCTAGAGACAACACAGAGAGCAGGAAGCAGTGTGAATTGGAGAGCAATCCATCACTGAGAAACAAGCTCAGGACCCATGTCTTCAGCAGAAGGAATCTATGAATTAGTGTTTCCAATAAAGACAACAGCATACACATCGTTCATCCAACAAATGTTTATGGAGTGCTTACTATACACTAGTAACACTACTAGGTGCGTTCGTTAGTGTATGGCTTGTATTTGGTTCTTGTTCTCAGGAGGTTTGTGGGGATTCACGCCCACATAAAAGGATGAGGGCGAAGCATCAGCAGTGGGCTTCATCCTAAGTGTGTTTGTTACGTGATTGAATTGGATCATACATTGCAAGGCTTAGTGAAAGACCAATTGTATAAAGCCTTTAATTTAAAATGGAAAAACTCAATGATTTCCTCCTACTAGAAATTTAGAGGGGAGAAACCCCTATTATCTAATAAATTATCTGCATTAAAATGCATTAGTCATCCATCTTTATACCATCTGCTGACAGCTACATTGCTTATTTAAAAACAGCACGGTACCCTTTGTCTGAGCAGGCCTTTTATGGTTCTCCTGAAAGAAAGTCATCACAGTCAGCCATAGAGGAAAGTAAACTGCTTTACAATAAATTAGTATGTTATAAATAAAGGAATGCTCTGCATAATATTTTAATTACTATTTTAATTTAAGGCTTAATGCATTGCTGCCCAAAACATCTACTGCAGAAACCTAAAGAACATAGACCTTATTGTTGATGGTAAACTCTAGAAAGAAGACCAGCCACAGTATTTATTTTTCCTATGCTCTGACTGAATGACAGAGGATTCTAAGGTGCACTTGAACTATCCATAACGAATGGCATTTTCCTCCTTCCTTTGAAAGGCCACTGAGCCCAGTTGTCCTGGAGTCCTCATGGTTAGAAAGGCAGATGCTTCAAAAGGCACACTGGCTCTTGTAAGTATACATTGATATGTTGTATTTGACCCTTTTAGAGCCGTGTTTCCGTGGTTCTTAGTACAGTGTTTCAGGATATCCAAAAAGCATCATAAAAACTAATTTGTTTTGGATTTGTTTGTTTCAGACAAGTGGGTGATTTCTATATTTGGCTGCCGAAGAGGCATCATTTACAAACTAGAAGAAGCCAATACCCCACAAGTGACTCATAACTCCTTCTAGAAGGCGACAGTGCACTCTACTTTCTCTGTGCCCTGGGGGATCGGGAAGGAGAGAAGCTTCTGTAAAAAGAAAGCTGAAGAGCTGCTATATTACACGACATCCCGCTAAGTGACAAAAGGATGGTGGAAAAGGGAATGAGAAGAAGGAATCAGTCAGGTTTAGGGGAAGAAGGAGGGTTTCCCACAGTTGGGAAGTGAGGACTCAGAGGAATGTCATGAGTGAAGGAGGTGAGCTGTAATTGTGGAAATGGTGATGAAGAAATGACGAATCAACAAAGCCAACTTCAGAAAATGAGAGGTTTGTCTCTCATTTGGAATACCTTCCTCTCTTCCCCCTCCTGGCTCTCATTCTAATCAATCCACTGTTTTCCTCTTTCCTTTCTTCTCTCCTCTCCAGTTTCTGTCTTTTGTGTGCACATGGCCAGGTCCCTCCCACAGACACTGCTTAAAGGAAAATCCTGGGTCCACTTCCCGTTTCCTCCATTTAATGGACTTGTGATGTTGGGCAAATCTATTATCCTCTCTGCACCTCAGTTTCATCTGATATACAATAGGGACACCAGTACAGAGCTCGTAAGGCAGGTACATGTAATGGTTTCCCCAGGATTGAGGATGTCCAGCCCAGGGTGGGTGATTCCGTAATTTCTTGGGAGGGGAGTTCATATCCTTGACCACAATCCCCAAGGCCGACTGCCTGCTTCACCTCAGTATATCCCTCACCTGCTCCAAACCCTCGAGTCCACACTTTTACTGCGAATTCTTCAAGTTCCCAACCTGTCTGACCTTCAGAATCACCTGTAAATCTCCCTCAAAATAGAAATTCCAGGGACCAATTAAATTAGAATCTGTGAAACTACTGAATTGGAATCCCGGGGGCAGAAGGAGAGTGGTGTTGACCTGTGAGGTGATCCCCACGCTGAGGGCAAGGAGAGACAGAAAAAAGAAGCAGCCCGTCCAGACTGGCAAGTGGCGAGTTTAATAAGAAATGGAACTCACATGCAAGGCTTGTCTTAGGCATCTGCAAGACCAGTAGATCTCCACACATTCTCACCAGAATGTAAACCTTTATACAGAGGCCTTAACTGGGTACAGTCACGTGCACAGCCCAGATGGTCTCACCTGCACACTGCTCTCTCAAGGCTGCGTCCTTGAAGACAGCTCCCACTATGGGAACGGTGGACAGAACATAACTTCCAAGGACAGGGAAGGTGGTCAGGAGCCTCGGATGACCCAAGTCCAGTTCGTGGGTCAACCAGTGGCCACGTCCTTTCAGCGACCTCCTCCAACAGATGGACTCAGAGGGTCTGCATGCACTTTTTACAGAAGCTTCTCCATCCAATAATTCTGATGTGTCATCAGGCTTGGGCTGCATTCAAGTTCTATTTCCCTGTGAGGAGTATTGGCCCAAATGCCTGCTTTCTGTGTGGCCATGCGTTTTGGTGACCAGTAATGTTCTAGAAGACTCCATGGTGGTTTTCCTCCCCCTGGAATTGACTTGAGTCCATCTCTTCCCATTTCACTGCCTCACACCTGCGCCCAGCCCTGCCTTTCCCAGACTGTCCAGTCCTCTTCATCCAAGCCCAGCTTTTCCATAAGCCAAGACGACCTTAGCCTCTTGTGCATTCTTTCCCCTGGAACTTAGACATCTGATTTCCTAATGTCCAGGGTGCAAATCTAACTATGTTTAGTGATCCCATGCTTAGCTCTTACTCCAAGATCCCACGGCCACTTCCTCCCAAGGCTTCTGTCCTTGGGAGGACATCAAGAATCCATCCAATTAGTCAAGCAAACCCAGTTTCCCTTTCCTGATGCCATTAGAAATGCCATCCATCCCTCATCAGGAGCCCACTCTTCAGGCATCTTTAGCCCTTAGAAGCAAATCCAGCCTATCTTGGATTTTCCTGCTCGTGCCGGAACTACAAACATGTCCTTGGCAAGAGCCTCAGGAAAGGCATGAACAATCCCTGAATAAAAAGGACGCGCCGCCCACACAGCTATGGAGCATCTCACTCATTACCCAGACCCGCCTGACTCAGAGTCACTCATCGCCACTGTCACTTCATATCTGTGGATTCTGTGCTTTCATCAATATTCCCTGGGCACTTAAATACATCACACACACACACTGAAGTGAAAGGTAGTGAGTCAAGTCACCGTGTGTGTGTGTGTGTGTGTGTGTGTGTGTGTCTGTCTGTGTGTCTGTCTGTGCAGTCCTAAGCCTGGCGCCAAAAGGAATTTTCCTGGACTATGAACTATGTCTGTGTTTGTGACGAGGGAGCTGCCTTGGGCACAGCAGCAAGGAGCCTGAGTGTGCAGTGGAAGCTGGGGCAAAGAGTGTAGTACCAGGATGTCTTCAGATGCAGGTTCCTACCTATTCAACTGAAAGTAGCTTGAACAATAAGGACATCTATGTCATAAAACAAGAAGGCCAGAGGAAGGGTGATTCCCAGATTGGTGCAGGAGTTCAATGATAGCAATAAGGCTCTTTCCACCCTTTTACTCTGCACTTCACAGTGTTGGAATGTCCACCCGTGGGACTGCAAGAGCACTGCTGCAGAGCCAGGCATCACCTATCGTCATGACCACATCCAGTGAAAAATATTGGTGCTTCCTCCTATGAGTCTCTTTTGATTAGGAAATCAACCTTTCTTAAGATCCCTCACATATACATACAGCATCCTTTCCCCTTAGGTCCCTTTAGCCAGGACTAGCTTCAAGAGAATCATCAAGAGAATTTAGAAACGTATCTGGCATGTGTATATCATGGTGGAAAGATGGATCTGCCAGGAAATAAGAAGTCATGGGGCACAGACAGGGATAGGATGGCTGTTGGGTAAAGAGCCCACACCGAATGTTCCAGGGCTCCAGGACTAGATGAGGAGAAGGATGGAAGAATTCTCCTGCCTGAATCTAGGATGGTCCCTCTTGGTACCACTTTGAAAATTACTGTCTCCACATATCTAGGATTATTGTAAATTCCTCTTTGGACTGGTGTAAGAATGCAAGGAGTATTATGGACTAAATGTTTGTATCTCCCCTCCTCCCCATTCATATGTTGAAGCCCCAAGCCCCAGTGTGATGGTATTTAGAGGTGGGGTCTTTGAGAGGTGATTAGGTTGAGATGAGGTCGCGAGGTACCAATGATGGGATTAGTGTCCTTATAAGAAGAGGAAGAGAGACCAGAGTTCTCTCTGTCTCTCTCTCTCTGTCTCCCCCTCTCCCAGGTGAGGACATAGCCAGAAGGCAGCCATCTCCAAGCCAGGAAGAGAGTCCTCCCCAGAACCACTCTGGCACCTTTATCTTGGAACTTCTACTTCCAGAACTGTGAGAAATAAGTGTCTGTTGTTTAAGGTGCCTAGTCTACGGTGCTTTGTTATGGCAGCCTGAGCTGACAAAGACAATGAGTTAATGCACAGAAGCAGAACAGAATGAAAGGCGTTGATGTATGGAGAGCACTCATAGGCATCAGTCAGATGCTAACGTTTTTCTGTCAATAACAGCAGGGATGGAGTTTGTTGAATTGATTTTTTTAAATATCACATCTGAATGTTATTTATCTTGATTACTGAATTTGTTGACGCTGCCTTAAATTTTGTGCCCAAGGTGAGTGCCTTATTCATCTCACCTAGTTCCAGCCCTGGTTACTATTCCCCGACAACTGGTAAACCCTCAGTGGTAGTTGTAATTCCTTAAGCTTAAAGGCAACAGCGTGTTCATTAATGATATTTTTACAATAAATTTTGTTGAGGGTTATGTTCTAAGTGGTCTGGTGAGGAAATCCATTTACAAATCCCTAATCCTGGTGTTTCTGGGTCACTTACTTCACACCTGACCCAGAAAGACATATGACCTGAGGTAATGGAACCAGCTGAAATTCAGGTGGAAAACCTTTGGCCAGATCATCAATCTCCATCTGAATCCTCATCATACATACAGAGCAAAGTCATTATGTTTTGTTTTTTTTTCCCTGAGTCCCACCCCCCTCATTAGGGCTGACCCTTGCCCTGTCTGAGCTGGGACCTACAGAAAAGATTCTCACTTCATGTTACATCCCAGCCACCCACAACAGACATCACTTCTGAACGTGACGGGCATTGCAACAAACATCGCCGAAGTTACTTCTCTGCATGATCCCCCTGGATGTCTGCACCCCTTTTCTTTCAGTGAGTTTAAATCACTTTCCAATACCCATCTATCTTTACAACATCCTCAAGCAGAGCCCCAGCCAAGAAGAGACATTATTTTCTCTACAAGTGAGGACCCTGTGTGAAGGAAACTCACTTCATCGACTCCACGCCTAATGAGGTGGTCCAAGCTATTCACTGAGGCCATGATTCTTGGTCTTCTGTTCACTAATGCCCCAAGCCCATCTTGCTTTCTTCACTGGTGCTCTTGCCTCAAGGATTCATGTATTTAGAGTTCAGGTAGATCTTTAGCAAAAAGGACCAAACACTTTTAACTGGGAATCCCATTCCCAATGGATAGAGCTCTTCCCAGGAAGTGTGCATCAAAGGGAATCTATATTATAATCATGGCACGACCATGATAATCATGGCGGTCATTGGTCAAGTAAGAAGGAAAGGGAAAGAGCAGAAGTATTGGACATTTGCTAGGGGCCAGAGTGCTGACGCAGTGGGAGTCTATGGGGAAAGAGTCAGACTGTGATGTCCATGTGAACAGCACAGAACAGGTCACTAGCACAAGTGAGCCAGCACTGGCCTTCCATGAACAAAAAAGAACCACCATGGAATTCTGGCTCTGGCCTAGGAAATAGAATCTTGGTCGAAGATGTATCCTTACCCAGGAGTGTGACTTTCAGGAACGTACAATATTTGGGTCTTTGCTGCTAATTTATAATATGAGGGGTTTAGACTAGACAAGTAGTTTTCTACCTGGGTCCGTCTGATACGTGGAGGTGTCTTAAGGTGTCTGTGGGGGGCACTCAAGCCAATGGGGCTCAGGAGCTGCCATGTTGAGGCCAAAGCATTCCCCTTTGATCTGTTTTACATGCTAGGACACCACCTAAGGTTGTCTCTGAATAAAGAGCTCTGTGGTTGATAATAAAACAAAACAAAACAAAACAAAAACTAGTAGAGTGGATGTTCTCAAATCTTTCTTTCAATGTCATTTGTCAATGATTTAATAAAAGTTAGTGATATGTTTTACAAATAGACCCTCTGTCAATGCCCTCCGGCAAAAACCTCAGAAATAGCACCCTTGAAGAACTTGGGTTTATTATTCGTAGCAGGGAGGGAGGATGCTTGCCCCGAGGAACCACGGGGCGCATCCGTAAGGAAGCAGTAGAAGGAAGCTATCCTAGACTTTGGGTTCTGCTTGGATAATTATGAGAAGGGATATGTGGGTAAGGGGAGGGAAGAAAGTCCTAAGGAAACAGGGGTTTGGTCTGGACTGGGTGCTGTCAGAAAGTGGGAGCATTCTATGGCTGAGTATATTCAAAGGCTTACTACAGGGAGGGCGGACTGGAGCAAGGATAAACTATAACTGGTAAAGAAGCAACACTCACTCATCTTAGGTGAGAGAGAGGAGGTGTGGTGTTTTCTGGGAGCACAGTGGCCTTCTGGTCTCACTGCATCTTGGTCTCAGAGTGACTTTGTCTGACATCGGCACGTCCGGTGTGAGATCCCAGTGTGAGATTGTTTACATGAGCAGAACACAGGGTCTAGCTGTGAGCATCAGGCCAGCTCCCGCATGTCAGGGACTGCTTTTTATTTTCTTATCTCAATTCAAAGGTTTGTTTCAACTTTGAAAGAAATCCTTAAATCAGCACCTCCCCACTCAGAGCTCCTCAATACAATCAGGTGCTTCTGTGAATGAGCTGAATAAACATTCGTGTGAAAAATCCTACCCACAGTGTCCTTCCCACCTCCCTCTCCTTACCCACCCAGAGACACCTGGGTGATGCTAAGATTTGTCTGCCTTGTGTTCACATCCCTGAGAAATCCTGGGAGACACCAAAGAAGAATAAACACAGGACAGAGGAGAAGGATGACATGAGGTAAAGACATATGTGGGTTTTTTCATTAATGTGGCTCATTGCATCAAAAAGCCAGACAGAATGAATGCTGCCTGTTTTTCCATCAGGTGGTGACCAGCCAGTGGCTACATGAGCATCAAGGTGAATTCCTCTGTAATGAAATAATTTGGAAGGTATGCGTGCCCCCTGAAAGGAAAATGGGGCTGAAATGAAGATGGTCAATAGATACAATTATTTAGAAGTGAAAGGGAGAAGATGTAGAGATAAATGATATTTGAGCTGTTAGAATATATGTGGAAAAATTAGTGAATACATCAGCTAAAACCACACTCACATACATACATGAACATACATGCCTTAGTTGCTTTCTTTTTTTTTTTTTTTTTCAGTTATCTACAATTTCCTGGCAGGTATAGAGTTACTTAATAGACAAAATTATTAGTAGGAAAATGGCATTGGGAACGTTCTAAGTTCATTCTTGGTCAGTCCTGGCAGGACTGTGTTATATATCTTAAGACAAGAATGGCAGTGGTTCAGAGGAAGGGACCCTGACCAAGGAATCAAAGATCCATGTTCCAGTCGTGTGATTTGGGCAGGGCACTTAGCCTCTGTGATATTCTAGTTTCCTTTGTTATCTAATGGCAGACTTGGACAAAAATTTCTTTAAGTCCGTTCTAGCTGAAATGTGCAATGATTACGTGACCCACAACTTCTCTGCATCAGAAATGGGTACCTTCCTCTGCGGTGGGCTGACCCCTCAGGCACGAGATCTACAGTTTAGACTCCAAAATAACTGTAGTGAGCACTTACTGTTTTCGGCCTTTTAACATCTGTATTAGTCAGGGTTCTCCAGAGAAGCGGAACCAGTAGGACATATCGAGATGTGTATATTAGAGGAGATTTATTACAGGAATTGGCTAACACACTTACAGAAGTCGAGAAGTCCCACAGTCTGCCAGCTGCAACTGGAGAACAGGAAAGCTGGTGGAATAATTCAGTCTGAGACCGGAGGCTGAGAACCAGAAGGCTGCATGTCCCAGCTCTAGAAAAGTGAGGAAATTCGTCTTCTGTTTTTTGTTCTTTTCCAGCCCTTAGCGGATGGGATGATGCTCGCCCACACTGCTGAGGACAGATCTTCTTCACTCAGTCTACTGATTCAAAAGCTCATCTCTTCCAGAAACACCCTCGACAGACACACCCAGAAATAATGTTTGACCAGCTCTCTGGGCTTCCATCGGCCCAGTCTAGCTGACACATAACATTAGCCATCATAGCATCCATCACACCATGTTCAAGAATCTGTATTTGAAAGCCCCGGTTTTGTTTGAGGATTCACACACACACACCTTTAGCAGTTCAGGTGGTTTGGATGAGTGCCCACTTCCCCTGCCAACCAATCAGAATAATTCCATCATTTTGGTCACCATGCTTGATGGGTCTGTACGAGTACCTAACTCAGGTTTGTTCAGTCAAAGTGAACCTTCCAACTTGAGAGGTGCACTGGGAAGAAGATTCCATCTGGGAAGATAGGAGTCTGATCAAGTTTCTAGAGCTAATTACCAGCCTGTAAGAGATCTGAGGCAGAAAAGAACATATTAAGTTCTGTGGACTCTATAGGGAAAAGGACCTAGTTTCTCCAACAGAAGAAAATAGAGCAGAGAGAGTGAGAGAGAGAGGAAGGGAGGGAAGGAGTAGACAGCTATAAAGAGATCTAAAAAACTTATTACCCAATCAGGTGTATGGAACTAACTTGGGTACTGATTCAAATATGTAAAACAGTCAAGGAAATGTGAACTGACAGGATGTTTGACAATATTAAAGAATTATTGTTAAAAATTTTAGATGTGACAATGATAGTACAGGTTTTTTTTTTTGTTTTTTGTTTTTTTTTTCTGTACACGGGCCTCTCACTGCTGTGGCCTCTCCCGTTGCGGAGCACAGGCTCCGGACGCGCAGGCTCAGCGGCCATGGCTCACGGGCCCAGCTGTTCCGCGGCATGTGGGATCTTCCCGGACTGGGACATGAACCCGTGTCCCCTGTATCGGCAGGCGGACTCTCAACCACTGCGTCACCAGGGAAGCCCAGTACAGGTATTTTTTAAGACAATCTTTGTCCTTTAGAGATTCATACTGAAATATCTACATATGAAATAACATCTGGGACTTGTTTCAAAATAACTTGGGATGGGGAGGGGAGGGGAGGGGATAGATGAAACAAGGTTTTCTGGGTGTGGATGACTGTTGAAGCTGGTGATGGGAAACCAGGATTCATTAGATCATTCTCCCTACTTTTAGATATACGTGAAAATTTGCATAAAATAATTTTTAAATAAAATCACATATATGCTTTCTAAACACAAAAACTCCACTTTTGAGAAATGACACGAATTATAGACAAAGATGTTTATTTTAAGATTATTTATAATGGAAAAAAACTAAATGTTGATCCACAGGTTAAGTAGATTATAGTAATTCCTTTCAATATAATGATATGCACCCTTCAGTTATGTCTAGGAATAGTTTTTAAAGACATGGGATATATTTATATAATATTAACTGAAATATATATCAAGACTATAATATTATCTCAAATAAGTGAAATGTATATCACATGAAAGGTTATATTTATTTCTAAAGAGGCTCATTACCATGATTTTTGTTGAGGGGCATACGACCTTGTTCAAAGGGCAGGTTCTAGAGGGAGTTGGAGCCTCAGCTCAGCCACATACTATATGTGACCTTGAGCCAATCACTTTACCTCCATGTTCTAATCTCCTAAATGGGTATAATCGTGATACCTATCTCAGAGGTTGTAACATTTAAGTACATTGATTTATTTAAAACACCCACCACAATGCTGCCACATAGTAAGTGCTTTACAAATGTTGGCTGTTACTACCGTTCACAGTATAGTGCATATAATACATGCTGATACTGGTTGCCTGAAAATTGACGCTTTACATGGAACGTATTTCTAATTTTCCAAAGCACCGTTGCCATGTTATTCTATTTTATTCCTGTAACAGCACAGTGAGATAAGAAGAAGTCGGATAATAACTATTTTCAAAATGAAGACTAAAACTCAGTTGCAGAGAGTCGAAGGAACTTTCCTGAAGTGCCCCTGGTGATCTGCTAGAGGTCACAAATCATCTACCTTGGTCTCCTGGCTTCTGCTCTGCCAAAGACGCCTTTCTGCGAGCAATCAGGTCATCACGTGGCGGACTGCTAGCTGCTGTCCTTCAGGCCCAGACATTATTTTTAATCTCACTGCTCTGGTAGATAATGGTTTCAAATTCCAGGGCTGGAGCAGTAAGCCCTCCCCGCCAGGCTAAATACTGGAGAGTCAGAGACCGTTTTGTGTGCCTGGAGCCTCCGATAACTGACAGCACTCTGCTGCTCCAGCTTGGGTTCATTTCTCTTGCCTGAACTGGCCCTGTCTGGGCACCTCCAGAAGGATGGTGTCCTCACAGCCCATCCAGATTGTGAGGGCCTTTATCTGCATCTCCTGATTAGCGTTCTATTTGTATGCAAATAAGTCCCTGACTTTGTTGCTTGTGGATAAATGACCACTGCAAATTGGAGCTCTTCTGGTGAAAGGACTGGAAGTGATCTTATAGAATAAGAAGTCAAATTTGTGTATTTTAAAGATGTGGAAACTCAGGCTCAGAGTGACCGAATGGATCCCCCAGGGGCATGCTGCTAGTGAGAGCAGCCAGTCCAAATAGTGGGATCCCCATAGACCATATTTTTATCTTTACCCTAGAACCTCAGTTGAGCTGGAAAAAACAATCACTGATTAATATCAGTCTATCAGTTACTCTGTGTGTGTGTGTGTGTGTGTGTGTGTGTGTGTGTGTGTGTGTGAAAGAGAGAGAGAGAAAGAGAGAGAGAGGGGTAGAGAGTCGGGGGGGTGGGTACGGGTTAGGTATGCTATCCCTAAATCACTGGTTTCCAAATTGTGGGACTCACCTCCTTAAAGCAGAGATTGTGCTTTAGTCCTTCAATGAACTTCTATTTTTTTAAACAACAGGTATTTTTATTTTTTAAATAAATATAGATGGTTAAATTATTGTCCAATTTTAATTGATAAACAATCTGATTCAACTGCTACCTTTAAATTAGTTATACAAGGAGGCCATTAGACAGAGGTGGCACCAATGCCATGGCAGCCTATGTAAGCAAACCGTATTCTAAGCCTGAAAGTGCCTCAAGTTTCGAAGTCAAAACCTAAAGACAACCAATCACAAACAGCCATCTGGTTCTCAGCTACAGCCAACCAATAATTTTCTCACTTTGTTTCTGCCTTTTCTGTATAATGTCTCTCCCCAGCTCCTGTCAGTGGAGCATTCCTAACCACTTCCGGTTTGATGTTGCCTGATTCGTATAGGTGTTTGTTCAAATAAACTCTTAAAATTTGTCATGTGCCTTCATTTATTTTTTGAACAACACTGAAAGTCCAAATACTATCAAATGATTGCCAATAAATATTTTAAGGTAGAAAGAGAGGGAACCTCATAATAAAAAAGATTAAGTTTTCTTGCCATGTAAAACAAACTGGGTGAACTGGGTGATGGGGTTGGAGGAACGCAAGGAAACTTTGGGAGATATTGGATATGACTATTGTCTCAATCGTGGTGATCTTTCACAGATGTTCAAACTCATCAAATTGTCTACAGTAATTATGTGCGGTTCTTTGTTTATCAATTGTACCTCAATAAAACTATTTTTTAAAAGGATGGGGAAAAGCAATTATAAGTCAAAAGGAGAAGATGAAAGAGGGGTTAAAATAGTCATTTGAAGATGAAAAGAAAGGGAATAAGAATCGAGATTGCTTAATAAAAATGTAAATCATAACTGACATCCACACGTAGACAAAAAGTGGCAAATAACTCATGTTCACCATCCCCCAAAAGCCCAGCAGGGCTAGAAAATGTCTGGGGTCAAAATGCAGGAGCTCGGGTCCAGCCAGGAGCACAGACAGAACAAAACTTCCCCCAGTTCCCTCCTAACAGAGGAAAGTTCAGAAGGAGTTCCTGCCACTGGAAGGGTAGTAACACCACGCAGCGCCCAGGAGAAACCCTTGCTATTGAGGGCTGTGTAGTTCTTCAGGAGGGGAACTACCTTTCGGAGGCACAGCTGATACATATTGGTTTGGCCTGACAGCGTCCAGCAGAAACTAAGGGGTGAGAATATTTGTAAATGCCCGTCTTTACCCTAAGTCATCCTGGTGATCATGGCAACACACTTAGGAGTGAAATTCAAATGTGACCCATGGGCTTTAAGTGGCAAGATGGGTGAGAAAGTCCCAAGGACTGTCAGAGTGTGTATGTGGGCCTACAGAGGATGCCCCAAATGATCCAATGTTGTTCACAGGGCCAGACTGGTTCACACAGGTAGGCTGCTATGCTGACGTACCTGGGAGCTTTTGAATTTCTTTTGTACCAGAACGAGGAGGGGAAAGTTGCTGGTGCAAAAGCAAGAGGTGAGGATGAGATGGGGACAACATGGCAGTGCCCTCCCACATCTGCCCACCCACCCAAGTCCAGCCTTCTCGGGGCTAGATTTGAGCCCCAAGAAGGAGGTCTTAGGTCAAAGCATGAGGTAGCTATGTTCAGGGACCAGGGGGCTCCTTACACAGAAAGCACCATTCCATTCACTTTACATACATAATGTCATTTAATTTTGACAGCAATCCCTGAGGTAGGTACAGCTATTGTCCAGATTTTATAGATATGGAAACCGAGTCACAGAGAGGGTAAGCAGCTACCTCAAAGACACACAGTAAGACGTGCAGTCAAGATTCTAACACAGGTGGTCAAACTCTTAACCACTGAGCCACACGGTCTCGGCTCCACAGGCAACGATGCTTTGGGGGCCCAGGTGACAGGAGACAACCTGCCCCCATCTTCCCAGGAACCCAGGGACATGAAGCAGAGCAGGATCTTGGAAAGGCCTTGGAGCAGGGACTGCAGGGGCCCCTTGACCAGGAGGGTGGAGCTGACAGGGTGAGCCAGAAGATGCTGCACACCTGGACACACCCGGACACGCCCAGGATCCAGCAGGTCCTGGGTCTGCTCTGGAGACGCCCTGTTGGAGCCAATGGGATTCAAGTTCCCAGCTCTTGAAGGAAATGGTCATGAAGAGGAGAAAGAGAAACCCCGTAGCACTTCCTTTACCCTTCCTCCACCCCTAGACCTTATCCTGGCCTGTCCTTCCTGGGTTAAGGTGGTGTCCTCAGTGCCTCAAATTACTGGCATAACATGGAGGGACTTAGCTATTACCAGAAACCCAGCCAACTACAGCATCTCAGAAACATACTGAGGATATCCACCAACTTCACTGAGCCCCCATGACTTAGAAACGCCCTCCGGGCTTCCAAACTGGAGTAGGGAAGCTGGCATTTGGAGGGATGGGAGCTGTGAAACGTGAAATGGTAGGATGCATTTACTACTAAAAAGAAGCAGAAGCAGCCGGGTCTCTATTGCTTCCTTGGAGCCCGGGTTTCCCGCCAAGTGTGTCGAATGTGCCTAATTGCAGCCACCAGCAGACCATGGGGTCCCCTGTGGCAGAGGGAGCTGGCAGGAGGCATCAGGGGAGAGCCAGCCCCACCCTCCCTGGGGACCCAGGTGACAGCGCCATCCAAATCTTGCTGCAATTAGGAGACACCAGCTCCCCCTCTGCAGGCTTCTTTGTGGCCACAAAGAAAACTAGCGCATTATTATTCTTCAGTCATCCTACAAGTTGCTGAGCCTTGAAAGCTCTAACAGAGGTGGCTGCCGGGGCAGCCCACGTTTAATTGCTTCACACATGGATCCCGTTTATGGGGCTTTTGCTCTGTATTTAATGCCACAGCTGGTGATGGATTTTCGCTGTTTGAATGTGCTCCGGTCCTCTGCACACTGCTTTATAACTGATGGGGGAAGATGTCCTCTCTTCGGCAAATTGTATCTGGCCTTTCCAGCCCAGTGGTAATTAATGTTTGTTCTCATCCAATGGGCAGATTCAAAGAAATACAGCTCTCATTAGCTCCCGCTCAATTAAGAAAAATTCTCCTCTGTCCCCATGACTCAAAAACTGCTATCAAGCTGGAGCTGCTTGAATTACACAGCTGGGAGGACCAGGAGGGCATCCTAGCCACCTGTGGTGCTCCAGCCTCATCCCCATCAGCATCCAGACTCCTCCAGTCTCCACCAGTGCCCCCCACCACGTCCATTCCACACCCACCTCCTAAGGACCCAGAAGGACAATAATAACTAATGTTTGTTGAGTGCTTACCATGTCCTAAACAATGCACATGGATCAGCTCATAAATGACACACATGAACCAGCTCTTAAAGGATGAATATGAATTTGCTCATAAATGATGCAGATGAATTAGCTCATTTAGGCATGGTCACATATCTATGATGCCAGGAACTCAAGAGTTGAACAAGAACTTTCTTTTTTTTTTTTTAAGATTATATGTTTAGGGGCTTCTCTGGTGGTGCAGTGGTTAAGAATCCGCCTGCTAATGCAAGGGACACGGGTTCGAGCCCTAGGCCGGGAAGATCCCACATGACGTGGAGCAACTAAACCTACATGCCACAACTACTGAGTCTGTGCTCTAGAGCCCGCGACCCACAACTACTGAAGACCTTGGGCCACAGCTACTGAAGCCCGTGCAGCTGGAGCCCATGCTCCACAACAAGAGAAGCCACCGCAATGAGAAACCCGTGCACCACAACAAAGAGTAGCCCCCACTCACCGCAACTAGAGAAAGCATGTGCACAGCAACAAAGACCCAATGCAGCCATAAAATAAATAAATAAATAAATAAATAATTTTTTAAAGGCTATATGTTTATATTCTTCCTTACAGATTGTGTTTGACGGAGCTGGAGGAATCAGGCTCCCTGACTTCAGACTATACCACAAAGCTACAGTAATCAAGACAGTGTGGTACTGGCACAAAAACAGAAATATAGATGAATGGAACAGGATAGAAAGCCCAGAGATAAACCCATGCACATATGGTCACCTTATCTTTGATAAAGGAGGCAAGAATATACAGTGGAGAAAAGACAGCCTCTTCAATAAGTGGTGCTGGGAAAACTGGACAGCTGCATGTAAAAGAATGAAATTAGAACACTCCCTAATACCATACACAAAAGTAAACTAAAAATGGATTAAAGACCTAAATGTAAGGCCAGACACTATCAAACTCTTAGAGGAAAACATAGGCAGAACACTCTAGGACATAAATCACAGCAAGATCCTTTTTGACCCACCTCCTAGAGAAGTGGAAATAAAAACAAAAATAAACAAATGGGACCTAATGAAAGTTAAAAGCTTTGCACAGCAAAGGAAACCATAAACAAGATGAAAAGACAACCCTCAGAATGGGAGAAAATAGTTGCAAATGAAGCAACTGACAAACGATTAATCTCCAAAATTTACAAGCAGCTCATGCAGCTCAATAACAAAAAAATGAAAAACCCAATCCAAAAATGGGCAGAAGACCTAAACAGACATTTCTCCAAAGAAGATATACAGACAGCCAACAAACACATGAAAGAATGCTCAACATCACTAATCATTAGAGAAATGCAAATCAAAACTACGATGAGATATCATCTCACACTGGTCAGAATGGCCATCATCAAAAAATCTACAAAAAATAAATGCTGGAGAGGGTGTGGAGAAAAGGGAACCCTCTTGCACTGTTGGTGGGAATGTAAATTGATACAGCCACTATGGAGAACAGTATGGAGGTTCCATCAAAAACTAAAAATAGAACTACCATACGACCCAGCAATCCCACTACTGGGCATATACCCTGAGAAAACCATAATTCAAAAAGAGTCATGTACCACAATGTTCATTGCAGCTCTATTTACAATAGGCAGGTCATGGAAGCAACCTAAGTGTCCATCAACAGATGAATGGATAAAGAAGATGTGGCACATATATACAATGGAATATTACTCAGCCATAAAAAGGAACGAAATTGAGTTATTTGAAGTGAGGTGGATGGACCTAGAGTCGGTCATACAGAGTGAAGTAAGTCAGAAAGAGAAAAACAAATACCATATGCTAACACATATACATGGAATCTAAAAAACAAACCAAAAAAATGGTCATAAAGAACCTAGGGGCAGGACAGGAATAAAGACGCAGTTGTAGAGAATGGACTTGAGGATATGGGGAGGGGGAAGGGTAAGCTGTGACAAAGCAAGAGAGAGGCATGGACATATATACACTACCAAATGTAAAATAGATAGCTAGTGGGAAGCAGCTGCATAGCACAGGGAGATCAGCTCGGTGCTTTGTGACCACCTAGAGGGGTGGGATAGGGAGGGTGGGAGGGAGGGAGATGCAAGAGGGAAGGATATGGGGATACATGTATATGCATCACTTTGTTATAAAGCAGAAACTAACACACCACTGTAAAGCAATTATACTCCAATAAAGATATTAAAATTAATTAATTAATTAATTAATTAAATTTTAAAAAAAAGATTGTGTTTGAAATAAAAAAAATATTTACTTTCTCATAGAGAACTTACAAATCTCCTAACATATGTTGGTGGTCTCCAGTGTCAGAATAACTCCTTATAACATAATAATATACTTTCATTCTCTCTACAACTTGAGGTGATATAAACAAAGACTAAATACTCTTTTAATGAATTTGATTTTAGTTTAAATAAGAAGGACTTCTTTCAATTATTCTTCTTTTCCCCATTTCTTTTCTTTTCTTTCTTTCACAATCCATGTATTTTTAAAATAATTTTTACTGGAGTATTGTTGCTTTACAGTGTTGTGTTAGTTTCCACTGTGCAACAAAGTGAATCAGGTATACGTATACATATATCCACTCTTTTTTAGATTTCCTTCCTACTTAGGTCACCATAGAGCATTGAGTAGAGTTCCCTATGTTATACAGTAGGTTCTCATTAGTTATCTATTTTACATATAGTAGTGTATATATGTCAGTCCCAATCTCCCTGCTCATTCCACCCCCCTACCAGCCTTGGTAACTGTAAGTTTAAGATTTGAACAAGAACTTGAATGAGTTCAACTTCTACTCCTGACACCTATGAGCTGAGTGGACACCAGGAGGAGACCTACATTTCTATAACTGATCAAAGCCAAACAGTCATCATGTGAAGCTCTGGTGTTGCTGTCTCCATGAGCCAATTCCCTTCACTTTGTTCCCTTTCCTCAGGCTACACCCAGGCAGCCGACTCCCAAATGCTGGTGAATGGACCAGGGGCAGGAGGAAAAAGGAGAGAATGGATAAGCCAAAATCCATCACCACCCTTGAAAATAATGCCTGTGATAGTATGTTTGTGCATCTGTAAGTTGGAGCTGAAAAGAACCAGTTGTAGGTGTGTATTAACTGGCAGGGCCTCTCTGCAGGAAAATTTGCTAATATTTCAGAATTTCAAATGCACGTACCCTTAGACCTAGCAATTCTACTTCTAGGAATTTATCCTAAAGAATGGAGGGAGGGGGATGTACAAGCATATTTGTGGCCATATTGCCTGTACTAGCATGGGACTGGAAGCAATCTAGTTGAGGGACTGACTAAATAAATTATAGTATATTTATACAATGGAATTGTATATAGCTATAAAAAAGTAAAGGCAGCTTTAAATTCAAGTGGAACAATCTCCAAGATATTTTGTTAACTAGGAAAAAAGCAAGATGTTATTGGCATATTGTTTTAAAATATCCATACTCATTTGCTCATAGGTGAATAGAATACCTCTATAAGGAAATCAACAATGGGTAATAGTTGCTGTGTCTGGGGAAGCTCCTAGGGTGGCTTGAGGTCAGGAGAGAGAGGGATGCTCATTTTCACTGTGTACCATTTTGCATCTTGAATTTGTGCCATAAGAGTGAGTAGATGGGCCTCATTCAATCAGTTGAAGTCCTTAAGAGAAAAAGGTTGAGATTCCCCCTAAAAAGGAAGAGGGAGTTCTGCCTCAGGACTGCCTTCAGACTTGACTTAAGACTGCACCACCAACTCCCCCTGGGTCTCCAGCCCGCCATCCTGCCCTGAAGATGCCAGACTCGCCGGCCTTCCACAATCGCATGCACAAATTCCTTAAAATTTGAGAGGTGCATGGGTTTTGTTTCCTTGGAGCACCCTGGGGTATTATCACACATCACAACACACATCACACCTGGTGTAGCCAATGCTAATCTCTTATTTCCAGGTGTGCGTATGTCCAGTCCAGCTCGCTAGGCTGTAAGGTCTCTGTGAGCAGGCACTGTGTCTCCATCATCAATGCATTTCTACTATTCAGTGGAGAACCTGCATCAGGAACAAGGGCTCACTAAAGATGTGTTGTTGAAGGAAGCAACACTTTTTGTGACAACAGTCCAGGGGCTAAATACTTGGGTTTGACTCCTTTACAGGTCAGCATCTAAATCAGCTCATGGATGAGGGGAACATAGAGGAAAAGAAAAGAAAAGAGAAAAAACAACCCTTCCCAGTTATTGCCAATTACCAGGACACTTCGTTTTACATGTTTCTTCTTACACAGCCACCTAAAGTCCTGTCCAAGGCAATTCACTGCTCAGAATCTAATGATCTGACCACGGTAGTCAAGTTTCCCTGATGTCAGACTTAGCCTACACGGATTCAAAATTAAAATCAAGAATTCTCTTTTCCTTTTTTTTTTTGCGGTACACGGGCCTCTCACTGTTGTGGCCTCTCCCGTTGCGGAGCACCGGCTCCGGATGCGCAGGCTCAGCGGCCATGGCTCACGAGCCCAGCCGCTCCGCGGCATGTGGGATCTCCTCGGACCGGGGCACGAACCCGTGTCCCCTGCATCGGCAGGCGGACTCTCAACCACTGCGCCACCAAGGAAGCCCCAAGAATTCTCTTTTGAAATAAGATATATTTAGATAGAAAAAAATTATAAAGAAAAATGTTACCTAATAATATCATCCTCCCTTAAACCTCAGATCTGTAGAATTTCATCACCCATTTGAAAAGAAGAAATTATGACCCTTAACTACAAGAGCAAAATATCATTCCTGAAAAGCAGATTGAATCCTAGATTAGAAACCTCTGCAGATATCTTCCACACAAGTTTTTATCATTTGCCCTAGTTTTAAAGGATTACAGATGAATTCACCCTTGACAAGTCACTCTGAATCGATCTGAATCCTCAGATGAATAAAGAACCAGTTGGTTTAGTTTTCTAATCAATAAGACCATTTTCAATGTGCACCAACACTGACAATTCTGTCCCATAGGAAAACTGATTTATAAGCATGTCAAATGGAGATTTTATTTTACTTCCTGTTTTTACTGCTCTGCCATCAGCTGTCAACCCAGAACCTACAAGCTGTCCCCTGGGATCAAGCAGACAGAGATTATGAGGCCCTCAGAGGTCATCCTTGAAAGCAGGACACACTCAGCTTTGACCTGGTCTATTAAAATCAGTAGGACATGGCATAGAGAAAGAAAGCAGATGGCAGAGTGTAGGTACATCAGTATTTTTCTTAATTATAGAATTTGCATTCAATTCTATTAATGGACGAGTGGGTTAAATTGACCATGAGAGATACAAAAAGTGTATGCGACAAAGCATATCCCATATGAATTTTCATCCACACTATAGGATTTATTGCATAGGCTTATTTTTCTTTTAACGAAGTTATCTTATTTCTTTCCATTCTAAGTTATGTGAAACAGTATAGTTCGAACCATAAAGAAGAGAATACATGACCTGTAGTCCCACCATCAAAAGACACCACTACTGACATGTTAGCATATTTGATCACAATAGTTTCTCTATGTGTTTTTTATAAAATTGTGAATCCTGCTTTTTCCACTTAACACTATAATAAAATAGTTCTGTATGATATTATAAATTCCTCTTCCTTATAAGAGCTCTTATTATCCTTATGTTGTGAGATAAAGCCTTTTCTAGGTCCCCAGAACTAGTAAGGAATAGAGCTTGGATTCTAACCCTGATCTACCCACTTCTGAAGTCACTTTCTACTATGTTAAACCACCTTAAAAACAGTTATTCTGGGCTTCCCTGGTGGCGCAGTGGTTAAGAATCCACCTGCCAATGCAGGGAACACGGGTTCGAGCCCTGGTCTGGGAAGATCCCACATGCCGCGGAGCAACTAGGCCCGTGAGCCACAACTACTGAGCCTGCGCTCTAGAGCCTGTGCTCCGCAACAAGAGAGGCCGCGATAGTGAGAGGCCCGCACACCGCGGTGAAGAGTGGCCCCCTAAGAAAAAAAAAATGTCATGAAGAACCTAGGGGTAAGACGGGAATAAAGACGCAGACCTACTAGAGAATGGACTTGAGGACATGAGGAGGGGGAAGGGTAAGCTGGAACAAAGTGAGAGAGCGGCATGGACATATATACGCTACCAAATGTAAAATAGGTAGCTAGTGGGAAGCAGCTGCATAGCACAGGGAGAGCAGCTCGGGGGTTTGTGTCCACCTAGAGGGGTGGGATAGGGAGGGTGGGAGGGAGGGAGACGCAAGAGGGAGGGGATATGGGGACATATGTATATGTATAGCTGATTCACTTTGTTATAAAGTAGAAACTAACACATCATTGTAAAGCAATTATACTCCAATAAAGATGTTTATATATATATACAGATAAGCCGAACTAGTATCAAGAAATGCCTCTCCTCAAATAACTGGGTTGATAGACAGTTACCCGCTGGGTGTCCTGTATTCTTGAAGTTCATTTTCAAACTCAGTTTTCATTCTATTTTAACCTCATATTATTCTTTCAAGTAAAACTTCAAGTAAAAGACAGGTTAATTTTGATGAGTAACATATTTCACTTCATCAGATGCACTACTCAAATAAATTTGAAGAATTTCTTGGCTATAAGATGGTTGGAACACTAATCTTCCTTTTTGTTTTATTTCACTATTGTAAAAGTAAAGACCTTACATTCTGAATCCTATAACAAAATGCTAAATTAAGTCAGAAATACACAATTCTTTTTTTATGATAGAAATAACATGGGTAAACTGTCTTCTGTTTCTTCACTAATATTTATCAATGCAGATGCGATGGATGAAATTATATGATAGAGATAAACACACAATGGGGGCCATCTTTGTTACTTTATTTCTGGTGTGTTTTACACAGCCAAAAATAAATAAATATTTAAAAAAAAACAGTTATTCCTTTTGACCCAGTAAATTACCTTTTGAGGATCTATATGGAATGTGAAATGTACAAGATGAGCCTGGGACGTCTTGAAATGCAGAAAAGCAAGAAACTATCAAAGACTAAATAGATCCTGTCAAAAGGAGACCAACTTGTAAGAGATCCCATTAGCCAAAATAGCCCAGTATGACTGTAAAAAGAATAATAATCACACTCAATTAAAATATTATATGTATAAAATCCATGAGTTCCTAAGGATACTTCTTTAAAAACTTACTGGTTGCCATTGGATGTTATAAGGGCACTACCTCATTGCTCAGAAATTGATAAATACATGGAAAGAACAAAGAATTGGTCTGCCTTTCCTATACAAACTCTGTTCCAGGGAAGCCAAAAAATTGATGAGAATAAATTATTCCTTATAGAAGAATTATGGCTAACTAATGCAGAAGAATGGCAATAAGAGATCTGCATTTCAATCCTTAATGAAACTCTGGATCTAAGCAATGGTTGTCCGTGGATCTTAAAATTATAGGTGAAATGTTCTTAAGAAACTCGCAGGACATTCTGACATACCCTGGATGGATTGGTGACGTTTCTGAAGCTGCGGCAACCAGACTTCATAAGCTCTTGATATGATTCTACAGGAAGTACACAGCTTAAGAAATATTATGACCTAAATGGGAAAAGAAATTGAAAAAGAATAGATGCATGCGTATGTATAACTGAATCACTTTGCTGTACACCTGCAACTAACGCAACATTGTTAATCAAGTATACTCCAATGTAAAATAAAAATTAAAAAAGAATAAAATAAAGTATTACTTTCTGAACTGATTCAAAATTCTGGCAAAGCACAATGAAAGGTTTTTATCTCCCCTCCAAAAGAAGAAAATTATTATGACCAAAAAAAATTTGAACTTTAATTAAATCAGGTCTCACTACCAGTTTACAGGAAATACAGAGAACAGAGGAACAAGTTAAAAACATCACAGAAATACAATCATACAATTCTAGAAATGGGCACAATTCTATAAAGGATGAATAATCTGATTTCTCCAACAAATTCAATGGCATGAGAGGGGAGGGGGGACCACGTAGAATAAAATAATTAAGAGATACACAACCATGCAGTTTATGAGCGTTATTGGTAGTTATTATCTGAATAGACCAACTGTAAAAGAAAAATTTGAGACAACTGGGGACATTTGAATACAGATTGGGTATTAGAATATTTAAGATATCATTATTTGGGTGGTATAATAATATTCAGGTGGTTAAATTCTTTTAGTCTTACTACTTAAATGCATATAGTTTATGAGGAAAATGATGCAATGTCTGGTATTTCTTCAAATATTTCAAGAAAAAAAGGGGGGGTGGAAACAGGCAGGAGGAGTAGAGATGGGTAAATACACAAGACGTGCAAAATGTTGATAACTGTTGAAGCTGAGCACTGGGTACATGGGTGTTCATTATACTATTCTCTCTACCTTTGTGTATGTTTGGGAAATTCTCTAATACAAAAAACTTTAACACTAAAAAATAATGTTTAAGAGGACAGCAAAACACATAGAAATGAAATCCCATACATGCCAAGGTCTAGAAAGTCATGGAATAAACAAACTGAGGAAAAAAACTCTCACAAAAACCTGCTCCATGTACTGTATATTGATTTCTTATCTATATTTGAAATGGAATCACTGCAAATATTATCTGATTAGTTTTCAAATTGATAATTTAAAAAAAAAAGATCGATCACTTTCTACGTTCTTTTGGGCACCTAACGCTACCACCATTTCAACAGAAAGAGCATCAAAACAATCAAGTTAAGAAAGAAATTCAGTGAATTAAAAGATCTATGATATGCCGCGGAGCGGCTGGGCCCATGAGCCATGGCCGCTGAGCCTACGCGTCCGGAGTCTGTGCTCCGCAACGGGAGAGGACGCAACAGTGAGAGGCCCGCATAACTCAAAAAAAAAAAAAAGAAAAGAAAAGATCTATGATATGCTCAGTGAACATGTCTTTCTCTTTTCAAAGAAATAATTTGGAGATGGAAAGAACAGATAAATTTGCAGATCAGTTGTCTGTGATTCTCTTTAAAGAGGTTAAGGTGATGATTGGACTTTTTTCCCAAAATCTGATGCTGAAGGTTCCAAGGTGAAGCAAAATTAATTGTGAGTGGAGGAAGGAAAAGTACAATCATAACAGCCCTTCTCTTCCAGGGAGACAGTGAAGCAAGCTAATAGCATTCAGGGGTTAAAAATAATTCCATTCACCATCTGTCCACACATTCTATATAATGACAGATGGAGATCTAATTTTTTTTTTGAAACTTACTACATTAAAAAATACTTCAGAAACATCTACCCAGACAGTGGATTAAAACTTGATTAAAAAATAAATAATTGAAGCACCAAAAGCTCATTGAAAGATGAGATGTTATGTGGAGATTGCCTTCCCATCGAAACAAAGCCCTTTGTGTTCAGCAAAATGTTTTCTGCTGAATGAAACTACTAAATATTTTAATTTTCAATTTGTAAAGGAAAATTATTTACTCTCACTCACGGGTCTATTTTCACCCCAGAGTTACAACAGCTGGGAAAATGCATTTGTAAGATGCCTAAACCAGGGCCCAGTCTTGGGAACCAGCTTCAGAGATGGAAGGTCCCATGCAGGGGCTTTTGCGGGGAGGTGCTCTCAGATACCCGCCATGAGGGCTGAAGGAGACAGGATGGGGCACAAGGAGAAGCTGAGCTCGGATGCAGTTGCAGAAGAAGCCTCAGCAAATACCACAGGGAGACAGGAAGTGGCCATGGTCCTTCAGAGGCCCCAGTGGAGGCAAGGGTGCCAGGCCTTTGTATCCTCACAGAGGCCCATCTCCGGATGCCACTGGAACTTGGCTGTAACCTTGACAAAGGTAGCACCTTTTGGCCAAGGGCCATTCCTGAGTGGGACTCACTGATGAGTGCCTTTGCAGAGGTCAGAGCCAAGTCTTCTGACTGCTTGGGCAATGAATGCTTTCGTCCTGAAGGGGAGACCCCTAGATCCATTACAGTTCACCCCTCAAGCCCTCCAAATCCAGTCCCTTTGTAGAGTAATTTCGTCCCATCTGAGAATATCTCCATGTGATTCTGGATGATCTCTTTTTCTGGGGAAACTTAGAAGTGGAAGGTTATTGGGATGTACTACAGTAGCCCCTGCCACTACAGCTGGTACCGCCATCTCCCTCTTCAACTCTCCTTTTTAGAGTCCCCACACCCTCAGACAGCACTACGGCTAGTCAGAGTGGCTTACCTGGTGGGGTGACCCAGATTCTCATCCCTGAGGGCTTTGAGCGCTAGGTCACCTGGAGGACATGCCTGTGGTGTTAAATGGCCAAATTCAACCCATAGCTATAGTACTTGCTCACTTACCTTCAAACTTTGGCGAGGGAGTACCAAGGAACAGTCTAGTGCCTCACTGTGTGTGGATGTGGCTATAACTAGGCAGCAGCCGTAGCTTCAAGTTTAATGGAATTCTTGCCATGTCACTTGATGGAAGCATTATCTCTCTGAAAACCAGGGCCTGAGACACTAAATGTGCAGTGACAAGGAACACAAATTCCCCAAGCAGGTCATTGAGAATAATGCTTAAGTGGGTCAGGTCTACTTCCAATCCTTGTTTTATGGACCTATCAGTTCCACCTATTGGGAGCACAGCACTATATAACGGGCATTGATTTAATGCCAACCCATCCTCAAAGGGCATCATCTCCAGGCTGTCACCTTAGCTGTGTTTTCCAAAGTCTCTGTTAGGCAGCAGGCTTCTGGGTGGTGTGGTTTGGTGTAGGTAGGACCTGGTTGCTCTAAAATGGGATTCTTGGTCCAGGGTTACATTATGTCCAATCCCATGCCAGTTTATCAAATAATCTATAAACTCACGGATGGCAGGGCTGACTGAATCCTTTAGGCAGGGAAGGCAAAGCCGTTACTTGGAATATGTGTCAATTCTGGTCTAGATACTTCATTGCCACTTGCAGATGGAAAGGGATCCCATGCAAGCAAGTTGCTAACAAGTAACTGGTTAGTCTCCTCGGGGAGGATGCTGTATGGGGGCCGCAGTGTTGGATTCTGTGTTGGCTGTTTGGATATTTAGCGGTGGTAATAGATACACTAAGTCTGTTCTCAATTATCAAGATCCTGGTTTTAAATGGGGCAGAGTGTTGAATTCAATGGGGGCATGATGGGACCACAACCCTTGCAGTGTTGAGTGGTTGAGGTGACAGATATTCCTGCCGTTCCCCCCGAATGTGATACTGTTTCTTATTTACTCTCTCAACCGTAGTGGGAAAGTCTCAGGGTCCTCCATGTGGCCTTCTGCACTGCAATAGCTCACTCTACAAACGGAAGAAATAATGAAGAGATTCTGTCAACTACTAAGGACATCCATTTACTGATACATTCAGAGACTGAACAAATGATCACCCCATGGATCCCTGGGGCCAAAGAACCCACTGTGAACAAGGCTGGGCCTGGATATCTTACTACCTACCCCTCATAAGACCCAAGGTTAGTAAAGAGCCATGATGAAACATAAAAATCTCTGAGTATCAGTGGAGATTGTCTTGCCCAAGAGTCCCTGAAATATCTGGGAAACCACTGCAGAGTTATCCAAGGAAATGGTCACAGACCTTTGGGTAAAGACCAGGGAAATTATTACCATAGGCACTGGCCTTGGTATAGCAGGATGCTTCCGGAAACCAACCTTTCCTTTAGGCAACATTTTAGGGGTTGAAGGACTGCCTCGGGTCTGGAAATTGGCTGTGACTTTTCAGTGGGGGGCTTGTTAGTTTTATCCTTGTTAGCTACCCCTCTACCTGCCCTTAACACCACCAGGCTCTATTGGTCATCTCCATGGCTCTCTGTGAGTGAGGGTCCCCTTGCCACTCTCATTATAATTGTATTCTCTTTCCTTCCAGTGTTTCATTTCTGCCACTCGACCCTTATCCATCTGGGATCTTATCGTCCTCTTTGTTCTCAGGGATCCCAGTTCTATATCAGCATCTTCTATAGCATCAGCCCTGCCTGCAGAGGACAGTCTCATTGAGATTCTCAGGGAAGAGGATGCCCCTCTCACCAGCTCATTCCTTATGGCTTTGGTAAATGCAGTGTCCTCTGGGTACCCCTATGAAACACAGTGAACTGGTGGATTTTCCAGTCGTACAGAGTATATCCACCCTAGCGTGCCTGCTTCTTGGAGAATTTTGATCTCTTTCTCCAGTGTCTGCCAAGGCATTGCTCACATATCTCCTGCACTTAGCGTGGTCATTGTTTTCCTAAGCTTCCAAGAGCCAGAGTGTTAAACCCTATATATCAGGAAAGTTCTTTCATGTGGAGAAACTCTCCTTTATCCATCCTCCTTAATCCAGGCCCTTCAGAATTCAATCCCATAAGTACTCTTCCACTGCTGCTAGTATTTGTTGGCTAGGACCTTCATCTTCTTTAGTGTATTTTCTCTTTCCTCCCTTATCAGGACCAGCACTTCTCCTGTTGGGTTTTATTATGACTTGACTCTAGTTCAGAGGTCAGCAAACTCTCCCTATAAAGAGCCAGTAAATAGTGGTAAATGTTTTAGGCTCTGTTGCAACTATTCAAGTCTCTCACTGCGGCATGAAAGCAGCCATAGACAATATGTAACTGAATGGGCATAGCTGTGTTTCAATAAAACTTTATGTCCAGAAAAGCAGACTACAGGCTGGACTTGACCCATAGGCTGTAGTTGCTGATCCGCATTCTAGATAGTGCCCCTAACTCCATCCCTAGTGTCGAGGGATGGAGTAAGGGGCGGACCCTGAGTTGGGAGCATGTTGTCTTATGCTGCTGAAGAAGAGGCTTCTGCCTCATCTTCAAGCAAGGGGGCAGCAATAGTTTCTCATAGGGAAGAGTAGGCCCAGAGGGTTCAAGGGCATTTGACGCTTCGAGGTATTTAACAGTGCATGGACACAGATGTCTGCATCCCAAGTCTCAGCATCTCATTGACTCCCAGTTAGGGCCTTGACCTTGGCATAGCAGACTTGCTGGCGTTGAAAACGCCAACTTCTCTGGAGCTCTGCTGGCCTTCCAATTAAGTCCTAGGTTGAATTCTGGCATTTTTTTCTGCCTCTGGCTGCAAGAGGGGAGAGTCTCTTTATAAGCTTTCATAGCCCTTTGGCTTTCACACTTTGACTTAGATTGGTGATTAATCACTCCAGCCTTTCACTGTCTTTCTCTAAGTCATTTTATAGCACTCAGCAAAGCCATCCAATTCCACTGTCCCTACAATCACCACTTCCCTTGAATGTCTCAGATGCCCAGATCCTGCACCCATCTATGCATTCCCTCCCAGCTGTCTCGCCACTAACAATTGCAGGGCTACAGTGCTGGGGGCTAACAGTACTCCACCCACCCCCAGAGATGGTGCCCTCATTGACTGCAGCCAGCTGGTGACCCAGCACCAGATCCCATGTAAGAGCCTCCTTCCTTGGGCCTTTCCTGCCACCATTGCTTTTAGTTATTCTTCCCTGAAAACGAACTTTGAGATGGAGATTTACATTCAGGGCTTTTTACTGGGGAGTGCTTTGGGGATCTATACCTATAAGCAAGTGAGAGAAAAAGGAATCCACATAGGGAGAAGTTGAACTATGATGCAGTTGCAATAAAGGCCTTAAGCAGTCCCATGGAAAGCTCTGGAGTTGTCCTGATCTAGGCAAGGGGACCAGCCACTGGATGCAGAGGGGGTGTGGCCTTGGGCAGGGCAGCTTCCTTCTGCTAAGGGCTGCTCCCGGAGAGGGGCTCATCAGCGAGGCATCAAAGGCCAGCTCTCTGACATGTGGGTGAACGAGTGCCTCAGTCCTGGAGGGGTGATTAGGCAGCACACCACAGCATCCACTACAACACAGATCTGAGTGGTCGAGTTGGTGTATCCACGGTAACGAAATTAGATGGGCATCCATGAGCCCAGGTTTACTGTCACATCCTCGTTACCAGGGATCTTGGGAGAAGCCCTGGGTTCAGCTAAATGTTGTGATTGTAATTGTTGTTCCTAAAAGAACTCTAGATAATGAAGGCAACGAAGTTTCAGTGTTTTACTGTCCATAGAAACATTAAAATCCACTTTTGAAGGGTAACATAACAACAAGAAAGAAAGAAAGAAAGAAAGAAAGAAAGAAAGAAAGGGAGAGAGAGACAGAGAGAGAAGGGAGGAAGGAAGACAGCAAGGAAGGAAGGAGACGGAAGGAAGGAAGGAAGGGAGATTAAAGGAGAAAAATCAAGTCCTTCCAACTCACTGCAGCAGCCATATCTACTTAAATAAAAATCAGTAGTTTAAAAAGTTAGCCTTTTAACAAATACTTGCTGCATTTTGACACGGTTGAGGAGGGGACATTTTAATACCACGATGCTGACAGTGGCAAACTTAAAGACATCCAATATACTTTCAAATGTATAGATGTATTTAAGTAAGAATCAATGGAACAGAGTGCTTACATTGTTGGCATGTACGATGTCCAAATAAATGAAATTTATTTCCCTCTAAACTCGGACGAATAATGTAGGTAGAGGCTTAAAAAATCATTTTAAATTATTTTTTTCTTTGAAGCTGCAAATTATAAAGTCCGACAGAAAGCAATGGTGAAGTGGTTTCTCAAGATCCCCAGGCGCTGTCATGTATTTGTACAGTTTCAAATTCTGATGAATCCCTCAGACGTTTTCTTCCAAGTACCTGTAATCCTTTCATATTTTTCAACATTAATTCATAGCCAGAACTTTTATCTTCAAACAACGTCAGGGTCGATTTCTCCCTGAAATTCTGTAAATTAGAGATTATGAACCTGAAATAATCAGTTTGGGCTCTTGTTTACAGATGTTTTTAATGTGGCTTTGTGTGTAATTTCTATCTTTATGAGTGTAGTAGGTAAAGGGTTTTATCGGTATGTATAACAGATCATCTCACCTTATCTTTATTCTTCAGGAAATTGTGCTCCTGGCTAAGGTGGATTTTCAACAAATGAAATATAAACTTTTTCTGCATTCATTAAGTCATCTGTGACTGCCACTGGGTTCATTCTGAAACACACACATGGGCACACATACATACTCCACATGTCTAACTCCCTCACCCACCCAAATGTAATAAACATTTAGCCTTTTAATTACAGGCAACAGGCATGGACAGAAAGTCAGAGGCCACTGCTGCAAACCTGGGATCCTGTAAATCTGGTTGAAAGGCAAAAAGTAGCAAAGATCTTTCTGGATCCTGAGATGTCTGCTTCTTGGTCATGGAGTGGAGAGAATTGAATGAAATTGCACCGGCATGATCCCTAGCTTGGTGCTGACACAGTAACATTTGGTAAAGCCCACAATCTGTCCAAAAATGCCCAGAGCTCTGAACACTGAATGATGTTTTGTAAATCATGTGGCATCAAAACCTGGCCTGGGGGCTTCCCTGGTGGCGCAGTGGTTGAGAGTCCGCCTGCCGATGCAGGGGACACGGGTTCGTGCCCCGGTCCAGGAAGATCCCACATGCCGCGGAGCGGCTGGCCATGTGAGCCATGGCCACTGAGCCTGCGCGTCCGGAGCTTGCGCTCCGCAACGGGAGAGGCCACAACAGTGAGAGGCCAGAGTACCGCAAAAACAAAAAAACAAAAAACCTGGCCTGAACAGACATGAGGCTACTTCTAGGCTTGGCGTGAGTGGAGTCGGAACTCTCTAGAAATAGGAATGTGTGACCCTTCTCCTTCCTTTCCTCGCCATCACTGGCCAATCTGAAATAAAGGCTACCCTTTATAAAGGCATTCTCTGTGTGTCAGCACCTGTTTGGTACTTTGTCACCTAGCTTTTGGAATGGCTATAATGTCCCTGGAAGGGATACCTGACCAGCCCTATTTCAGATGAAGAATCTGAGACACAGAGAAACAAGTAACTTAGTGAAAGTCAAGAAGCACCAGGTGCAGAACCTGGATGGCACCCCAGCCTCTGACCACACAGGTCCTACTCCTACTACACTCCTACTACACTACGAGAGGACACTACTTCTTAAGGAAAGACATCTCCCCTGTGCACCGAAAGGCAGGAAAGTGTAGGGCAGTGGTCCTCAAAATGTGATCCAGGGACCCCTGCCTGTCACCAAGAACTTTTCAGGGGGGTTGCTATTTTCATAATAATATTAAGATGTTATTTTCCTTTTCACTCTTGTTCTCCCATCAGGTTACAGGGAGTTTGCACCATCTACGTGATGTGTGTCATACAGTAGACTGGGTGCAGACGCAGAGAGGAAAATCCCATTGTCGTCTGTTCAAGCTGGATGTGAAAGACATTTGAAAAGGGGTAAAATAAATTCACTCTTAACACTGCAGTATTTGAAGGAATTATACTTATTTTCTTAAAAATGTATTAATGTTAATATGTGATGATTTTAGTATTTTTAAAAGGATTGACATTTAAATTTTTTCAGCCTTAATTCTTAACATAGTTTATATCAATAAAGACACCCAACAAACCCAAAAGCTCCTTAGAGTCCTCACTGCTTTGGTCGAGTGTAAAGGGGTGTCAGTGCCTCAGTCTCCCCACTTGGATAAATGGAGATATTACCTACCTTGCATAGTTGTTCTGAGAACACGATGGTCTAACACATCTAAAATTGCACACAGCACTGTCTGACACATAATAAGCTCTTTGTTTTAGCTTTTGCTGTTATGAATTTTTACGTTATACATTTTTGTGTTTATACCATGAAAAACTCCCCCATGCTTCAAGATGAATAAAAAGAAGACACTACCAAATTATCCAAATAGATTTCATTCATTGAATTAGCAATAGGAAGGACATCTTGGAAGGACTGTTATGCTTCAAGCATAAATGTTATGAGAGTTTCTATTTACTGTCAATTTCATATTCCCATCGACCAGTACTAAGCATAATACAAATCTCTTCAGAAAATCTAAAATCCATCACTTTTATAGACAGAGTCTTATTTTCCACATTTGCAGTTGCTGGATTTAGAAAAAGGATGATCTTGGTCAGGACAACATGTCTGAGACACATTACCCAAGGTGAAGATGGTATTTGCTGATGCAATACCAAATGTGGTCATTAATAATAGAATATCATGGAGTAACATAATAATGAATGCCTTAGATTTAGAGGTCTTATTCAATAGAATCAAAATTGTAGATTTCTTTAACAAATACAGATTTGATGTTTTAGTATAGTTAAACACTTTTAATATATTTGTAGGTCTATGCTAACTATAGGTGCATTCATTTCCTCCAAAGAAATGCATCATGTTTACTCAGAAAAGTTTGTACTAAAAGGTTGTTTGAAGGAGTTGAAAAAAGTTTGACTTTGCTGAGTAATATAGTGAGTATCAAGCCCAGCATGGAGACAATTGTTTTCCCTTGCTGTCAATTACTGACGTGTTCCACAGGTGAGTCACATGACACCATCCCGAGCATCCAGGTTCTTGTATGTAACCCTGATGGGAGGGAAGAGGTGGGAGGTGGAAATTGATCTGGGTCAGTTCAATGTGTCACCAAAGTCTGAAATTCTATGACTCAAGCAGCACAGATGATAGCATAGGGATGTAGAGCAGCAAGACCCTGGCCAATTATGCCTGAGATTCCTGAGCTGTACAGTGGGAATAATAATCCTATCTACTCGATAAGGATGTTGTAAAGATTAAGTAACATAAGTAAGGTATGTAAAGCCCTTGCCCTTGAAGTCATATCGACAGGAAAACTGCACCAAAAGTTGGCAAGTGGGAACCGAAATGCCAACTGTGCAAAACAGGTGATGGTATAATGGTAGAGTGTACTAGTCACCACTGCTTGTGTAAACCCAGTGGTGTACAATTGTTTTATTATGCTCACGGCCTCCGTGGGCCAGGGATTTGGGGAAATCTCATTTGGGCAGTTTTGGGTTAGGATCTGTCGCATGGTTGTGGTCAGATGTCAGTGGACGCTGCCGTCATCTGAAGGTTCGACTGGGCTGGGCGTGCAAGATGGTGACCTCTGATGCTGGCAGTGGGTGTTGGCCACTGACTGGAACCTCAACTGGGACCGTCAACCAGAGCACCTACAGTGACCTTTCCCCATAACCTGGGCTTTTGTACAGCAGGACCTCCTTGAGGGAGTCAGACTTCTTACATGGTCAGGGGCCAAGGAAGCAAGATGGAGCTGAACTGCATTTTATGACTGTCTGTGGAATCCGCAGCATCACTACTGCTGCATTTTATTGTTATGAGCGAGTCAACTAAGGCCAGGCCAGCATCAAAGGAAGGGGAGATAGACCCTGCCTCTCCATGGGAACAGGGTCAAAGAATTAGCAGCATGTTGCAAAGTTGCCATACAAGGTTAATAACAAATATTCATTTTCAGTTTCTACTGTCTCTGAAAGAGTAAAAAAAGAGACATAGTGAACATACTGACCTGAGAAATTCCCATATGATTGTAAGGCACTTTTTTCCTAAATGTCCCCCAATCCTGCGTAAAGAGAAGGATCTAGCCCACCTCAGTTTGAGAACAAGACCAAGAGGAAAGCTATGAACCAGAAATTGACAATTGCATCTCAAACACTGTTGCATTGTGACAGGTCACGTTAGCATTACCCTGGGGTTTTGCTCTATTAGATTATAGGTGAGGCTACTGTAGCAGAAACTCCACAACGCAGTGGCTTCAGTTTATTTCACATAATAGCCCAGCCAGCTTGGGTCAGCAGGGCAGCTCTACTCCATGATGCCATTTGGCGACCCTGGTTCCTTTCACCCAATCACTCTGCTGTCCTCTGAGATGAGAGTGGCAACATGGGTGAAAGTGGCAACACCTCATCTCCAGGTGGGCAGAGGAAAAAGAGGCAGAGTGTAAAAATGCTGCTTGTCTCCAAATTGGAGATGATCTGTACTTAGATTGAATCCAACCTCTGCTCACATCCATTGGCCCTAATTTAGTCACATAACCACACCTTGCTACCAGGGAGGCTGGGAAATACAGTCTGGCTGGGAAGCTCTGTGCCCAGGAAGAAAGAACAGATCTACAGAAGAACAGTCCCACAAATAATCAATAAATTATTATTCTAACACTGAAATGTTTGCAGCATTAACAAGCTAATCAAATCTTCCTAATCTCCATCAGTTTCAGTGGCATTAATAATTAATGTGCCAACTGCAAATGAGTCTAAATTAAATGACGGGTATTCTTCAATGCACTTATAAATTTCTCTAGGACTACAAGCAATTCCCTTGCAAAAATGCCCGCTTGCAGAGTTGGAAACACAGCAATTATCTGGTCTCCTACAGATGAATTATTGTGGATTCCAAATTAATCATGTCCAATGGAATCTTAACAGAGTTTTGAAAAATCTCAGACAGAGGAAAGCAACTTAAAATTAAGAATCCACAAATGACCAAAATTGGTTAAGGGCCAAATTCATTCACATTCTAGGCAAGAAAAGATATTTTATGTGGTAACATTTATGTTAACGATGTATGTATCATGTATGTAACATTAAAGGACATATTAAATTCCATGTGTTTCTCAATTTAGAACAAGATTCTTTCACAGCTGCTGCAAATAGAAGGGACTTGAATAGATGTTTACAGCCCCACTGAGCGTGCTCCTTAGGATGAGATGCTGCTGAACGTTCTCTACGAACACGTTGTGACGTTAAGAACGCTGGATCAGAAATCTCTGGCTTCTTTTTGTTGTCTCCTTACAAAGGTTACTGAACTTCCCTAAATCTATTTTCTCACGTGTGAAATACGAATGTTACCTACACTACGCAGTGGAGAAACAAAAAATGGCACAATAAAGCACTTTGTACTCTGTAAAACACAAATGCATAGTCCACAAAGCAGAAAGAATACATCGAGTCATCATCTAGTCTGCAGACGGGTAGTGCAACCAATCAGCAAAGCTCCCTGGGGCTTTGGTAAAATACACAGAGAGGGAACGAGATTATATTCTCCCGCTTTTGATCCCAGTCTTGATGTCTCAACCAAAGACAGATGAATCAACTTGCAAGGTCCATCCCATCCTCGGATTACTCCCAGGAGAAAAGAGTCCTTACAAGTCACTCAGCCAGCTACAGCAGCCAGTGCTAACTTGGCCCTAATTCAGAAACTTTAATAGGATTACTTTGGTATCTACTGTCAGTTTAGACACCTAACTATCTCACAGATAATAGGTGTTAGGAAGTATTGATAAGGATTAAACTAAAAATTTGGATTTAATACAAATTTACTTTGGGGTTAATTTGGATAAATATTTAATTTTAAAAATGTGAATAGCAATTATACTCCAATAAAGATGTAAAATAAAAAAAAATTTTTAATGTGAATAAATAATTGGAGAAAGAAAAAAGCACTATGTGAACAATATATTTTAAGTAGTGAAATTAAAAATGATCAAGTGTGAAGTTAAGGATGGGAGCTTTTCCTTAGGCTCTAAGCTGGTAGTTTGACAGATTCTGCCCCTTCTCCAATGTGATGGGCATGACATCACGTCAAGAATATGCAGCCCTGAAAGGACCAAAGTGCGGAGATCTGGTAGCAAATTGCTGTGTGGGAACGGGCCAGGAAGCCCCAGGAACCCCAACTACAGAAGTCAGAGAGTGGGGGGCAGTGCACCCAGAGGATGAAAAATAGACACACATCAAAGGACAGAATGACAAGGAAATCCAGTATCAGACATCTCCCTACTTTCCTGAACCACAAAGAAGTCCACCCTGGCAAAACAAGCTCATTTCTCATGCTGTTTTGTTTCTTCAACTAGATAAGTTGTTTAAGTCTTTTTTCTTTGCCTTCTTTCCCAAGTAGAGCTTTACTCCAGAAAGGCAAATAAACTGAATTTTTAAAAGTTATGATGTGGATAGAGGTGACAGTGGATTGCTTCACAAACTTAACTCAGAACGAGTCTCTTGAAGACTGGAAGAAGTAGATAATACATAAATGGAATGTTTTCAGGTCAGCAAATACGCTGTCCTCATCGCCACTCACAGGTAAAAAGGCTTCCCTGGTGGTGCAGTGGTTGAGAGCCCGCCTGCCGATGCAGGGGACACGGATTCGTGCCCCGGTCCGGGAAGATCCCACATGCCACAGAGCGGCTGGGCCCGTGAGCCATGGCCACTGAGCCTGCGCGTCCGGAGCCTGTGCTCCGCAACGGGAGAGACCACAGCAGTGAGAGGCCCGCGTACCGCAAAAAAAAAAAAAAAAAGGCCTCAAAATTAAAAGGGCACCAATATAAACGAGGCACTCAAACAGTGCGGTGCTGGTGTGGGACTGGGGGGTTAGAGAGGAGGAGGGGTCAGCTGCAGCGGGAGGGAAGTTCTGTGTAGAGAACACAGTATGGACACCTCCCAGCAGTCAGAAGATGAATTAGGCTTACCAAGTCGAGTGAAAATATACTGAAAGAAAAACAAAACTGACAAGAAATATAGCACAATGTCCCGTACGTTCAGTTAAGTATAGATTAAAAACACACCCCATGGCAAGCACTATATCATTTTCTCAGGATATAGATTCAAAGATGTCAAACACAAGAAGGTGGGTACTTGTGTGACGAGAATGTTAGACAGGATGAAGGAGTAAAGTTAAACTAGGGAGCCCTCCACTGTTAGATAGTGAACCCGCGTACTAATGAAATATAATTCATTCCATTCTGCACCCAAAATTTAAGGAAAAAGATGTGCCTCCAGCTAGTGAGGGCTGCTGAGTGCATGGTAAGGGCAAACACGACCTCCAGGCATCCCTGAATCCGCTCTTCAGAAAGACCACTGCGCTGCCCAGACATGCCCCTCCTCAGAGGGGCACCTGCCCCACCAGGGAGAACTTGAAGCACTTACTTTGTGCTGTGGACTGAGCGAGGGACGGCTCCGTTGCTGATTTAATTAACGGCACAACCTGTGAGGCAATAAACACCTCATTTTACAGATTTCAAAGACCAAGTCACTTTTCCAAAGTCAGAAAGGTAGGTCAATGGATCTGAACTTCATGTTTACTTTCATTTCCAATATATTATGGCCTTCCCCCTAAACCACCTAAACGGAGCACCTCTGCAGAGATTGAATCCTGAGGTCGTTCTTGTTTCTCAAATGAAATTTACACATTTTACATGTATTTTCTTCCTACTCTAAAGGTGGCACTGGAAACTGAGTCTCAGGGTGAAGCACACTCATTCTTTCTGGGATCACATTTAGAAATGAAGACCCTTGACAGCAAGCCACTGACATGCCCTTTTACTTTCCCTGGATTTAATGAAAGTGCCCAAACTGTCACCACCTTGGGAGCCATAATACATTCCAGGGAGGGACATTCAACTCTGCTCCTCCAGAGGCTTCAAAGCCCTCTTACATAGGTCCCAGCGCCATGATATGGTAAGGTGTTCTTCTGAAAATTAAACCAGGTTTGGAGCAGACAAGCCTCTCTTGAATTCCCAACACTATTCTGACAGCCCTAAATCAGTTTCAAGCCGAGACAACAAAGCAACTCTCAGAAGGGCAGGGCCTGTGTCCAGTTGACACAGCACTCACTTTGCAAAAACACGACATTTCAACCCTGTCCAAAAATTACACTGGAGAGCCAATACGATTCTGACTTTTATTATCAGGTCAGGACAGAGAAAGTACAGGAAGAAGTAGCAGCATAAGGGTCTGCTACCTGATCCAGCTTCCACGGGTGCCCAGGCAAGGACGCTTGTGCAGGAGACGGATGATGACGCCATCCCTGGCCGACTCAGAACAGCACTTGGGGCCTGAAGTGCATCTGCTTGGTGGCGTTGTTCTTCATCCCCATCTTCAGCATCCATTTGGACTTCATCCTTTGGACATACTGCATGTCCCGCTGGCGCACGAGAGCTGCTCCTGGGGTTGGAAAGGGGATAAGAAATGAGGCAAAGGTCTGTGACCTGTGATCTTGGCAGAGAATCAAAGCTAGTTTGGGGTAAGTGGGTTCTTATATTTAAACAAGAGTTATTATCTGGGGTCTCTATCCCATGGGCCTTGCGGGGTTTATTGCATACCAGAACTTCTCTCTATATACATTCTTCTGGGATGAGCCTCTTTAGTTTTCATCATCTGAAAAGGTCTATAAGCCCAAAAGGTGAAGCCCCACATTGACCAAAAGGGACAGAGAAAGGCAGACTATAAACCAAGTCAGAGGGACTTCCCTGGTGGCGCAGTGGTTAAGAATCCGCCTGCTGGGCTTCCCTGGTGGCACAGTGGTTGGAAGTCTGCCTGCCGATGCAGGGGACACGGG